>NC_089990.1:25119113-25833046 GCF_036417845.1 Apteryx mantelli
GAGTCTTTTCACAGCAGTACAAGACCCAACAGCAGTAACGGCCCGCGTTGTTGGAGGCTGTCTCGTCTTGTTCCTTTTGCTTTTCCTTCTCTCCTGCAACTGGCGTTTTGGTGAGTGGATCTGTTTTGTGTTCTGTGGCTGTAGCCTTAAAAGGAATATAACCAGAGAGGCCACGTTTTGCTGCTTATTTTCAGAACGATTCTTCCCATAACAGCCTCTTCTAAAATATGGTCCTCCAAGTCACTGGGCAAAATCTCAGGTAGAGGAGAACTCACTGAGTGTTTACGGGATTTTTTGATCTAGCTTAATAAGATGCACAACATGACTTCTCAGCATTAAAATAGCCTATCTTTCCCCAATCAAAAAGGCTTAGCAGGAGGGAAAAATGTAGGGAGATGCATGTTTTCCCAAAGCTGTATTGCTTAAAGGCTCCCTGGGACAGATCAGTCACACTGATGCAATGATTTTGAAACGGTACTTTCTGTTTGTACTCTATGGAAGTCTTACAGAAATGTTGACTTTAAAGACAGTACATTGCACACTGAAGTTACCTAAATCTCCCACTGATGTCCTGAAGAGATCATGTAAGCACTGTTAAGCAGAAACATCTTATATGCTTGTCAAATATTGATAAATACAAATAAATCTCTTACTGGTGTCATTCTTCCAAAGACATCTAGAGTTATAAGGCAGCAAGAGGTATGGTAAGAAATAAGAAAATGGTATGGGTCGTGTGCATGACAATTAACTGACAGTTGCTATTAGAATCAATGGCTGTAAGTTGATTTCTGAGTATTGAAGTATAAAGTGACATTGTGCTACTGGAAAATCACCAGCCACTAGGAATTTTCTTTTTTTTCTTTAGCCTGATGATTTTTCAGCTATACTTATATTAGGCTTATATTTCTTTATACTATATCTTTTCAAAGGTTTGGAGTTAGATTCCTTTTTATTGCCTCAAAGAGGAAACTATTGCAACACAGATCCAGGTACAGAGCCCCACGTGCTGCCTGGGGCCAGCTCTCTGTTGAGGCAAGGCAAGTCCAGCTTTGCCCTTTTTGAGGGCTAACCTTAGAAGATAAGTTTTTCCATAAAAGTGTTGCTGTTGGAAACCATCAACCTGCGTAAAGCAGTGGGAGAGGACCAGGCAGTAAGAGACTAAGTCAGGTCAGAGAATGGTCTAGGCAGGTCTTGCCACAGCTTATGTACATGAATGAGCAGGGGCAGGTGTTATCTGTGCAAAGTGGTCTCTTCAGGAGAATGCATGTATGGCTATGAACAGTTTTCTGCATCAAAATACGTGGGTGGAGGAACCTGGACAGGAAAATGGGGAAAAGACTGGCTTTTTTGGCTAGCTTTTGAAATACTGTTGCTGAAACTGACTTTTCTGGCTTTGGTCTCAGAGCAAAGGCTGCAGGCCTCCCATCCCAATGGGATGCTCAGAGAGAAGAGGAGCCTGAAAGCTCAAGCCAGCCTTGCTGCTGAGATCCGGGTATTTATATGGCAAACTTCAATGCTGGCTGGAGCAAGGAAGCAGAACCAGAAAAGCAAAGAGGTGGCAGTAAAAAGCGGACACTACAAAATGGACTCCTGACTTGCTCAGAACCATAGGCGGATTCTAAATTCATGCTCTTGTTTTTACTATTTATTTAACACTTCTTCCATGGTGGTGTTAGAAACCAGCTGTTGGGGCCCTGTTGTGTCCAAGGAATGGGATGATGCACATCGGTACTTCTTCCGCTGCTGTGGTTTCCAGCAGGGGACAAATTCTGCCTGTCCTTTTCCAATCTGCACTGACCCTTCTGCAGAAAACCTTCATCTTTGTTTTCTCCATTTATCTGTATTTATCTAGTCACCCAGTTGTGATGAGTCCCACATGGAGAACAAGCTCAGAAGGGATATATCCACAGTTTATGCGTTGATCGGCGGTGACCAGACACAGCCCAGAGTAATGCCAAAAGCTGAATGCATGTCTGTAGCTGTCAGTACACAGGAGCATTGTCTAACATAACGGACTGCCTGGGCTGTGACCGTCTTGGGCAGGGACTGAGGGAGTGTCTAGCATTAGGTCTCCACGACCTACCTGAGAAAAAATTGTAACATCAACCAGACAGCTCCTTGAGGTGAATAGGACACCTTTGCCTCTCAGGCTGGCTCTGCTCCTGGGGATGCTGCATGTGCCCCGGTCTGGCCTGGGGACTCTGCCCACACCACGGGCAGGGAAAGTGGGAACTGGAGCTCCTGAGCATAAGCTGGGATGATGAACTTGCACTACCGTTAATATACAGTTCCCTTTTCTCTCTAAAACATCTGAGAGTCTACAGATGCTGGCAGGTGTGCATGCAGGGCTGGGAACTCCTCCTGACCAGAGAAGGGAGTCTTATGGCAATCACAAATAATTTGGGAAAGACATATTTATAGGATTTCTCAGTGAGAAGAACTAACTGAGAATACAGGATGACAAATGCATGGCACTTTCACTGTGAAAAAAGACTATCCTACACACTGTTTGGACTGAAATACTGTTTTTCTTTTCTCCATGTCTCTTGACTGAGTCATGTGCCATTTCCCACAGAAATGGGCTGGTGATGACATCTGGGGTCCATAAAGCCTCATCAATGGATCCTTGCTTCTTTTTTTAAAGATCTCCAGTAAGAGCAATTTCAGGATGCTTCTGAGAGAGGAAGCAACTCCCATGCATCCTCTCATGTACTGGGGAAGGCAAACTGAATGTATGTCATATCTGCAGCTGTAAAATGAGGAAACTGTCTTTCACATACTTATCTGCTCAAATTCTGATTCCTAAGGAAAGGGAGAAGATCCTGATTCCTGCCTGTTTATGGACAAGCATTAGGGAGGGGGGCCTCGGGTCTGTAATCATACACTGAGCTGCAGTGCTATGTTGGAGAACTTCCATTTCTGCCTACACAGAAAAAGTCCAGCAGGTCAATGAAGATGTCAAGGTGTTGTTCTGTCTGTCTCATCACTGCTGTCCTCTGAGCTGTGAGTCTTCCTCCTGAGAGAGGAAAACACCCGGTGAAGGCTTTCAGCTCCTTTCTGTGCCCTATGGACATCTATAATCAGCAGCTCCCCTCCTCATGGTCTCTGCTGGGGCCATAACCCAAGGCAAGGAGACACAGGCTCTTCCCCACGCTGCTGGACACTCAGCTTCATCCTGCTTTTCCACAGTAAGTCTGGGAGGTCCTGAGGTGGAGGGTTGTACCAAGTGTGACCAAATGGTGCCTGACCAGGACCAAGAGAAGGGGGATGTGGATGGTGGTGTCCAGGGTGGTTCAGTCCAGATGTGACCCACTGCAGCACTGTGACTCCATTGCAACTGTGGCTTGGGGTTTATCCCTGATGAATGCTGGGGCTCATGAAAGTCGGCATCTGCACTGAGGCTGTGGTAGGAAGAGATCTTTTCTGATGCCTTTTCTTGAAACAAAGGACTTAGAAGGTGCATTAGGTGTTGGAGAAGTGGCTGGTTTCCCTAAATTGGAGGATCAGCTTACTGAATTTGGCTGTGCTGTGCTTTTCCCTGAGAACGTATACCTGCTGCTCCAGAACCTGCAGCTCAGCAACAGTGGGGCCTGCAGTGCCGCTTTAACGTAGCAGACCCACAGTGGACAAAGAGCCTTATCGGGTATGGATGCTGTTTCTCCCCCGCTGATGCAGGCAGTGGTAGCCGTACATGGGGGTGATGCTGTGATCAGGAATGATGCCCTGATGGCCCCAGCCACACACTCAGGCAGGAGGGAGGTAGTCAGGGCTCAGGTAACTCTCACTCACCTGTGGGAGATGGAACCCTGCCATGAAGCCAGGCAGTTTGGGGTGGGTCACACAGGCTGCTACAGATGGTTCTGTCTTCTGTGAGATTAAAGCACTGGTGCAAGAGCTTTCTGCTGACAGGTAGGAATTTGACTAGATGAGTGACAATATGAGTCACATCTTACTAGTCTGCAGGAGACTTGTATTATCAGTAGTTAATATGGATCTGAGAAGCAGGCCAACACCTGGTTCCTGGGTGTAACTCTTTTAGAATGACTGGGAGGGGAAAAGGGAGTGTTGACAAGGCTGCAATCCCAGGGGAAGAAGCGTATACATGAAGAGGGAATATATCAAGTCAGTGCTAGCTGAATGTAGCAGGTAACATAAATACCCCTGCTTTGGTAACAAAAGACACAGCAGGTCACCTTGGCAGAAGAGCCAGATCCCCGGGCAGGATGTGTCCCATTGCTAAACTCAGCGGGGTTTGTGTTTGTGCTCATATTTTGCCATTTATGCATTTTTAATCCCCGTCCTTGTTTATTACTCTTGGTGCCTTGCAGGATCCTTTTTACAGCATGGCTTCTCAGGCTCTACAGTGAAAGGAGGAATCTTTAAATTCCTAATTTTTCAGTTATTAGCTCTGTCCTGCCTTTGCTGCATTACTCTGCAAGGTCCTCATCTTACTGTGAGGTGGCAGTTTCCAATGCTTTAGACAGGGAATAGTTCTTTTTCAATTCAGAGACACACCACAGGTTGACTGAGGTACGTATGCAACTTGAGAGCCCTTCTGCGGGAAGAAGGCCCAGCCCGGCCTGGCTCAGCCCAGCAAGCGGTTTTTCTCCAGACATGTTTCCCTGTGTTCTTGGAAGCCGAGGGCCATGAGGAATTGCCTATGTGCAGGGCTCAGAGGGGAAAGGCCAGAGAGCCAAAAGCACATTGCAGGACCTGAAGAAACCATCCCCTCTGTGCTATAGGCAGCATGCTGCTGATGACAGCTGATGGTCTTCAAGCACTTCACAGGGCTCTTGTCAGTCAGGAGAGGTTTTGAACACAGTGCTAAACCAGCATAGCAGTGTTGTGCCTGGCCATCGCAGAGGCCTGACACACAGCTGTGCTGCAGTGCCTCCTTCCCCTTGGGCCTGGCCGCTGTGCCGACGGAGCTCCCCCGCGTCTGGGCACGCTTTGGCATCCCAGGGCTTTCCCAGCAGGGCTGGCCGCACGCCAGGTCTGCCGAGAGGGTCTCTTCCGAGGCACCCTGTGAGACCTGGCCCCCCATGCTGAGCGTGGGCCAGCACGTACATGGGGGCCTGCCCAGGGACTGCGAGGGGCCAGGGAGGCAGGGAGGCAAGGAGAAGAGCCGCCTCTGCAAGGCACGGGGGAGCACCAAGCTGGGGAGAGGAAAACTCCTCCTGCTCCCCAGGCACCATCTCCCAGGTGGGCTCAGGAACGGGGTCCAGAGGGCTGGAGGCAAAGACACAGTGATGGGGAGTCCCCATGGGAAACACCATCTTCTGCCGCAGACGATCGCCTGCAGTTGGAGACCAGTGGCAGGGACATGGCAGAGGAGGCTGGACTCACCAGCAGCGAGAGCCCCAGCCCCAGCTCCAGCCTCTCCTTCCCTGAGGTACTGCACGGCTCTGCAGAAGAAGGCGTTGCCGGGCCCCACAGGGAAATGGCCCAAGCCGACTCCTCATCGTCTTCCCTGCCTGATTTGGCCGCCCTTTGTCAGGCCCTCCATGACCTGCACATCGCAGGGAGGGCTGAGAGCCCAGGCCCCGCTCCACACAGCCCCATACCATCTGCTGCCTCTCCGGAGCACGCAGTCGACTCGCTCGTTTCTGCAGCCTTGCACTTAGCCGTGGACATGAGCAGGAGAGGTGTCCGGCGCTGCCGTGCACGGATGAAGCTGCGGAGGAGCTCAGCGTGGCTGCACCGCAGGGGCTGGTGGCACACACGCTCAGTTCGGCACCCCTGCCAAGCACAGCCCAGGACCAGACGGCGCCACGTGCCAAAAGTACAGCCCTGGCACCTCAGCAAGGACCTGCTCCCCATGCTCGTGGGGGCAAGCATGCCAGCTTTCCTGGGCAGAGGCAGAAGGCCAGGGCCAGCACGGCCACCAACAGCAAGGGGCCCACAACAGCAGCCTCTGAAGGAGGAGCGGGAGGAAGCGGCAGGGACCAGAGTCCGGGCAGCGCTGCAGGAAGAGCAAGGCGGATCCACAGAGGAGGAAGCGAGGCAGCAGGATGCTGACAAAGACCTGCCAGAAGAGCAGCAGCTGGAGGAATCTGCCTCTATCCGTGCGATCTGGGTCCGACCGAGCCTCCAGAGCCTAATGGTGCCGACGCACATGCACCACAACGAGGACGTGCCCGGCTCGCTTGACAGCGAGGCCACAGACGCTGACAGAGAGGCAGCCGGCAACCCGCAGTGCGCGCCTCTCCCCCAAGCAGTGGCCACAGGAGCCAAGGCAGAAGATTCACCCTTGGCCAGAGGCTCTCGGCAAGAGGAGACCAGCGCGCCTCTCCCCACGTCAGGCTCCCCAGAAGCAAAGCCAGCAACTTCTCCCTTGGCTGGAGGCCCTCCGCACCGGGTGAGCAAGGAGCAGGTGGCCGGCACTGACCATCAAAGGGAGCAGATGTGTGAGGCCCACCTGGGGTGTGCATGGTGGGGAGATGCCTGGTGCTCTCCTTTCCGGCCCACCTAAGGCACA
The DNA here is from genome assembly GCF_036417845.1 of Apteryx mantelli. Taxonomy (NCBI): domain Eukaryota; kingdom Metazoa; phylum Chordata; class Aves; order Apterygiformes; family Apterygidae; genus Apteryx; species Apteryx mantelli. The sequence continues at coordinate 25,125,592 of NC_089990.1, forward strand.
AGGACTGACACCTCCTCCACGCCCTGCACTGCGTTCTAGCTGGGGGATGGATGCAGAGCGAGGAGGGAAAGGGCCGGCCACAGCAGCAGCCATCTCCCACACCCACCCTGCCAGCCCCCTTCCTCTGGCGCCGTTTGCCCCCCTGCTCTTTACGGCCTCCAGCCCAGCCCTGCTGTTACAGCCCCATCACAAGCCTCGTCCCGTTGGCCCACCAGTCACAGGACCCTTCCCTTGGCACTCGCAGCCATTCGCAGCATCCCCACGCCGTGTACCATTTTCCCCCGTTCATGCCAGGCCACCAGTCCCCTGAGCTTTGTGAGCTGATGGCACTCACCTCTGCTTTTTTACTTTCCCCCTTGCAGTTTCCCTCTGAGCACAAAGTGGATGCAAATTCATCCTCCTCCTCCAGAGACACGCCAGAGGGTGACCCAGGTACGTATGCGAGTTGAGAGCCATTCTGTGGGCAGAAGGCCTGGCCTGGCCCGGCCCAGCAAGGGGCACTGAGGCCGGCTGCACTAAGCCACGTCTTGGGAAAGCCCTTGGTGGCAGGGGGCAGCAGGTGCTTGCCCTGCGCTCACACAGCCCCTCACCCACGCCTCTCCTTCCTCCCACAGCCATCGCTGCTCTTCCGGACCCACCGGCTCCCAGGCAACGACCCTCGCTCCTCACGACACTGCTTCGGGCTCTGCGCAGAGCTTTTTCCTGCAGCTGTCTCAGGGGGCAGCGAGAGGGACGGGGCCGGGACGCAAGTGCCAGGTGCCTCCCCTGACATTGCGGCTGGCCCTGTCGATGTGGAGCACAAGGAGGGAGAGCAGCACAGACGCACACGATCGCGCCGGTGGCGTTCAGCTCGCCCCAGAGCACGTGCCACTTCCAGCCTCAGCTCATGGCACGTAAGGAGGACCTGCCGGCTTAGATGGGCAGCCAGAGCCACGCTCTGTCCTGGGGGCGACAGAAATACTGCCCCAGAACACTGCTGCCACTAGGGAAACCAACAACCCTGCCAGAGACAGGGGTCTTCAAGGACAAAGCCCCAGGCACACGGACTCGCACACAGAAACTCGTCCGGCTACAGCCATTTCCTGCTTGCAATAAATTTGCCAAGAGATCTCTACCTTTCAGACAAGAGTTTGTGATCTGATGATTTCGCGTGTTCAAGTACCCACACTCCTCATCGCTGCTCTTGGGATTTTACCCACAGCGAGACTGAGACTCACAAGCCAGGTGTGATTTAGCTTGAGATTAGCTCCAATCTCCCCAGCTTCCTTAGCAGTTGCTCCTCCGAGAGATTTGAGCTCTGGCAGAACCGATTTGTGCTCTGGCTGGAATGATCTTTCCACAGGCTTCATCCCCCATAACGCATGGGGACACGGGGGCTCTGGCTCCAAAAGCCACTGTACTCGCTGCCCACCTCAGGGCAGTGCTGCTGTCAGGGCAGCCCCCAGTAAGGGTGCGTACCATCACAGAGAGAAATGAGCAAACTCCCTTTGCACTCTGATGGTGACAGCTCAAACCACTGTACATGTACCAACAAAGGCTCCTTAACCGTCAGCCCAAGGTAATTCTCCAAACACAGGCATTGCCATGCAGATGGGATGAAGAGCTCTTTGGTACCCGGCCTGCATTGCTCGTGGCTCCGATGCACCACAAGAGCTCAGCTCTGGAGAAAATCCACCTGCAGCTCCCTGCCATGTTTGGGGCTGCTCACTGATTTTATCCATCAGATTGGTGTTTCTCAAGCAGCTCCTGTGTTGCTCTGTGGCTGGTTTTGTAAAGGCTGAGAAAAGGCAGGCTAGCATTCTGGAGTTGTGAGAGAAGGATAAACATGTGCTGTAAACCACTTCCAGTATTTCTGCCAGTGATGAGGTTGATATCTCTTACACTAGCTGCTACCGGCAGGAGAGAGGGAGAAGGGAGAAGGTAGGGATGTTTTAGGGGCTCAATGAAACCTTTAGCAATTATGCATCTTGTTCCTGGGTTTTCAGCAAGTCTATGGGGTGCCAAGGTTACGTCTTGAGGAAGAATATGGATGCTCTGTGAGCTTTCTGGACCTGTATCTCACAGGGTTTGCAGTGATGAATCGTATCTCCAAAATAGCCTTTGCATGACAGCTTGCAAATAGCACAGGAGCCCACAGAATGAAGCAAAGGTCTCATGGCTACCTGGACATGCAGTTTGGTAACACAGAAATGGATGCTCAGGCTTTTCTGATGAAGAGGCTCTTTTTTGGTAGGTGCTTGATGTTGGGCACCTTCCTACATTGCTTCCTGAGAGCAAAGACAGCTCTGTGAACAAAAGGTCTTTTATGGAAAACTTTCATCTTTATAACTTTGTCTTTATAAATAACTATGAAGCTATGGAGGCTGGGGAGGATGTTTCTTTCTGATGTCAACACTAGAAAAATAACAGGAGGGGATTTTCTGCCTCTCTGTGGAGCCTGCTGCAGGTGGCAGAGGGAAGGATGAGCTCATCTGCCCTCACTGCAGTTGAAAACTCTAGTTCTGAGAGACTTTTTATGAGAACATTGGTGGCCATGAGAGGACTGCAGAGAGGCCCAAGAGCTGCCCCTCAATCCTAGCCATTCTCTCCAAAGCAGCCAACCCTCAGAGGTGCTAGCCGACCCCACGCACAGGGCAGTGGATCCCCTGGGACAGAGAAAGACTTTACGTGTATGAGAACTTCTGCAACATGACTGTTAGAGCCATCTTTCCAAAACAGGCTGACACATAATGTGAACCTTTGAGTGCTATGCTCAGGACTGGGATGTTGCAACACTCCTGTAAAACATTAGGTAAACAGGGGTGCCCCAAGAAAGCCACTGGCAGCTCTCTAGGAGAGCCATCAAGAGTGGACTTCTGTTTCGCTCTTGTTTGGAAAGATACTGTCCTCGTATCCTGTACATTATGCAGTGTGAGCTGGTTTGCAAAGAAAAGGTCTGGACCTCACACTGTCTCTGGCCAGCCCGTTCGAACTGAGATGGAGTATTGCACTGTGGGATCTGACCTCTTAGGAGGAGGACCTCATAGGATGACATTTGTGGAAACGGGACTATGCATAGAAAAGAGTGACTGAAGGAAGTGGCCTGTCTGGGAAGACTTGAGCTTTGCAAGGGCAGACATTTCCTGTTATGATTTGAAAGGTTAGGAGGGCAGCCCTGGCCCTGGGAGCCAGGGAGGTCAAAAACAACTTGTAGCTCTCACTGAAGAAAAATATTGGTTTCTTCTGTGATTGTTTAAAACGTACCAACAGCATGGCAAGCCTGGTTTTGAGTTTCACATTTCCTCCAAGCCACAGGAACAGCTTAACTTGCCTTGGGCCTTTAGAGGAGGAGGGATTTTTATTAATGAATAGCCCCCCCAAAAAAGAAATGAGGGGCTCCAGGGTGTGTCCAGCCAGCTCTTTTCTCCAGATACTGACCCTCATCCTGTAGCCTCCAAGTGCTGTGTATTCCTCACAGACCCTTGTCTTCTGTCTGCTTCCTTCCCTGCGCCTTGTAGGAGGATGTGAGTGAAAGCTGAGGATCCTAAGAACAGAAACGGGGAACATTAGGCACCTTAGGGGTGGGCACAAGGAAGGGGAACCTTCTTGGTACTCTGGTAACTCCTAATGTCACTCAGTGGTTTCCTTGATTTGGCTGGGCTAATGTTCAGTGTGGAAAGATGATCTGTATGTTCTGAGGAGAATGGAGACTCATTGCCATCAGTCTTAACACAGAGGAGAGGGAGGAATTGAATGCCAGAGGAGGCCTTAGAAGCACCATCTCTTGACATTACAACGTGAATTTTGTTAAGTTGGCATGTTGTGCTGTTTTAATTTACTGTGTATATATTCTACATAGGATGGAAGGGAATAACCTCGGATGCAAGAGGATCTGTTTTACTGCCACAATAATCCCTACAGCAATTTGCGATAACTGCCCACCTCTTTTGTAGGGAGACCATTTATGGTAGAATGTGGTACTTTACCTCTGACTTCTCTCGGGGAGACACCGCCTACACCAAGCTGGCTCTGGATCGTCACACTGACACTACCTACTTCCAGGAGCCCTGCGGGTATGTGCTTTTACTGGTTTGCAAGAGTGATTCACAGTGCTGCGGTTTCTAGCAGCAGTAGCTTAATTGTCTCTAGCATCACTGATAAGATCTACCAGTCGCACAGTAATTCTGGATCCTGTTTGATTCCTGTAGAGCAGTGTATTCTGTAGATCACTTTTTCCTATGCTTTTAACTTCTAGTTCTTCCAGAATGCAGGCTAAAAAGGACTTGGTTGCTAGATAGCTGGCTTCTTGTTTCTGCTGCTGGGGTGTAAGTAGCCTTTATAGCCGCAGAGGAGTCTCAGTTATGTAGTCATTTTTATGCTATCCTTTTAATGTTTATTTGACAATCTCTTCTGAAATCACCCTCCTCAGTCTCCTAGGTGACACATAGCATTGGTCTTCACAGAAATAAGCAGTTGATTTGTTTTGGGGTACAGATGGCAGTCACAGCTCTAACAGGCACAGCTCTTCCTGCAGCAAGCGCCCCTTGTCAGCTGTTACACAAAGTTGCTGCAGGAGTTTGCTTAACCTTAATGGTGCTGACTTGGGGGACGCCCTCCTCACCCGCTTCAGCACCATCTGTTCTACTGGCTGAGCAGTTGCCTCCAGGGAAGGAGGGAGACTAGGTCATGTTGGCACGGCCCTGCAGTCGCTTTCTGCCCTCCCAAACTTTATGAATGGTATTGACTTATGTGCTGTCTTCACAGATGCTCTGTGTAATCACTCCACTTCAGTCGAACTGGTTGGGATTTGCTTTTTGGCAGCGGTGCAGCCCTGTAGCTAGTTAGAAACCAGGCTACTCCAGCCCTTCAACATCCACACTTGTCTGTGTTTTTAAAGGTTGTATCTATGGCATTGTTGTGAGTGAACAGCTGACTGTTTGCAGACCCCGTGTGCTTTGATGGCCTGTGCAGTGTTACCTGCTTGGCTGGCTGACTTTAGGAATTTTCTCACAAAATCTACCCCAAACTGAGTAAGAAAATCATTGGCAATAAAAGCCCGTTTGAAGGTTGAAGTTCTGATTACACTGCTCAGCTAATGAGCTCTATAGTTCCTCTACTATTTTTTACCTCTCTTTTCCATGTGGAGTTTCCCCTTCTTTCAGATAGGTGTATTCTTATCTGCAGCTGGCCAAAGTGTATCAAGCAACGGCAATGGGGACTAAGCTAGCAGGACTAACTGTTAGTGCTTGCAGTCCTGCAGAACTGTACTTGTGTGGGAAGAACATGAGTTTCTGGTTTTCCTGAGCCCCCATCTCTGCCAGAAAGCTCCTTTTCCCAGGCAGTTTCAGAAGACTTGCTTCTGAAATACTTGAAACAGTATTTGACCTGCTTCTAAAGGAAATGAAGTGGCTTTCAAGCAAGAGATGTTCATTTGAATGTCTTCTTTCCCCCACCACTTTGGCTGAAATCAGCCAAATCTTCCAAGGCTCAAAGAAACTAAATTACTGCAAAGGGTGGAGGAAAGAAACTCCCGCAGAACTGCCCAAGGTATGGGGAAGACTGCAGTGCTACATTACTCATCAAGCACCAAAGAATCCTCCTTCGGAAGATACCTTTTCAGTGCCCCAGACTGCAGGAAGAGGCTATCATCTTTGAGGCACAGTATGACGAAGGCTTGGGCATCCTTTGCTCCACCACTCATGGACTGACTTGCTAAAGCTGTTCTGAAACTACTGTGGGTATGAGGGATGGATAAAGCCCAGGTGAAAGAGTGCAGGCCCAAGCAAGGCTGGATCTGGGAGGTCCTGCCGCATCATTTGCCATGTGACTGGGTTAGGAGGCTCCAAAGGGAGGTCAGGAGATAAAGATGTCCCAGAGTGTCCAGTTTGGTTATCCGACAAGTGAAATTGCTACCTTGTGAAAACTGGCAGTAGGTGGCTCAATGCAACTGCTGGGCATTTGTCTCTAACAGTATAACATCTGGCACACTTGGGTGAAAGGAAAGAAGGAGGATCTTCAGAAACATAACAGAAGGGCACAAGTTGTTTAGCTGTGCTGGACAGCTTTCCATGAAGTATCAAGGGGAGGGATGTCCCTGTATGCTTCTCACCCGGTACTCCTCTGCTCCAGGCTTGCCAAGGGGTCTTTAACATGTGCCTCTGGGGAATTCTTCTGACTTCCTGGAGGAGACCATTGTAGAGATGCCTCTACATGAGGGTTGCCCTGGACTCCGCCTGTAGTTGCTGCAGATTTCGTTAGTATCAGTATTGCCTGACCCAAGGGAAGGGCTTTGTGCCTCTAATTAGACTCTTAGAATGCAGTGGTGGGAGACTTCAGGGAAAATGCACCCATTTCTCAAGTGGAGCCATAGATTTGCATTCCCTGTACTTCCAGAGTTTCTTTAATGCTCCTCTTGTTCTGAGATGTTCTAGGGAGGTTAGTTTTGTGCTTTTGACCCTCTACATCCTGCTGCCTAGATGGATTTGTGTGCCACAGGCCCAATCCTGCACAACTGGAAGTCTCCAAGACTCAAGTCACTTGATTTGGGAGGCAGTAAGATTCAGCCCTCTCTTCAGAAGGCCATTCTGGAAGACAGCTGGGCTTACCCAGGAACTGGGAGAGTATGAACTTCATCCCTCTCCAAAAAAAACAAACAACAACAACAGCCTTGGGGATTGTTTTCCTCGTATCACTCTGGGAATAATTTGTAATACCTCAGAGTAGCTTGATCCTGACAGAAATTTCTGTAGTAACTCAGTACTGTAGCATCTCGGTCCTGGTCGTAACCCTGACTGACTGCCCCTCGTTCCTGTTTGAAAGCAAGTAAAATTAATCTTGGAGTTATGGAAAGCGATTGTTCTGAAGAAAATTGAGTAGTTTTTTGCACTAGGCATTAACTCTAACAGCCCCTCGTAATCTAAGCATGTAAAGCAATTTAGCTTGTTCTGTGTCCAGGCCAACTCTTGGTGAGAGAAGCTGCGTAGCCGCCAACCCAGGAGTTAGCCAGCCCTGCCAAGGGGCAGTGTGTACTAATGCAGTGCCATACCCAAGCTGATCATGCTGTCTGGCTTCTAGACCAGCAGGCGGTTCAACTTTGGGCAGGTATTGGGATGTTCTGAGGACTTGGATGTGTATCTGTTTGTGTAGACCTGGCCTAAGCAAAATGCCTGTGACTGGGCTTGAAGAAAGAGCAGGTACAACCGTTTGCAGCTGGGCTGTCTCTGTTTCCTGGCAGGTCTTGGTGAAATGAAAGGTCCTACAAAAGAGTCTGTCACAACTGGCAGAGAGGGGTGAGCCATCCCTCTACCTCTGTTGTGACCTGTAGGTACTGCATTCTCTCCACGGGACAGAGAGCCAACAGGTTTTCTCTTGTGCTTTCACCCACGCAGCATCCAAGTGTTTCACTGTCTCAAGCATGAAGGGACAGGTGGGCGGACGCTGCTGGTGGATGGTTTCTACGCAGCGGACCAGGTTCTCCAGCAAGCCCCCGATCAGTTTGAGCTGCTCAGCAAGGTGCCGTTGAAGCATGAGTACGTTGAGAACGTGGGAGGCTGTCACAACCACATGATTGGAGTCGGGCCAGTCCTCAATGTCTATCCCTGGAACAACGAGCTTTATCTGATCAGGTAATGTGAATGCGAGGCTTTTTGTTTATGGGGAAGAGAGACATTAGTGGTTTTCCAGAAAATATCCATGTACTTCTGAGGGAGAGGGTCAGAAATGACAAAAACACCCTGCAGTTCCTCCTGGACTGTATGTTGCTGCTTTTGAGGAAGAGACAATCACCAACACAGAAACAGGTGTCACTGCTGAGTTTTGATTTTGCTCCTGTCATCCTCCCTTCTGCTCTCTGCCACACAGAAGGGCTTAGACTTCTGCCATCTTGCCTCTACCACAAGCTGTGGCCAAGGTTTCTGTCTGAAAAAGCACAGTTGACTAGAAGAGGTGTGCGTGTCATGCTGCTGTCCTGTGTGGTGGTCTCAGCCACTTCTGTTTCCTTCTGCTGCATGCCATATCTCGGACACTCTCGCACATGAGTGCTCCGTGCTGACAGCTGGGAGGGTGTCCACTCAGGGGGGCAGCTCCAGAGACTCTTAGAGCCTCTCTCTGCTCAGTTGGTCAAAACAGCTTGAATCTGTCCAAGCTAGGAGACTGTTGCATTAAAACACAGCACGCATTTTGTGTAATAGCGATACCCTTAGATCTGGGTATGAGCAAATGCCCGTCTGGCTGTTGGCCATCTGGGCCTCCTTAGGCAGACACTGTGAGACCTAGGCCCGATCCTGCCCTATTTGAAGTCTCCAAGGTTCCCGCCACTTTATTTGAGAGGTGGTAGGATTCAGCTGTCTTCTCAAAAAGTCTCTCTGGAAACTAGCCTGGCATACAAGTAACTGGGAGAGTGCAAGCTGGTCCCTCTCCAAAGGAAGCTTGGTCTGTTTTCTGAAGCTCTGGCTTGGCTTAGAGCAGGAGGCTGTCCAGCACTCTGCTCTTCTTCTGCACAATGATCAGTCATGTTCACTGCTGCATCTGTAGCACCAGCTAGTGTAAGTTGCTGGCACCTTAATGGGTTATTGGTTGACCAGAGTGCAAGCTGCTGGATTGTGTGGGCTCCAGTTCTCTTGGGGAGAGAAGTTTTTAGTACCGTGAGTTAGTGAGAAGGGTTAAGGGCAGGGTTTCCCAAACCAAGAATGTATACCTCTCGCCAGCCTACAGGTCACTGACAATTCCACGTCCTGTGTTTTTTTGCTGCTTTTTTTTCTCCACCACTGAGAAGGACAGTGCAGGGCATTCTTCCATCAAAAACCAGCAAGAATTGTTTTATACTTGACCGTAAACTCCTCCTGGCTCAAATGCTGTGTAATCTCCTTCCAGTCCTGTACTCACAGCAGAACCTCCCTAGTTCTCTCTGGAGCCTCCCTTAAAATCCTGGCTGATCCTACAGGCTCCCAGTGTTCCCTCCAATACTTGTCTGTGCTGTGCTCGTGGAGCCACATGGACGGTCTCTTCTCTCGTCTTTGCTTCTAGATACAATAACTACGACCGTGCAGTCATCAACACAGTGCCTTATGATGTTGCGCATCGCTGGTACACTGCTCATCGCACACTCACCACAGAACTCAGAAGGCCGGAAAACGAGCTGTGGGTCAAGCTAAAGCCAGGCAAGGTAGGACTTGGGGTTGGGAGGCCTATGTGTGTTTGGCACAGGGAGGGAGTCAGGGTGCTCCATTGGTTGTGCAAGGCTGTTGCCTCTGGACTGGGGTTGGGCTAAGGCTAATACTTCAGGCAAGTTCCCTGTGCTGCAGTACCCCTCTTTTACAGCTGTTTTAAGGTGCTTTGTATTACAGTACTGGCATCTGTTGTGTGTATTCTCACTGCCATGAAAGGATATGAGCTTCCAGTCAAGGTAAAAATAATTAGTTCAAAATCAGTCTCAGAGGAAAGTTAGCCAAGAGTGGGAGAGAGGAGTAAGATCTTTCCGGTCAGTGAAATGAAGACCCTCAAAAGCGAAGAGACTGGAAGAACTTAATGTTGAGCCTCTGACTTTTTCCAGAAGTAGAAAAGCTGCCTTCTTTTTTATTTTTATTTATTTATTTTTTTTACGAATACATGAAGGGCACATGAGAACAGCTGGATTTATTTCTGTTCTGAGGCTGTATTTGAACCTTTCCATTGCCAATGAATCACAAGAGACCTAGACTCCCTTTGCTGTCCCAGAAATGTTACAGGTGCCTTAGCCACATCCTTGTGACTGAAAGGAAAAAAAAAGCCTGCCCTGGATTTGAAAGGCTGGTGCTGGATGCAGGTTTGGAGGAGGTTGAAGAACTAGGGCTGCAGTGATGGCTTCTTCCTTCAGCTGTACTTGCTTGAAAGGGCTTTTATTCCTGTAGGGTCTTGATTCAGTCTGAACCCAGAGCCCCCAAAATGAAAAAGTCCAGCAGGGAAGATGATCACATCAAAGAGCCCCTAGAGCCTCCCTGTTCTCAAGGATGCCTGGGGGAGAAGTGATGGCACAGCCCAAGAAAGGGAACAGTGACATTTTAAGGCTGACGATGGGCAGTTTCTGTTGCTGGTGAACTATAACTCAGCGTCTCCAGCAGAAAAGCAGAGTGCTCTCTGCAAGTTGTTGAGGAAGGAGGGCCACACGCACAGTGATGTATCCCCTACTTGCCCTTTCAGTCTCAGGGGGTCTCTAGCTGCAGGACCTGTCTTGTCAGAGGGAGTATCTGAGTCTGTTTGCTCTCGCCCTCCCCTCAAACTTGGCATATCACTCTGAGTGCAATGGTTGTCCCTGTTTTGACAGCCTTTTCTCTTCCCATGCAGGCTCTGTTCATAGATAACTGGCGTGTCCTGCATGGACGGGAAGCGTTCACGGGATATCGCCAGCTCTGTGGCTGCTACCTGACAAGAGATGATGTGCTGAACACTGCGCGCTTACTGGGACTGCAAGCGTAGCCCAAACTACCTGCTGTGGAGAGGCAGCAAAACTTCCAGCACCGCTGTGCTGGTGCATTACCGCAACAAAAACGTTGTGCATGCCTCAAACACCTCCACCCTCTCCAAGCAGTTCTCTGTGCCTAGTCAGGAGAGGGAGTAGGTGGAAGCCAAAGGTTATGGGAAGTTTATGTGACTGTATTCTGCCTTTGACAGAGCACGGACTGCTTTTGTTGTCCATACGCCATGCCTGGTCTTTCTACCTGGCCCAGCCTGACTCAGCTCTGCTAAGTCAGAGTTAATCACACTGTGGGGAAGTCTTCCCAGCACATGCTGCTGTGAAGCACTCCTCTAATCAAGTGCCTTCAGGGTTTGAAATCTTTGGATTTTTCCCTGTTGTTCAGTCTTTTTGTCAGCTGGCATTTCCAGGTTGGGCATAGTAACACAGAACGGCTTTTTCTGGAGTCTTGCCTTACCCTAGGTTGGACTTTATCCCTTCTAGACAAAATGAGAATCTGTTATCCCTATTTGAAAAGATGAAAACGCCGCTCTCCTACCTGAGGAGTATTGGTGTATTTCAGTGATTTCCTTCTTCTTAAACACCCTGCATACCCCTGTAACAGTCACTGATACAAGCCATGGTACTTGAGGGATGGCCTGGCCAAAGAAGCTGGTATGGTTGGGATGTCTCTGAAGAGGTTCAGGCTGGAAGGAAAAGGGGAAGTGGTGAGATCTGAATGGTGGGAAGGAGAGCTGGCTGTGTTAAATGAGAACTGTGTTTCCCACGTTTATGTCCAGTGTCCTTCTGCCTGTTGTACCGTGCTCTCATCAAGGGTGAAGGCTCAACTGCTTCAGCGTTTGCTTACAGATTTCCCACTGTGCCGCCTCTTTCACCTTTTCTGAAGAAAGAATTTGTTTTAAAGTATCTTTGCACTGGCTGCTGGCTGAGGCGGATTTTCACCAGATTTTGTTATGCAGAGGTAGTTAACACAAAGGTGCCTTTCAGCTCCAGGAAGCAGGAAGGATAAACTGCAGTGTGTGTCACAATAAAGGGCCACAGTGTAAGGAACAAAAGGAAATCCTTTATCATTGCTAGAAACCTTTGAATTTGAGAACCAAAAGGGGATTTTAGGTCTTGTTTATTTGTCATTCTTCCTTATCTTTGGGGATGTTCACTCTCCTCTGCCTGGACCGTAAAAGTGGGCTGGTTCCTGTCGCTCCTGGCTTTTCTGTTCAAGCAAGATGCTGTTGCGTCTAAGGTGCAAGTGCAGTATGGATGCATATGTGCTAACCTTGCTGCCTTCATTTAATCTAAATATTGAATGTATAGATCCTAGTGGTAAGAGACACCCTTAAAAGCATCTGTTCATGTGGACTGAGCTCCCTGATACTGTCTTCTGCAGCGTTCCCTGTCTGCAGTGAGACCGCAGCAAACATCTGGAGTTGCAGGGGGTTTCTGAGGCAAGGCTTGGTGTGAAGCTGTGGATCAGTAGCTACGTGAGGAAGTGAAACAGTAGCAATGACAGCAGGTAATGCAAGTGGGATGGAGCTGGCTTCTTCTCAGGTATGTTTCCCAAGGCCTAAGAACAAGGAGCAGTTGGAGTATTGGCAGCCTCGGGCAGGATCTTGGGTTTTCCTCTAGGCTGAGCCAATGGATTCCTCAAGCAGTCTGCAGAATATAGTATTTCTGTTATTTTCTTTCTCTATCAAAGAAAACATTTGGTTATAGATTCTCTTCATATGCCAGTTATGCCAACATAACGTGCATGTGAAAAGTTTTGTAGATCTTCCTTAATCATGTTAAAGTAGCAAAACTCTGCAGTTACATATGCAATTCCTCCTGCAGCTCAGCTCAGACACACTTGAGTTGTTTCACCCTGTGCTTTTTTGCCCCACTGTCAGCTCACAAAATGGCCTCGAGAGCCAGGGAAGGGATGGTGACAGAAACCAACCTCTGTGATAATTGACACAGAAGGGAGCAAAGGAGCCTGATCAGTCTTTTAAAAAGCCGGGCAGTGGAACCCTGAAACTTTTTCAAAAGATTTGAATGTGTCAAGGGTTCCTGTGTTCTTCTCACCTCCTCATGCCCCCAGGATACTAGGGAATGGGAGAAAGCACTTGATACCCTTAGTCACTGATACCAGCTTTGCTGCCTTCTGCTCTGGGGATCTCCACTCCTATCAGCCGCAAGCCAGAATTCTGCCACTACTCGGAGATGGAGCATGCAGGACTGGCTAGCACAAGGGAGACCTAACCAAAGGGTATCGGCAAGAGATTGAAGTGACATAGGTGCCTTTCTGACAAGCAGCATGGTTGGTCTAGCCCTATACACCACTGAGCAAAGTGGGTGTGCATCTGCCAAGGGCTGTGGCCTTAAGACCCCAAACTCCTCTTCTGAGCCAACTCCAGGCCCATACACTCCTCGAGGTGATTGTGTAATGCGTTTTGGGGAGGTTGTTCACCATGAATGTATAAGAAGCACCTTTCCTCATAGGTGTTATTCACTTTACTTTAACCGCCCAACAGTAACATGTGGAGTGGAGAGGGTTTTGCTTAATCTTGTGCTCCACCTTTCCACACTTCTCAGGTGGGTTGAATCCTAAGCAACTTATGAGTGTCAAAAACTTATTTTTAGAAACAAGACTTCTTGGCAGTTGCCATCTCTCTGATACAGGGGTCACTGTGCCATATTATGGAGCACATTGTTTGCTGCAAAGATCTCGGAACTGTTTTGTAATCAAGCTTTGTCAGTTCTTTCAGCCAATAAATGAACTGCTTCCTTCTCCCTCCCTATAGGGTGGGGATCCAGTATATGCTTTTTTAAGACACATCTCCAAAAGTAGGGTAGGAAATGAAGTAGGTGTTAATATCGTTCAATAAATGAGCTCTAAATTAAAAAATCCAGTGGACAGATTAACCTATTTAAAGCCACCGTGAACTTTAAAATAAGTCTGTATTACCCCTCAAAAGGTGGGACAGATCAGAGGAGCACTTAATTCATGTCTCCACTGACTTCCTATACCACTAGATTTTAGAAGATTTGTAAAATATTGCCTTTACATGTTACAAGTCAATTGTTCTAAAGAGAAGGTTCTCGTTGTTCATTCTTTCACTGGCCACACGATGGCAGAAGACACAAAGAACGATGCAAAGAAGATGCAAAAGAAGATCAGGGATTGCTGTTCAAAAGCCCAGTAGGTCACTATGAACATTTCCAAAGAGCCACAGGACGTGGTCTGAATCATGAAAAATGGGGAGTAGATAGGTGAGTGGGTTCCTGTGAGGACACAGAGGGGATCTGAGGGCGCACAGAGGAGTTGAAGAATATCTGATGGTGCAAAGAGGGGAATGGAGCTGATCTGAGAGCATATGTAGGGCAACGGAGGTGGTCTGAGGGTGCACAGAGGAGAATGGAGCTGTCTTGAAGGCGTGAGGGGTAAGGAAACTGATCTGAGCGCTCGTGTAGGGGAATGGAGCTTGTCTGATGGCACCCAAAGTAGAAAGGTCATCTGAGGGCTCTTGGAGGACAGTGTGTGCCCTACTGACCTTGGTTTCCCTCTGTGTGCATCTGGGAGTCCCTCTGTTCCTGCCCATGTGTGTCCCAGGGACTACAGTTTGGTTCTCTTTGCTACTGTGGGCCTTCTTTTCCTATCCTTCTGTGCCCTGAACTACTCAGTTTTCTTCTGCCATGTGCGCCCACGGAGCTTTGGTTCCCTCCATATGCCTTCCATTTGTCCTCTGGTGCCCTCAGAGCCCTTGGCGTGGTGTTTTGTCTCCTCAGGATCACTCCCGTTGCCCTCTGGTGTGGTCAGGACTGCTTCGTCTCCTCTTGGGTGTGCGGTGGAGCCCTCGATTCATCTTTTGGTGCTCCCCAGAATCTTCTGTTTGTCTTTCAGTGCCACCAAAGTCCCTTCATTTACCTGCTGGTCCCATCAGGATCCTCCCCCGCCCCTGCCCCCAGTTTTCCCTCTGGTGTGCCCTGGTGCTTTTGGGTGAGCCTCAGAACCATCCATTTGGGGTCTTATGCCCTCCGGATCTTTCCCTTTGCTCTCTGGTGTGCCTTAGAGCTTTCTGTTTTCCTTCTGCTGTGTTTCAGAGCCCTCTGCTCACCTGCTGCTCTCAGGATTGCTCTGTTTTACCTGCTGGTGCAACCCTAGAGCCTTCTGTTCGCCTTTTGGTGCATCTCAGGGCCCTCAGTTTGCCCTTTGGTCCCTTCAGGACCTCTCCATTAGCCCTCTAGTGCATCCAGGAGTCCTTCAGAGGCCTTTAAAGTGCAGCAGAGGGAAAACAGAGGACTTTGGAGCACCCTGAAAGGCAAATGGAGGGATTCAGAGGGCAAACAGGCAGCCCAGGGGGTGCACGGAAAGGAAAAATGAGGGATCTTGGTGCACAAAAGGGAAAGAAGGGGTCTTGAGGGATAGGAGGGGATAAGAGAGCAAACAGAGGGCCTTGAGACACCCTGGAGGGCAAACATGTTGCCCCAGACAGCCAGGCCTGGGACTCTGTCACCTGAGGAGGGAGCGAAGCAGAAGGGACCCAGCTCCTGCTCTGTGGGATGCAGCGCGAGGCAGCGCAGCTGGCAGGAGGCAGCGATGCTGCTGCATGGGGACCTTCCCTGCCTGTCTGCAAACAAGTTCACAACCCCAGAGTGCTTGGGTCTTTCCCCCGCCTCGCTGTCCTCCAGCATCACACCCCATCTGTTGGGCACCCTCCAACCCTGACAAGCACGGCGGGGGGACTGTGTATCAGTGCCTTGTCTCACGGCCCCGACCCAGGGCTTGCTATGTCCGTGAGAGCAAGCACGTCACTGGTCAGAGGGCACAGCTCTTCAGTCGCCCCTGCCTCCTGCCAGCATCCTTGCTCTCCTTCTTTATCACTTCCAGGTTCTTCTGCCTCCAGCTGCCTGGAGTTGTGGAGAGATAGGGAGGAAATGCTGAAGTGCCTCCGGACTTTTCCCACAAGCAGAGGAAGGGTAACCATGGAGGTCGCCACACGGGCTGTGCCCGCGTTGCCTGGCCAGGTGTCCTGGGGCCTGCTGCCGGGCTCTTGGAGGGCTGCTGCCGGTGCAGAGCTGCTCCCCTCCAGCCCTCCCGCACCTCACCGCATCCCCTCAGTGGCCTGGTCCTGCTCGCCTGTCTCTTGCGCTGTCTCTTGCTCTCACAACAGTCAGAAAAAGGCCAGAAGCTCAGATTTCTGCACTCCGCCTGCACCCTCTGCAGAGCCACCAGCAGCAAGGTTGTGGCGTGGCGCCTGGGCGTTTTCTGCAGCAAATGTGCGCTGGCAGGGAACAACAAGGTGAGGGGACACCCGGCAGGTGTGACGAAGGTGGAAAGGCCAGCCAGGAGCAGACGCAGCAGTCACCAGCGGGTCGAGGGAGGTGGTCCTGCCCCTCTACTTGGCACTGGTGAGACCACACCTGGAGCGCTGCGTCTAGTGCGAGAGAGATGTGGACGTTCTGGAGCGAGTCCAGCGAAGGGCTAGTAAGATATTAAAGGGCTGGAGCATCTGTCATGCAAGGCGAGGCGGAGAGAACTGGTGTCCAACCTGTGCATTAGTTCAGGGATACACGCTGTTAAAATATTAGTTGCATTCCTCACAGCACTTTCATAAAAAATAAGCTGCCTTCATCCCATTCAATAATAATCTGGGAAAAAGAGAAGCTGGGAAAAAGGGGGGAAAAAAGGACATATCTAGTTCTCACAATCCTTCAGACAATACTTCCCTCAATTATAAACTAGACAAAGTGCCTAAAACACTTTTTTATATTAAAAAATACTTCTGCATTTGCCATACTGGAAATTTTTTTTAGCTAAGCTGGAAAACATTTACATTTTTTAGCTTTACTCCTGATTTCTTTCATTGTTGGTTACATGAAAATATAGGTGCCACTTTAATAGGTTCCTTGTTTTCATCTCTCAGGTAAGTAAATTGAAAAGGTATTAACTCAAATTTAGTTGAACTAAAAACTTGAGTTCAAACAAAAACTAAAAGGATCAGAACAACAGGAGCAGAGCTGCCACAGAAATGGAGCAATATGAATTTACAGAAAAACGAGGCTGAAGCAAGTTAATATTTGGCAAGTATCTCATTTTTCTAAAAAAGACAGAGGAAGCAAGAGAAATTCCTTACTATTAACCTCCAGTAGGAGCGGAAGAGTGGACTGCTGTTTATAGAATGTGAAATATTAAAACTAACTTGCAGACCGCACAGTAAACCTTACAGTAGCAGTCCGTCTTGAGGAGGGGAAGTCTGGCAAGACACTATTGATGAAATCAGGATTGCTTCCTTAGTCCGACGATATCCTAAGCAGTGTTAGCGCATTGCCTGGGGAACAGCTGAAACACTAACATCCCTTCCGTAGTCTTCCACGTGCTTAAATACTGTTTTAAAACGATCCTTGATGTTAACCAAAGCAGCGCTTACTAGCAGTTAAAAAAGGAGACCGTTTTGTTAAAAAGGGCGTAGGATCCGTACCAAAGGGAATGACTAATGTTGCCATGAAAAATTGATTCAAGGTCTTGCCAGGGCAGAAGGCTGCTCAGCTAGCTGTTCTGGCGGTTTGTGTCCTTTGTGTCCTCTATAAGGTGTTAATTTGATAAAACGAAAGACGTAGATTTAAAGATATCTGTTATCTGTTATGCCCAAGCAACCTGCAGAAATGAGAAATCCAAAGACTAAGGTTTTCTTTGGGAAGCAGTTGTCCAGCATGCTTTTAAAAACTTAGGGCTATTTTCACAGTTATTTGCAAAAATAGTTGGAAGTAAGAGTGCTGCTTTGTGCGCTTGAAAAAATAAAACCTGAGAACTGTATTTAAAAGTATCCTTTATGTTTAAAGCATTATGTACTGTACCAATTCATCTCAGTTAAATGTTATCTTTACACTTGACTGAGATTATCATAGCCACGTCAATCCTGTTGAAAGCACACACAGAAAAAGGCGATTACTTCAATTATTGCCGACATGATTTACTACTGCTATCTTTTCCCAGTACAACTCACAATGAAGAACATAACGGCCACATCAAAAAAACCCTGTTTTTCCCACTGTTCATATCTACTTCCCTAACAGCAAAGTTTAGTCATGCTTTTGCAGAAGCAAAAGATAGGATATAGCAATAACCTGCCGATACAGATTGGCCGGCAAGAGGAAACGGCCTTGAACACAACTCGTTCCTACAGTTAAATTTACTGCTTATTGTTCAGAGCTGCCGTTTCTGATAACCCTCTAGTCTAGACTTTGTCTGTGACTGTGCCCAGCACAAATGTATCAGAGAAAGATCCCAGTTTACTACTCGAGGCAAATCTAAGACAAGCATTCAGTTAAAACAGGTCTCATTCTGATCTCTGATAGTAACAAACCTTCTTAAGCCCTGAACTCTCGTATTTATGTAAACAGTCCACCCCATTTCTTAGAATTTTCCAAAGCTCTTAACATTGACATCCTGCATCCAAAACGATGGAATCCTTTTTTGACATGTATTATTCCAGGTGAGAGCATTTGCACTGGTTCATTCATAGGTGCTTCATGAGAGCGTTATATTTTCTGTTTATTACCAGTTCTGCTACTCACACATCCTTACACCTCGTGATCTACAGAGGCACTGCGAGCAGATTTTTTTCTTTAATAACCCACAGCAACACAGATGTTTCTCTTGTGAGCCGACAGTTAATTTAGATTAGGAACATGAGGGAAATCTCTCTCCAATGGCCCTTCGCATCTGTCAGATTTTATCAGGCATCTCTTTTCTGTTCACCTGGTTCTTTTAGATCTTCAATGACCTCATCAGTCATTAACCACAGAAATTACATGTCATTTACAAATATTGCTACACTGCTAATGGAAAATACCCATTTCCAGTTCATTGTTATTCATTAACTGTTTTGTAATACTTAGAGCCTTGGGTGTGGAACGGGATAAATATGTTAAATAAGGGACCCGAGCAAATTATCAGCTTGTTCCCCTCCAACAATTTTAATAGATTTAAGAAAAAAAAGGAAAACTTTAATGAACTCACCAGGGTCTTAACCTTGCAGAAGACACCCTGCTTATAGAATCCTACCATGACCTTCCAATTTATTTTTCTGCTGTTATTTCATGCCAACCCATCTACCAGATACATACAGTTAGACTAACTAGTAATTAATCCCTTGCAGTATCTCTAAAACCTTTGGAAATACATCGCAGCGGTGGCCCTGGGGAGACGAGGCCAGCAAAGCACTCTCCCCTCTATGCAGCACTTGTAGCCAGCTCCTGTGTGGTCCAGCCCAAAGAGACAAAGGGGTTTTATGTAAAAATAGCCACCAGGATTCACCCTAAAAATGCTTCCCCCCTCTACCCCCCAATCAGTTTTTGTTCACAGAACAGTCAAACCTTACTCCGTCTTGCAGGCATGTAATTTTATCAGAAATTTTATCAGTTTACAGAAAATGCTGAAGGCCAAAAGCTTTTGTGGCCAGTGTTTCAGAGGCTCCTGTCTGGAATCCCGTTTGGTCTCTGCAGTGCCGCGTTATGCAAGGCCTGGCCTGATCTAGTTTTGGTTTTGCTGTTTATATTTACCTCCTACGGGACCGATCCTCAGAGAAATAGAGGCAGAGAATTCTCATTAAGAAGATTTAGATGAAGAATTTGAGGTTGAAAGCACTGGAAAGGAAGAAAGCACAAGCTTTAAGAGGCAGCAAGAAGTGAAAAGCTGCTACTAAGCAGAAGATAAGATATGAAATAAAGGGAAAACTTCCAAAAAATTCAAAGGTACATTCTACCAAAATCTTTGCTTTTTCAAGCCCAAATTCAGGAAACAATCCCCATCCAGAGTCGGCTGAGGACACTTTCAAAAGTACACAGGTAAATCACAGTGAAATGTAAGCAAAACGTTTATTATCAATGTTTGCTGAGACTTCAGTATAAAACAGGCACAACTGTGAAAGAAACAAAGGGCAAGTAATTTGAACACAGAAAAAGAGTACTAACCCTTTATTCTGCACCATTCTTGTTTATAAAGGAATTCTAAAACGAATGAAAGCCTGGATGTAATACTGCATTTGTAAACCAGAAAAAACAGTTTTGACCTAAAGAGCATTGCAGCCTTCCTTTAACAACACATATCTATAATACTACAATTTCACTCAAAAGGCATCCAATGGTGTAGTTGTTTGCAATACAAAAGTTGGGAAAGATTTGTGAAAGAAGGGATAATTCCATGTGAAGAAAGATATTAAGCTTTCCCCCAACTTTGGCTGCACACAGCATCTTTGGAAGATGCCTATTCCACCATGAAGTCAGTTTCTCTCTTCAGCTTTTAAATGTAATGATAAATTGCAAATAACAACAACAACAACAACAACAACAACAACAACAACAACAAAAGTTGTAAGCATAACTCTGTTAATAGGACTGAAGTTCAATAAATTAAACCCTCTGATAAAGATATGATAAGAGCAAGTGAATAATAGGACATAAGCCTGGATTTCACAGCCAACATTGAAGTCAAACATGCTCCACCGATTCAGCAGTGTATGCAGGTAAATTAAAAGCTAATTCCTAGCACTTCAATGTTTAAGTATTCTTTTTGCAAATTATTGCATCTGTTGTTAGTTTGCAGTGATTCATGGCTCCTCATTTCTAAAGACTTATCAAATGGCATTAAGTGAAAGCATTTCTTATTGCTGTTGAACCTGTTCTCCTGCTGCTGCTTCTCCATAACCCGTGTCGACCTGACCCTTCCAACGCCAGCACCGCGTGGAATCTCCTGTCAACCAGGATGAACCTTTCCAGCAGCCAGGAGGGCTGGCGAAGGTGATGGGTTGCGAACCATCACATCAGCTGACAGCGCAGAGCTTAACATGGCATTGCAAGGGGTGCTGCTAGCAGGATTGTAGGACAGAGAAAGCTGCTTGTTGCTTTAGCTTGTTTTGATAACCTGCCGTGAAAAATCCTCTTGTCTGGCTGTCCTGGCACAGTGCAGCCTTAGCACTGAAAAAGTATCCTGGGATATGAGGGGTGGGAGTATCAGACACAATTCCTATGTAGGTGGCTGGTGCTGGGCTGAAATAGCTCTGAGAAGAGTGCTTCCTGGGGACGCGGCCTGGGCGACCCTGAGCAGGCTTTCTAAGTGCCAAAGTTTTAATTGTGGATTTCTTACAGCCCTAATAGCCGGGAGGTGAGGGTGAGGGGGTGTCTCCCTCTTTAAACAGACAAAGCTCAGTGCGGCACTGCTGGATAGTCCCACTGTGGGTTTGATAAGCGGTGGGTTTCTCTCTTTTGCATAGCATGAGTCCAGCGCCACTGTCTACAGTACTCACATGACATGCCAAATGCTGGAGGCCAAAACTTACAACTTGGATGCATGCGGAGCAATCCAGTGTCTCCTTATGCAAACTTTCAAGTGATTCTTCTCTTGTGGGCAGCGTCAAAAGCCACAAACGTGCAATGTGCCTTACAAAGGAGCTGAAGACCTATGGAGAAGTCAGAAACTGGCTGGAGAGCAACAAAAGCAGGCGGGAAGGAGCCCCTGGAGCTTGATCACCTTCTCCCAGGTACTGTGTTCACACCAACTTCAAACCAACAAATCCTTGAAATCAGCTCAGTTTTGGTGTGCCCAGACAAGCTGCAGTCAGACCACTGGGCTGCAGTGTGGGCATGTGAAATTTCTGCTAGAGTTCCGTTTTTACAGTGCTAGAGGAGCTACTGTTTCCTTTGCTCTGCCAAAGTGAAGTATTCATAGTAGCTGGGTTGTGCCTAATCCACATCGGTGAAAGCAGTGTATTCTGCCCTCCTGGCAACATCTGCTTTGTTACTTTGACTGTAAACACACTCTGTATACACATGAACCGTGAGCCCCCTCCAGCTTTTTAACTCCTGGCAACTTCACCTTGTTTGTTATTCTGAAAGGCCATTCAGGTCACCTGTGCCCTGATCAGGGTGCATCCATGGGTGCATTGCAAAAGGATGTGGTTACAACCTGACAAGATTTTCTGTGTGGGATTTTCTGTTTAACACTGCCAGAGTCGATCCTCCCCAAAGAGCCACCGCGCCAATGTTAACCTGTAAAACGGCAGCCTCTGCTGCACTTCCACTCATGTCCAGGGATGACTCTGCGTTTTGAAATGATCCAAAGTGCAACTTTATCGAGGTATAAAAAGCAAACAAAACCTGTTGCCTGCTTTGCTGCTACTTGGCTCCTTAACTCGTGAGTGGCCCTGCTCAGCTCGTACCTCATGTCTGTGACTGAGTGCATTTCTGAGAAAGAGGCTCACTGAGTTTGCACAGCTTGTTATTGCTTGAGTTCACACGCACATCTCTGGCAGGAATGAACCTGCTCTAATGGTTAGTGCAAACGACGCCTTGCCTGTCCTTGCTTTCGTCCGCAGGACTGGCAGCAAGATGGACAGACAACGTAGTTGGTCAAGAAGAAACTTTCCTGACTGTCGAGAGAGATTCCCAGGCAATGGCACACGGGCTCTCTCCAAGCTGTACCCAACCCAGATCGTTTTATGGTTTCAGTACCCTCTTGCGCCCTAACTCTAGTACCCCCATGCTCTTTGTAGAGGCCCTGGTAAACTAAGCTGCAGGTAGGCTGTTTCTTTTACTATATGACAGATGTGTGAGGGGTGGGGAAAGCACCTGGAAATGGCCCCGAGGGGGAAATCTGGATCTTGCCTAACAAACTTCATTTGTCATGACATGAATGTGGAATTCACCTCCATCAGAAGACATGCAAGGACAGGATATTGCTATAGATGCTGAGTCTGGGCACTGCAGAGCAGGAAATGGTGACCTGAAGAAAAGGGGTCTAACCTTTTTATAGCACACCTGGAGAAACCGCAGCTTCCTGCCTTGTGGCCAGAACTAGCTTTTCTTCCTCGTTTTGTGCTTGCATCGTTAAATCTACTACTTGAAAACAGCTATAATCTGGGAAGAAAGTTCCTCATACAAATGAAGGAAAAGGAACAAAGGGAGATTTTAGTATTTAAAAAACTGCAAATGACAAGTCTTTATTAAGTAGTAATTAAATTAGCTGAACTAGTTACAGAATCTTGAAGGTCCTTGACTTTCAATTTTCTGAGAAAAGTAAAAACCCAGGAAAAAATACCTTTCCTTTAAGGAGGGGAAAAAACTCTGGGAAATTCTTTTCTGACCCTCTGCAGCAATCACAGAAATGACCAAGAGAGAAAGTTAAAAAAAAGAAAGAAAAAACCCCCTCCAAACTATCAAAATTCACTCACTGTGTAACAAAGCCAAAAATGCAACTAAATTCAGTGTGGTGCAAGACAAGGGTGAGCAAGACTCAGCAAGTCACAAAGCTGAAAGACACATTCCTGTTCATAAACAGGAATGTTTTATACTATGATCCCTTTAATCTAGCCAGTCAGATCTACTAGAGACACTTCTCGTACAAGCACCCACATGCCTGCACTTTCCAGGACCTTCTCTGTTGCTGTCAAAAACCTGAGATCTGGGAGAGGCACTTGGAGGAAAGCTAGCCTTGACCACTGTTTTTTGCCAAGCTAGGTTTCATCCGGGTCCTCCCCAGTCTGTCCCACCAAAGGGCCACACTCAGCAGGTCTCGGGGGTCTAGGAGCACCAGCAGCGCTGTGACCTTTTCCCCATCCTGGGCGCTTGGCCGCCTGTGCCCAAGGCCAGCTCTGACGTGGTGCAGCTGTAACCTGGGATCACATAGATGTGGAAACAGCTCAGTGTGAGAGTGAGTCTATTGGTGGTGGGGTCTCTTTCCTTAGCTTGGGAATTGCATTTAAGCTCAGGCATGTGGGAGCTATGTTGCATGTATGCCTGTGCCTGGCCTTGCTGGTCCTGACCTGCCTTGTAACTATGGTCTTGCCTGGCAAGCTGGAATTGCAGCAAACCCTGGCTGTTGTCACATCACCTGCTCTGCTTGCCTTGCTTGGGTACTGCGGGCCAGGGTCCTTGGTGGTGAGGGCTCTCCCCTGCCTGCTTTGCTGTCATCCCCAGCTTGCCTTTCCATATGGAGCAGCCTGCTCTTACACCGGGCAAGGACCTCTTGGAGCAGCAACGGTTTCCTTTGCTTGTTGCACTGCAGCAAGAGCTTTGCCAGTTTAATTCAGCTGAAGTCCCCCTTGGCTGCTGAAATGGGAGATCCTATCCTTTCAGCAACGGCTCCCAGACCAAGGAACTAGCATCCGGGTACATATATCTGAGCAACAAATCAGGCTGAGGAACTGATGTACCTAAAATGTAACCCAAACAAAAGCATAAGGATGTTGTCATCCAAAGCAGTTCCCTGATGCTTGGGAAAGGTAGCTCACTCTGTCTGTTGTCAGTCTGCCATCAGGTAGGTTCCTTGAAGGAGAGGGGAGGATGCGGGCTGCTTCCTTACCCTGATCACTGCACTTTTAGGCAAACAGACCCCTCAGGGTGGGCAGATTGTGACTCACTTGAGAACAATTCAGCACACTCAGCTGGGAGAGCCTCCTGCAGAGAGAAAGTAGGAGCTTCAAGCAGAGAGCCTGAAGCACAAGCAGCAGGATCAAGGGTCTCAGAAATGGTGGAAAGAGCCGGACTTCACCTAGGATCTAAAGGGAGCTCTGTGGAGTTTGCTGAAACCCAGAAAGCTAAGGCTGCTAGAGAAAGAGCAAGGCTGGAGGAATGGACCTGCCATTGCAAGGATGGAGCAGGCAGCAGGGAGAGCTAACTTTTATGATGTTTTGCCCAATACATCAGACTTTAATAGCTTCCTTGTTCTTGTTTATGGTCAAAACTGAAATGCTTGCTTAAGAACAAGGTTTAGACAACAAAGGCTGACCCAAAGTCCTATCAAAAAAACCAAAACAAGTTGTACTAAAAAAGTAGCTATGCAAGAAAGACAGAAGGTATACCACTTAAAAAACAAGACACGTAATATATAAAAGAAATGTATTACTAAAAATCAGTAGGATGCAAGTTATCAAAGTACTTTTGTGAATATATATCTATAAATCGGTCCCTTCAAGCCAGAGGACAAAGTGCCAGTGGGCAGGCTGGGTGGAGGGTGTATGTTCCTGCACCATCTCTTGCTCTGGATCTGTCTGGACTCATCCTTGAGCAGATTCATCTCACTAAACGAACAGAAAGCTGAGCCAGCAAAAAAAGAAGCAGCTAATTTTCTCCTGGATTAATGAGCTGAGTAAGCTGAGCTTAGCGTTTCGTGAATACCAGAGTCAGTGTGAAGGAAGGGGCAGAAGGAGGTTACAGGTCAACATTTCTCACTTCCCCTTAGTGTCTTCATTGCTTCAGTTCAGCATAAGCTGCGCTGAGGAGCCCCTTCTTTCCCACATACATCACTCAGTCCTGCCTCTTCTTTTGTGTAGGTTGCAGCATTCATACTGCTGGCTGATGGACAGAAGCATGGAAAGGCTCTACTGTAAGTCACTGATTCTTGGATGTCTTTTTTGGGCCAGAATGAGTCTCAGCTGGATCTATTCAGGTCGCTGGTGCATGAATTCTGGTGTTGGGGGCAGCAAGGGGGCAGGAGCCAGTGGCGGTAAGGAGGAATTGCCTCTCCTGGAGCTGAGCCAACGGTGGTGAGGGCTAGCAATTGCCAACAGCAGGGAGTTAGAAGAGAGAAGGGAGGACCTTAGCTGCAGGCAGCAATGTGGACAGATGGGAGAGAGCATGGTATGACAACTTACACTATTTCTAGTGCAAGCAGGGCCTGTGCGGGCTGCGTCTATCAAAGCTCTGCCTCATGTTCTTCATCTTTGCAACTCTGAATTCAAAAAGGAGAAAAACAGTGAGAGAGTGTTTGAAATGTGCCTTGTGAATGAACTACTACTGCACATCTTTTCTGCTCTAAATAAATAACATGCAGGCATTGCAATGATACTGTGGCTTTCCCATAAACATGCACGTGTCTTAATAAACATATCAGACTCCTTCCCCATTCAACTCCTTTCTGCTGCTTGGGGATCACAGACTAAGGATCCTCCCCATGCAGTGATGGGAGATGGCTCTGAGGTGGGAAGGCTTGTTTCTGTCCTATTCTAATAACCCGATGTTATATATTTCTTAAAACAGCATACCGGTATACTGTGCTTTCACAAAACCTCTCTGATACTACTTCAGAGTAACAGCGAGAGTTGGATATTCGACACCCTTGTGTTTCTAAAGGAGTTTAGTAAGAGAAGAGACCCTTGTTTGTCCCATTTCTACAGCACTCTAAAACCCCATGCTCCAGAGCTTCTGCTAGTTGTATTCGGGAACCGGGAAGAGATTCTTGAGTTGGAACCTACTGGTCTGATTCACTGGACATTTTACTTCTTGGCATTGCCTAGAGCAATTCAGTGAAGGCAGAACATCCGATGGGATGGTTGGAGATTTGAGGGCCAGGGGGGAGCTTTTCTGAGAAACACAGTTTAAATGCTTCTTTTCTGGCATGTAGAAATACTCTTAAAATCTCCCAGGTCTTGACCACATACAGGTTGGGATCAGACTCCTGCTATATCGAACCAATAGTAGTCTTGGTAGTATGGCAGCGTCTGTGTGTATGTGTGCATGGATGTTCTTCACACCCTTCTAGACCAAGTGTCCACCATATGGACATGCTGATGCCTTCACAGCTTATTACAGTTGCTCACACCAGGAGCTGATTCGCTCAATTTGATAATTTTCTCCTTTACTGTTTCCATTTTGTGTAGTGTTTTAGAAGTGGATGTATCTTTCATTTTAACTAAGATTGCCTGTCTCTAAAAGAACAACGTTTATCCCTGCAGCCATGCCTTTGAATTCTTTATGGCATGAATTTTTTGTGACTGCCAGAACCAGTGAAGTTGCAAGGTGAGACCAGTCAGTCTTTTTTCAATTATGCACTTTGATTTTATCTGCTAACTTGTCTCCTCTTGGACTGTTGACCGTTAAGATTTCCCATTCCCACATCTTACCGATAAGTCTGAAGAGCAAAGAGATACTTCCTGGATGTTTTCGGATTGAAGTTAGCTGAAGATGTACAGTTGTCTTCGTGAATGGTGTTCCCAAGTAAATGACTTGGCAGAACCAGACAAAAATCTTGGCTGATAGCCTAGTATGTGGCTTGGTTGATAAATATGAGTTTGTAAAAGAAATATTTTGCATTCTTTATACTGTGTTTTGAAGGGCTGAAAGCTGAAACAAATCCTGACTGACTGCTGGGGTTACAGAACATCAGTGAGGACACTTTCAAATTCTGGTAAAAAAACTTTGGGGAAAACTGTACCGTTAATTTCTGATGCCCTTCAACTTGCAGCTTTTTTTCTGGTGCTTCTTGGTACTTTATTTCCTGGTGACCTGAAAAATGCAGAGAAATTGTGGCCCGTGATTGCTTTGTCTTAGCGTGGGGTCTGTTGGGTGGAAAATACCTATTACATGGAGTGAACAACAAGGTGTTTCTGGCGCGAGGGGGATACAAGAACTACAAAGCAAACGGTGAATTTCTTCCAAATGCCAGGCAAGCATTCTTCTGCTGTGATGCTAAAGAGAAGACTACTTTTTTTTTTTAACAAATAAAAGTTAATTGTAGTTGTTTTATTTCAACATTAGAATTGCCTCATTGTTCTAAGAGAAGGTATTTCATTGTGTCAGAAAAGTGAATGTATTCCATTTTGTTAGAATGTAGAGAACTGATTTTGCTGACTACAGACATCTCCATACTTGGTTATAAAGTCACTGCAAGCTGAAAGGCACTGCATGGACAAGGAGTCCTTATTATGAGAAGATCACCCACAGTCTTCACCTATAGCCATGCAAAAATGATCCTGCCTTCACATATAAAGCGATGGGCTCTGAGCTGACTGTTGCTGCTCAAGAAAAAGATCTTGGGGTTATGAGAGATTGTTTCACTGAGCAGCTCAGTGCTCAGCAGCAGTCAGAAAAAAAGCCAATCGGCAATTACAAATTATGAAGAAAGAAGTAAGGAACAGAACAAGGAATGTCATTCACTACCATATAAATCCATTGCTCTCCTGCATCTTAAATACCCATCTCAAAAAGACGATAGTAAATATAGAAAAAATTCCAAGGATGAACAAAGCTGCTCAAAAGTATGAAATGGCTCCTACAGGAGGAAAAACTAAAAATAGCCCCCTTCAGTCCAGAAAAGATCAGCTGAGGTAGTCATATGAAAGAGGTTTATAAATCCTGAAGAGTCTGGAGACACTGGCTATCAACTGGTTGTTCAATCTGCTTTCCAAGTAAAAGAAGCTAGTAGGAGCAGATGCAGAAGAAGCCAAAAGAATTGGGTATTTGTGCAATTCCTTGCTACAGGACATGGAGGATGCTAAAAGTTTACATAGATTCAAGGTGAAACAGAACTGTTTCATGGTAAAGTAATCCACTGAGGGTAAACAAATACATAAAAACATGTCATTCTTGGAGTGGGCGGAAATATCACTTATGCTTGGCCCATTCTAATAGTCTTCCCTAGGCAGCTGCTCTAAGCCCCAGAGACAAAATATTGGGATAGACCCTTAGTCTCATCCACTGTGGCTGCTGCTATGTTTGCTGCTGTCTGCTCGCATCTCCCACACATCCCTTTTCCCCCCACACTGGAATCAGGGAGAGGGTGGGCAGGCAGGGCACAGCAGGGATGGGATTGGGAAGGAGGAGCCTTTTTGGACTACGTAGCAAGTCTGAGAACAGGCTCTAATGCTGGGAGGAGCTGAAGTTTTCAGAGCTCAGGGCAGTCCGTGGTGGGGCTCCCTGCAGAGGGGGGAATTTCCTGGTCAGTGAAGAGGATATATATTTCACAATTAAACCCAAAGAGAGTTTCCAGGATAGCCGGTGTGGTAAACTCAGCATGCAGTCAAGGTGTGTGTGAGAGCCCACTTGGTATCCCATACTAACTCTCCTCCGCTCTACCTCTCCTAGTCCTCACAGCCTTCCCCTTACATGCATGCCCCGCTCCCTGCACTGTCTGATTGCTGCTAAACTGGTCTGTACGTTTAATCCGGATGATACCCATGTGTTTTGTCCATTTATCCTTTTCCCATGTGCCCTCTGTGAGGATAGGCAAGTTTTGCATTCAGAGGTACGACTTGGGAGAGCAGTTATCTTTTTAGTCTGTCGCAGTGATAACAAGAGAATCATGGCTTTGGTTCATACTTACACCACACAAAGACGACTAGAAACACAAAGAGAGAAACAACAGATACGATAACTGTTGCTGCTGTCCAGTCAAAATCAGGTGAGCATCCTTTTCCTGGAGTCAAGAAGAAAGCAGGAATTAATGCCACCCTGGCCAGCTGCAAAGGTCTGCAGGGCTTTTCTGCAGCAAATAGGAATGTGTGGTGCCACTTGGACAGTTACATGGGGCTGTTAAAACCCTGCAGCTGACAGCTACAAAGTCTGAATTCTCTGCTGCAAAGCCTAAGCATGGTGGTTCCAGAACAACCCACAGCAGCACCATGTAAGCCCTGCAGGAAAAGGTGAGTCGGGGCCAGGACTGGTGGTGGAAGAGGAGGTGACCCGGGCTTCCTGTGACTGGGAGCCCCGAGTTTCAGCTTTGCAGGGAATTGGAAATCCCTCTTTTCTACTGGGTAGAAACTGCAATTGCCTGCAAGGTACCACTATCCTTATATAACTCAGGGAGTTTATGATGGAGCTTTCCGTTTAGGAAGCCAGGCAATGCAAGTTTGGGCATGGGAAAGAGGCAGTCTGACTTTGCTGATGCTGAATGTCCTCCAGCAGCAGGCTGGTGAGCAGCACGTTTAGCACCGTTCCTCCCAGAACAGCAGCATCCAAGACAATAGGGTTCCCTAGAAACAAGAAAAGCAGCATGACAGGTCCTGTGATATTTTATTAATGCCATTAAATGCTGATAAGAGGTAATTCTTCACAGGAGAGGGAAGACACCTTTATACATTTTGTTCCCTCTAGAATTTTTGGCTCCTCAGAATATTACCCCCAAAACAGAGGTGTGGCGTTGAGTTTGTACAAAGACTGTCCAAACAGCAAAAGCTGAGCATTACCCTGCTTGCTAGAGAAGTGTGCATGCCTTCCAACGTGGCTGATACACGGGTGATGGTTGAAAGCAATCCAAGGGGCAGAAAGAGTCGTCTTGTTACCAAGTTCGCTACCCTCTGTGCTCTTGCTATGAGATCACAGATAAACAGGTGTGCAACATTCATGCATACTTACGTGGTTTTGCTTTAAATTTCTGCCATGTGCCTGGGGAAAGTGCTAAGATCACAGCTACTAATAACATTATGATGATTCCCGCCACAAGGAAGAGCATTAGAAGAAAGGCTGGAGAGATGCCTGCCAGAAACAAGAAAAAAGAGGAATTGCCAACTGGAGACTTTGGGCTCTGTTCTGCAGGGATCCTCATGCACCCATGTACCAGAGCAGCCGCTGACCCATCAGAAAACCTCATGGAGGCACTGCAGCAAGGGTGCCAGCAGCATCTTGTTCTTTCGTTCTTTTACGTCTCTTTTAATGACCGCATTTGAACAGCTTTTTGATGCCACAGATGAACAAAGTTGAAAACCCTCATCTGTCTGTGAGTAGAAATGCCTCACATTAGCATGCCTGGCTGTCACACAGAGGAGAGATGCTGTGGGCTTAGCATGATGTGAAAGCTAACACTTCAGAAAAGGACTCAGGTGTGTGCCCATGCATAAACCTATACCTGTTTTCTGTATACCTTTCCTTTGGTGACCCTTATCCTGGATGTTTGCAATGCCATCTTTCTAACCTTGCGTCTTTGGTAACTCTCCGTATCAACATTCCATCACGATGTTGGCAACAGCCAAGGAAAGGCAACGGCCTTTCCCCTCACCTGGTAAATGTACAAGTATATGCTCTTCCTCCCTGCGCCAAAGGTGCTCCCTTGGAGCTGATACATAGTACATAATCACTTTATTTCATTTGCTGCCTCGTAGTTGGATACTGGTACCTTTCCAAAGCAGCATGATTGTGATTTTTACCTTCCTCTTGTATCCAGAGACCACTGGCAATGGCCAGAAGAAGACAGGAGCCAAGTAGCAGCACAAGAAAGCCTACACAAGGCCACCTCCAGAACACTACTCCTAGGGAAGCAACACACATTAGACTGGTATTACCTGTCTAGTAAAGCAAAATGTTTGGCATGAGACGAGACCATTGCATTTATCAAAGGGCTGAAGGCAGCCTCTGTCTCCGTGGCCAGTTTAATGTACTCTTGAACCAAAAGCAGGGAATTTAAATAACTTTTATACATCCATAAGGGTGTGCAGCTTTTTCAAACCTTGACTTCTGTGGGAGTACTGGGCCCACACTCCACTTCCAGCACTCCACACAGCGCCGCATGCCTGGCAAAAGTAACGGAGACTTATCTTTTGACCCAGTGCTGTTCAACTGGTGGCAAGGCAGGCAAATAATATGAACAGCTGGTGTTTGTTACAGAAAGCTCACCTCATTTGAAGATGGCAAAAAAAAGGTCGATAGCAATATAGACCCACTGTGGGGTCTGCAGGAATTGAAGGAGATGGAATATTAACCCAAGTTTGAAGCGAGTTCATGCAGTTAAGGCTGGCCAGGGGGTGTCGGTATCAAAGGAAACCTGAAGCAGTGGGAGATGGGACTGTTTTACATGTCTTAGAGAAATGTGACAATATGAAAATGAGCACCCTGAGCTGTTCACAGAAGATGAGTAATGTACCTTATTGACTTCATCTGTTCTTACTTGCAAATTTCTTTGTCCACCTCCATTTTTTAACAGCAGCAACTAGGCAAACTATGAAATCTTGGCTAAAAACCTCTTTTCCAAGGCCGGAGGGAAAAGAATGAGACAACATACCAACTCTTTTTTTTCCTGATAGATAGTACAGAGGAAGGAGGCCCAGTGTGGCAGCCCAGGTGAAGAAGCTAGCAGCAGTAGACATTTGCTGTGCTTGCTTCAGAAAAGGTTTCAAACCTACGACAAAGACAGAATTCAAGTTCTCACTGACAGACTCACAAATGGGGGATTGAAATGGCAGCCAGAAGCTAAAAGAAGATGGTGAGAGAAGGAGGACAATGGTGTTCAGTGAAGGATAAAAACTGAAATCCCACATTACATGTTGCTGTAAATTGTTTAACTTCGGGGGGGGGGGGGGGTGGAAAAGGAAAAGGAAACCAGCATGAATTAACTTAATCTGCCAGGGAAGTGGGGAGAAGAAGTTGTTTTCTCACCTGTCTGAAGACTTCACTCTAATACACCTAAGGAAAAGGCTGTTGATGTTCTGTGGTTCAAGCTGCGTATCCCTTACCGTCAATGATCAAGTCGAGGGAGGCTTCGTCCCAGCTTACTTCATTGCTGACATTGCAGGAGTAGGAGCCACAGTCTGATTTCTGCCCATTCTGTATCTGCAAAACTCTGAAGTCTTCAGAAAACACATAATGACCATCTGGGCAAAGCAGCTGCCCATTTTTCTTCCAAACAACATCTTTTACTGCGGCAAGATGCTCCACCGCACAAGATAATTGGATAGGTGTATCAGCCAGTTTTGAATCTGTCTGTAAGCCAGGTTTGGACACGGGGTCTAGGAGAAACAAGAGAGTTGGATACATTTACCTTTTCTCATAATATTTTAAAAGTCCAGGTTCCAAGACTAGGCACTTAACACCAACCTCTGTCACCTAAACTGAACCAAATCTGCTGATGTAGAGTGGCAGAAATACATATTAGCTGAAGACATCTTCTTGAATTGTAGTCTGCTGTACGCATTGACAGTCTATATTTATGCATTCAAATACATTACAGGAAATATACTAATATATATTTTGTTAACTATATGCTCAGGGCTTTCCTCATTAGAAACATTAGAATCACTCTTCATTTCTACTTAGGTCTGTATAAAGTACATTCAATGCAAATATTTCTGAAGCAGAGTGTTAGCTGCTCTTCTAGTATACAAAGCCATAAAAAAGTGCTTATGATAAGCCAGCCTGTGACAAGCCCAGCTGCTTCTCCAGAGCAGGAATGAGATCTGTTTTATGTTTCTTTGACTTTTAACAGCTATTCCAAGTGTCTGCTTTATTAAAATCTCTGCTTTCTCACTTACCTATAACTAGGAGGAGTATTTCTCTCACTAAAGTTTTCTTTAAGTTGACCGTGACCATGTAAGTACCGCTGTCATTCACTTGTGCGTTTCTCAGCTCAAGGGAGCCATTGGATGTATGGAATTGTACTCTGCCTTCATAGTGATCATAGATCACTATTTTTGAATCTGACTTGAAGTAATCCACAATTCCTTTCTGTGTCGGGCCTTTTTTGTACTCCCACTGCATGAACCATATGATCTCGGTGACATTTTTGAAGGTGAGCAGCACTGAAGAGCCCGTAGCTGCAAACAGCTGTTTTGAGGAGCCTGTGACTTTTGGAGCCTGTTGTAAGATCAGTAACAGCACTGAAAAGAGCAAAGAGAGGTAGATAGTTAGTCTTACACAGCACTTCATTTGGGGACCTGGGCTCAGGGAGCGAGAGCCTGCTGTGCTGGGATATAGGTGTCAGTCTAGCAGGGATGAGAATCCCTAGCTGAGCCATCAGCTCTCGCCATCCATGCGGAGAGCAGTGCTGGGCTGGGACTACTGCCAGCACCACAGAGCCGAGCATCTCAGTACTACAAGGCTGAGTTTGGGGAGGGATCTCTGGGCTAGAGATCTCATCCTGGTTCTGGATTTCTGAAATTTGGCACCATCTCCAGCTCCTCCAGCCCCTCAGTTTGGCCAGTGACGATGCTCCACAACACGTATATTGGTGCGCATGAGTAGGAGGGACTTCCACTGCTCCTGTTGCCCAGGCCTGGCTTAATCTTTGAAAGTGGAGCATTTGCTTGTGCAGTCCGGGGTTGAGCTCATCTTCAGATGAGATTATTTGCATGCCTGTGTGAATGTTTAGGCAGGAAGAGTCTGAAATACACTTTGTGGGGGCCAGACAAGCTCTACATACTCAAGCACGGATGCTGCATTCTGAAAAGCTGTCTCTCACTCGAACATCAGGATCATCTGGAAGAGTTTAAAACTGCAAAGAAGCAAACAAGTACAGACACTTGGTATGATCTGTTCAAGTCCATATACACCTCTTTTCTCCAGTTAAGTGCCTGTCCCGCTCACTGGTCCTTCCCAGACTGTGATCCCACCATTTTCATGCACTAAGCTGGTAGATGTGCCAGGAGCATTATGTTTTCCCATTTAAGTGGATGAGTATGTCTTTTCTCTGCGCATTAAACTATTTCTAGCTTCACACAGGGTTGGTTTACAGGTACCTCCAGTGTAACATTTGCATCTACACTCAACCTTTCAAATTCCCAGGCAGGCTGGCCAGGTCCTTTCTTTTTAGCTGATAATACACTGTTTTCAGAACAGCCTAAGGGACAGAAGAACTGAAGTTACAGCCTCACTGAGACTGCTCTTAGCACACCAACAGCAGTCCCATGTGTGTTTATTTAATTCTTCTGGCAGGACTTGAATGGCAGCAGCAAGGACAGATCTCAGGGGATTGTGACTGAAGCATCAGCTCATATCCCCACTAGAAGAACGGGAAAAGATCCGTTTTCCTCAACCGCAGGCTTGAATCAAAAGGTTGAGCAAACAACATTGAGAAGGGAAACTAAAGAGCAAAAGAAAACAGCCAGGAGAGCAATCACTAGGTCCTAAAGGGAATCCCCGCCCCCTCCAGAGGGGCGATCTTCCCCTCTGAGAGAGCAGGTGCCTGCTGCTTGGGCTACCTGGGCTAGCTGCCTGCCACGTTGCTCCTCTCCCACAAAGCACGCCGTGCCTTGTGCTAGTGTGGCCGGTGCCACTCTGCCCTTGGAGTGACTCCAGCAACCCCAGCTGCTTTGCTAACAGCTTTTTTTGTTGTTGTTTTAGCTCTTTGAACAGGCAGTGTACGGGCTGTTTCTCTGCTCCCAGGAGACTGCAGCAGCTTCTCCCTTCTCACCTGCTTTCCAAGGGACTCTGTGTAGCTCTCAGCTGTTGTCATCAGTGAGGACAAGCAATCCCACAGACACATTTAAACACTGCAGGATGGTCCTGCTGTACGCTCTGACAACTAAAACCTCTCGGCGTCATTCCCCTTCCTAGCAGAAATGCCTCGCAGCTATAGCACAACACAGGCAAACCAGCTACATCCCAGCCCTGACCATTAGCTCTGTCTCTTCATGCTCCTTTGCCTCCACCAGACGCTATCAGACCCTCATCCCTTCTGGAATGCCTCTCCTCGCTCCAGGTATTCTCCGGGAGAGGGTTTCTTTTCAGCTGAGGCTTCAGCCTCCAGACTAATCTGAATACATATCAGCCAAAATTGCTCAAAATCCTTTCTCTACATCCCCTTAGCGTCTCTCTTCTAAAACTCCATCCTGCAAACTTGAATTCAAGTACCTAATACAATGATCAGCAAAAGCAACACCCGACCACCCTTTCTACCACCACAGGGCTTCTGCAGGCAGAATAAGGGGTCCCTCATTGCTGAAGAAGAACTTCAGCTGAGCTGCGGACGTGCCCATCCTATCATACCCAGATAGAGGAACTGAAATGTTTATCAAATCCCATTTATTCTCTTCCTGTATTTTACTGTATCTACAAAGAGAGTTAGGTGGCTAGTCAGTCGTTTGCCAATAACTGAGTAGGTTTTTGTTTCCCTGTAGTTTTTTTGAGCCCCCTTTGCCTCTCAATTGTTTGGTAATCCTTTTCTGGGTTGTTGTTGTTGTTGTTGTTTTCTTTTTCTTTTTTTTCTTTTTTTTAAGAAACATAGATTTGCAATTTGCAATGCTATCTTACCCGAGGCCTGTCTTACCTGAGGCAGTCCCTGCCAGCTTGGTGCTCCTGCAAAGGTATAGAAGAAGAAATGGGAGTTTCTGGAGGTTCACACTGCCCAAGGTCCGGCGAAACACAAAGATCATTCTGTTGAGAACGAGGCTTTGGCGTGAAGGATAAAATCCTTGTTTGCTTTGAGAGCAATTGATGAAGATAACCACATTCTTTCCACCAGCTCTGCTCTCCACTGAGCATGGTTAAAGTCAAAATCCCTACATGAAGGCTGGAAAAAATGCTTCCTACAGCAGGTCCTGCTCTAAATGCAGCAGAGAAACAGCAAAGTGGAGCCATAAGCAGCAGAGTGGCTGGTTCTGCTTTCCTGGGGCAAGCGCAGCCCATGCTCTTGCATTGCTACGACAGCTCAAAGACTCCTTCTTAACTCTTCAGGACTAATAAAATGTGCCAGTTCAAAACAAGCGTGGCTATCTGCTCTCAAGAGAGTGGTTCAACTGTCATGAAAAGACCTTTATGATAGCACTAAGGCAGCTTAAAAAGAGTTGAATTTCTCTGAAGTAAGAGAGATGAAAAAGAATGGCAAGAAACTTATGGCAAGAGACTTACATTTCTGCAGTACATCAGTCACTGCTGGAGTGAAGAGTTCATTCTTCTTTTACAACTGTGAGTATAAACTGGCAGGGAGTTCTTTCAGGACAGCATTTCTTCTCCTTTTGACACGCCCACATAGTTTTGTCTGGGCCTTCCAATACTCATGAGGGCCACCTATCAGCCAAACACCAGCTTGTCCATCCACCTGCACAGGAGATGTGCTTTGTTCACTCCCTGCTCTCCGGGAGTTTGTCTCCCTGCCAGTAGCTCTGCACCCAGAGCAGAGAGAGGGCACCCGTCCCCTGCAGAGGTCTGACTGGCTTTTTGTGAGGATCTCCTGGGATGTGTGGGAGCTGCGTTCAAACCCTGGCGGGCTGAGGAGACGTCCAGCTCAGGCTCGACTTTATAGGCACTCTCAGCTTATACAGGGAGCAGGGAACAGGGAGCCCTGCCGTGACTGCTCTTCAGGACAATGTTTTTTCTGGGCATCTCACTTGTACCGTAAGTGCAGGTGGCGGCCGTGCTTCCCACGCACCTGGGTCCTTCGCTACCCTGTAGGCAAACAGATGATTCTGGATTTGTAGATGTGCCTCTCCCTCCCCTCTGGATGGGGGGGGTCACCATCTCCTACTTGCATGCTCTCCTCTCCCCTCGAGGCACAGGGACAGAGGTGGGAGGCAGCCAGCCCTTCCCCAGGACAGGGGGAGGCTGGAGCCTTCTCGAGGCTCCCTCTCTCCTGGGGAAGGGTCCCACTGCACCTACGGTCACCCACGCTTGCAGGGAGGAAGGCACAGCACCCTGGGAGCACTTCAGGCTGAGCTCGAACCCTGCTGGAGCCAAGCACAGCAAACACCCACGCACACCAGCATGGCATGATTGAACAGTACTGCTAGCCTTCAGCAAGGAGAAATGCATGTAAATAGGTTGGTAAATCAACAGTAGCTTAATTAGAGATATCCTAAGGCACAGATAGAAGAGGCAGCTGCTTTGCACCAACAATTATGGGACTGTGACAGGAAGGCAAGGTGGAGAATAAGAGAGGCAAGGGTAAATGGCAGAGCTCATAGCCAGGAGTCTAAGGAAGACCCTTGGCTGCCTTCCTGTAGAAGCTGAGCACCCCCATTGCATGTTCTGCATGGAAAAAGCCAGAATAAGTTTGTCCAGCTTTTAACTTCTTCGTTGGTGTGTTACACTAGGAGAGCATGACATAAGGAAGGGGCTCCATAAGGAGCTGCTGCTCTGCCTTGTTTTTCTGAGTAGCCAACAGAGGTGCAGCAGGGGGAGACTCAAGCAGCTCTGTTCATAACTGGGAAACCCTAGAAACGTACTGACATGGAAAATACAACACGTGAAGGAGCAGATTAGACAGTGCCAACAGGACACAGCTCTGTCATGCCCAAGGAGACACGGAGCTCTTCTCCTGCTCCCTGCCTGTATCTCTGCTCAGGGAGGATGCCGAGGAAGGGCACCAATTTCAGAGGGACAATCCATCCCTGTCGCCCAACTGCAAACAGAGAAGGCTCCCCTTTATAGCTCTCTCCTCCCTCAGCCCCCTACACCTTCCTTTCCCCCCACCCTGTGCCCATGTGATGGGGCACGAGACAGAAAGGCAGAAGGACAGAGAAGGAGAACAGTAACCACTTCAGAAAGTTTACTCACATTCTGCCATAACTTAGTCTTACTTGGCCGTGGGTCAGTTCTAAAACCGAGAGGTGTTTGCAGGTAACAGGTAACATTTGGAGCCAATTTGGCTCCAGCTGCACTCTGCCTTGGTACCAAGTCTTACGAACTGAGATAACCTCTTGGGAGGATACAGCTCTAGGGTTAGCAATGAGAACCCATATCTGATGCCTGACTATCTCCAAAGCAGTTAGCCTATGTAAATCAATGCACGAGGATATACACTTATCTTAGAAGAATGTTTTTGCTTTTTATCTCTAAAACAAAACTCGCTGGAAAGACCGAAAAGGAAGGTCCTAGGGTAGCAGAGTGGAGGAGCAGAGGTGGAGCAGATCTGCTTGGAGCTCCGTCTGCTCTGAAGCCCGTTTCGCTGTGGGGCACTTTTGGTGAGTGAGAGCTTTTATTTCAATCCGTTTCTTGCACTATAAATAGGCTTATTTTCCTGTTCCAGTATGTAAATACCACTGCCTGCTCTTCTCCAAGTACCCAGTCCATGTCAGGCCACCCACGTGGTCAAAATGTGGCTTTAGCTATTCTTGCACTTCAGCATAACTTTGGCACAAGCTAGGGAAGGAAAGGCTTTAAAGAGGCCAGCTTCTAGGCCTGGATCGTTTTGGTCCTCAAATCCAAGGCGTGGGTTCAACCGTGTCCTTTAAAAAAACAAAACCAGTAAGAAAACAGCATTTCACTTTCATTTGAAGCCATTTTCGTTTGGTTTTTTTTTTATTCCTTGCTCTCCTAGAGCAGGTGAAGTAGAGCTTTTCTTATGCTTGCTGTAGCAACGCTTCCCAGGAGAGGGCACCCTGGAGTTGTCTGAATGCTGTATCTCACTCACAAGTTACAGATCATACTCTGTCCCCTTGGTGAGGGACATTTTCCCCGATAATTGCCAGGACAAGAGCTGAGGAAACAGCTTTCAGAAGATGTTCTGAATGTCCTGTTTATTTGGCAAGTGTTATTTGCTGGAAGCAAAAGTGCTTTATGGCGTGGTGGCTCTGTATTCACATACCGCTTCCAACACCTCCTTCCTTTTGTATGTCTGCAATAGTGATGCTTTCTTTTACCAGCCCTTGACATCTTTCCCTCTCTTTCCAGGTACTTCAGAAGGGTGGTGCAGGTCACATTGCCCCTCGCCTCCCTGTTGGCCAGGAGGAAGTTACAAAGGTATTTGAAACTGAACCACTACCCAAATTATTATCTCCAGTGAGCCTTTAGCCAGGCATGCTCTGCTAGCCGTTCTGCAGTCTTGCACAGCCCATGCTGCAGCTAGAATAGGCCAAAATAAACCTTTGATTGTGCAAGAGAGGCTCTGGGCCCCACCAGGACCCCTCTGGCCCCACACACCCCTGCACCACACACCCACAGTGCCTGTTCAAGGTCTCTTTGAACATCAGAAAGCATCAGTGAGCAGTAAATCGCCCCGCTGATATGGAAGCCCTGCTCTACAGAGCAAGTTAATATTTCTTCCAAATTACTCTTATGGCTCAGTGTTGTTGGCTGCAAGCTCTGCATCCATGTTTCTCTGGTTTACCTGCCCCATCTTTGCTTGTGTAAAAGCAGTGGCAGCCTGCAATTTAATCTCTCAGTATACTGCTGTTGCTTATAATGTGACAGAGAGGCATCAGTAAAACTTGGAGTTAAAAACAAATTGGCATGTCAGAGTCTATTCAGTCTTTGCAATGTTTTTGTAATTTGTAATGGTCTTCTTGTATGCTTTTTTTTTTTTTTTTTTGTCACTTCTGCTCTTTCTTAGATGGCTGTCTGTGTGAACTGAGGAACAAAGGCAATATGACCAACTTCAAGCACTTGGAAGTTATTAGGTAAGCCTCCAAAACTGTGTGATTTCATTTTTTAATTGAAGTTTTCTTTCTCTTTGGTTTTTCTTTTTTCCCCCTGAGCCTGTCACATACATGAGTTATCGAATCTGATTTTCAAAAGGCAAAGTAAACATCCTCCCGCATCATAGGTTTTTAAATATTTACATGACCGCAGGAGTTTTAAGAAGTGCCCAAAGATCCCAGGGGATATCGGAGATATCGGAGTAATACTGAGGCTGCTTTCATACCGGCTACAAGACTGCAGGGTCTTCTGCAGGGGCTAAAGCAACAGCTCAGGCTCAAAGCCTTTCAGCTCAGCCTGCTAACCTCTGCGGGAAGGGTCTCTGCAGCTTCACGTTTTGTCTCTTCTCAGCCCCTTGGACAGCCCACTGATCTTCAGCTAAGCGGTACGTATCATTGAAGATGAGACATTTGCCATGTATTTGCACATAAACAGAGCTGCCCCTATAGCAATGCAAAAAAGAACCCAGATTAAATGTGGATGTGGAAGGGACAGGAAGGTAAAACAACATGCTGTAGTGGTTTAAATAAAGCTGTAGCTTATCCTCTGAGTACAAGACCCTTCCCTGCCTCAGAGGTGTTATTCCATCTGGG
Source organism: Apteryx mantelli (assembly GCF_036417845.1). Taxonomy (NCBI): domain Eukaryota; kingdom Metazoa; phylum Chordata; class Aves; order Apterygiformes; family Apterygidae; genus Apteryx; species Apteryx mantelli. Next base: position 25,165,417 of record NC_089990.1, read on the forward strand.
CTTGCTGTTGACATTTTGTCTTAAAAAGTCCAGGCATAAATTTCATGAACCTGCATGGTGATGCAGAGGCAGGAGGGAAAGAAGTTGCTGTTGACCTGGTTTGAGTCTTTCTTTTTATGACAGTGCCGTTTCCACTCAGAAAGGTCTGTCATGCAATCAGGCTTGACGTCCCACCAGCAGGCATCGCCTATTTGCACTCAAATGAAATTTTAAAAAGTTCATAAAAATAGATTTATAAAGTGCTTTAGCTAATGCCATCTTGGTTACTTGCTATACCTTTGAACTCATACAGATTTGACTGACTTCAGAGCAATTTGTTTCATCCTCTACTTTGAAGATTTAGCAAAAGCATTTGCGTTAGAAGTTCTCCTAGCTAAAAATTTGCTTGAAGATGTTGTTTCAGTAACATTTTTTCATCTGAAAGAAAACTTGCAGCCGCTGTGTTTTCAGCACTTTTGGCAGGCATACATCTGCATTGTGTATATTGTGCAGGGTAATTCCTAAAATACTTGCAGATAATTAAGCACAGATTTGGAGAAATTACTAATATCATCCCAAATATTAAGCTGAAATAGGAAAGAAATCCCATTGGTAATTGATGTGAGTTTTGTTTTTTTGTTTTCAAATATTTGATTAGTTCTTCAATTTGCCAAGTATTCAGTAGATGATTGTTTCAAAACTATTAAAATTAACTAACAAATGTATTTCCTAAAATGAAAAGGCAGAGTAAGGTGAATTTTAAAAGAGAAAATGGAAACTCGCTGCTCGAGCTCATGTCATGCAAACGTACAATGCTTCTGTTCAGAAGAGTCCCTGTTCCACCACACGGGTTATTCTGGTTATTGTACACGTGTGGGCTGAGCTTGTCTTGTACTTGCAAAGTTCACCACGATGCCTGCTGATATCTGCTCATCATCTCTGTCCTAGCAGCTGTGGACGTGCAGCTGATCTTACCGATTTGTAAGAAAAAAATGGTTTTTAGAAAAAAACCTAAAGGGTCAAGGGCACTTTTCAAGAGCGTGGGCTCGATTCCCATTTGGCTCGTGCTGACCAGATCCCAAAGAAAGCAGATGAAGGAGTAACGGAAAGTCTCTTCCACATGGGCCAGGAAGGGCGGACAAGATCACGGAGGCTACAGCTGCTTCTGCAAAGAGCACAGCCAGGAACTGCAACCCAGCAGGGCAGCCCCTTCGGCATTGCGGCCCACTGCAGACTTGTAAACGGAAATGGTGCAGACAACGGGATATCACACTATCGTCATTTGGGAGGGGGTATTTTGGATCAGCTCCAGTCTGGTTCCTTGGACTGCATATGCATTAGCAGTTAATGCACATCATGTGACCACCTTCTAGCTTGCTTTCATCCAGGAGTAAGCCGGTTTGCAAGCTGCAAGCCCAGTCTGCAAAACCAAGCATGGCGAGCGGGCTAACTGCGGTTCATTTCAGAAGAGCACTTCTGCCTGAAACAAATGTCAGCGTCTTACACCCTGATGCAAGGTCTCTGCGGTCCCATTCTCCGCTGTGCCCACTGGGTGTGCAGTGGGTATTTGAGCATCAGCAGCTTCAAAGTAGAAGTAAAAATAAATGCGAGAGTGTCAATGCCACATAAGCATTTTTACCTTTGTCTTTGGAAAAACATATGCGTCTGGTCCACTTCTCCTGAAGCCAAAGTCAGCCAATCTGCAGATTATGGCCACTGTGGCCAAGAAAAATTAAGCCAAATGCAGACACAGCTCACAGAGGGGCTATTTCAAATCCCAGCAGGGATGGCTAGGCATGGTTTGGCTGCTCTGGCTATTTGGAAGCTGAAGGCTAGTTTTTTTCCTCTCTGCAGCTGGGGAACCCTAAAAGTCTATGGGAGATTGCTCCCTTGAGTATGTAGCAGCAGGATTTGAGTCTGAATTGTTTGCTGCGGTGATGACATAGATTAACATCCTCACTCATAAAAAGCATCTCTGCCTGGCCTGTCTCAGTGCCCTGCACATGAATGTCATAGAAGAGCAGGCACTTTGCATGAATTTGCTGCTGAGATATAGAAATGAGAGAGACTGGGCTAGATGACAGCAGGTTTTCTGCTCTGTTTTGAATGTGTAGGGGCTCACACGTTGGTGCAAACATAAAAGTCAGCCCATCTTTTCTCAGTGTTAAGGCCACCAGGGCAGGAAGCTCAGGCTGCATTAGCTAAAGCAGAAGCTCCGCTGTGGCTTTGCTTGAGCTCTTCAAGGCTGTGGCTAACATCGCTCTGAAGAAGGGGGCTACGTGACCATATTGACCAAGGGCTGTTGCATCTCCTCTGTTGTATCTCATCACAGGAAATATAGCTCCTGTTCATGATATTGGGTGTGCTTGTGTTGAATAATCTCTATATTATCATGTTCCCATTCTGCTGTTATGGCACACGAAACCTTTGGATGGGCAGATGTAACATTATTTTACTCAGCTCAAGAAAACCACCATCTTTGATCCAAAAAGTTGTCTAGCCAAATTCTTCTCTCAGGGCTTGCAGTCTCACTGAGCTCAGACTGAGAAATCCCTCCTGAAGTGCAGTACAGGGATAGAGTAGGAACAGGAACAGGATTTGACCCATTTATTTATTCCAGGCATTTCTATTCAGAAATGAAATCCCCCCATTTTGACACCTTTTTTATCACATGACATTATCAAATGCTTACAGAAAAATGACAACAACGATTTCATCTCCTGACACTCAGATATCATGACAATATGCAAATAACTAGATAACAATTGCATCTTGAATTTATCACAGCCACAACAGTTTCCATGTGTTTCTGTAGAGCTCTGTTTGAATATAGCTGGACTTGAAGGAATAATGAATGGAAATCCCCCCTCAGAGTGAGGTCTAGAACAGATTCCACAAAGAGCTCATCAAAGTCCTTCTGTTAAAACACTGTTTATGCAGAAATCTAAGTTTTGACGAGAAAAACATTTGTCAAGGATCACATTGGTTCTGATACCTCCAAAAAGAAGATACTGAGGGGGTTCACACAAATGCTCGATTACTGTCTGCTCGCCCTCTGCATCATGCTTTCATTCCACTTAGAGGTTTGTATTAAGTACTTTACTGATGTGCATAATAATGGAAAATTCAAGGTTCACAGACGGTGACACTTTTGTGCTTAAGGACATACAAGAAATGACAAAACTATGTCCTGAATAAGCTTAGGGAAGGAATAAGTGAGTATATTTTGAAAGAAAGGATTATATGTGTCCAAACTCTTGACAAATTCAAATTTAGCCCATCTGAAAAAGCTAATGTGCTCCACCAGGAAGAGCTCTCTAACATAAACAACCTGACGCCTGTCTGGGGATAAGGTCAATCTCTCATAAGGCTCCGCGTTAGCAAGTTTGCAGCAAAGCAGCTAGATAAAAGGATGCACACATGTCCTTTCCTCTGGCTTTCAAATTTAATCTTGATACTCAAGATTTTGCACCAGATTTTCATTTTATTCCTTTACCTATATCTTTTATTAGTTTTTGTAACTGTGGTGTCTATCTTTTTGGATATTGTAAGCAAATACTTTTACCTTAGCCTGGCTCAAGATGAAGATGATTTGAATGCAATTAGGTAATAACAGGGCAATCTTCTCCCCCTGAGTTCGTGATAAATTAGAGCACATAAAAGGAGCCCAAGACAGCCTGTAGAGAAGCTAAAGATAGTCGGAGGTCTTCCTGTGTGCAGACTGGTGGGGAGAGCAAGCAATGCAGGAGAAAAACAAACAATGCAGGGGAAAAAGCACGTGTGTTTCTGTGAGTAGTGATAACCAGCTGGGCTCTCTGTTACAGAGTAGGGAGTGGAGAAGAGCCCTGAATCCTGAGTGCAAGCATAGAGCTTGGCACACTGGGAAGGGAGGGAAATACACGTTGCTCCTTCTCTCTGGCTACTAAAAATCTGAGAACTGTCTTTCACAAATGCATTGTTAAATTTGACCAAACGTATACCTTGATTTCTAGCCTGGGCTGTGCTATACCTTGAGTGACTAAGCACTAAAGGCTTAACGTGCTAGAGAGAAAGGTAGGTAAAAATTTCAGAGGGTGCTTTAGTTTAATGCTCTTGTGGTTATCATTACTCCTCTGGTCTTTTTTCCGGAGAAAAGATGATGGTCTGTGTGCTGTTACCTTTTACGTGCTCTCTCTGGTTCTGTATAATCAGGTTATTTTTTTTACCCTGTAACCACATTCCTTGGGGCAGTGGTGACTGCTAACAGGAAGCAAAGAAGAGAATATGACTAAGCTTACAGAATTAGTCCTCGCTCTCCTGTAGCTAAAACAGTAAATGCTTTGTAGTACTAGTGCTGAATGAAACGAACTTTATCAATGGACTCTACTGAACGTAACCCCAAAAGATCATGGATGTGAAGCTTTAACAAAAGGCTGTGTCCTCTTTGATTAAAGCTATTAAATACTGCTTTGGGTGCCATTGTTCAGTGGTGGATGTGAGACGTGAGCTTATTCTGTTATTCAGGGAGTGCTCGCATTTGGGAGGTGTGGAGATGCTGTGTTTGCATTGAGTTAAGAAATAAGCACAGCTACACAGGAGGTATAGTCCTTGGTTTGGATGCTGCAGTCATTAAACACCAAAATAAGTCAGTAGCAGAACTTGCCCCAGTGCTCTACAAGGACTGTGATGTATGACTTGGCTCCACGATAGCTAATAATAAACTCCTCTGCCAACAGAGTAGTGCTAAGAAACGCGTCTTCACAGTTTTTGCCCTACTGCTGTGTAGTGTTTATGGAAGATGCTAACACCTGATGCTGCAAGTTAATCTTCTATTCTTAGTCCCTATTTCTTGCTTTGAAAGAAATTTCTTGCTTTGGAAAACTAAAAGCCCTCTGCATGTAGTCTGTGACCAAAAGTCATCTGATGTCTTTGGCTTTCTTTTTTGGAAAGACTAAATGAAAAAGGTTCAGCAACTTTTACACTGTATTTTTTTGGTCTAAAAATAGGCCCAAATACTCCCCGCATCAACAAAACTGAGGAAGGAAATAGTAAAGGTCAGAGGAGACATGATTCTTGTGAATCTTGGTGAAATCTCTCTGTCATTAGAGAGCACACTGTACTTCAGCATCTGTTTGACCACACGACAGCAAATAAGATGGCTTTGACAGTGATCCGACAAAACGTGAGGACTTGTGAAGTGCAACATCCATCTGAATTTAGCCATGTGGTGAAAAGTGTTTGCTGATGTCTGCTACTATTTCTGGGAGTAGCAAGAAGCAAAGACCTAGGCTGACACCACTTGCAAAGAGTGGTGCATTTCCAGTGATGTGACGGGGTCATCCTTTAACTAACTCATGCTTGATTTCAGAACAGCTGTAATGAAGTGGGACCTCTCATTAATAAAAAAAATAATAATAATAATAAAAACCGCTATGTACTGGTTTCTAATAGGGAGTATATGTGTCTAAATCTTCACTCTCCTATTCTTTGCAGAGAAAGTAGAAGAATCTGCCCAAGTGTGTTCATGTTGCTGATGTTAGTCTAAATATTAACTTGGACACTTTCCTGAGGTGTATCCCCAAGATGAAAACCTCAAAAAGCTCATGATCCAAAATCCAGCTATACACTGAGGTTATCCTGAATATAGGTGTGCTATATACGGGTAGGGGGAAACCTATAACAGAAATCCCCCTCTATTAATTAATTCTTTATAAAAGAAAATATATTACTGAAAGAGAAACCTACTTTAAAAGAGTAGCTGAAAGGGTTAAATATGCATATATTACCACTGGGACAATTTAAAGGCTAAGAATAAACTTATACCAGCAACCATCAAACATTTGCTCTTCTTGCAAACTGCGCACCATGTTACATAGCAGAATAAAGGAGACTGTTGGAAGGAAAAGAGTGTCTTCAGCAAGCAGATGATGCGTCCAAACAAGCAAGAAAAAAGAATAGGAACTTTTTCAGATTACATATAAAGCCATAATGTGTTGGGCTAATAACATTTCAAACTGCATCAGAAGAAGGAGCCATCTGATGAGGGCAATCACCCTGAGCAAACAGTTACCAGGGAAGACGAAGCCAAAAGGGAAACCTGAATACATTCTTTGCATTGCTTTTCACTACACAAGGATTAGGCTAGGAGGTTTTCACAGTGCTGTTTCTATAGGATTCAATGAGGTTTTGGCCTGATGATGGAAAGGAGTGCTTGGACTGAACTCTTTCGGTTGATACTAGTTCCAAAACAAACTGCTTGACCTTAGAGCTGAAGGACTGTTCCCAGTTTGAAATGTCAACAGGGAAAGAGAAGATGATAAAATGAGGTTTATGTGGTTAGCTGGGATGTTGTCTGCTTGCAAATCTTTAAGGAATTTAAATGTGAAATGCCACATGGCAAGTAACCTAGTGACCCACTATTTCACTATTCCCAGAACACTTCAAGGAGCACTGGCTGGAGGGAGACTGCTGTGTCCAGAACTAGATGATCCCAGCAAGGGAAAATGTGACATCGTATCTTGAATGTGTTCGCTATTTCCAGGCTAAAAGCAAGAGGAGCAAGTTTACTCCTTCCAGCTTGTTCCACCCCAAAACTGAGCTCTCTCAGGTATCTTAAAACATGTGTCATAGCTGTCTGACAGAGATGCCCAGCCTCACTGCTGAAATGCTTGCTTAAGGAGTGGGTGCCCCAGTGTGCACTCAGCGGATCAGCAGCTAAAGGAGCCTGTTCAGATGAGAAGCAACCTCTGAATTCTTTCAGTTTGCAAGTGAAGACCTTTGAAGACCTTGAGCCCTTGAAAGCATCAGCTACTTCCTTCCTGGGCTGGGGGCGTCATTTCAGAGCTACTTACTTGGATGGTGAGCTCAGAAACCACAGACTCTTCTGCTGAGCCATCTCCGCTGTGGCCGCATTCCAGGCCCTGAGGAGACATGGGCTCTGCTGGGAGCTGCTGGACTCTCTGCTCCATCCTGCTGCTGCTTGGTGAGTCTGGGTGGGGGAACAGAGCTGAAATCTCCTTGGGGGTAACACCAGCTGCCACCAAACAGCTCCTCACCTCAACTCTGTCGTTTCAAGTCGTGTTTTCCCCTTTGTATGAGGAAAGGGAGGAGGGATGGTGGCCAGCTGGGTTTTTTGGATGTAACTGCAGCCTGTAAAACAGTGACTCCACTGTCAGTGTCGTTTTAATTATCTCCGGGGAAATATCTTCACTGTAGTGCACAGGAAAAAGATCTTTTCTCTGTATCACTGCTGCTCTTAACAATCTCGGATGAACTTTCTTTTCTGCAAGGATATGCTGGGAGACTGGGTTTGGAGACAGCAGATCAGTGTGGGCTGAGGTTGCAGCAGCTGGATTGGACCTACAGCATGCCCAGGATTCAGCCTAGGCTGCCTTGTTCTGGCATCTTTGGCAAAGCAGGGGGAAAGGGAACTATGACTTGGGGCTGTGTCTTTTCCCGGCTCTCTCTTGGCTCCATCTGATAAGGGCTGGGTCCTCCACACATCATAAGTTTTTTGGGGGGCAGCAGAATGAGCTCTGACCTTTTCTGCTACCTAAGAAGACGTTTTTGGCTGATCCTTCCTCCACACTCAGTGTCAGGACCTTGCCGTCTTGAAGACTTGAGTGAATCCACAAGTGTATATACACAGCGATCAAAAAGCATGTCTCTTCCTCACATTCCCGGGGAAATGGACTGTAAGAGAGGTTAAACTGAACAACGCAAAAGGTGTTTGCAAAATGCTGCAGTCAGCCAGCAGTGCCCAGGAGGCACAGTGAATGAACTGGATTAGGAAGGGAATAATTCATGTTAAGAGCTTTTTAATCACTCCAGGAGCATATCTCTGAATAACTGGCTTCTGTTTCTTAGCCTTCATCACGACTGCTACTACTCTCAGTACACTGAGGCACTGAATGTTTGCCATCTTAGCGAGTCCTGGGACAGAGCGTCCTTGGGGCCAGTTATTGGCAAAAACTAAAATAGTGAGAGGACTGTTAGTCTGAGATGTCTTTTGGGCAGCCTCAATATTTCAAACTCAGAGCAAAAATGCTTATTTTAGTGAAGTGAGTGCTGTTTAACACAGCACTAGACAGGCTATTTGCTTTGTGGGACAGAGAACAGGCATGAATGTTGGTGAGTATCTGCACAAGGATACATTGCTGATTTGCCCCTTTCCATTCATTGCAGGAGGAAACCCGGGTGTCCTCATTGAAATCCTTCAGGATTCAGTCAATGGCACTGTGGGCCAGTCCGTGCTCCTGCCCGTCTCCTACAAATTTATGAACTCCTCTCGCTTCCCACTGCCATTTGAATGGAAGTTCAGGAACACAACACTTGTCTCCTGCACGGTGATGAACTGCTCCCTGAGTGCAGAGGGGGCTCCCAAGAACTGCTCTGCACACAGTTTCACACATGCCGCATACCAAGGTCGTGTTGTGCTTTTTGCTGAGAACGCATCCCTGCTGCTCCGGGACCTGCAGCTCAGTGACAGCGGGGTGTACAGCATCGCCTTCAATAAGCAGCTCCAAACCAGGCAGATCACCTTAACTGTGTACAGGCATCATTTCACCTCTGAAGATGACAATACCTGTAAGTGGTAAGCTGAAGATATTCTCAGCTCTGACACTGGTTGGACTCCACCAGGGCCAAATATAAGCGGGAACAAGAATGGGAAGAGTGAATATTTATTTATTTATTTATTCTGTAGAGAGTCAGATGATTCAGAGGTGGCCCTGCTACACAAGGCTTCTTTGTAGCAGGTGAATCCTAACCCTTTGCTGTAGATTAAACCCTAGACACAGAAGTCGTCTATGCCACAAAAGCTATTTTGTTATCCTCATCAGCCTTATGTTTCCATAATATTTATCTATATTGCCCCTAGTTTGGCACTATTCTTTATGTAGCTATCACTGTGTATTGTTTCTCTTCTCCGACTGTGCATGGCTCATCAGACTCTGTGATGCGCAAAAGCTTCTGAAAATTGTGAATTCACAACTAGGTATTCTCTAAATGAGGCTCCTCATTTTACCCTTGTATCTTGGATTATGGGTCTAGTTATCAGGATGACTATGCTATTTCCATGCCTGTGGTAGTTCATCCTAATGCTTGAAAAAGATGTCTTTTTCCTGACTGTCTGCTTCCATCTTTTTGGAAAACAAAGTGGTACAAGCTGTGATGCAATCCAAATCACTACTGCAGGGTATCAAAGTTGCTTCATCTTCGGCCCAGTGCAAACACATAAATGTAGATAAGGTCTAAGAACATTTTCTTCTTCAGTGAGTTCTGAGAGGGGCTAAGGTACACCTCTCCCACCTGGACTCCAGTTGTTAATTGCTATTATCTGCATCAATCTTTAGCTCCCACTGGCACTCAAAGCTTTAGGCTATGAAAAAGTAGGTTAGCGTTTGTGATGAAAGCAAATACTGTGTACAGGATAGAAACATTTCAGTCATGCCCCAGAATCAAAACATCTTAAAGTTGACTTTTTGGAGCAGCAGAAACTTTCCAAATCTGGTAAGAAGATCCTTAGGACGTGTGTTCTCGGGAGTGGGGGTGTTAGTTTTGTGCAATCCAGTGAGAACACGGTTTGATTTGACTGAGTTCTTTGCAAGGAAAGCCTCTGTGGGATATCCAGTCCTCCTGACACTGTGGGTTGTGACCGTCACCGTGCTCTGCCCTGCCTGTGCATGTAGGGGTGCAACAGACTGTCTGGACTCTTGCCTGGCCTGTGCTGTGCCCTGGAGCTCAAGCAGGGCTCCCCAGTGCATCTGGGAGAGGTCTGAGCACTGCCCTGCTGTGCTGAGTGCCCGCAGCTCTTGGCAAGGTTTGTGGTGACACCAAGGGGTGCATGGCCACAGGGTGCACAGAGCAGGAAGCCGAGGCTGTGTGGCTGCTCTGCAAATGGGAGCAGTCTGCTACTTGTGCTGACTATCCAGCTTTTCATGTCGAAAGCTTCCCATAAACACTGAGTGCTCTTGGCTCAACGATCACCTGCTAAACTTGTCCCTGATGGCAAGGACATACTGTTACATTCTTCACTAAAGGTGCTTCTTGGTGTTTTAGCCATGACAATTATTGCTTTATACCACGCTCATACAGAGTCTTTTCACAGCAGTACAAGACCTCACAGCAATAACGGTCTACACTGTTGGAGGCTGTCTCATCTTGTTCCTTTTGCTTTTCCTTCTCTCCTGCAACTGGCGTTTTGGTGAGTGGATCTGTTTTGTGTTCTGTGGCTGTAGCCTTAAAAGGAATATAACCAGAGAGGCCACGTTTTGCTGCTTATTTTCAGAATGATTCTTCCCATAACAGCCTCTTACAAAACGTGGTCCTCCAAGTCACTGGGCAAGATCTCAGGTAGAGGAGAACTCACTGAGCGTTTACGGGATTTTTTTGATCTAGCTTAATAAGATGCACAACATGACTTCTCAGCATTAAGATAGCCTATCTTTCCCCAATCAAAAAGGCTTAGCAGGAGGGAAAAATGTAGGGAGATGCATGTTTTCCCAAAGCTGTATTGCTTAAAGGCTCCCTGGGACAGATCAGTCATACTGATGCAATGATTTTGAAACGGTACTTTCTGTTTGTACTCTATGGAAGTCTTACAGAAATGTCAACTTTAAAGACAGTACATTGCACACTGAAGTTACCTAAATCTCCCACTGATGTCCTGAAGAGATCATGTAAGCACTGGTAAGCAGAAACAGGAGGTTGCATTTGTCATGCAGACTATCTTATATGCTTGTCAAATATTGATAAATACAAATAAATCTCTTACAGGTGCAATTCTTCCGAAGACATCTAGAGTTATAAGGCAGCAAGAGGTATGGTAAGAAATAAGAAAATGGTATGGGTCATGTGGATGACAATTAACTGACAGTTGCTATTAGAATCAATGGCTATAAGTTGATTTCTGAGTATTGAAGTATAAAGTGACATTGTGCTACTGGAAAATCATCAGCCACCAGGAATTTTCTTTTTTTTCTTTAGCCTGATGATTTATCAGCTGTACTTATATTAGGCTTATATTTCTTTATACTATATCTTTTCAAAGGTTTGGGGTTAGATTCTTTTTTATTGCCTCAAAGAGGAAACTATTGCAACACAAATCCAGGTACAGAGCCCCACGTGCTGCCTGGGGCCAGCTCTCTGTTGAGGGAAGGCAAGTCCAGCTTTGCCCTTTTTGAGGGCTAACCTTAGAAGATAAGTTTTTCCATAAAAGTGTTGCTGTTGGAAACCATCAACCTGTGTAAAGCAGTGGGAGAGGACCAGGCAGTAAGAGACTAAGTCAGGTCAGAGAATGGTCTAGGCAGGTCTTGCCACAGCTTATGTACATGAATGAACAGAGGCAGGTGTTATCTGTGCAAAGTGGTCTCTTCAGGAGAATGCATCCATGGCTATGAGCAGTTTTCTGCATCAAAATACGTGGGCGGAGGAACCTGGACAGGAAAATGGGGAAAAGACTGTTGCTGAAACTGACTTTTCTGGCTTTGGTCTCAGAGCAAAGGCTGCAGGCCTCCCATCCCAATGGGATGCTCAGAGAGAAGAGGAGCCTGAAAGCTCAAGCCAGCCTTGCTGCTGAGATCCGGGTATTTATATGGCAAATTTCAGTGCTGGCTGGAGCAAGGAAGCAGAACCAGAAAAGCAAAGAGGTGGCAGTAAAAAGCAGACACTACAAAATGGACTCCTGACTTCCTGAGAACCATAGGCGGATTCTAAATTCATGCTCTTGGTTTTACTATTTATTTAACACTTCTTCCATGGTGGTGTTAGAAACCAGCTGTTGGGGCCCTGTTGTGTCCAAGGAATGGGATGATGCACAGCTGTACTTCTTCCGCACTTTGTTTCCAGCAGGGGACAAATTCTGCCTGTCCTTTTCCAATCTGCACTGACCCTTCTGCAGAAAACCTTCATCTTTGTTTTCTCCATTTATCTGTATTTATCTAGTCACCCAGTCATGATGAGTCCCACATGGAGAACAAGCTCAGAAGGGATATATCCACAGTTTATGCATTGATCGGCGGTGACCAGACACAGCCCAGAGTAATGCCAAAAGCTGAATGCATGTCTGTAGCTGTCAGTACACAGGAACATTGTCTAACATAATGGACTGCCTGGGCTGTGACCGTCTTGGGCAGGGACTGAGGGAGTGTCTAGCATTAGGTCTCCACGACCTACCTGAGAAAAAATTGTAACATCAACCAGACAGCTCCTTGAGGTGAATAGGACACCTTCGCCTCTCAGGCTGGGCTCTGCTCCTGGGGATGCTGCATGTGCCCCGGTCTGGCCTGGGGACTCTGCCCACGCCACGGGCAGAGAAAGTAGGAACTGGAGCTCCTGAGCGTAAGCTGGGATGATGAACTTGCACTACCGTTAATACACAGTTCCCTTTTCTCTCTAAAATATCTGAGAGTCTACAGATGTTGGCCAGTGTGCATGCAGGGCTGGGAACTCCTCCTGACCAGAGAAGGGAGTCTTATGTCAATCACAAATAATTTGGGAAAGACATATTTATAGGATTTCTCAGTGAGAAGAACTAACTGAGAATACAGGATGCCAAATGCATGGCACTTTCACCGTGAAAAGAGACTATCCTACACACTGTTTGGACTGAAATACTGTTACTGTTTTCTCCATGTCTCTTGACTGAGCCATGTGCCATTTCCCACAGAAATGGACTGGTGATGACATCTGGGGTCCATAAAGCCTTATCAGTGGATCCTTGCTTCTTTTTTCAAGATCTCCAGTAAGAGCAATTTCAGGATGCTTCTGAGAGAGGAAGCAACTCCCATGCATCCTCTCATGTACTGGGGAAGGCAAACTGAATGTATGTCATATCTGCAGCTGTAAAATGAGGAAACTGTCTTTCACATACTTATCTGCTCAAATTCTGATTCCTAAGGAAAGGGAGAAGATCCTGATTTCTGCCTGTTTATGGACAAGCATTAGGGAGGGGGGCCTCGGGTCTGTAATCATACACTGAGCTGCAGTGCTATGTTGGAGAACTTCAGTTTCTGCCTACACAGAAAAAGCCCAGCAGGTCAATGGAGATGTCAAGGTGTTGTTCTGTCTGTCTCATCACTGCTGTCCTCTGAGCTGTGAGTCTTCCTCCTGAGGGAGGAAAACACCCGGTGAAGGCTTTCCGCTCCTTTCTGTGCCCTATGGACATCTATAATCAGCAGCTCTCCTCCTCCTGGTCTCTGCTGGGGCCATAACCCAAGGCAAGGAGACACAGGCTCTTCCCCACGCTGCTGGACGCTCAGCTTCATCCTGCTTTTCCACAGTAAGTCTGGGAGGTCCTGAGGTGGAGGGTTGTACCAAGTGTGACCAAATGGTGCCTGACCAGGACCAAGAGAAGGGGGATGTGGATGGTGGTGTCCAGGGTGGTTCAGTCCAGATGTGACCCACTGCAGCACTGTGACTCCATTGTAACTGTGGCTTGGGGTTTATTCCTGATGAATGCTGGGGCTCATGAAAGTCGACATCTGCACTGAGGCTGTGGTAGGAAGAGATCTTTTCTGCTGCCTTTTCTTGAAACAAAGGACTTAGCTGGCACATTAAGTGTTGGAGAAGTGGCTGGTTTCCCTAAATTGGAGGATCAGATTACTGAATTTGGCTGTGCTGTGCTTTTCCCTGAGAACATACACCTGCTGCTCCAAAACCTGCAGCTCAGCAACAGTGGGGTGTGCAGCGCCGCTTTAACGTAGCAGACCCACAGCAGATGCGGAGCCTTATTGTGTATGGATGCTGTTTCTCCCCCACTGATGCAGGCAGTGGTAGCCATACACGGGGGTGATGCTGTGATCAGGAATGATGCCCTGATGGCCCCAGCCACACACTCAGGCAGGAGGGAGGTAGTCAGGGCTCAGGTAATTCTCACTCACCTGTGGGCGATAGAACCCTGCCATGAAGCCAGGCAGTTTGGGGTCGGTCACACAGGCTGCTACAGATGGTTCTGTCTTCTGTGAGATTAAAGCACTGGTGCAAGAGCTTTCTGCTGACAGGTAGGAATTTGACTAGATGAGTGACAATATGAGTCACATCTTACTAGTCTGCAGGAGACTTGTATTATCAGTAGTTAACATGGATCTGAGAAGCAGGCCAACAACTGGTTCCTGGGTGTAACTCTTTTAGAATGACTGGGAGGGGAAAAGGGAGTGTTGACAAGGCTGCGACCCCAGGGGAAGAAGTGTATACATGAAGAGGGTATATATACAAGTCAGTGCTAGCTGAATGTAGCAGGTAACATAAATACCCCTGCTTTGGTAACAAAAGACACAGCAGGTCACCTTGGCAGAAGAGCCAGATCCCTGGGCAGGATGTGTCCCATTGCTAAACTCAGCGGGGTTTGTGTTTGTGCTCATATTTTGCCATTTATGCATTTTTAATCCCTGTCTTTGTTTATTACTCTTGGTGCCTTGCAGGATCCTTTTTACAGCATGGCTTCTCAGGCTCTACAGTGAAAGGAGGAATCTTTAAATTCCTAATTTTTCAGTTATTAGCTCTGTCCTGCCTTTGCTGCATTACTCTGCAAGGTCCTCATCTTATTGTGAGGTGGCAGTTTCCAATGCTTTAGACAGGGAATAGTTCTTTTTCAATTCAGAGACACACGCCAGGTTGACTGAGGTACATATGCAACTTGAGAGCCGTTCTGCAGGAAGAAGGCCCAGTCCGGCCTGGCTCAGCCAGCAAGCGGTTTTTCTCCAGACATGTTTCCCTGTGTTCTTGGAAGCCGAGGGCCATGAGGAATTGCCTATGTGCAGGGCTCAGAGGGGAAAGGCCAGAGAGCCAAAAGCACATTGCAGGACCTGAAGAAACCATCCCCTCTGTGCTATAGGCAGCATGCTGCTGATGACGGCTGATGGTCTTCAAGCACTCCACAGGGCTCTTGTCAGTCAGGAGAGGTTTTGAACACAGTGCTAAACCAGCATAGCAGTGTTGTGCCTGGCCATCACAGACGCCTGACACACAGCCGTGCTGCAACCCTCCTTCCCCTTGGGCCTGTCCTGGGCACACTTTGGCATCCCAGGGCTTTCCCAGCAGGGCTGGCTGCACCCCAGGTCTGCTGAGAGGGTGGGAACTACGGGTAAACCTCTTGCACCCCTTCTGGGAAATTGGCACATTTGGATGCCTCTCTGAAGTGCCTGGACCCAAATGCATGCAGCAGGGGGAATAAAGGGAAGGAAGTGGAGATCTGTGTGCAGTTGCAGGGGTATGATCTCACTGTGATTATGGAGACAGAGCAGGCTAGCTCGCATGACTGGAATGCTGTAATGCATGGGTACATGCTCTTCAGGAAGCACAAGCAGGAAGGCGAGGAGGGGGAGTCACCATGTATGTGAGAGAGCAGCTGGAATGTATGCAGCTCTGCCTAGGGGTGGATGATAGGCTGACTGAGAGCTTATGGGGCGGACTAACATGGGTGAGCCTATTGTGGGTGTTTGCTGGAGGGCACCTGATCAGGAAGAAGTAGATGAGGCCTTCTACAGACAGCTGGGAGTAGCCCCACATTCACAGGCCCTGGCCTTCATGGGGGACTTTCACCACCCCGATATATGCTGGAGGGACAACGCAGTAAGGCACAAGCAATCCAGGAGGTGCCTGGAGAGCATCACTGAAACTTCCTGGTACAGGTGGTAGAGGAGCCAATGAGAAGAGGCGCTCTGCAGGACCTCATATTTACGGACAAGGAAAGGCTGGTTGGAGATAGGAAGGTTGGAGGCAACCTTGGCTGCAGTGACCATGAGATGGGGGAATTCAGGATCCTGCAGGGAGGGAGCAGAGCGAGAAGCAGGATCACAACCCCGGACTTCAGGAGAGCGGGCTTTGGCCTCTTCAGGGACCTGCTTGGAAGAATCAAATGGCACAGGGGCCTAGAAGGAAGAGGGGTCCAAGAAAGCTGGTTGATATTCAAGGATCACTTCCTCCAAACTCAAGAACAGTCCATCCCAGTGAGCAAGAAGTCAAGCAAAGGGGACAGGAGAGCTGCATGGACGAACAAGGAGCACCTGGCAAAGCTCAAACAGAAGAAGGAAGTATACGGAAGGTGGAAGCAGGGACAGGTAACCTGGGAGGAATACAGGGACAACGTTGTCCAAGTACGCAGGGATGGGGCTACGAAGGCTGTGCTTGGTTCTGTGTATATACAGACTATGTAATGCCTTTCAAGATTTTGTTTACTGTTTAGTGATTTTTCAAAAGGGCAATCTCAGCTAAGGCCTCTTCCCTCTTAGTTCATCAGATCCAACTGCTCTTGAGGCGCAATGGAGGCAGAGCGTTTCCTTAAAGGAAAAGTTTTTCATTGTGACCTTTGACTGGCCAAGAAGCTTCTCGGAGAAGGAAGAAAGTACCTGAAAAGCCTTGTTCTTGTCTTGTAAGCAGAGACCATATTGGTGAGGCTTATTGTCACCATTGCTGCCAGGTGCTCTTTCCTATAGCTAGCTAGAGTAAATAAAGCTTCTCTTCTGACCAAACCAAAAGTATTATGAATTTATTGGACAATTTGGTGCAGTGACTCCGACTGCACACATCTCGCTTCACTTCAGAGGACCGCAGGTCACTCCTCGCTGAACCTCTCTCTTGGCCCCGAGGGTAAGGGACCTTTTGAAATCCCTCCTGGGGCACTGGTGGAGAGCTGACCGTAGGCTCCCAAGGCGTGTGAAGATTGCTGCACCTGAACTTCTTGAAATAATGAAGGTTAGCTCAGAAGCTGTTGGCCACCCCTAGCATTTGAACATGGGAGAATCTAAGAGCTAACTAGACAGAGATTAATATGTTGCTGCTTTTGTTTTTGTGTTAGACATAAACCCTTGACCAAGTCTGAGAATGGGGTGGGGTCCAGCCGCATGGAGACTGTCAAAAGACTGGTCCCCAAAGCAAGGGGACTCCTCTCAAACTTGGTGGCTCAGTGGGAGGTTCCTCCTCTTCTTTTGCATGCTTTCCCTATGCACTCTTCAGGTCTGCTATGGGTGAAACGAGGCACACGCGTGGCCCTGTGAGGTGCGAGGCGCACACGGGGCCCTGTGAGTAGCACTAACCCCTTCATGCTCTGTCTACTTTTAGTTTCTTTATACTGGGAACTGAGCAGCCTAAAGGAATTTCTGTCCCCCCAAAGAACCCCAGCGTGTTTTATGTATACTCACTACTCTCCTAAAGCCTGCAGGTATCTTAATAAGTGGAATTTCTGCAATAAGGATGTTTCCAGTACCGAATTGCCTTTAGAAGGAACTTTTGATTGAGAGAAAATAGTAGTACATTTGAGAGGAGCCCTAGCAGGGCCGCATCCCGCCAAGGCGCCGCGGGCGGGCAGGCGCCTCCCAGCGCGTTGGCCGCTGCCATGGCAACAGCGGCGGCTTCTGCCCCAGCCCGCCCAACGGCCGCGGCGCGAGCCGGCGTCCGTCCCCCCGCCCCCCCACCCCCGCAACGGCCGCGGCCCGCTTCCCCCCCACCCGCGCTGCGTGGCACCTCCTCAGGGGCGGGGGCGGGGCGGGGAGCGGCCGCCCGCGCCGCCGGAGCCCCCGGCAGCGGAGTGGGGCCGGGCGCTACGCCGAGATCTGTGAAAACGCCCGGACGATCCCAAACATACTGTGACTAGCGAGGAGGGCTTTGGCGCCAGTTTGGGGCTCTTTGGCTGCTGAAGAAAACTGCAGTGTTGCACGAGGTGTCTCTGGCTTTGGCTGGCCTTAGGCGTTTGTTGCGCACAACGGGGCTAATCAGCAAGCAGCCTGGATGCTCTGGCTGACAAAACTCTCATCAGTGTGCTCTGTGTAAGCCTGGCTTGTGTGACTCTGAGCCCAGGTGCGCTGACTGCGTGGTTGTTCTGAGGGATGGGGCGCTCCTTGCTGCTGCTCCTTATGTGCCATACAAACCTCTTCCTCCACGGAGAACGAGAACGCGCCGTAGGTCTTTTAACCCCTGTGACGCTGCTGCCCCCTTAAAACCAGCATTCCTTAGCAAGGGGAGCGCAGCGGTTCAGCTGACTTTGGTGGCTGATTCTTTAGCAGCTCCCGTTCTCAATGATGCGGACAGCGTGTATCTGCAGACACTGGAGGAATGTTTCTCCATCTCTTTCAGAAAATTTGATGTACTCCTAAAGAAACTGGCAATTGTGATTAATACTAGCTGTATGGAATAAAAAAGCTATGACCAAATGATGTCATAGACCCATATGGCTTTATTCTTCCAGGTTTCTTCTTGACCGACACAGGAGCTAGATATTTATTGCTGCTTAATTTCCTGTGCAAGGGGAAGGTCGTCAAATGAAAACGGGCATCAGAAGTGTGCTTCTTCAAATGATGGCCTTTCCTTTTTCTGTTGGCACTGAAGATGTTAACAGTTAGTTGTAGCTGAGGGCAGGTGTCAGGAAGCTGCATCAAGAGCTCTGTAAGAGTTCAGAACAGAGAGGCTGAGCAGCAGGCAGCAACATTACTTAGGAACGTAGTTCAGTAGTCTAAGGTAGTGGAAGGTGCAGTGTGTGTCCTTTTTAAAAAACAAACAGAAAGAAAACCAAAACAAACCTAGCTTTTAAGGAGCTAGGAGGCTTGATGTGAACCGTCAATGTGTTTTTTCCTCCTTTTGGAAAGTCAGAGCTGGAACGGCAGCTGCAAAAGACGCTTGCCTTGCTCCTGTGCTGGGACTCTCTGAATAGAGAGTTAGCATTTAGTGAGTAATGGAGAACTGCTTGGTGTAACTTCCTAGGCTCCTCTCTAAATAGTCTCAAAAACTGAAGTGGCTGAGTCTGACAAACTATTCCATGATGGCAGTGGTAATGGGGCAGGACTGTGGTAGTGACTCGCACCCGAAAGGTCTAGGCTTTGGCACAGGGAAGCACTGCAAATTTAGACACTTCTATGGCTCTAACCTCGTGTCTGGGAAGGGGAGAGACCAGAGCCAAAACTTCTGCCTTAGCTTTGGAGCTTGTTAAAATAAGAGTAAATTCAAGTCTTGGATTATTTGAACGCTCCCCTACCGTACTACTGAGGGATAGTTTTTTTCTCAGCAGTCAGTTCTCAAGCTGATAAAACTGGGTAGGCGACAAACACTGAAACAGATCTTTGTCCCCCTTTCTCTCAAACAAGTGTTAATATGAAAAAAATCAGCCTTGTACTGTATTTAAACTGGAGCACACTACTGATCACTGCGTGACAGTTCATTTGTTTACCTAATCCTCCACCTAGCACTGAATTTCAGTATATAAACTGCATTTCTGTAGTGCACAGTCTCAGACTGTGTGGTGGACAATAGGGCAGACACTTCAAACTAAAACTTTTCATTGTCATCCTTAGACTCAAGTGACTTGCAGGAGCTGGTGTCCCCAAAGGTGCATCACAGCTTTCACAATGATAACATCTGCATGTAGCTATCGCCACTCTTGCTGAAAAGTGGTTCAGGTGATAACTAACAAATGAAGTACTGCTGAGAAGACTGTATCTTGCAGTACAGCAAACCATGCTGCCAGAAGACTGTTGTAATGCAGCTGGGTTTTGGATGAAGAACTTTTTTCTGCTTGCATCATGGCATCACAAGGAAATGCAGTTTGAATGTTGTACTCTGTGTGTGTGTGTCTGTGTGTGTCTGTGTGTGTGTGTGTGTGTCTGTGTGTGTGTGTGGAGAGAGTGAGAGAGACTTTTCAATGTAGCTTCAGTTTGTTTCAAACGAATTTGCAACTAGCTGCTGAGGTATTACTGAATTACTGTAGAGCCTCCATGAAATGCCTAAGATCTCTCCATGCCCAGGTACTCTAGGCTTTACCAGAACCACCTGTTGAGCCTTGCCATTCCCTAGAAGCAGGAGCCTGGGCGGTTGTTCAAGTGCTCCAGTGGAAGAATGTCTTGCAGCCGCGGTGGAAAGGACCTTAGCAAGTGCTGCTCATCACTAACAGTGCAGTAAAGTGCAGGGACTTGCCTAACTGCGTTCGTGCATCACAGTGCAAGAGAGTTCCACCCGCAGAGGAAAAGACAGCTCCTCTTCCGAGGAACACAGATCACCCGCTGGAGAAGCTGCCATCTGTATCTCAGTCAGCTTCTACTCTTAGACCTAGATCTTAACTTGTGTAAGGTAGTTCTTGATAGAAACGTTTGGGGCAATAGGAGTCGTCGTTTCTTTGACTAATCCAAGATACCCAAGATGTAAATACTTTGCATGGTTCCCAATTCCTGCAAAGGGAGACGAACCAATGATTCCAGTTCTGTTAATCTTTCAACTATACCCTAATGTTCGGTTGGATAAGGGCCTGTGGAACACTTTGAAAGTCACTTGGGCCAATTTGAAAAGCAATTGAACAGCATTTGCCCTAACAATTCCTGCCCAAGGAGCCGTTCCCCTGGATTATGAATGCGGGGCAGTTATACCAAGTGAGCACCAGGGCAGCGCTCTGGGAGAAATTCCCTGTGTAATTAGTAGTAGTGAGAACTGTGTAATCTTACCCTTGGTCAGCAAACAGGAAGAGAGCTGGCGTTTGTGGAGCAGCTTGGCTCTCTGGGAGCTCCGATTGCCTGCAGATTGCTTAAAGTTTGTGCGAGAAGGAAGGAGTGGATAAGCTTCTGCTCGTCTCAGTTGCATGAGGAAAGCTGGAGGCAAGAGCGGATGAAGGGACAGCATGGCCTAAGCAGTGAGAGGTCCTGTTTAGGAGCCTTGAGCTAGGCATTTGCAGCTCTTCTACCGCACTCTAGGTGTGAGAGTGGTAGTCTGAAAGCGGGGGGAGTTGTGGTGGGTTGTGTGTGGGTACAGGCTATGCAATGCATTGCAAGGTTTTAGTCACGGTTCAGTGACTTAAAAGGGCAATCCTGGCTAAGGCCTATTCCCTCTTAGTTCATTACCAATTAAAACCCGATCCGACCAGTCTTGAGGCACAATGGATAGATGGCGTTTTCATTAAAAAAAAGAGGTTTTGATTGTGCCTGGCCATCGCAGAGGCCTGACACACAGCCGTGCTGCAGTGCCTCCTTCCCCTTGGGCCGGGCCGCTGTGCCGACGGAGCTCCCCCGCGTCTGGGCACGCTTTGGCATCCCAGGGCTTTCCCAGCAGGGCTGGCCGCACGCCAGGTCTGCCGAGAGGGTCTCTTCCGAGGCACCCTGTGAGACCTGGCCCCCCATGCTGAGCGTGGGCCAGCACGTACATGGGGGCCTGCCCAGGGACTGCGAGGGGCCAGGGAGGCAGGGAGGCAAGGAGAAGAGCCGCCTCTGCAAGGCACGGGGGGAACACCGAGCTGGGGAGAGGAAAACTCCTCCTGCTCCCCAGACACCAGCTCCCAGGTGGGCTCAGGAACTGGGCCCAGAGGGCTGGAGGCAAAGGCGCAGTGATGGGGAGTCCCCGTGAGTGACTGCCCACGCAAGGCCATGCAGGTCCCCACGGCGACGGCCAGGGCTCTGTGATGGCGGTGGCATCGTGCCCACAAGGCCATTGTGAGAGGGGCGTCCCCGTGGTGACCTGCCAGGGCCAGAGCGCCCCGGGGTCCCCACTCTGAGGAGAGCGACTCCGTCAGGAGGGAGCAGCTCCTCTTGGTGCCGGCGTGGTAGGTGTCCGGCAGCGTATTTGGAGATGCCCATGGAGCGGGAGGCGAAGCCCTGCTCCCAGCCCGCAGGTGGGCACCCCAGCAGGCGGGAGCGCAGCGAGGTGAGCCATGGGGCTGGAGGGAGAGGAGGCAGCAGGCGTGGGACCCGCACGCAGAGCACAAGGACGGTGGGGAAGGGGAGCTGGTGCGAGACGGCCAGCCCTGAGCTCCTGCGGCAAGGGCGTGTTTCCTCGGGGCCCTGGGGATTTTCTCTCGGGCAGAGCTGACGCAGTGGGTGCCCCAAGCCACACACAGCCCCTGCAGCTCTGCACTGAGAGGCAGAGAGCAGCTCTGGGCCGCGCTCAGGCTGGCCGTGCTCGGCCATGAGCTTCCCTTTGAAACGGGGCTGGGGTTTCCTGCACTTCAGGGGCCGCTTGTGCCATCACAGCCGCTTCCAGCACGCACCTCCTTCTCCTCACAGGTGGGCCACCAGGAGCCACCCGCAGCGATGCAGCGGAGCCAGAGCTCGGCTTCGTCCCGCCAGAGGGACAGGCTGCCTCCGCTGTCCCGCCCGGAGAGCTCACAGGACTCTGAAAACAGCAGCACAAAGGTACCGAGCTGACCAGAGGCGCTGGCAAAGCCTCTTGCTGACTGCCTGGAGCTGCTGAGAAGCAGGCGGCAGGTGCTGGGAGGGAACAGGAGGTCCCTGCCGCCCGGCAGGCCGACCGCCGGCTCCGCACGGCACTCTGCAAGGGCACGCCACGGGGCTCCCTGTGGGCGCTGCCTTTGCCTGTCCCTTGCCCAGCACTGACCAGCCCCCTCCCCAGCCAGCAGCTGGGAGCAGGGTGGCAGCCGCCCGCGTGGGTGAGCGCTGCCACTGGGGCTCCCAGCAGGGAGGTTTGCCAGCTGGGAGGGAAGGAAGGAGCATGTGGGAGAAAGCACCGCAGTAACTCGGCCTTTCTCCTTGCCTTCTACTGCAGACGGTCAGGGTGGAGCGCGCGGAGGCCCTGCCCTGCGGGAGTTTTACAAGTGAAGAGGTGCCACTTGTGCCATGCTTGCTGCCTCTCCCCACCAGGGCAGCAGCCCAGGCAGATGTGTCCCTGCGCACAGGTAGAGGTCAGACGGCAGCATCTCCAAGTCAACTCAAGCTGCCCGCTCTGCCAACATCCTCGGGATGCTCTGCCAGAGGCAGGCCTGATGCACCTCAATGGCCTGCTGAGAACTTCACCGAAGATGACAGCAGGGAAAACCTCCCACTTGGTAGTGGTGCTCCCCTTCGACTACTCGAGCAGGGTGCTTCTGCTCTCACCAGGGCAAGGGAAGAGCGTTTCCCCGCCACGCCAGAGGCCAGGCCTAGCTCTTCCAGAGCAGCACTGGCAACACCAAGGCCATCGCAAGGCCACAGCAGCAGGATCACTCTTCCCCCGATCAGCCAGCAGCCTTCAGGACACTCCCTTCTCCAGGGAGCCCAGAGCACTGCTGAAGTGGCAAGCCGAGGTGGCCCAGCATCTGTGGAGTGGGACAAGTCCTGGACAAGATACCCCGTGCTGCCAAGTCTGCCACAGGCCCGCAACGCGAGGGTGCACAGCCACGACTCAGTCCTGAGCGAGTCCTCAGCATCAAAGAGCGGAGACCTGCAGCCTCCCAGCGTGCAAGCGCCTCTTGCTGGGACATCACACGGGGAAACACCATCTTCTGCCGCAGACGATCGCCTGCAGTTGGAGACCAGTGGCAGGGACATGGCAGAGGAGGCTGGACTCATCAGCAGCAAGAGCCCCAGCCCCAGTTCCAGCCTCTCCTTCACTTAGGTACCGCACAGCTCTGCAGAAGAAGGCGTTGCCGGGCCCCACAGGGAAATGGCCCAAGCCGACTCCTCATCGTCTTCCCTGCCTGATTTGGCCGCCCTTTGTCAGGCCCTCCATGACCTGCACATCGCAGGGAGGGCTGAGAGCCCAGGCCCCGCTCCACACAGCCCCATACCATCTGCTGCCTCTCCGGAGCACGCAGTCGACTCGCTCGTTTCTGCAGCCTTGCACTTAGCCGTGGACATGAGCAGGAGAGGTGTCCGGCGCTGCCATGCACGGATGAAGCTGCGGAGGAGCTCAGCGTGGCTGCACCGCAGGGGCTGTTGGCACACATGCTCAGTTCGGCACCCCTGCCAAGCACAGCCCAGGACCAGACGGTGCCACGTGCCAAAAGTACAGCCCCGGTGCCTCAGCAAGGACCTGCTCCCCATGCTCGTGG
This sequence comes from Apteryx mantelli, assembly GCF_036417845.1. NCBI lineage: Eukaryota > Metazoa > Chordata > Aves > Apterygiformes > Apterygidae > Apteryx > Apteryx mantelli. Next base: position 25,189,106 of record NC_089990.1, read on the forward strand.
GGGCAAGCATGCCAGCTTTCCTGGGCAGAGGCAGAAGGCCAGGGCCAGCACGGCCACCAACAGCAAGGGGCCCACAACAGCAGCCTCTGAAGGAGGAGCGGGAGGAAGCGGCAGGGACCAGAGTCCGGGCAGCGCTGCAGGAAGAGCAAGGCGGATCCACAGAGGAGGAAGTGAGGCAGCAGGATGCTGACAAAGACCTGCCAGAAGAGCAGCAGCTGGAGGAATCTGCCTCTATCCGTGCGATCTGGGTCCAACCGAGCCTCCAGAGCCTAATGGCTCAGATGCACATGCGCCACAACGAGGACGTGCCCTGCTTGCTTGACAGCGAGGCCACAGATGCTGACAGAGAGGCAGCCGGCAGACCGCAGTGCGTGCCTCTGCCCCAAGCAGTGGCCACAGGAGCTGAGGCAGAAGATTCACCCTTGGCCGGAGGCTCTCGGCAAGAGGAGACCAGCGCGCCTCTCCCCACGTCAGGCTCCCCAGAAGCAAAGCCAGCAGCTTCTCCCTTGGCTGGAGGCCCTCCGCACCGGGTGAGCAAGGAGCAGGTGGCCGGCACTGACCATCAAAGGGAGCAGATGTGTGAGGCCCACCTGGGGTGCGCATGGTGGGGAGATGCCTGGTGCTCTCCTTTCCGGCCCACCTGGGGTGCGCATGGTGGGGAGATGCCTGGTGCTCTCCTTTCCGGCCCACCTAAGACACAAGGACTGACACCTCCTCCACGCCCTGCACTGCGTTCTAGCTGGGGGATGGATGCAGAGCGAGGAGGGAAAGGGCCGGCCACAGCAGCAGCCATCTCCCACACCCACCCTGCCAGCCCCCTTCCTCTGGCGCCGTTTGCCCCCCTGCTCTTTACGGCCTCCGGCCCAGCCTTGCTGTTACAGCCCCATCACAAGCCTCGTCCCGTTGGCCCACCAGTCACAGGACCCTTCCCTTGGCCATTCGCGGCCATTCGCAGCATCCCCACGCCGTGTACCATTTTCCCCCGTTCATGCCAGGCCACCAGTCCCCTGAGCTTTGTGAGCTGATGGCACTCACCTCTGCTTTTTTTCTCTCCCCTTGCAGTTTCCCTCTGAGCACAAAGTGGATGCAAATTCCTCCTCCTCCTCCTCCTCCTCCAGAGTCACGCCTGAGGGTGACCCAGGTATGTATGCGAGTCAAGAGCCATTCTGTGGGCAGAAGGCCCAGCCTGGCCCAGCAAGGGGCACTGAGGCCGGCTGCACTAAGCCACAACGTCTTGGGAAAGCCCTTGGTGGCAGAGGGCAGCAGGTGCTTGCCCTGCGCTCGCACAGCCCCTCACCCACGGCTCTCCTTCCTCCCACAGCCATCGCTGCTCTTCCGGACCCACCGGCTCCCAGGCAACGACCCTCGCTCCTCACGACACTGCTTCGGGCTCTGCGCAGAGCTTTTTCCTGCAGTTGTCTCATGGGGCAGCGAGAGGGACGGGGCCGGGACACAAGTGCCAGGCGCTTCCCCTGACATCGCCGCTGGCCCTGTCGATGTGGAGCACAAGGAGGGAGAGCAACACAGATGCACGTGATCATGCCGCGGGCATTCAGCTTGCCCCAGAGCACCTGCCACTTCCAGCCTCAGCTCATGGCACATAAGGAGGACCTGCCGGCCTAGATGGGCAGCCAGAGCCACGCTCTGTCCTGGGGGCGACACAAATACTGCCCCAGAGCACTGCTGCCGCTAGGGAGACCAACAACAATGCCAGAGACAGGGGTCTTCAAGGACAAAGCCCCAGGCACACGGACTCGCACACAGAAACTCGTCTGGCTACAGCCATTTCCTGCTTGCAATAAATTTGCCAAGAGATCTCCACCTTTCAGACAAGAGTTTGTGACCTGATGATTTCGCATGTTCAAGTACCCACACTCCTCATCACTGCTCTTGGGATTGTACCCACAGCGAGACTGAGACTCACAAGCAAGGTGTGATTTAGCTTGAGATTAGCTCCAATCTCCCCAGCTTCCTTAGCAGTTGCTCCTCCGAGAGATTTGAGCTCTGGCAGAACGGATTTGAGTTCTGGCTGGAACGATCTTTCCACAGGCTTCATCCCCCGTAACATGGGGACATGGGGGCTCTGGCTTCAAAGCCACCGTACCCGCTGCCCACCTCAGAGCAGTGCTGCTGTCGGGGCAGCCCCCAGTAAGGGTGCGTACCATCACAGAGATAAATGAGCAAACTCCCTTTGCACTCTGATGGTGACAGCTCAAACCATTGTACAGGTACCAACAAAGGCTCCTTAACCGTCAGCCCAAGGTAATTCTCCAAACACAGGCATTGCCATGCAGATGGGATGAAGAGCTCTTTGGTATCCGGCCTGCATTGCTCGTGGCTCTGATGCACCACAAGAGCTCAGCTCTGGAGAAAATCCACCTGCAGCTCCCTGCCATGTTTGGGGCTGCTCACTGATTTTATCCATCAGATTGGTGTTTCTCAAGCAGCTCCTGTGTTGCTCTGTGGCTGGTTTTGTAAAGGCTGAGAAAAGGCAGGCTAGCATTTTGGAGTTGTGAGAGAAGGATAAACATGTGCTGTAAACCACTTCCAGTATTTCTGCCAGTGATAAGGTTGATATCTCTTACACTAGCTGCTACTGGTGGGAGAGAGGGAGAAGGGAGAAGGTAGGGATGTTTTAAGGGCTCAATGAAACCTTTAGCAATTATGCATCTTGTTCCTGGGTTTTCAGCAGGTCTATGGGGTGCCAAGGTTACATCTTGAGGAAGAATATGGATGCTCTGTCAGTTTTCTGGACCTGTATCTCACAGGGTTTGCAGTGATGAATCGTATCTCCAAAATAGCCTTTGCATGACAGCTTGCAAATAGCACAGGACTCACAGAATGAAGCAAAGGTCTCATGGCTACCTGGACATGCAGTTTGGTAACATAGAAATGGATGCTCAGGCTTTTCTGATGAAGAGGCTCTTTTTTGGTAGGTGCTTGATGTTGGGCACCTTCCTACATTGCTTCCTGAGAGCACAGACAGCTCTGTGAACAAAAGGATCTTTTATGGAAAACTTTCATCTTTATAACTTTGTCTTTATAAATAACTAGGAAGCTATGGAGGCTGGGGAGGATGTTTCTTTCTGATGTCAGCACTAGAAAAATAACAGGAGGGGATTTTCTGCCTCTCTGTGGAGCCTGCTGCAGGTGGCAGAGGGGAGGATGAGCTCATCTGGCCTCCACTGCAGTTGAAAACTCTAGTTCTGAGAGACTTTTTATGAGAACATTGGTGGCCATGAGAGGACTGCAGAGAGGCCCAAGAGCTGCCCCTCAATCCTAGCCATTCTCTCCAAAGCAGCCAACCCTCAGATGTGCTAGCCAACCCCACGCACAGGGCACTGGATCCCCTGGAACAGAGAAAGACTTTACATGTATGAAAACTTCTGCAACATGACTGTTAGAGCCATCTTTCCAAAACAGGCTGACACATAATGTGCACCTTTGAGTGCTATGCTCAGGACTGGGATGTTGCAACACTTGTGTAAAACAAATACATTTTGTGATGCAAATACATTTTGTGTTGAGAGAGATCCTGTAAAAGTAAGGGGGTTGCCTCAGGATATTTCAGTTAAAATGGAAGGAAAGAGGGAGAGACCCCCTGCAAAGCTTCCAGCTGTCATATATTTCAAACTATCACCTTAAAAGCTTTTTGGTCTGGATTTGCTGGGAAACTGAAGCTCTTATAGTCAAACAACATTTTATGTTTCTAAATCTAAGGAAATACCCAAGGAAACTTCAAGATAAAGCCCACATCACTCAAAGGCAAGTTCTGAAGTTTTATCAGGCTTCAGGAAATACTGCATAGCTCCTGTTCTCTAGCGCTAAGAGATGGGGAGTATCTCTGTGCAGATCATTTACTGGGACTGTCAAATACTAATAGGTTTTTAAAAAATTCTTTCAGAGGTGCAGTTACTCAAAGAAGACAAGACCCAGGAAGTAAGAAGACGTGCTGTAAGAATAAGAAGTCACTTTGACACAGGGACAGCTAGATAATGCCTTACTGACCATTGGAATTAGGCTGAGCTAGCTGTTGCGAATATATTTCTGAGTAATAAATGTAAAATAAGAGTAGCTGCTCACAAAGCCTGACCTGCTCATGAATATACGAACATTGGATGCTTTGTGCCTGCCTCCCTCCTGGGTTTATTCCCCATAAACATTCAAGCCAATAAGTGAGGGTGACGCAGTGCTCAGGAGCGATGCCCTGATGGCCCTGGCCATACACCAGACAGGAAGGAGGGAGCCAGGGCTCGGATATCTCTCACTCACCTGTGGGCAATGGAGCTTTGACGTGAAGTCAGGCAGAGGGTGTCATGCAGACGGCTATAAATGGCTCTGCCAGATTCTGTGAGATTAAAGCACTGGTGTGAGAGCTTCCTGCTGACAGGGTGGAATATTTTCTCTTCCTACTGAGAGGGTTGTTTTTTTGTGTGCCCCCAAAAGCCTGGTATTACTTACTGTTCATTGATGCACAGGTGTGAGAAAGGTCAAGGCTGCTTATAGCCTTCTCTGAGAAAACAACAGCAGGCAGTTCTGTAGCTCAATGGGCTAAAGAAGGATGTTTCAAGTCCTTGCTGATAAAAATTGCAGGTAAGATCAATGGAGGAGGAATTAGCTCATCCAGCAGGGCAGTTCATTTGTGCTGTCTGGCTTTTGTTTTGTGGCAGAACAGGCCCTTGGAGTGAAGTGGGAGTCCTTTGATTGCGCAGTCACCTTTTGGCACTAAATCACAAAATTCCCTTTGATTCCCATTGTCTGTCTATTCTGCTTCATGCTTTCTTGAGCTCCTTTAGGTGACAGTATGTTGTGCTGGTGATGAATGTGAAAAGGGAGAGTTTTATACCTCTAACTTGCATTTAAAAACTTACTAATTAGCATCCCCCTTTTTCTGGATTTTTGTTGTTGTTATTGGCATTGATCACAGTAAATAGGTGATTCACTTTGCAGCTCTGCTGCCATCTGGCATAGAAAGGAAAACAAAAGAGTTCTGCTGGCTCTGGCCGAGTGACATAACCCAGTTGCTGCATTTGTAGCACCAAAGCTGCCTCTGCATCCCCCAAATAACCAAAATAAGTGTATGAACCCTAAGTTTAGGAAGCAGCTACTCTGGGGGGAGCTGTGTGCAGGTTTAGAGAGCTCTGCACGTCCTGCCTTGCATTGCTCCTTGTTGTTTGCACAGCAGGAGCTCAGCTCTGGGGGCAAATTTGCTCACAAGTTGCTCACCACACTCAAGACTCTGCAGCATCCTCATCTGCCAGGCTGAACTGTTCCAGGCAGCTGGTCATGGACAGGTTGGGTGAAAGTAGGCTTATAGCTAGTAGGGAAAAAGTAGGAGTGTTAAGAGCTTGAAAAATGTGCTTTTCTCATGTTAAAAGTATCTCCAAGCCCACCTTTGGAGTATCTCAATTTTAACAAAGGGAGAAGAGGTAAAAATGTGTCAGGACACTCGAGACTTTTGGGAAAATACCTGAAGTGTGCCAGTGGAAACCTGATTTTGACTTGCCTGTGTTGTAACTAGTGGAAAATAATGTTGCCTCTCTGTGGAAGAGACACCACTGCCATGCCAGTGAGATCACCTGGCAGTACTAAGGAAATTTCCTGTGCATGAGTGGAGCTAACAAAATATTTGGGAATAACTCTTGTCATATCTGTGCTTAGGAAAACCTGTAGGACTCTGGGATTTGATCTTTGGAACCTCGGGCTTTATGTATCAGAGCTTTCCTGGAGCAGATGCTCTTAGTAGGAAGGGTATTCACCTGCTTAAATGGAGCATGAAAACAATCCTGCAAACAGGAAGAAATTTTCATTAAAAATGTGATGCAGATACTTCTTTCTCAAACAAGCACTATTCCTTTTCTTCTGGTTGTTCTGGGGGGGAATGGGAGAAGAAAATGGTTTTATTCCCCTCCTACACTGCTGGAGTTTGTGTTTCACCTTACTCCTCCTGCTGCTGTTCTTCTGCTACCAAGGGCACCTCCATGAGTGGGTTTGCTCATGTATTTCACCTACTGCCCCTGCAGCTTCTGGTTCTCCTAATATATAAAGTCATATAAAGGATGGACTCACTGAGAGTATCTGGATGTTGTGACTGAGCTTAGGAAAACAGATGAGTAACTGCTTTGTCCTAGACACAACAAATGTTAATGGAAACTGCTTGTTTGATTGCTACCATTCAGGGCCAAGACATTGCTAGGCTTGAGCAATGCACGTGGAAACTGGTAGAGTGTTTGCTGCCACCACCTTGAAGATTAATTATCGCTGACAGTTTGGATGACATTGTATTCCAGTTAAAAACACCCTCAGCAGATACATGTCTGTCCCAGGCTTTCATCTCTCATGTCTGGCAAACCCAAATCCTTAAATATGGCTCTGGATGGATGTCAGGGAATTGATGCGCTTATTTGCAAGGATGATTCTCCTGTTTCACAGAATCACAGATCGGCTGAGGTTGGAAGGGACCTCTGGAGATCATCCAGTCCAACACTCCTGCTCAAGCAGGGTCACCTAGAGCACATTGCCCAGGACTGTGTCCAGACAGGTTTTGAGTATCTCCAAGGACAGAGACTCCACAGCCTCTCTGGAGAACCTGTTCCAGTGCTCTGTTACCCTCGCAGTGAAAAACTTTTTCTTAGGTTCAGATGGAATTTCATGGGTTTCAGTTTGTGCTTGTTGCCTTTCATCCTATCACTGGGCACCACTGAAAAGAATCTGGCCCCATCCTTTTGACACTCTCCCTTCAGCTATTTGTACACATTGATAAGATCCCCCCTCAGTCCTCTCTTCTCGAGGCTAAAAGTCCCAGTTCTCTCAACCATTCCTCATATGAGAGATGCTCTAGTCCCCTGATCTTCTTAGCCCTTCCCTGGACTCACTGCAGTAGCTCCATGTCTCTCTTGTGCTGGGGAGCCCAGAACTGGACCCAGCCCTCCAGGTGTATCTTTCCCCTCTCCTAAGCCCTGGGGGAGCTCACTTCTCTCAATCTGCTGGTAACACTCTTCCTAATTTCTCTGGCAAAGAAATCTCTAGCTTACAGGCAATATCTGTGCCATATTATGTCACTAGTAGAAATGTCAATAAGTTTAAAAAGAGCATAGCAAAAGACAATCTGACTAGAACAGGGAGATCAGAGGAATGCCTCTGTCTGGTAGACTACCTATTATTAATAGTAGTATAATATATTAACAGCGGTATAGTAGTAATAAATTTTTATTTATTAATAAATATCTTCTCTAACTGAAATTCAGCAGAAGAGGACCAGAATTATAAGGCAAGAAAAGGTATTGTAATAAAATAAGAAAACGTTGTGGTGTTTAGGCATTTATATAATACCTAACTGACTGTTGGATGAAGCCAAGTCAGTTGTTATGTATTTATGCTTGAGGGTCAAAGTGTAAAGAAGCTCTAGGCTGGTGCAATACCACCACCTGCCTAGGAAAATTTATTCCCTCTGATAAGGCCATTTGCTTTGTGTTTGAATTCTTTTGAGTCTGTTCTCCATGAATATCCATGCTAACAATTATATTTAGCCTAAGTAGTTTGGATTCATTTCTGTGCAAAACAGTGCTGATGTCATTTCATTAAAATGTCCTGAGGTCCTACCACTTGAAGGTCCAGCCAATTGTGAAACACTGCAGGTATGTGAAATATGAGAGCATCTGCTTCGTAAACATTATCAGATCAAGAACCTCTTCAGTTCAAAGGGGATAATAAGTAAAACAAAAAGCAATAAACAAAACACAGAGAGATGCAAACCAGATAGACAAGCAATAATAGAAACGATGAAAAGACCAAAACTCTTCAGCCACTGATTGATGAGCCATTAAGAAACTACAGGCAGAGCTTTGGAGAGGGCCAACCTGGACTTTGTAACTGATAAGAAAGGGGAAACAAGGCAAAAATGAGGATTTGGGATATTTGAGGGGGGCCTGTGGGACTATGCAAAGCTAATTAAGGAATGTTTAGGGAAGGGGATTGGGAAGGAAGGGGTGGGGGGGATAGAGAAGAAGTGGGACAAAAAGGGACAGTTGTGTGTGACCAACTGCTGATCAGTCTACTTGTCTGACTGAGCCCTGTGCCTGACCACTGCAGTCAATCCCATCTTCTTATTAACTCCTTTCTTAACTGTCTTTCTGTGTAATCTCACTCTCTATCCTATCTGTGAGTGCTGCAAGGTCTAAGTGCCAGCGACTGGAGTCAGACCTCGGGCAATGGTGGCCCCTATGTCTGTGGTGCCAGCGACTGGAGAAAGAGAGGGTCTCAGCATCAGCAGCTGGAGGAACCATGGATCATAGGGCCCGTGTGTCTGGGTGCCAGCAACTGGAGAGAGTGGAGTGTTTATATTTTCCACTAACCTGATATGCAAGGAGATGAGCATGTAATTCACTGGAAAACTTCAAGCTGGACTAGCTGATGAGTAGGAGGCCCAGGGTCCAGACAGGGATATTAGGCAGGCTGAGGCCCCATGCTGATATTCACAGGATTCATGAGTGTGGGGTGCTTATGGATCTAGAGAGTGAGGGCATGTGTGTTTTCACTAGTGAACTTCAGTCTCAATCAGCTGGAGAGGAGGAAGGGGATTTGTCTCTCTGTACCCATGTTTTATGTGAGTTCTGGTAGTGTTACATGTGGGTGTTGTTACAGGCAGTGCCCTGTCTGTGGCAGTTTGCGTAGCCAGCTGTATTAGTGTCTTTTGTGCATGAATATGTGTGTGTGTATGTGTGTGTGTGTCTCTGGAATACACAGTGAGCCTCGCTACTCATTGAACCTGCAAACGGGAAAGTAGCTGCCACATCCATCAGCTGAGACAGAGAGACCTCTAGTCTCCAGGGCCTGGGCTGGGCTCCAGCAGCTGGGCAGGAGGGGCCCCCTGGTCCCTGAGCCCGCTGGAGGCATTCCTCTTGCCCCCAGTCCCTCCCAGCCTGTTCTGCCACCTCCAAATTGACTTTTACTGTACCCATTGCAAAGCTCCATTTGGCTCTGGCAGAGAGGAACGTGTCACTAAAATGCGGCAAAGTTAAATGCAGCGAAAGGTGCAAACCATAGCCGTTCTCTGCATGAGCCTCAAGCCCCATCCTTCTGTTGAACAGCACCCAGATATGGATAGCTTGGTGCTTTTTCAGGTTTAATTCCTTGATTCTTGTCTGAACATGCTTTTTTTTCTTTTTTTTTTTCCTAAGAAGTAGAGAAAATGACTTAAACAGAACAGCGTGTGAAGAATTTTCACACCTCCATGCTTATAAATAAGCTGTGCCACACAAAGGGGGTCTGGGGAAGAGTTAGTAATTTCCTCTCTGAGCTGATGTTTTATTTCAGTAACATTTGCCAGCCACCAGACAGTAGCAGATCAAGCATGAGTCTGTCAGCTCTTGAAATCCTCTCATCCTGGAGGCACCAAATGACCAGAGCGCACCTGCGGATCAACTCAGGGCAACGAGCAGTGCCAGAAGTGAGAGACCTGCTTCCTCAGGGCCTCTGCTCCAGCCAGGGAGACAACATGGGCTCTACCCTTGACTGCTGGACCCTCTGCTCCATCCTGCTAATTCATAAGTCTGGGAAGGAGAGTGCACTTTCTATCTGATATTAAACTTACCTCTAACAGCACAGTTGCAGGCTGTGGAACAGGGACCTTTTCTGCTGTTCACTCTGCGAAAGGCACTTTCCTTTCTTTGCTCTCAGAATCTTCTTTTATTTTTTTGCTCTCAGACATATGGGATTTATCTCAGACTGGGCATCATACTTCCACCCCAGAGCTCAGCTTGGGGCAGCGGCCACTGAGGCATGATGTGCCCATTCCCTGGAGGCTCCTAGTCCAGCTCTCTCCCTCAACTGCCTGGGCCAGGGGAGGAAGGGTGGCCCCAACCTTTCTGCCCCCCAGGGTATCTCTTGTCGCTGGGGGAGCGCAGTGGCTTCTCTCCAGCTTTTGCCTGGAAAGACCTCACAATGGCTGCTCCAGACACCAGCCTCGGAAGTGTTTTGGGAGATGCCCAGGTCCCTGGGCAGGCTGTGTCACCTGGGAGGTGCCTGCTGCACTTGTGGGTTTGCAGCCTGTGTCCCACGTGCGCTGCATGGCTTTGCCTCAGTGTGCCTGTGGCACACATGGGGACAGGCTTGGTGGTGGCAGCAGCTGCTGGAGGCTGCAGCTGGCCCAGTTGGGCCCCTCGCTCAGAGGTTTATTGCAAATTTTTGGCCCCCCAACATCCTGGTTGTCAGGGTTCAGAGCACGTTTTGTTTAGGGGGGCTCGGCAGCAGGACAAGGGGAAGGCAGGGCCTCCGCCGACCTTTGGCTCTCTGCTGGAGCAGGACTGGCCCCTTGCTGAGACATGCCATGGAATTATTCCCTCCCCAGCCATGCTTGGGGTCAGCATTACCCTCATCGCTTTCACTCATACGTCTGGGTGGGCCAGGAGGAGGACTGTGCTCAATGAGCACAAAGATTTATCTGTGCAAAAAAATACATGAAAGTGAGGCCAGGCACTAGGTGTGTGTGAGAGGAAAAAAAAAAAGTCAGATAAAGTGAAAATGACAGCAGACTACAATCGTGTGAGGAGATTACCCCCACCCATTTCAGAGCAAGATTCATATTTCTCAGCCTTGGGCAGTTAAATATTTGCTGTCTGGACAACAACCTCCCAGGGAGTCCTATAACAGAACAGAACTGTGATTGGGAAAAGTGTAAATATTTGGGACTGGCGCTTAGCGTGCCACTTCTATTATCTATTCTCATCTATATGAAAAAGTGACATTTGTAAATAAAATCTTAATTTGTAAATTAAAGGAGGCTGCCCTAACTCTCTGTAAAAATGGTCTTGCTGATTTCTGCTTTTTACCTTTTGCTGCAGGTCTCTCCCAGGCAGTTCTCATCAAAACCTCTCAGGATTTGATCAATGGCACTGTGGGCCAGTCCGTGCTCCTGCCTGTCTCCTACAAATTCAGCAGCTCTTCTCGCTTCCCACTGCCGTTTCACTGGACATTCAGTAACCACTTGGACTTGCTCATCACCTGCACAGTGCTGAACTGCTCCAAGTGCTGAGGGAGCTCCCAAGCACTGCTCTGCAAACCATTTCCCACATGCTGCATACCGAGGTCGCACTGTGCTTTTCCCTGAGAACGCATCCCTGCTGCTCCAGGACCTGCAGCTCAGTGACAGCGGGGTGTGCAGCGTCACCTTCAAACAGCAGATCGAAACCGGGCACATCGCCTTAACTGTGTATGGTGATGCATGTGCTGTTAAGTGTGGCGCTGGCTATGCACCCTTTAATATGCCTGACCTACCTTGGGCGAATACATATTAGGGAGGTGAACAGGCAACATCACAGCACTTTTCAGTTTCCTTTAAGTTGCACAGATGAGGGGTCAGTCAGCTCTGGGGAAGCTGCTGAGGGGTGTGAGGCTTTCCAGTGGCAGTTGGCTGGTTCCAATCTTTCTGCCAGATGAAGTAACTCTCTTAGAAAGCACATATCTGAACTTCCTCTCATTCACTGAGAGAGATTTTGCTAGTACCAGTAATTGCTAGATGAAGTTATTTTTCACTGGCAAGGCTGTGAATTATGGCTCAGAACAGCTTAGACCTTAATATGAATCAAATGACAAGCTTGAGTCTGGATGTCTACAAAAATATATGAACTTTGTGGCTTGTGATATTTGCAAGTCAAAAAAAAAGCCTAGGAGGTTCTTAGGTAATTAGTTAATTACCTGTTGGATCTGGATCATCAGACTCTTTTAGTAAGATGGCCAAGGCTGGAATATCTATTCTGACTTTGCCATGTAATCTGGACATTGCTTTGTCTCTGTTTCAAGCAGCACGTGGGTTTAGCTGTGTAAACTTTCTGCAGCATTTCTGCAATGTATCCAAACATCCTCTCTGATCTGTGCAGCTCTTTAACGTTTCTAATTTTACATGGGGTTAATTCTAATGAATGTTATTGCCTTATCTTGAGATACACAAGATTCACAACAGTGACTGTCTTACTGTCCCTGTTGTGATCTGCTATAAAAGTCAAATAAATGAAATAATTCTGCCTGTATCATCTGACTGTGATATAATCCAAATAATTTACACAAAAACTTCTGCATTTGGGCCCAAAGTAATCCTGAGAGAACTGGCAGGACACTAGCTCTTAGAAGAGAGGAGTTTCCAGAGCTCAGTGAAACCTGGAACTCATGGGAATGAGTTATAATCAATTAGAAAAGCCCAAAGCCAACTTCATGTTTGCCCCCAAAGAAATAATTACTCAAATTTTCAGCATTCCTAATGAGAGCTAATCTGTCCTGCACTACATGTCATAAATGCAATGCTCTCTGAGGGGGCTGAGCCCTGCCAGTGACTGGGACATGTCCCCTCCCCAGGGCTGCAGTAATGACTCAGAGCACCGAGCACGCAGCCCACAGTACGGGCAGAGGCAAGCAAACATGACACAGCCACACACTGCAGCCAGGGTGAGGTTACACATCCCATCTGTGGGATGGTCATTTCCTACTTACAAATTCCCTTTACACAGAGGAGCCTCCATAGTGATCAGTACTTTCCTGTGTTGTAACCAGAGGGAGCCTTCTGTGGTAAATACATTTAAACAGTTATAATTAACTCTTTATAAAATACTCATGGAAAACATTTTCTTTCATATTTCAGACACTAGTGCCGGAGGAGGGACAGAAAATCCTTGTTATTATTGCTGGATGCTTCTGTTTCATCTTACTACTTCTGCTGCTGTTCTGCTACGCATGGCCCAGGGGTGAGTGGATCTAGTCCCATATTTCACCTTTACACCTTCTGTCCTGCTTCCTGCTGAACATTTTTGTGGTCAGTAATCCTGTAGATCCAGAAATGCAGATGTCTTGCCCCTCACAAACAAAGTGACATGAAATATCTTGGACACATGAAATATCCAAGCCATCAGTACAGCAAATTTCTTGCAGGGGCAGTTCTTCAGCTGATGAGATGCGTAAATCAACAGGTAAAATAAGAAATAAAAAAAACACTCTGACGTGGGAGCTTCTGGATACATGTTCACTTGAATCAGTCTGAGTTAGTTAGTATCTTAGTCCTTATGAAGAGATTCCTATTAAGGCACTCAAGCTGGTATAATACCACAAATTGCCCGGCAATATTCATACCTTTTGAGAAGCGCATTTGCTCTGTGGTCTGAATTCACTCTCTGAAGGTCATCAGACTAGGACAAGTGCTACCTTGTAGAAGGAGGTCCAGTCTTGCACCTTGCACCTTGTTTCTGCTCTCTTCCAGACACAGGATCATGTCTGACCCCAGTCTTGGTCCTAGTTCCTTCTCTCTCCTCTTGCCTTCCTCAGTTAGGGGAGAAGAGGTGGCCATCCTTGTTTGGGGTAGAGGTAAATGTGTGTATAAAAGTGATATGAGAAGAGAAAAGATCTCTGGACCCTGGGAGGGTACTGTCCTAGCAGTGGGTCAGCATCCCCATCCCCTCTCGCACTATCCCTGCAGTGCACAGGGAATTTCTCCTCCAGTGCAGCTAACAGAGGCAGCCAACAAATGCACCAGTTTGCACAACAGTTTCTGGGCTCTGCTTAGATCTTCTCAGATCCTCTTTGGAGGTTGGGGGGATTTCTGGGAACCCTCTGAGGAAATAGAGGGTGCCTGTTGCTGACAGCTGAGGAGAGCTGGGTAAGGACAGCTGCAGGAGGCCTTAACTTCTCCCAGGAAGCCCTTAGCAAGGTCTAGCTGCTGCTAACGAGCTCTGTTGGTTGCCCCTGAGCAGAGGGTGTTGGGGCCTTTGTTCCAACTGACCCTCGATTAGGGATGGTCAAGCTCCCTTTTAGCCAGTGCTAGGGAGAGGCCTGTATAAGAGCCAGGCCGAGAGTGCAGCTCCCAGAGATGCAGCATTTTGTGTAGTAGTGTGCAAAGAAGGAGTCCTTGTCTCTGTTCAGAGCAGCATACACAACCTCAGGTATGGTTGTGACATACCTGAGCCCTGCAAGTCTCAGGCTGCAGGGAGTGCCAGGTTTCAGGTTTTATGGAGAGGTTAGGGCAAAATGCTTGATGGAGGAAGCATGGCAGGTCCCCTGTGTCCCTGCTGCTTCTGCATTTTATACCCTGGGAAAGGGACTAGGATCTATTGCCTGTCTTGTGTTGCTGTATCAGACAGCTCTCTGCTGTTAATGGGTCAGCAGCCCTGGATCCACTGTCTGGTCTGAGGTCAGAGGACAAAGCTGCAGCCCAAGGATGCGCTGCATAAATGAGGCTCACATGCTGATCTCTCTATCCACCAGGCAAAGACTCTCATCTTCAGTGTTTTCTGTATCTGTGTTTACCCAGGTCTAAAGTCCTAGTGAGCCCTCGGGAAAATGGTCAGAGGCAGACCTGGAAAGGATTTATGCAAATGCCATCTACTTGGGGAAGAGATAACCAAAAAACTGTGATGTGCTCACAGTATTTAGCAAATGGTAGCTCAAAGACAATGTACAAGGGTAGCTAACAAAGCTGTGGGAGTTGTTCCAAGCTAGAACTCCTCATCTGGAAAAAGAGATGCTTTTTAAGGGAATAAGCACAGCACTGTTGAGATGGCTCCAACTGGCAGGGAGCAGGACACTTTCCCAGATGATGCCAGCTCTGTTGATGGGGTTAATACTCAGAAACCACCCCTGTACTCTGAGTGCAGCCTTTTGGCTGTGAGACCAAACAGTTTGGGCTATGGGGCCAAACTAACCAGAGAAATAACATAGCACATCTCCTGAGTCCCTAACTGGCCGGGTTAATTCTGTATTTACATAAACAGGGCTCCAGATCAAATGCTGCTACATGTTAGCCTGTCCCTCATAACTTTTATGACTGTTGCCTCTGCCAATGTATTATATAATTGTATTGGAGTAATAAATAGCACTTGATCCACTCTCCATTCCAGGGAAACCTAGAAGACATTGGTGCTTTGGTGCTTTCTTTCTTTATATTTATCAAGGTTCCAAATCTTGATGAATCTCTTATGGAATATATTTTGACAGAGCCCTGTGAGTCACTGATAGAACTAGATATGGTTTTGGGCAGGGACAGTTCAGAGCAACGTCACAGACTGAATGTGTCCATAAACTTTGAATATCAGCTGTAACTCAGTGGACAGGGCTGGTATGGGGCAAGATCCTCTCCAGTCATGACTGTGGCAGCTGTGAATGGTGAGAGCCCTCCTGTATGTAATAAAAATGAACCTTTTCAATGGTAAATATTCTAACAGTGTTCAGCAGGTTTCTGTCCCAGACTGAGTGGGACAGCTTCTCTACTCCGGGCTGTGTTCGCAAACACGTCTCAGTGTTACTGGGATGCTCTGCCTTGCTTGTGACAAACACAGATTGAAACACTCAAAGCTACTCAGTCTAACCCAGAATTAATTAACCTGCCTTAATATAAAATCCATGGAATCGGTGGGAATTTAGGAGTCTTATGCTTCTTATTTCTTCCCAAATATTAAAGAGCAAACACTATTGGCTAGATTGTGATGAGTGTAACATCACTGGAAAATGCATACCTATGAGTTTGTAGTTGGACGACCCCAGGGAAAACACCAGAGATTTATCAAATGTGCAATAAAAATATCTGAATATTTTTAAAAATTATGAGAGGGCTGGTTGGGATAAAGACACGATACTGCATCCAGCACCTCTAGTCTGATACATGTGTTGCTTCCACTGTAACAGACCAGGTTTGATTTGAAGTCCTGGCTGTAGGTCCCTGAGAACTGCCAGTATTTGGGGAATTTCTGGAAGAAAAGTTTCCTGGCAGAATACATAGTTTTCACAGAAGTGAAACTGAACAATCTGCATAAAGCAAATAAAGTACAACCTGTACTTCCAAACTGAGCAATGCAAGTGCTTGTTCTCCTCCACGAGGGCTGACACCACATTTTACTGTGAGATGCATGGCTTGTATGTCAATTCCCCATTTTTTTTCTGCTTGCTTCTGTATGTCATTATTACTGGAAATGGAGTCAACTTCCCTCAGATGTCGTGTACAGAAGATGTGTGTAGTTCTTGGGCTTGGGAATTAAACTCTGTGGTTGAGCTTGCAGCAGCTCAGGCCAGGCCAGGTCTGTGGCCCACCCTGACTGGGGGATTGCAGTTCAACTCTCTTATGGTTGCTTTTTTGGGGAGAGGGGCAGGAACAGTAGCTCTGGCGTTTTCTCACATCACAGCATCCCTGGGGGCATTTGGAAGCAACATGCTGTGACACTTGTCTTGGACTGACAGTACTCACATGTAGAATAACTCTAGAGGGTGGAAAACAGGATCCTGCCCAAGGCTGATAAATGCACTTGCTTGGTCTTCCTCACCTTTTGCAATTGTTCTCTGTGAGACCACTGGCTACCAGAGGTATTTTCTATCCTCATTGGGTGGAGATTGGAGTAGGTAATATTTTCTTCCCCTGGCATCCTGATGCTCTAAGAACCGAGAACCCCGTCTATAGGCTGCAAAGGGTGCTTGGAGGTAAATTGCAGCAATGTTGTTAATGACATGGGAGTAGCTGGAGAACTATTAATTGCCAGTGGACTTCATCACAGATAAGTGAAATAATGCAATTTTTGGACTATTAAATGCCAGCAGTAATCAGTGTTCTGTATAAACTGCATAAAAATAGCCAAAATTTGCCCAGTAAATTGTTCATTCTATTTTTTATGACTCTTTATTCTTTGACAGTTTCAGTCCCCCAGTAGGCACTCCATAAGTTTTGGTCTAAAATTTGTGCGGGAGGAGAGAGCTTCGTAAAGTCTCCCAAAATTTCTCAGTGTCCTGCATGACACCCTCTACCCCCTCTGAAACCCCCATGGCCCTCTGGTTAGCCTCCTCATCCCTAGCAGCTCCCTGCTGAGCTCCCAGCCCCTCTTGGCTGCCCTCACCTTTGCAATTTTGCCCTCTGAGCCCTGCTGCCCTCCAGAACCCACCAAGTCCCTCCAGCCCCCTCAGGAACCCACCCACTGCCCTGCAGTTGCCCAGGCTCTGGGAGACTTGGGCTTGAATCTCATCAAAACCAGTAACTATGAAATGGAAATGCGGAGAAAGGCAGGAAGCCATCCTCTGCTCTAGCTTCCTGGCCCCACCTTTTTATTCAGCATGTCCGTGCAAAGGATAATGTGCGTGCTGTAGGGTCTAATTTCACTGCATGGGTTTGTCCATTAAAAGGAAGGCTCACTGCATTGTTTTTTTTTTTGTTTTCATAGCCCCTGTAATGACAATTATTAACCCTGGTAAAGCATGAGAGGCAGGACTAGAGAGCAAAGCACCAGCTACTCTGCAAACAAGGATGGACTTGCACCTAACTGCAAAGAGCAGTATGTGAATCAGCACAGCTGGTAGTCTGGTGCAGTGTCAAGCCTGGGAGGATGCTTTGTCAGCCTTGACCCATCTTACCACTACAAGTGTGGTCAGAGCAACTGGAAACACGAAGATGTGGGAAGAAGACAGTGTGAAATTGCTAGCTGTCAGTAAAACTGCTGTTGAAGCTAGGAGTTTGGGGGGGCTTTGAAGTTCTCAACAATAAACTGCACAGCATTCCCCTATCTCAGGCACAGTTGCACGAGCAGGAAACCCCGAGCTCAGCCCTTGCTACTGAGGTCTGCAGTGTCCCAGGCTGAACTGAAGCAGGACGTAGAAAAACAAAGACAGTCATGGAGAATAGTACTGCAAAGTGGAGGAAGAATTAATCTGGGCATTGCTCAGATGCATTCTGGGCTGCCTGAATTCTCAGCTGATGCAGTTCACGCTCAGAAACCAACAGGTCCATCCTATCTGCTAGGCACCGCCTAGACTCACAGGGAGATACGGCCCATGTGTACTTCATGCTCTGCCCCTGCTCACATTCTCCCTGAAGGATTCAGGGAGCTTTCCTGCCCTCTGCTGCCACCAGTGTTCCCATCTGGCTATTGTACTATGACAAGGGCAAAGCCAGTCCCATGATTTTCTTATAAAAATTACAAGGATTGCTCTGCCTGTCTCTCCTGCCTGCGCGTTAGCAAATGTGGAAAGTCCACAGAGAATTTCTGTAGCAATCTCCACCCGTCTGGGCATCACTGAACCCCTGATTTTCCATCCATGCTGTGTTTTGAGACTGTTTCTGGTCTTTTGGAAAAGCTGTGCATGGCAAAACACATAGAGAAGTAACACGGCATATCTCTTGCATCCTGTTCAACTGAGCTGGTTTCAGGATTTACAGACAGTTTTGGTCCAAGCCCTACTCCTCTTCCCACGGGTCAGTGTATCAGTCTTGGCTTAACATTGCTCCTGCCTCTGCTAAGGTATTTTGAATTGCTGTGAGCTGCAGTCAATAATCTGGACTGAGTCTCCCAGAGAAGAAAAGGGTGTTCCCAAGACCTTTTCCAATGCACAGGCTGTGCTAAAAGGGAGCCTGCTTACCATTGCTCCAAGAGCACTCCCTATCTGTGTGGTGTACACGGTACGTAGGATTAGAGCTAACAAATGTAGGCAAGAACTGGAAGCTCACACTGCCCCAATATAACGTGCTTGTTCTGCAGGAATCAAGGAATGCTTGCAACGGAATGCTGTCCTTTTCTACCCAAATACCTCCTGACAGCACGGAGATGCTGGGCAGCATGTAAGAAGGTCCACAACCTGCTGTTTATGGGGGAAGGAGCCTAATGGCAGCTGCACTGGAATAATTCCCCACTTGGAAAGGGCAGCTCAGTGAGCCAGTCTCGGCTTCAACTCCTGAGAGGGACTGGAGTGGTGGTTGTGGGGTTCTGGTTCTTTTTATTGTGAAAGTAGCCTCGCTTATATAAAATGCATATCATATGGTGAGGGAGAAAGGTTTTCGTCTCTCCTTTGTCTGACCCAATCCACACGCTGGTTCAACACACCTGAGCAGCCCTGTCTCCAGCTCAAGAGATTCTCACAGCACATCCCAACATTTTGTTTCCAAAGTCCCCAATCACTGCATCAAGTCAGGAAATTTCTGAAAGACTGGTTTCCTGGCAGAAAATAATATCTCTGCAAGTGAACAAAATATGGGATGAGGGGAGACAAATTGTGCAAATCCTGTGTTTCTAGCTCAAAAAAGAGAAGGAAAGCTTCTTCACAGACCAGGCTCCTTCCCCAGCGCTGGGCAGTTTCCTCTTGAAGCAGGAGCTCCAACTTCAGTAATGAGCAGGGAAAAAACACCTGGGCTGGAAGCATGATCTTCCCCTGAGGCTACTCTATCATGGACACAGACATCCTAACAGTGTGTGCCAAGGAAGTGCTGCTAAGGAGGGAGGCTGAAGGACAGTGGGAGCACAGCTCAGGCCTCCTGGGATCCGCCCACCCTCATGCACCCCTGGGTGGGGAGCACTGCAAGTCTCACTGGCAAAGCCTTCGAAGCCACAAAGCCCAGGAGTCCTCCTAGCCTTAGTTCCTGGGGTATAAATGCCTCGTCCCTCTACTGGGTCTTGTTTAAATCTGTTAGCAACTGGAGTGAGTAGCCCTGGACCCAGTGTCGCTGCTAATGGATGTGGGATGAGCAGGACCAGGGTCTGTTGTACATGTTTGGCTCTTTGCTGCATAAAGACAAAATCGCTGGGTGTGTTTCACTGCCTAGTGCAGCCTGTTCCTTACAGGAAAAAGCCTCATCTGTCATGTTTTCTTGCTTTGGATCCACCTAGGTTCAACATCTTGCAAGCCTTCCGTGGAAAACATTGGAAAGGAGTTTGTCATGAATTTACATGAGGCTTCAATAAAGCTTTAAGTCAAAACAACCAGGACAATGTGAGAGATGGAAAGCAGAGTTTTCTGTAAATATCATCCCTGATTCAACTTGCAGGGCAGTTTTGGGCAGCAACATCTCTTGTAAACACTTTGGTAGCTGTCCTGAGCCAGAGCTCCACCAGGAATTAGAGGAATGATCCTCTCTAAAGGGGAAAAATGATGACATCATTTGGACACCATTGACTCCAAGCTTCTCTGGACTGATCCATGTGCCACATCCTGCAGGGACAGACCAGCCCTGGCTTTTTGGAGCTCCCCAATAAATGCAGATATTTGAGAAGTTTGTGAAAGCCTGAATTCCTGACAGATTTCATCCATCAGAGAGTATATTTCAAAGCAAGAGGAAACTACACAGACTTTGTATTCCTTGCCTAAAAAGTAGCAGGAGAAGATCTGGGGTTACCCCTGCGGTGCAGCCACCTTTCCTTCTGGAAAGACACATTTCTGTTTTTCTAGAAAGGTGTATTTCTGGAGCGAGCTCTTTCAGAAGGATAAATGTTGACTCATGACTGGCTATAAATTATTCCCTTCTGCACAGTGCAGGTGCTGCAGGGCAGATGGCAGCTTCTGCCCCATGCTGAAGTGACAGTTCGCTTATAACCAAACGGGCAGCATCCTGCAGTTTTGAATGGTGGTTAGGAAGCTGCTGGCCATGTGCTGGTAGTTTCCCACCACACTCCTGAGACACAGGCAATGGTTAAGAGTGTCCAACTCCTTTCTTTGCGGACTGTGGTGTCAGAGATCAGCAGTTCAGCTCCTGCATGGTCTCTGCTGTGGCCGCATCCTAGGGCCCAAGAAGATATATGCTCTCCTGGGAGCTGCTGGACCCTCTGTTCCATCCTGCTGCTCCCTGATAGGTCTGGGAGGGAGCAGAGCTGAAAGCACCTTAGAGTGTACCAACCAGGACCAAACAACTCCTACCTGGATGGATGGAAGAGGAAGTAGGCAGTGGTCTATCCACGAGGCTCAGAAGGGTTTTGAGAGATGCCCAGCTCCCTGGGCAGGCTGGGCACCTTCTTCCAGTGCCTGGGGGGGGGGGGGGTTGCAGCCTGTGTCCCATGTGCACTGCACGGCCTTTCTTCAGTGTTCATGCAGTGAAGGGGGGACAGGCTGTGCAGCAGCAGCTGCTGGAGGCTGCAGTTGGCCCAGCCGGGCCCCTCACTCAGAGGTTTATTGCAAATGAAACTGTTTATTTTCGTCCCTCCCACCACCCCCCAGCATCCTGGTTGTCAGGGTTCAATGCACTTTTTGTTTTGGGGGGCTTGGCAGGAGGACCAGGGGAAAGCAGGGCCACCTCGGAGCTCTGGCTCTCTCCTGGAGCAGGGCAAGCTCCTTGGTAAGTCATGCCATGGAGTTATTCCCTCCCCAGCCATGTTTGGGGTTAGCACTGCCCTTGTTGCTTCAGCCACTCTTGCATGTGGGGGGAAAAGGACTGTATTCAACAAGAGGCTAAAGATCAACTGGTGTAAAAAATACATTAAAGTGTAGCTGGGCAAGGGGGGAGAGTCAAATAAGGTAAAACAAAAGCAGAGAACACTTGTTCCTTGGCAGATGTGGATTCCCTGATGATGTAAAGGTGCCATCTTCCAGAATGCATGTTCTCCTGCTTTTTAGCCTTCAGAGTGTCTGCACAGCTGCAGTTCTTCAAAGCTCTTTGAGTCATGTAACAAAACAGGTGTTAATGGGAAAATAAAAACCATGGTCAACTGCAAGAGTTTGCAGCTCTTTTCTATTTTTCAGATTACATTAAATTTGTTCTAGGCCGAGTGGGTTGTCTTTGAATCATTTCTACACTGATATCTTCTTGTGGAAAACTAATCTGGAATGCCAAGTGGTTTGACAAATAATTCTATGAGATAATTTTGGTCATCCCTGTTTTTCCAACCTGTCTAATGAATCATCAATGCAACTACAAGTAAAAGCAGTTGGTTTTGTCTTGATCTGTGAATGCCAAGCCTACGTAGTTTTTACAGGAGTGTGATAAAAGTAGACATATTTTGTCCAGTGAATTATCCATTTTCCCATCTCTAAAAGCATATTTTGCACTGGCACTTAGGTCACATTCCAGGGAGAGCTCTTCAGTTTTGCATGGCTCACATCTCAACATTTGAGGAGGTTTGGGGGTTTGACTCTTCCAGTGGCACTGAAGAGGAAAAGATGCCCATGGCTGGTAGAGGGAACAGGCTGTCCTAGGCTGGTGCAATGGGTTGGGGGCAGCGTGCATCTCTTCCTTAGACTGTCTTCTCCTTGCAGTTCCAGTTCCCCTTTCTCACCACCCAACCTTGGCACCAGCTGGATTGGAAAGTCCTGGTTGTGAATGTTCACCTTGCCTTTCTACCTTGCCCCACCACTTCTGCTCTCCCAGTTCTCCCACACAGGAAAGAGCCTGAAAGTGGTCTGGTTCTCGTCCTGCCCTTCTCCTTCTCTTCTTTAGCAGGCAGGAGGGTTGACAGTCCTTCCTGCACATGGGGGAGCGTCTGTGTGAGTGGAATTGGAAGTGGGGTGTTGCACAGGAAGAAGAAGGTCTGTGATCCCAGACAGAACAGATTTTTTTTATCCCAGGGTGGTGGAGAAGGAGCAGTCATGGGAAGGAATATGGACCAGGAAGTAAGGAAAAGGAAGAAAAAAGGGGCAATTCCCACCCACTGCCTCCTCAAATTGTCCCACATCCCTTGAAAAGTCCTTCTGCAATTCTGCAGTCCTCCATGTCCATGCTGAATCTCCACTCACCTTCCCAGACCCTTTGCCTACACAGACCTCCCCCCCTTCCCCTGCACCCTGTCTAAAATCCATCTGTCCTCTCCAGCCTAGGCTAGCAGTTGTTGGCAGGCCAGTTGGGAGGATCTCGGAGAGCACCTCTGAGATTGCCCTGCAGCACTGGGGAGGGACCACAGCAGGTCTCCTGTGTCTCTGCTGGCTTGGGCACATGTAGGGTTTGTGGAGCTGGGGTTCCAGACCCAGGTCCATCCCCTGCCCTGCATCACCACATCACACTTGGTGGCTGTAGATATCAGTGTCATCTGTCACCTCCAAGATACTGTCCTCCTACTATAGAGCTGGCAGCAAGCCTGGCCCTGCTGTCCCAACCAAAGACAGAAGGTGGTGCTGGAAGAGCTGCAGGTTGTCAGCTGAAGCTGCCCAGTTGCCAGCTGAAGAGAGGATATTCACACTGTGATCCAGCTTCCTCAAGGAGAAGACCCTGTCTGGGTTGTCTTCTCCATTTGTGTTCATCTAGGTCTGCAATTGTGGTGTCAGATGTGGAGAGCACATTGGCAGGAATGGAGCGGAATGGGAGTAGAGACTGCAGGAACAGTGATACACCTTCAGCACACATCCATGGTTTGTCCAGCTCACTGCTAAACCCTGACATGCTGGTGTGGGGCAGGATCATCTTGTCCTGGGATGTGTGATGTAAGGGTTCTGCTTTATGTAATAGAAACAACCCTTTTTAGTGGGAGAAAATGAGAGGAGAGGATGCATGTGACGTGCAGGTTGTTGCAGATCTGATGCCACCAGCTGCAATAACAGGGTTCTCTTTGGCTTGGGGACCTACTGGAGATCATTAGATATTTTAAAAATATGCCTTGAAATTTCACTGTGAAAATGTTCTTGGGTATATTAACCAGATAGATACGCTATGGTAGAGACCAGATGGTTATCTTTTGATTTAAGCATCTCGCCTGGCCCATGTGGAATACCCTCCTGTGAAGGAACAGCCCCATCACAGGTAGTCAGTGCAGCCCTGGCAAAAGTCCTCCTTCTTCTTTTCTTTTTTTTTTTTTATTTAGTTTAAATATGACCAGTAGAGCAACTGGTTGAGAAGTTTCTGGAAGATTTATAGAAAGGAGATACAGTTTCCTTGCAGCAGAGCTGGTCTGTTGGGAGGGAAGTGACCAGAATATGTACTGAGCATTTCTACATTAAAAATCAGAGGGAAAGTCTCTCTTGCAAGAGGCTTATTTCTTTAAGACAGTGCACCACCTTTGCCGGCTTATTTCGGGCCACAGTAACAAAACTTTGCCTCATGGGTTCTTATAAGAGAAGGAAAGGCTGCAGAGGCACCTGCTTGCAGCCAGCAGCCAGACTCTAGCAGGACTATCTGGAGTGATTAAAAATCAATGCACCAGAGCTTGATTTTTGAGCCAGATACAGATGAGATGCAGGAAATGGCTACGAAGTGTGTCCAGCTTGTATCCATGCAAATTTTGAGGCCAGTACAGATGCTCTGCTTCTCACGACTGTGCCTCTGCTGAGACAGATGAGACAGGATCTCTCTCCAGAGATGCTGGACCCTCTGCTCTGCCCTGTTGCTCACTGTTAAGTCTGGGATGGGGCAGACTGAAAGGGATGTAGCAATCCGAATCAAGATAATACATGAGCTGATATGGTAAAGGGAAGCAGCTGGTGGTGAATCACAAATTGCTGGAAATTTGGAGGGATGTGTCACAGCATGGTTCATAGACTCGTTGAAAGGCATCTGCCAAAGCCGCTTTCTGAGAAGGTAGTGGAACAGCTGGACTATTGATGTGACGCAGTACAGCCACTTATTGTGCTCATGTTTACTATTTCTACCCATATGGTTGCATTATATCAGTGCTGTTTCATTTATCGCTGATGATTTCTGTACAGCCCATGAAGGATAACTGCAAGATGTCATCTGTAATTTCAAAAGAACTCTTATGCTTGCATCTTCATGATGTTCAAATACATTCAAATTGCCTTTCTCTGTGTCAGATGTGTGTTGGGAATCACGAATTTACCCCTGAGGTGGAGTTCCTAACAGCTGGTCCAGCGCAGGCTGTGCCCTTTCCTGGAAGAGAAGAAAAACCACCTCTGAGGCCAGAGACTTGTGTTTTCCAGCCAGCATCAGGATTGCTGCCCCTGCCCATGGTCAGCAGCCTTCATTTCATTCTTGCATGATAAGCAGCACTTGCTGTAACTCCTCCTCCAGAGGTTTTCTGCACTTCTGCCCATGCAGGCTTGGACTGACAACGGTGAGGAACCTTCTCTTCAAACCCAAGGTGTCTGCAGCCCACTTTAAATTCAAGGTAGCTACAAATCTCCATCCGCCCACCCAATGCTAAGCCCAAATGCATGTGAAACTCACATCACTTTGGAGCCTGTCTTGCACCTCCCCCCCTCCCCAGCACCACCACTGAGTTTTTGTGCTCTTCGCTGTGTCTCACAGCTAGTCTAGCTCTGCAGGGCTCACACAGGTCCTGCCCAGTAAAGCCCTTTCCCACTTCGTTGACCTTCTCCATCAGAGGAAAATCTAATAAGGAATTGCCTTTTCTCTCCCCACAATCAAATGTGAAGCAAATAATACATTCTGGAAAGGAAAGGTCTGTGGAAAAGTCCTGACTCTTCTCAGATGACAGCTCACATTTATAAACTTTCCATCCCAGTAAAGGTGCCCTTTTTGTCCTCAGTCAAATAACTCTTCTTGCAGTTCAGTACCCTTTCCTCTCTCCCGTTAAACACCCCTTCCTCCAGGCAAATAAATACTCCTTCCTCCAACAGCCTGTTCCTCCCAAACACTCGGGCTGGATCTGCAGAGTCACTTAGAGTTGTTCCAGCAGCAAATCAAGAAGTGAAATAATTTTCCAGAGCTTCTGGCAAGCCCAAAGTGTTAAAGGCTCTTCAGGATGGGTTTGTCAGGAAACACAGGCTGCTTTTTCATGCTTATTTACTGATTGTTCTCTGAGGAAGACAGAGTAAAGTGGCTTGTGGTGGAAACTGCAAATCACCAAACGTTCTTCCGTTGCTTCAGCTTTGTGCTTCTGCCCTTTCTCTCTTGCTCCCCATCTCACCATCCAGTAGCTCTGCTGTTCCCAAGAACTATGTCCAGACTTCACCAAGCACAAAATCAGGTCAGCACAGCAGTTTTCATGGAGACCCTCCTGATTTGCCCTGGGTAAGAGTTGGTTTATTGCGAGCCTCAAAAGAAAAACCTGCCACAGCTCAGTTGTAATAATTAGATGTAGAGTTTTGATCTGGAAATGTTAATTCCCACAGAGGTTGCTATGGGCACCACTTGGCACTTCAGAGCTTGTCTGTGCGCTACAAACTATTCTGGGTTTTCCCCCAAACGTGACTGAAGGAGAGGAGGTTGGACCGATATGTGACTTGTGGCGACTTCGCAGCTGTGGGTTTCCAGCCTGGCGAGCAGACAGGCCCCTGTTGCAGCCGTGCTCCCCAAGCACTGAAACGAATCTCTCCCTCACGGCCACAAAGCCACGGGTCAGCTCTGAACAACACCAACCCACTCAACGCTAAAACAGGCAGACAGCGCTCCACCTCTGGCCTGTCGTGCTCTTACAGGGCACTGGCCACGTGCAAGAGGCCGCATTCCCATCCTTGCAAATGCTGCGCTGGGATTATTAACCAGGGGAACACAGTGAGGGAGCGAAATCTAGGTGGCGTGGGAGTGGGGCAGCCCCGTGTTCACACAAGAGCAGTCTTGTGGGTGCAGGGAGCTGGTGGGTCTCCCAGTCAGGCCTGTCCTGTGGCACCTGGACTCGTAGTTCACGCTTATCCTTCCCAGGTTCAAGTTTCCATTTCTGCAGGAACAGAGCACAGACACCGGCTGGCAAGGGCCTGCCCCAGCACAGTGATGTCACATCTGCACTTCCCCCTCTGGCCCCGCACGGGGAGAAGCACTTCCCTCCAAGCAGCCTGAGAGCCTCCTCTGATCTCTGCGCTGGCTCTGCTTGTGCCTCGCAGCCGGGACCTGGCAGCAGCTCTTGTCCACCTGCATGCATGCCCCCAGGGGAGGAAAGGGGCTTGCATGTTTTCCCTTGTGCAAGCAGTGAGGACTTACATGGCTCCACTGTTGTGCAATGAACCTGACTTTCCTTGGATTACCAGTTCTGGAAGGGTGTTTCTGCAAAGAGTTTCTCTGGCTGAATATCCGTAGAGAGCGGGGCATGTCTGCGGGCTCACACGGATAGCGGACGGCACATTTCTCTGGGAGCCCGTGGGCTGAGCGGGGCTGGTCTCTGGCATGGGGCACCATCGTTCCCCAGGTCATGCTCCAGGCGTTTAGCTGCTTAAAAGGTGCTATTGCAAGCACAGGAAGAGAGCCTCAACTCTTGCACACTTGCAAATAAAGCCTCCAGCACAGAGGGGAGACTAAGGAAGAGTCAGCGACTTCCTCCCAAGCTAAGGCAACGTTTCAGAGATGCTCACTTGCTGCCTCAGCAGAGACCTCGGCCAATGCTGCTGGAGCAACGGAGTGGTTACCTCCCCTGAGCTGGTGGTTAGTGACCCTGTGCCAGAGGCTTGGTGATCGGACAGCAAGAGTTTCCATTCCCTCTCAGTGCGAGCTGGGGCTTAGACTTGTGCAAGCTCTGCCACACCTGCATCTCCAGGCACCAGGAGCAAATGTCCTCTCGCTGGCACTGCAGGAGCTTCGGCTCCATTCTTCTGTTCCTCGGTAAGTCTGGGATGGGCTGAGCTGAAAACTCCCGGGGGGATGTGGTGCACCATAGGGGAGCAACCTGGCAAATACTGCATTGTGCTGTGGATGGGCAATACAGGCAGGGACACCAGATGCTTGTCTTTGGTTGGGTCAGAGTCACAGCTCACTGGAGGCTGGGGAGCCACCCAGGGAACTCACAGTAAGTGTTTGCACTGAAGGTCTGCTCTTTCCCACAGACTGCTCTCAGCCCTCCCCATCCCAGCATCCTGGTAAAGTTCAGGTCAGGTGACTCCTCATGAAAGGAGACATCCATGACCCGGTGTGTAGGGAAGGGAGCTTTTCTCCAAGCATACGAATGCTGTTAGTTCTTAAAAACGGGCTTGGAAACTAAGCCTGTGGGTTAGATTCACAGCTTTTGTCCCAGACCCACGACCTGCTCTGCTGTGAGGGTTTGAGCTCAGCTCTCCCCTTCAGTTGTGTCCAGGGAAGGGGACAAGGAACTTTGCCACTTGTGGCTTGTGCCATCAGGAACCTGCAGCGGCATCAGTCCCTGACAGGCTCTTGGAGGGATTTGCCTGGCAGAGGCTGTTCCATCTGCAGGTTGCTGCAGAGCAGGAGGTGGCATGTGCCTTCCGCTCCCCCTTCCCCAGCCAGGGGTGGGGAGGGGTGAAGGCTGAGAGCACCTTCAAATGTAGATGTACAGAAAAGTACATCTGGCCTTAAAATGGTCCAACGTGCTTAAGTGCCAGGGGAAAAACAATGCTGGGAGCTCCTGGCTATGTTAAGCCCATCTCCGAGACCAACTGATTTGTGTTTTTCAGCCCTCACTGGGATTGCTGCCCCTGCTCATGGGCAGGCTCAACACTCACAGCCCAAGTTGCTCTCTACAAGCACCGGAGGAACAAAGCCCTCTTTGCTGTGATAGCTCAGGTCTCCCTGTAAAATCCATAGGTATGGATGTGGTGGCTCCATTTTGCTGAGAACTGGTTTCCATAGAAGAAGCTAGAGAAAATGAATTGGTGGAGTGAAGTGTGTTGAAAATATCCCTACAGGGCAGTATTTGAGAAAGAGAAGAGGCAGTCACGGACAGTCTGTCTTCTCACGCATCAGGATGAAGTGATGTTGCTAATCTGCCCCTTCTCATTCTCTACAGGAGAAAACCTGGCTCTCATCGCTGAAATCCCTCAGGATTTTGTCAATGGCACTGTTGGCCAGTCCGTGCTCCTACCTGTCTCCTACAAATTTATGAACCCCTCTCACTTCCCACTGCCATTTGAATGGACATTCCATAACCGCTCTGAGCCAATTGCCTCCTGCACGGTGATGAACTGCTCCCTGAGTGCTGAGGGGGCTCCCAAGAACTGCTCTGAAAACCATTTCACACATGCTGCATACCAAGGTCGTGCTGTGCTTTTCGCTGAGAATGCATCCCTGTTGCTCCGGGACCTGCAGCTCAGTGACAGCGGGGTGTACAACATCACCTTCAAACGGCAGCTCCAAACCAGGCAGATCACCTTAACTGTGTACAACCCTCATTTCAGCCTTAAAAATCCAGGTGAGTGTGAGTGTGAGAGCATGCTCAGCACAGACGTCACCTAAACTACCCCGGCGATGCATACAGGAAGAAGAGGTAGAACTGGTAGGATATTTGTCCTACTTGCCCAAGGGTTATGTTGCTGTGGTGAAGGCAGGATTTCAAGGGATGTCATATGTGGTGTTGTAAGTAGCTCTTCTACTTATGGCAAGGAAACCCATTCTGCCCCATTTTGCTAGGTTAAACCAGAAGTATAAGGGCTTCCTGTGTAGCTGGTTATCATTAAATAAGTAACGGTGTTTTACCAGCCTCATGTTTATCTAATATCAATCAATGCATTTGAGAGAAATGGGCTGAGAAATCTAACCACTGGATCTGGCTCTTATACTGGAGCAAATTCAATATTCACTGGGGAGAATAAAGGGCTCAGGAATAAATCTGTGGCCAGATGGGCTAATAAAAGTATACCGAATGATTGCTATTCATGTACACACAAAATGCAGATAGCATCGCAGGGAAGTCAATCAAGCTGGCAGCCTTGGTTGCTCTGACAGGATGGGCTCCTTCTGTAACCTGGCTGAGTTTGGGTTATTTATTCACAGTTGCCACCCCGTCTTGAGGATGTGTATTAAACCCTTTTCTGTTTCTGGTTTTGCCTGTTGTTTTTTCCCCATTTTTCCACCTGTTTCCTGGCCTGGTTTACACTATCCACGGTGAACATAGGGATTTTGAAGTTCTGACTTTGCATGCAGTAATTTTCCAATACCCTTCCTTGGTTTTGTCTGGATCACTGCCATCTGTCAAGGCGTGAAGCAGTGCTTCATTTGCACTGATGACTCTTCCACAGCTCAGCTGCCATTCTGTGTACAAAGCAAATGTTACAATCTGCATGGCAGTATCTGACCATGGTACGCTCCAAATCATTACAGATGTAGCATTAAACGTCTTTGAGTTCTGTGAGCAGAACTGGAGAATGCTTTCCCTGCTTCAGGATGGACGTATTTCTCAGAATATTTTCTTGAGTAGAATAATGAATTTTCTTCTCCCAGGAGGAGACAAGAGGGCTGTAGTGTCTGATTTGGAGTTACAGCAACCCCCTCACGGCACAGCAAGTGCAGCCCACAAGGCACACGCTGCCCAAAGCGGAGGCAACACAGCTGCTTAGATGTGCAATCAGCGCAGGAAAGAAACTCATACACGGGCTGTAGATGTGGGTGGTTTTTTTGCAATGAAATATTTCCTCTAACGTGTGTGTCCACAGTGCTGCTCTCCATCTACTTATACTGCTTTCTGATCACAAGGAGAGTACTATAATCAGAAGGCATGTTCTCCAGAAAATGTGTTGCAACCACTGCAACTATTCCTTCAGAAAACACTCACACCACCTATTTTCTTTCAAATGCCAGACCGTAATGACCCAAAAAAGGATATTTCAAGCCAGACCTCTGCCTACGTAATTGGAGTTTCTTCTTGTCTAATGTCCTTCCTTCTGCTACTCCTGGTCTTCTGCTGTGTAAGGCACCTGGGTGAGTGGATCTGCTCCTGCATTTTATGCTTTGAGGTTGCTGCCTCCAGCTCCTCCAGACATACTCTAGGGGATAAAGCTAGCAGAAGGTTCTGGTGAGCCCTGCATTCTGCTCTTCGTACCAAAGCTATTCCTTCCATAAGGGGTCCCCTGAAATGTGTTACTTCCTTCAGTTCCAAGAGTCACTGAATGTGTTTAAAGTCTGTGATGCAGCTTAATGAAGTAGCTGCACGGCATGGGTCTGTTGCATCCCCAGTGACAATAGTTTTCTGGAGAACACGTGTTTTGGTGCTAAGACCAGAATCAAGATAGTGCGATATATCAATTCTATAAAATAAGTACAATTTCATGCACTCCAAAATGCATCCTCTAAGTGTGGTTATGACCACACTATTGTAGTTACTTTAAAATTTCAGTTGGAGAGAATACCTGAGGATGTTTCCACTTTAAAATAAACCAGGAAGACACACATATCTCCACAGCTTCCATCAGTGATGTCTTCAAAACCTTCATCCCCGCAGGGTACCTTCAGTTGGATTTGCCAAGGAACAAACTTCTTTGTTTCCAAGTGGATATTTTGCTTGTACTTAGAGAAAGTAGCTACAGGAATCTCCATCCTAAAAGCAAAATTCACATTACAACCCTGGAGAAAGTGTCAATAGAATAATCCTAGTTCTCTAGCACTAGGAGATAGGAGGAAACAGACTATTAGTGTGTCTGTCAAATAATAAAATGTAACTCTCCTTTTCCTAGGTGCAGTTCAACAGAAGAAAACGAGAATCATTAGACAACAAGAGGTACAGGAAAAAATAGAAAAGCTCTTTGACACAGGCAGCTGGGTAGCTGCTAACTCCTGGCTTGCTTAAGATGTACTGAACTGTAAGAAGCAGGTTGTGAATATAAACTTAGGAAGTTAATTCATTATTCCAAGGAAAGGCTAAAAAGTGCCTGCCCCTTCCCCCAGCTGGACTCAGGCTGCTTACTTCCATTCCACCTCCCTCCCATTCAGACCCCAAACTTCAGGCTTTGCCTGCATCAACCTGAATTTTACCTTCACGGCTGAGAAGCCTGGAGCCAGCTTCGGCCAACAGCAACAAGAGAAAAGGTAGAATGATTGAACAGAGAGAAAAGAGCAGATAATCATCCTTCCTTGCTTCCTAGTCTCTTAAATTTATGCAACAGCACTTCTTTAGGGGTTGGTGTGGGTGACCTAGGGACTCATCTCACACAGGGTTTTACTCATGAAAAAGTGCTGCTGACATCTTATAAATCTGAATAAAGCAGTGAGAAAGTGATAAAGAAACCTAAGGAGGAGACGTCAGTCAGACGGCTCAAGTCACTTCTCTGTCCAACACTGGGGATCCGTAGAAGGTGACTCCGTGGTGCTGGCAGATGTCCCAGAAGTGCTAAGATACTCCAGAGCGCCTCTCCTGCAGATCCTACCAGCTTTCTCCTGTAGTAATTGCCATACAAAGAAGACAAAAAAGGCTTTGTGATTTTTCCAGCAAAAATAGCCAGAGCGGAGGCTACGTTCCCCACTCTATACTCTTTGTCTCGGGAACTACAACAAAACTTTAGCAAAGGTTTTTAATCCTTGTTTCCAGTGTCCATATATGTCTCTAGTCTGCTGTCCAGGCTGTCTGAGGCAGGACCTGGTCTTGTGTGAGAGATCCTTGGGCAAAATACCTGGGAGGAGTAGCAAGGCACCTGTCATGTGCACCTGATAGGCTGCACCAGTTCTACATTCATGGAGACAGAGCTGGGACCAAGCTTTCCTCACCCCTCCCACAAATCTGTGTACCCGTGCATGTAATATATCTGTATGTAAAGCCATCTTGGTTTTGCACAGCTCCTGCTGCTGCCAACTTCTCCTTGTCTACTGCAGGTCAGTAGCTCTATACCTTGCCTGATCCTGACAGTGCCTCTGGAGAAGGCTCTCATCTTTGCTGTTTTCTTTGCACTTATCTAGGTCTCAAATGCTGAGTCGTCTCCCATGGAAAGTACCATGATGAGGGATGGAGCAACTATTTATGCCAGAGTTGGAGACAGCTTTGAACAGCCACAGCCGAGAACAACACCAGAAGTTGTGTACATGTCCGTAACCTTCTCTGATCCATCAGGACCGGATTGCCCACTGTCGTCTTGTGCAGCGACTGTGGATCTGCCTCAAGAGGGAGTCTTGAACTTTGCTAAATATAGTCCTGTTTCAAAGTGAAGAGGATATTTTTGTCACTGACTCTCTCTGCTGATGTGACCCTCAGTGCTCTTACTCCAGCAGCTCTTAGTCTGCACACTGAGTGCAGGCTATAGAGGATTTGGAGCTACCAAGTATGGAAATGCCTTAGTTTGCCTCGATTTGCAGTCTCTCTTGAATTTGAGGAATGAGTTGGTTTTAGTTTCTTCTTGATACTTCCCGAGAGTACAAAGACACACAGCGTAAGAGAAAGATTCATAAGGCAAAGGCAGATCAACAATTTGGTCCATGGGAACCTTACTTCCATAGACTCACCTTAACTGGAGGGGTAACGGACAACAGTAAATGGATCTTAATCATGTGTCCCAGGTTCACTGCCAACGGTCTTGTCATATTAAAAGAATAGATGAAGATTATTTGGACTGAAAAGTTGTCCTTATTTTTTGGAGCATTCCAAGTAATTGTGGTGTGTATTCTTCCTGCAATGAGATTAGCTTGACCTTAGGATCCCAGCGCAATAGCTTCCTCCACCATTGTTTTGAAATGTCCCTGTGAAGTGCAAGGAGATGGAGCTTTCTGTACAATGGATTTTCTGGCAGATAATGTCATTTCCACAAAACCATGTGCATGTAGGTGGAAGAAAGCAGAGC
This sequence comes from Apteryx mantelli, assembly GCF_036417845.1. Taxonomy (NCBI): domain Eukaryota; kingdom Metazoa; phylum Chordata; class Aves; order Apterygiformes; family Apterygidae; genus Apteryx; species Apteryx mantelli. The sequence goes on from NC_089990.1 coordinate 25,222,142, forward strand.
TGTGTAATTCTAGTTTAAAGTCAAAAGTCCACATCTCTAGCAGCACCAGCATTTTGGGGCATCTTAAAAAAGCTGTGAGGGCATAAATCAATTTTTCTTTCCCTCTGGGTGTCATGTTGGTAAACCAGATAGTATGTACCAGAACATGAGGCCCCATGAGTAATAAATGAATACAAAGAAAGGACGGGAAGCCTTGGTATTTTCCAACGACAGCCCCTTTCAGAGCATGCAGTGACAGCCAGGCAGCAGGGCAGGAGTCTCTTGGAGACAGCACAGAAACCGCTGCTGTTGCCTTCTCCTCTCCCTGTTTTGGGGGTCCCCTCCCTTTAGCAAGAGGATAAATGTTTTCTACAACAAGAAACACAGTGGCAAACATAGCTTTCTCTGCCTCCCATCTGCATCTCCAGCTGAATATCCTGTAGCTAGCGCACCAGCCCCTCTCCTGGCCCAGGGTGAAACCCTGTCTCGTTGCCTGGCTGCTCAGCTCTTGTAAACCCTGCTGGTGCATGACAACAGAGCTGTGCTCCAGAAAACAGAAATACTTTGTGGTTTAATAAAACCGCAAATGCAGAAAACTTGCCTTAGGTAAAAATAGAGCCATTGCTGCGGTTAGCATAAGGTCTTAAATGGCAGAAGACAGGAAAGTATTAAAAAAGTGAAAAAGAGCAAATAAATGCCCAGGAAATATGGCTGTCATTCTTCAGGCTTAATCATGTAGGGTCACTGCCTTACTGACGGTCCTCTTGGCAGACTTGGGGGTCTGTCTCTGCCCCACTATTGAAGGCCTTTGAAGATGCCATTCCTTAGGAATGTGGAGGCACACGGAAGGACTGCTCAGGATGCAGATCAGGTCCTCTGCAACTGTAGGCAGCCACAGAGCTCATCTTCAGTTTGACAGAGTTGGCAGAATAACCACTTGGCTTCCCCTATGCCTGGTAAGTCACAAGATAGCCTCAGCATGGTAGTAATATGAAGACCTTCTATAGAATGAATTCATCGTCCATCAGTCTTTTAGAAGCACAACCTCCAGGTCTGACAGAACAGCCTCTCCCTCCTGGGCAAAAGATATCTGGATGGAGAAAACCATGGGTTGTGCTACGGAAACATCCCAGGCTGAACTGCTGCTTCCCAGAAGATAATACCAAGAGAGAGGAGCAGCCCTAGCCATCTGCAGATTTGTGGCTCTGTGCGGTAACGCTTTTTGCAGGGTGTAGCTATCCCAGTGCATGCACATGCCTTCCCTTATCTCCTTCGTCCTTGTAGTGTCCTCTTCCTCTGCCCTTTGCAGGGGTACCTAGAATCATAGAATCACAGAATGGTTGAGGTTGGAAGGGACCTCTGGAGATCATCTAGTCCAACCCCCCTGCTCAAGCAGGGTCACCTAGAGCACGTTGCACAGGATCGCGTCCAGGCGGTTTTTGAATATGTCCAGAGAAGGAGACTCCACAACCTCTCTGGGCAACCTGGTCCAGTGCTCTGTCACCTTCACAGTGAAGAAGTTTTTCCTCATGTTCAGATGGAACTGTCTGTGTTTCAGTTTGTGCCCATTGCCTCGTGTCCTGTCACTGGGCACCACTGAAAAGAGTCTGGTCCCATCCTCTTGACACCCTCCCTTAAGATACTTGTGCATGTTAATAAGATCTCCTCTCAGCCTTCTCTTCTCCAGGCTAAACAGGCCCAGCTCTCTCAGCCTTTCCTCACAGGAGAGATGCTCCGGTCCCCTAATCATCTTTGTAGCCCTTCGCTGGACTTGCTCCAGTAGTGCCACATCCCTCTTGTACTGGGGAGCCCAGAACTGGATGCAGTACTCTAGATGTTGCCTCACCAGGGCTGAGTAGAGGGGGAGAATCACCTCCCTCCACCTGCTGGCAACACTCTTCCTGATGCACCCCAGGATACCATTGGCCTTCTTGGCCACAAGGGCTCACTGTTGGCTCATGGTCAACCTGGTGTCCACCAGCACTCCCAGGTCCTTCTCCACAGAGCTGCTTTGCAGCAGGTCAATCCCCAACCTGTACTGGTGCATGGGGTTATTCCTCCCCAGGTGCAGGACCCTGCACTTGCCTTTGTTCAACTTCATGAGGTTCCTCTCCGCCCACCTCTCCAGCCTCTCCAGGTCTCTCTGAATGGCAGCACAGCCCTCTGGTGTATCAGCCACTCCTCCCGGTTTTGTATCGTCAGCAAACTTGCTGAGGGTGCGCTCTGTCCCTTCATCCAGGTCACTGATGAATAAGTTGAACAAGACTGGACCCAGTCCTGACCCCTGGGGGACACCGCTAGCTACAGGCTGCCAACTAGACTCTGTGCCACTGATCACAGCTCTCTGAGCTCTGCCATTCAGTACCTAGGCTGTACTTCTGATTACCTCGGAGTATTTGTTCACACAGAGCGTGTCTGTGCCATGCTGAATGCCTGCAGAGGGAGAGCAAAATAGGTAACAACCATTGCCTTGAAGCTGCACACACTGGGAGTTGCTGGTTTGTTTTGGATGTCTGCAGTAAGGACATGCAATTCAGATGTGATTAGATCCTCCCTCTGCGACTCGGGTCTTGTAAAAGTTGCCTGGTGCCAGTATGGAGCCTTTCCAAGAGGTGAAGTGCTATTACAGCTACCTACAACCAGTGCACAGGTAATAGAAATACCCAGACCATTCTGTGAGCTGCCCACATTTGTTCTGTGATGCTCTTTACGCTTCCCCATTTCTGTCTTCTTCTCCACCTCTCCTGGGGCCCTGCTATCCTGCTAACCCTGTGCTGCCAGCACAGAAGGGATTTCTCCTCTTCCTAACCCATCCCTCCAGTCTCTGCATCTAACCCACGCAACAGCTTTACAGACTGCTGCTGCTTTCTCATTTCCTTCACCAGGTAGCTTCCGTGCAGGGTTCTGCCTCCCAGGCCCTTCTTTGCTAGCTCTTTAAGGCTGTTAAAGGTCAGTGTGGTTTTCCTTGTGGCTGCAAAGGTTTCGGTTCTTGCAGATCTCGTTCTCAGGTGCTCTGCTGCGTGCTGACCACATCTCAGAACACAATCCCTCCCACTGGATACAGGCAGCCTTTTATTTCAAAGACTTCAAGTAGTTCACCAGTCCTCTCAACAGCATTGCTGCTCTTCACAGTATTTTTCTGCATCTCAACCCATTCCAGGCCCATTAGGCTGAATATCATCCTTTGAGACACTATTTGTTTAGAGAGAAAAACACTGTCACAGTTGTCCCTTGTGTAGGGGTCTCGCAGACCAGATAGGATGCATATCATAGCTACTTGAGACAGTTTCAAGTGATGAACATAGCACAGTTGAGGTTACAGTTGTCCGCCAAGACTTCAAGGCACAGCTTTCTCTGTATGTAAGCTGACTGGAAGAACCTGCAGTCCCTTGGTTTTCCAGAGCTGGGACTCTAGGCAACATCTTTTTCACTAGCATTGATCCAGTGAAATCTCCTCTCTATTGATTGTTTTTTTTCTCTCTTGTAGTCCTAGGCAGAGAATTTAGGGGAACCCCACAGGTAAAGTTCTCTGCAGACACCTCAGCTGAGCGCCTACATTGATATTGGGGGTCGTCCAAAAGCCGTTTGCAACTGGATGACTGGATTTCCAGAGATCAGCTGGATAATTTCATCTCATTTCTGTTTCATCCAAACACTTCTGATTTCTAGCAGAGACAGATGATCATCACTTTGTGACTGTTCAGGCTGCAGCAGCATGGGAGTGAGGGAATTGAGGCTGTACTTTCAGGAAGAGCCTGTGGCATGAGTTTCACTTTGCTGATGGTCAGCTGCTCTTCCTATCTCTCTGCCACCACAATAAGATGCACTGGCCCAAAGAAGCATGTGTGCAAACTCTTCTTCACAGCATGAGTCTCTTGCTGATAATTACAGGTTTTCCCTGCTGTTTTTTCTTTTTGGTCTCTGTCAGCTCCTCAAAAGGTGCTAGGCACAATGCGAGTGCTAGAAAAACTTTTAAAATACTTGTGAAAGGAGTTAGGCGCCAACAGAAACCTGCTTTGTTTTTCATTTAGCTTATCTAAGATTAAGCAGAGAATATGCTTTTAAACTTTCCTTCCAAAAACCTGTGAAAGGAGTAATATGGACAGAGTGGCCTGACTGATAAAAATGAATCTGCGGCGTAGTTAAATGATATTGGGTATGGATGATGGGTACATGGTGGGGATGGTGGGTTGGCAATACTCCTCTATGGCGGTTCATCCTTCCTGGAAACAGATGAAACGTCTGCCTGGAGAACAAAAGCTTCATTCTGTAACATCTTTCCAAAGAAGCCACAGGTTGAACCGTCACCCCAGTTTTCACTGTTCACGTTGATGCATCTGTTGCAGCTACCAGGAGATACCTAACAAATGTGCTACTTTAAGGAGGGAATCTCCATGGGAAACTCATAGGAAGAGACAAAGCTGTTGTTCCTTATGATGCATGCATTTTCCTCCTTGTGTTTTGTAAGTGTCTTTACACTTCTTTCCATTGCTTTTAGTTTTTCAACTGTCCCAAACTCAAGTAAACTGTACACAGAATGCAGCAGATCTGAACTGCTATGACAAGATGTTAACTGATGTATGATATGACGCAACAAATACCCTTCACTGTGTTGAGGAACTGAGTAGATGGGAACAGAGAACTGCATTTTGCTGGGCACAGGGAGAAAGAGAAGTTAAATTAAAAATGAAAATGCAAAACTGGCAACGAAAGAATGTGAACGGCAGAATCTGACTGGGAGCAGCCTCTTCTTTAAAAGAGCCAAAACCCCAAAGCCGTTTGGCTTGGCATATGGTTTTTACTGAGTTAGTAGTACTGCCTTGTAGACCGGCTTAAAGGTCGTTGCCCTTCCTGTTTGAAAATTCCTGTCTTGCCCGCTAGGTAGGGCTGCAAATAAATGACACAGTTAAGACCAAGACTTTGGCCTAAGGCTAAGCAGCCTAAACAGGATGTGGAAGACTGCTGAACATGACAAAAGAAATTGCCGGGTGTGACAGATAACAGCCAGCATGAGACGTGTCAAAAGTTACAGCTGGTGCCGTGAGGGATGGCTGCTGGGTTTCACAAGCGATTAAGGGGGAGTGATGTGAGAAACAGCTGAACTTCACACATAACTGGAGGAAAGCATTGAGGGCCTTTTGAGGGACAGTCTTGCAAGACCAACAGTGCCTAGGTAACCAATTCAGTAATACCAGATAAGGCTGAGTTTGCCTAGGTAATGGTATCAGAAATGCTAAATTCAGGTGTGGAAGTAGCAAAACTGGGACCAATGGGGAAAAAGTACTTGCAGGCAGATTGTTTGCTTGGAAGGAGACTGGGGCAGAGAAAAGAAAGGTCAAGAACTGGGAAAAGAGATAGTAAGGCATGCAAGCCTAACTCAGGACAATAACGGGCTGTGCTGATTGCACCACGTGTGTTGGACCTGCTTTGGCAGACAGGAGGCCTGGGACCAGGGTGCTTTCCCTGACTAGCAGGGGAACGTGCAGACAAGGCTGATGGAACAGCCTGGTACCACCGTGTCGGTGCCCAGTCCAGGCCTGACGGCATCAGCATCCACCCGTCGCTTCCTAACACTGGCGCACAGCTGCCCAGTCCCAGCAGCCATCTCGCTCTAGCTTTGCTGGTAAGAGGGATCGGACAGCCCTGTAGGCCAGCCATGCTCTGCAAGGCAGGAAAGCTTCCCTCGGCATTCCAGGGTGGTAGAGCTCAAACCTTCACAAATATCTCATTTCTCTGTTCCTCAGTCCTGCTCTAGAGCATAGAACTTGGTCTCCCTTTTCAATGCCAGGAATGTCATTCTTCTAAGCTGAAATTCCCTTTGCAGAAAGTTTGAGGGATGTGGATGACCCCAGTCTGCATCTGCTTTGGTGGAGGAAAAAGCCACTAGCAGAGAGACGAGTGTTTCAGAGTCTGTCTGATCCCCTGGCCACTACTAGAAACAGGCCAGGTAGTGAGATCCCCTTCTGTTCTGATTCAAGACAGCAGTCCTCCTGTATGCAACTTTGGTCTCCATCTTCCACCCCCAATGCCTTAACAAAGGTGATTTCTTCATGCCAGTGTGCAGCCAGGGAACCGGGATCTTCTTCTCAGGAGACAGGACAGAGGGTTCTTGAGGTCGAAGGGGAGGGGGATAAATCTTACAGTCTTTAGAGCATGGAAATAATCTGGGACATCAGCTGCAATTTATATTGCTGCAAGAACAGAAGCAAGAAATCCCTCTTAGAACAGGAGCTGGACAGATTCTTCCAGCCAGTATGGCCTAGCAATCAAGATTGGCGTTTCTTGTGACAGGGTCCTTCTGGGATGCCCTGCGATTCTGCCCATCCTGCTCCCATGGGGCTGCAATATGTGCTGTGCAGTGGCTGAGAATGACCCTCTCAGGATCTGTCTCTGCTTTGCCTGTGGGCACCAGCAAAACAGAGGTGAGGAAAGGCCCTCCTGGGTCTGAGCGCCAGGGAACTGCTGTTCACTCCCACGGTGCAGGGAATGATCAGGCAGCTCTGCCCTCCCGTGCTCCCAGCCCACAGCGCTGCTGAGCTGCCGGCTTCTGCTCCCCATGCTGCTGCCAGGATCAGAGAGCACTCCAAGTGAGCGCGTGAAGCTGCTGCCTGTGACCAGGAAGCCTCCCAGGAAGGATTTCCTGGCAGAGCGACAAGAGAGGAGGCAGCAGGAAAGGAGAGGAGCAACTGGGAGGAAAACAGTGAGTCCAGGCTTGAGGCGAGCTGGGGCTGGGACTGGGGCTGTCCAAGGCAGTGCCCTAGCGAGCATCAGAAATCTGGAACTTAAGACTGTGAAAACTCTTCACACCGTCCAGATTTGTTTATTCTTGCTGTAGTGTGGACCTTTGAGGGGTTATTTTAAAACCACAGCAATTTTTGAACTACTTTCCTCAACAGATGCTGACTTGCCATCCGTTGGAGCTGCCGGGGACCAGCTGGGTGCTCCTTGCAGGTAAACTGTCCCCGAGCTGGGCTCGGTGCTGACGCTGTCGAGTGGGCTCTGAGCCAGATCCTCACCTGGGGTAAACCGGGGGAGTGCCTGTGACTTCTGCGGAGTTTTGCAATTGTGCATGGGCACCTGATCCGTGCAGGCTAGACTTTACACTGGGCAACGTTTCCTCTGAAAAGCTGAAAACAAAAGGAAGGGCGTCTCTGCTTCTCTGTCCAAAGACAGAGGTGCTAGAAGCACCAGAGGAGTTACTCATGGTGCCAAGTCTAAAGTCTTCTGTGGCTAGAATTATACTGTGATTACTGCAAGTAATAACTCATAATTTATCACAGTCATATGTGAATAATCTCATTGCAGTCTTTATATATGCACGGGGATAGCTTGAAGTACAAATGTTTTCAGGATCAGCATCTAAAGCAGAAAGAAAATCCCTTGCAGTACCTCCAGTTTTTCAAATGCTGTGTTATTAGTGAGCTCTATTTGAGTATCTACAAGATGAACTTTGGATACCCTTGAAAAAGGCCAAGTACAATTAAGTACTTTTTCTTATCTTCTGCTAACGGTACTGCTACTGTTCATTATGTTGATAGCATACTGTATAAATAGTGTTCTTCTAGTGGTTGTAAAACTGCTTCTCCTTCCTGCACACCTCTCTCACAGTTTGGGGGATTTCAGGGCACGTAAGTAAAAATTAAGAGCTCTTTTTCAAGGTTACTAGCCTGAGAAATGAAAATGATCAAATGGACTTGATTTGGGGGATTTTTATGCCTGTTTTCTTTCCCACCTTCCCTGCAAAATTGCTAAGAGAAGTAATCGGTCAAAGCAGAAGGGACAATTTCCTAATTGCTTTCCTGAACGGCAGGAGGCAGTGTAAATGCGTGCTTATCAGGGCTAGAATTGAAACACCATGAGGGGAAAGAGTAAATTCAGTCTGCGCAGCTGGCGGGTTTGCGCTGGGCTGAACCAGCTGCCCCAGGGCGGAGGTGACGCACAGCTTGCGTGCTGAGCGTTTCTCCGGTGTTTCGCTGCAGACAGCTGCGCGTCTGGGGCCTGGGTGCTGGAAACATGTTTTCATGACATCACCTTTCTCAGGAGATGTGACTGTGATTGGTGTTGGTCGTCTCAGCAGAGGCTGGGATTGCTGCTGCCGGTCCCCTTGTCTTCTTCAATAAATCTCAGCAGCAATGCTCCTGCACTGGGGTCAGACTAAAAACTTGGAAGTGAAGATGACTTTTAACAAAAATCCCAGCATCTCCTTCAGAGCAGCCTCTGGGAGTCACAGGAATCTTTGTCACACCAGGATTGTCACAGACAAATTAATTGGATCTCTGCTTGGGTAGTTCATAGATAAATGCCCTTTCTTTCATTTCATCTGCCTAAGGCTGGCTCCCTGCTTTGAACTCTTAGACCTCACCTTTTTTTTGAGAATCCGCTTTACAAGCAAGGACTTTAGTAGTTATTTCTGCCCAGCTTTCCTAGAAATTCATGTAGGCCGAGAGATGCCATGGCAGCTCTTTAGTCCAGTCCGGGCTTGGAGCTGCGATCTCTCTGCCGGGCAGATGGCCTGAGCCTCCCCAGGAGTCCTTCCACCCACAACTGCTCATTTTGAAGTCCACAGAGCCGCAGTTACAGCCTGAGTTGCAGCAAACTGCCCTGTGCGCTGGGGAAGCAGCTCCATCCCACCGTGCTGGGAGTGGATGGAGGCTTTCAGCCCCAAACAACACCAGGAATTTGGAATGAGCCATGGAAATTAGGTCAGGATTGGAAAGTCCCTTCTGCGCACAGACTAGGAAATGACACCCAAATACACACACACACACACACACACACACGCACACACACACACAAATGAGAATTAGCCAGTGGCTCACCGAGGAACATGGGCTGAGTTCACAGCACTGCAGGCAAATTCCTCTAAGCACCTTGTGCTGTGTTTAGGCACCTCTCTCAGCTGGCACACAGCAGTGGCACACAGCAATGGCAAGGACTTTGTGAGAGGTTATCACCCATTGACCAAATGGTCCACTTGTGTAACCTTGGCCCAGGCGGTACCACAGCCGGTCTCTCTCGAGCCACGCTGACTTGCTCTGTCTTCCCGGCTTGTCTTCTCTTCCCCTTCCATCTAGGGTTGTTAGTGCCCTTGCAATGGGCTGCAGAAGCAGGAGGACCTCTGGAAAGAAAAGCTGCTGCTGTGGGATCCTCGGTGCTGCTTCCCGTGCCAGATAATGTCACACACGTATACTCCGTGCAGTGGGAATACCTCAACGGCACCGAGTCCCGCTCCATCCTGCAGCACTACAGGGGCTCACAGAACCCAGCTATCCATGCACCTTACGCTGGTCGAGCCATTTTCCATCCATCCAATGGATCTCTCTTTCTGGAAGACGTACAGGAAACTGACAGCGGGATCTACAAAGTGACCGTCAACCTGGGAGAAAGGGAGAGCCTCAAAATCCAGCTGGAAGTCCTCAGTAAGTGGCGGGTATGGGAGGGAAGAGCAAGGTGATGGATACAAGCAGAGCAGTGGTATTTTTTGAGTGTGCATGGACCATTGGCCAGGCCAAGAGTTTTGGTGAAGGGATTTGAGCTAAGTCTAGGGCACTGATCATGCAGAGTTTCCTTGTTTTAACCTGCTGTGCACCAGGGAGAGCTGGTGAAGAGGCTCCAGACCTTTGCCAGGGAGGAAACTCTGTGGTGCTGCCCTGAGAGACCTTCTGGGGCCTGTGGATGTGACAGAGGGCAGAACTCCATCCTGGAAAGGCCATTTTCTCTCTTTTTTTCTACTTCCAGTGCAGGGGACTGAAGGACTGGCAGGATGCTGTGGGTCTGCTGCCTCACACTGGCCACCTGTAGAGTGTACCTCAGGCATCCTTTGCAAGGGGGACTTGGGACAGCTGATGGAGCTACGTCCATCAGCGTGGGCTTTCTGGAGAAGTCGCAAAAAATCTTCCCCTCTGACCATTCTGGCAGCTAAGCCCTCAGGCTGACTAATGGGCTGTTTGCTATTCATAGGTGCCAGGCTCTATCACCGAGATAAGAGTACATTTTAAATAACACATAGGTTTCTCCATAATATCACTCTTGCCACTTCACTTTGCAGGTTAATTTGCTCTGACATTTTCCTTTCCTTGTACTTGCTGCCATAATGTTCTCACCACCCCTGTCTCTATTTCACTGATCAGAAATCTGACTGGGGACTGCATCCTTCTCCTCTCTTTTTCTCATCTCGTGAGAATGAGAATGCCCTGTATTAAGCCAGATGCAAAAAAACGTGGTTCAGCCCTACCACTTCTAGAACAAAAGAAAACAACAGAAGACAGAGCAGTCCTGTATGATGCTGTGCCTGTACTAGATACCTGTCTGCAGGACTGCCCATGGAAAGGTACCTGTGTTTGCACTGTTACAGACTCAAGGACGCTGCAGAGAGAGTTGTGCCCCTGATTCCCACCAGCTCCCCATTGCAGATGCTCCAGGTCCCGTCTGACAGAAGTGTTGGTGTTTCTGTCTGCTTTCCAGAGCCCGTGTCTCACCCTCAACTCCGGAGCAGTGCCCTAGTGGCACAGTCCACTGTCGAGGTGCTCTGTGATGTGGCTGAGGGCAGAGTGGACACCATCGCCTGGAAGAAGGATGGGCAGCCCCTTCCCCCAGACAGAGGTTTCTATCTCTCCAGCAGCATCAGTGTTTTGTACCTGAGGAAGGTGAAGAAGTCGGACTGCGGCTCCTACTCCTGCAACGCCAGCAATGGCATAAGCTGGCAGGAAGCCTCCCTGAATGTGACCATTGCAGGTGATCACTGCTCGGTGTTGGCTCCTGATCTGGGGCTTGTGGTGCGACCTGTGTGGCTAAAATTGCCATCAGAAAACTGCTGCTTCCCGCAAGCTGCCCAGGGAGAGTCAAAGAGACCCCGCTCCCACCACTCTTCCTGCTCTCCATCCCTCCGCAGGGTTCGCTGGGTGATTTGACTCCATTCCTCTGCCTCTATCCCCCAAGGTTTGGCCAGCCCTTCCATGACATGGTGGCCCATGGGTGAGCCCTGGGCTGTTGACAGGAGCTCCCATGCCTCCATTGTAGGATGACTGGCAGCAATTCCCAGTCTTTTCTCGAGGCTGCAGCCTTACAGTGGCTGCCTGGCACAGCGCTGCCAACAAGGCAGCCTGGCTGTCTGGGGTCTTCTTTCTGGCCTCCACTGCACCACCACGACATCTTCCCATCTCCCACCAGCAACGCTTCCCTATCTCCCACCACTTCTGCCTGGCTGCAGGGTGCAGTCCAGCCTGGGCAGGATGGGCAGTGGAAGCCTGGCTGTTCCCTCTTGAAGAAGGTCCTGTGGCCCGGCCAGACTATCGCTGCCCCCATGGCTAGGACGATGGTGGGCAGGACGAGTCCCACGGGATAGTGGCCAAAGTACATGTGGAACCACCCAGGTCTGGACATTTCATGGACCAGAGCCTGCAGCAGCAAGCACTAATTTGGCCACCAGATGGCAAATAAAGCAAGCCTGTCCCAGTGACAGAGGAGCCCCATGGCGCACTATGCTGGTCCTGCTGGTGGCCTGAGTCTTGGCTCCTCTGGATTTTTTCCAGGTCTCTCCCCAGCCTTACAAGATGCCCTGAGGATTGCAGTGGTTGCTGTGGTCTTTGCTGCTGTCTCGGGATGGGGCTTAATTTTTCCTGTCTGCCAATCAGAAAAGCAAAGAATAAGTGAGTCTGCAAGGGAAGGCACTGAAAATGTTTCCCTTGGGAGGGAGGGTGGAAAAACTGATTTTCCTGTGGGAAAAAATGATAGTCAGCTGAATTTCCCCTTCAAGCTGTCTAAACATCTTGCCTCATTCTCATGTATCAGATCTGTACAAGAGTATAGAGAAAATCTTTCCTGGGCTAATTTCTTAATAGGGAAAACTCTCTGATTTTAGTCTATTAGCACTTCCTAGACATTTTTGTTAAACAGAGTTGAGGTGACTGACATTTTTATAGAAAAAGAAGTTTCTCAGGAGTATTTTTATTACAACGCTCCATTTTAATATACTGGAGGAACAGCAGGAGAAAAGGTAGAAATAGTGATACAGGCATATGTACTAAAACTCACCCCAATAAGCACATATTTAATCAGCCCCTTCTTGTCAGCTGGACACATTTCCCCTCTGTCTATGCTGATGCCAAGTCCATAGCACAAAACAGAGCAGGATTACACCAGCCGAGAGCCTCCCCAATCACTCCTGCCAATCTTTGGCTCTCCTGCCTGCGCAGTCCGTAGGAAACAATGTGTCCACACCACTGGGTGCTTGTGCCCTAATGGGACAGCACTGGTCTCATCCCAGCCATGCACCGGGGCTTTTCTGTTTGACAGCTGCAGGTGATTAAACTCTCAGGAAGGAGCCAGCTCTTGGCCACAACCTGCCCGGCACAGCCAGCTGCAGGGAGGCAGATGAATGGCTGCCAAGGGGCTGACGGAGAAAATCAGCATCTCAGCTGTCTCCATCAGCATCTCGGCTGCTGGGGGATCGGGGTGGCATGCCGAGCGGGGCCACCCTGATCACAGTCTGTGTGTTGGCCAAGGAGGTGGAGGAGGAGTGGAAAGACCTCCTGTAAGATGGGGTGCAGAGCCCTTTCCAGCTCCACATGCTGGAGAGTCCTAGGCCCTGGCCAGCATGGGGCCATGTGAAGGTGCAGGGTCAGAAGTGAGTACTGTTGGTGGGCCTGAGCCCCTGAACAGGTGCCTGGTGCCACTGGGGCCTCCATCCTGGGCCCCACTCCCGTCCCAAAGGGGCAGATCTCCTTTCTGACCCACATCACCTCTGCCAGTCCCTGGCAAACGTCCCAGCTACCCCGTGGCATCTGGGGGAGACGGGCTGCATCCTGCTGTGGGCAGCGGAGGGCTGGCACGGGATGTCACGCGTCTCATGGATGTCACTTCAGCACTGCTCTGCATGTTTAGGGGGGGAGCTGTGGCGGTGGCTCAGTGTCTACACCTGTGGGCTGGTGTGCGTCTCCTCTGTCCTGGCAAGCACCACCGGGATCCTCTGGATGCGAGAGGAAGGTAGGAGGTGGGCTGGGGGCAGCTGCATTATGGTGCTATACAGACCCCAGTCCTGACTCCTTTCCCCCACGCAAGGTACAGCATGCAAAAACAATCCCTGCTGTAAAAAAAACGTACAGGGTAAAGGCCTCCTGGGAGAATTAGAGCCTTGTGGGTGTCTGGACGGAAGGTAGTGCCCAAGAGAGGGGAGGTCCCACGACTAAACATGCGAATGGAGCTGCACACTGCCCAGTCCCAGGCAACACGCACCTCCTCCAGCCATGTATGGGTGATGTAAGTTTGTAACAGGGGCCTGGACCATATTGGTTACACACCCACCTGCGCAATTAATACAGTTATCGCCCTTTACAAATGGGGCACATGGGTCTTTCCTAGGTACCTGAAACAGAGAATTGCAGAAGAGCATCTAAAATGATCAAGGGATAGAGTGACTGCTTGCTAAGAGAGACTGAAAAGATGGACTCTTCCATTTGGAAAGGCAAGGGTGGGAAAGGGATATGATTGACATCTACAAAACCATGAAGGTAGTAAATAGGGCAAATGTAGAGCTGGTATTGACCCTTGCGCTGTTTTCTTTCAGGCCCATCTATTGCCTTCATACTGCCCGAGATCCTCCTTATGTATGTAGTTGTGGTAACATTCCTGGTCTCTGCCACCGTGACATTCCAGCCTGAAAAACTCATCTATCTCAAAAGCAAAACAGGTGAGCAGTTCTACTGAGGATGGCAGGGATGGAGTCAAAACTGGCTGATGGGGTTTTTATTTTGCCAAAAATCTCACCCTTAATTTTTTTAATGAAAACTTTATTTTTCCTTCTGCTGTAATTCATCCTGTCCCAAAGTTGTCAGATCACTAAAAAGTGCCCAAAACACAGTCTTGTTGACAGCTTCAGTTCATAAAAAGCATAGCTGAGCTCTGGAGCAGTGAAAAAGTCAGCTGTAAATCACAAGTGGGTACATCTCCCCATGGACCATGGGCCAGACCAGCTCTATGTACGCTGCATGTGCCTAGTAACACACAGTAATGCCATGTTGTCTTCTTTCACTCATCAGTACAGCGCACGATGGGCTACGCTGCTCCCGGAGGGGTGGTTTCAGTGGTGCTGACTACCAGTTTCCTGATAAAGAATATCTACCATCGCCACGGTGAGAAGAGATTATCTAGGGGTCTGCATTTAGACCACCAAGGTCTGGCAAGCCCTAAAGGGTTTGTCATACTGAGACTAAAACTCATCCGTGATTTACACACTCCCTATATCTCTTTGAATCTGCCATTCAGCATTAGATCTGCTCCCTCCAAAAAAAAAAAAAATCTCCCAGACTGGGGCTTTCAGGGGGATGAAAGAAGGCTCCCAGGGAAAATTCCCCAGTTGTCACATGTTCCTTTGAAACCTTTGCGAAAGGACATCTAGTTTTGATCACCTTTGATCACGGTTCGTGCACTTTTTGACACAGACAGTTTAGCTTTCTATTTCTCTCTTTCTGGTTTGGACCAAGTTTCGTGCTGTCATTTTGTCTGTTTGAATGACAGAACAAGGTTGCATGGAGTTTGTGGATGTGACCACCCTCGCGGTTAGCACAGCTGCGGTGTCCGCCCTCCCAATCCTCGCAATCTTCCTGCGCTGTAAGTGTCCCTGTTCCTTAATTTCCCTGAGCCTCTGAGTGCCTGGTGTTCAGTAACGTAGAATCCCTCTCTCCCCACATAATCAAGTGACAATGTGAATTATTTCAAACTCATTTGTTTGGCCTTTGTTAAGACCTTAGGACCCAAAGGCCTCTCCAGTTACCATTTCCCTTCCCCAGTGAACTTCGGACACCATTCCCCAATACAACATCCTATACCGTGCGCTTGGTGCCTCTCATACGCTTTTTCCTGATGCCTGGGAACAGACTTGTTGTTTTGCAGATCATAGAACTCAGGGATGTCAGATAGAGGAACAACTCCAGCTGGCTGGACGAGCACAGGTAAATCTCTTATTGTCTTGTTCCGTGTAAATTTAGACTGTCTTGAAGTGAAAACAGTGGGGTATGTGACCTAGTCTGTGCCTTGTTTTAAGTCACAGACCCAAAGAAAGATGAGGTCCAGCGCGGCCCTCCCAGTACCTCGCTTCATCCTCAGCCTGAAGGGCTGGTTCTGGCAGAGATCCCCATTCAGCAAAGTGCCTGAGCACCTGCTCAAGTCTCTCCACAAAGCTCTTGCTCAAGAATTAAGCACTAACCCTTTTAAACCCTAATTCCTGCTGATTTTTTCCAAGCACTTTGGCTTTCAGTGGTGCTGCGGATGAGGCTTAGCCAATGTGCGAGCGTCATGGGAGAGCCCTGGGGCACATCCCACTCTTGTCCCAGCCTCAGCAACAGCACCTCAGCTACTCTTTGCCACAGTCAAAACAGCCTTGGGCAAGGACAACTGAAGAGGAACAAGTATCAGAGCCATGGCCATTTGTAGCATCTCAATACAGCTGTGGGCCGTGCAATGGGTGGGCACAGAGAGAGGCCGCTGCAGCTCTCATCTTGCCTCTGCCTAATGTAGGAGGTGATTAGCACTGTGCCTCTACGCCCCTTTCCCTCGACACAGCAGGCATGATGCTACAGCTCCACGGCACGGGCCGCTGGGATCTCCGGGGCACCCAGCTCTCCGAGGTTATCCAACACGCCATCACCAGCACATATTTGGCTGGTCATACATGTAGCTCAGGGGCTCTGAGAGATGTCAATGGAGCCGGAGGAGAGCTGTGAGGCTGCCAGAGGGCAAAGTGCTCTCATTTAAGGACTGGACTGCAATCTGGCTCTCTGGTTTTGTGCAAGGTGTGGCAGTGACTCAGTCAGTGTCTCCATCCCTATTTATAAGCCAAACCCCGCGTCAGGTGGAATGGAATGACCTTGACAAGATGAAGAGCTTGGGGTCTTTGGCTAGCATGTGGGGCCTGGGGATGCTGAGAGCTGCAGGGCGTTGTGACGTACAGCTGGGAGATGCAGACTTTTAGCAGGTTATCTTATCAAAATAACAGGACTGTTAGCAGCTGGCCAAATGCCAGCTCTCTTGCCCTGGGCAGATCTGAATGCATAGTAATAGAGCCAACAGAACACCTCCAGGAACAGCATGAGCCCAGGGTCAGTCCCGCACAGGGCTGCCAATGTGCGACTCCAGTGATGCTCAACATATCCCACTGCCTCTTCCTTCCAGGCTCTTTCAAATGGCTCTGGCCATCATCAAGGATCCTGTTTCTACCCATTAGAGGCTGGAGGTATTTCTCATCTGGCTGAGTGACTCCAAACATCCTCCCAGGTCGATGCTTAGTGAATCTGTAGCTGTCTGGGTTTCACTGGGCTGAGCCTCTTACATACCGGTAATAAATGGCAATTAAACAAGTCCACTCCTGCCTTTCTTTTTTCACATTGAGAGTTCAATTTCCCATTTTCCATTTTTATCCCTCTAAAACCAGGTGCATTTAAAAATAAGGAAGTAGCTGAAACACTCTTTCATTAGTTTCTTGCAATAATGAGGCTGCATCTTTTTTTAAACATAGGTGGGCAACCAAATGTGTTCACCTCACCCCTTCCCGCTGCCAGGTAGGGCTATGCCCACCTGCTTGCTACCTGGTGCACAGATGATTTCAGTGCATGTTGGGTCAGGCTTTATAGACCCTAATCCTTACGTCTATGTGCTGGCCATTCCCCCTTAACCCATGCCCAACAAAACCCCCTTGTTGCCTGTCCTGGGCCTGGCCTATCAAAGAGGGTCACACTATTTCGCTACCCCAAATGGGGCCTTTCCTCCCTTCCTCCATTCTCACCCACAGCCCAGATAACTCACCCCCTCTGCAAATGGGGCAATGTCTCCGGAGGCCAGAGGACCACTGTCCTCCCTGAGAGCTTGGGGCAGGCAGCCAGCAGCACCACCCACGTCCAGCTCCCTTCTGCTGACGACTCTGCTTCCAACGACATGACGTGATGTTAGCATGCTCTTTAATGTACTTGATTAAATGTAAATATCTCTGTACAAGCAGCAATCCTGTGTCCAGGAGTGTTGGCAGTTGCTCCGAGGCTCCCTGCTTGGGTTTCTTGCCCTTGCATCGCTGCCCATAAGGGAAGGCACTTGTTGCTTCCTCCTCTGGGAAGCGGAATGAGGGCTCCAGCTCTGGCATGTTTCAAGTAGACGACGACTGCTTTGTTCCTCGGTGTTCCTTCGGAGAGGCCAGGATACGGATGCTATGTATGCAGAGACTGTCCTCCTGCCCGCGGTTTGGGGCAGCGCTGGCTCTGGGAAGGGGCGGTCTCATCTCTTGCGATCAGCAGGAGTCTGAATTGTCATTAACATTTTATGCAGTCTTCCCTCTCAGTTCTTCCTGCCTGAACAGACAGCCTCACCTCTGCTCCTCAGCCTCCCCACTGCATAGGGAAACAACAGCTCCTGGGCCTGTGTTACCAAATCCATGGGAAAAATCTGTTAACTTCTGTGGGAACGGTCCTTTATATGGACCCCTCTCCAAAAACCTAACTTAAGACAAGCATGCAACTGAATATCAGAAAGTAAAGAAGATGGCGCCATAAAGAAAAATGTCCACTAAAATCAAGAAGTTGAGGGTAGACTCTGAGCTGCCTGTGGTTTTATCCCCATGCAGTGAAACTGGGCTGGTTTTATCCGTTCACATATAGGGAAACTGCAACTCGTAAGTTACTTTCAGGCTGAGTCTTCAGAATTCAGTGAGGTCAAGGACCGTTAAACTGTGAGAGATCACAGAGCTCATTGCAGCTTTTAGTTTCAATTAATCATGTGAATCTGTGGGCAGTAGTGAGTAGAAGGAGGAAGAGGAACTCACAGACAGAGTGTAGCAAATAGATAAGCTGGTCTTAGCCACGATGCCCTCCTCCCATCAGCAATTTCAGAACCCAGTAACGGGCAGTTTAAAATACCCGTTGCTTAATTTCAGGGGAGGCACTAGCCCCCATAGAGGAATGCTTGTGCCAAGGCAATATTCTGCTTCTTGCCAGAATCTGAGCACTACCTGCTCTGCTGTACAAGAGACTGCAATGGTCTTAGAGGTAAGGAGTAAGAATACACCCATTTCTATGGCATTTAAGGTGTCCTCCCAGTCCCCCCTTAGGCATTCCTGCTAAGGTAACTGAGCATCTGCGGTACTGCATGCAGGAAACCTGACAGCCAGCCCAGGGGGAAGGGGACATGAATCAGACTGATGTTTCATTAATGAGATTTGTAAAGGGAATTTTGTCCCCCACCCTTACAACCCCCTTACAACCACAAAGTCACAAGAATCTCTAGTTGGTAATTGATGGAAAAAGCTTAGCTGGGGGACATGGACTATGTATGTTTATCTCTCTCCCTATCAAAGAGCCTTATGCCTGACTTCCCTGTTGCCCTGGTAGCAACTGAGAACATGAATTACTTACTGACTTTGTATTTGCTTAGCTTTTGTTAGCTGGGTCTTTGTTGTCTCCATTAAGGTAAAAAAAAAAAAAAAAGTGATAAAAGTGATTTAGTCTAGCAGGCTAAACAGTCAAAGATATGCTGTGGAGGCCAGATCTGATGGCTTACCAAGAGCAGTGTTTGCTTGAGATGGAGGCCAGGTTGCTCTATAAAAAGGGAGCATCTTTTTGGGTGAGGAGAGATGAGCATGGAGATGATAAAAAGCATAATTAAAGGAGGAGCTGGGGGAGGATTCCCCCAGCAAGGGGCCTGTGTTTGGGTAAGTCACAGTGTACAGCAGAGGTAGTTTGTGGTTCTGAGACACAAAGCTCTGCCTTGGTGAAACCAAAATGCCTGAAGTGGAAGAAACTGGGAGGTGGAAGCCCCCTGACAGTGCCTCTGAAGATGTACTTGGACATCTTTAAATGTCCTCCTGGGGAGCAACACAAGCAACACAAAGCAGATATCTCCATGGCAAAAATGCATCAAGCTGGTTCTCATGGGGGACTTCAACCACCCTGATATCTGCTGGAAAGACAACACAGCAAGGCATGAACAGTCCAGGAGATTCCTGCAGAGCACTGATGATAACTTTTCAACACAGGTGGTGGAGGAGCCAACGAGGAGAGGTGAGTGCAGCTAACAGAGCAGCGAACAGACGCAGCAGTTTGCGCAGCAGCGTCTGGGCTCTGCTTAGAACTTTTGAGGACCTTGTTGGAAGTTCTGGGGGCTTTCTGGGGACCCCTGAGGAACTAGAAGGTGATTGCTGTGAACAGGAAAGGGGAGCTAGGCAAGGACAACTGCAGGAGGCCTTAACTTCTCCTGGGAGAAGCTCTAGCTAGGTGTAGCTGCTGCTAACGAGCTCTCTTGGTTGCCCCTGACCAGAGGGAGTTGGGGCCTTTGATCCAGGTGGCCCTTGATTAGGGTGGGTCAAGCTCCCTGGGAGTCAGTGCTGGGGAGAGGCCTATATAAGAGCCAGGCCGAGAGTGCAGCTCCCAGAGGCAGTGAACAGAGGCAGCAGTTTGCACAGCAGTTTGTGCAGAAGGGTGTAAGAAGGCACCTTTGTTTCCAATCCCAGCAATGTACGCTTCTTCAAGTATGGTCATGACATGCCACAGAGCACGTTCCCCAGTAGCTGTTGGAGTCACTGTGTTGGCTGTGTTAGGGGCTTGGACCCAGACAGACCCTCTGACAGCTGATGCGGCTCTCCAGGTCTCAGGCTGCAGGGAGTGCTTGGGGCCTCTCCGGGAGGCCTGGGCTGACAGTCAGGTCTCCTGCAGGAGGTGTGCTGCTGTTGGCGAGTTGCGTCATCAGGTAAGGGAGTTACAGGAGGAAGTCAGTAGGCTGCATAGCATCTGAGAGGATGAGCAGGAGATAGGGTATTCTTGGAGACTGTACAGCTCCAGGAGTCCCAACCCCCCACAGCAGTGGAGTTGCTGGAAGGCTCTGTGCTGTGTGAAACAGTATGTAACACCATAGAAGAAGGCTGGAAACTGGTCACTTCTCGTAGGAGAAGAAAGGCTCCTACTCTTCCTGAAGACTTACAAGTAAGGAACAGGTTTAGTGCCCTCCAGGATGAGGAGGAGCTGGACATGGCTGCAAGGGAAGCAACTGGGACAACAGACCCTGTGCCTTGTGGGAACATTGGGAAGAAGTGGCGAGTGATTCTTGTGGGTGACTCCCTGGTGCAGGGGATGGAGGCACCTATCTGCTGACCTGATCTCTTGTCCAGAGAGGTTTGTTGCCGGCCAGGGGCTTGCGTACAAGATGTCATACAAAGACTGCCAAGGCTTGTCCGCTCATCAGACTGTTACCCTCTGCTGCTCTTCCATGTGGGCACTAATGATACCAAGGGAAAACTGGAAACCATCTAACAGGATTTCAGAGCTCTGGGGATGGTGGTCAAGGGTCTGGGAGCCCAGGTCATTTTCTCCTCAATCCTGCCAGTGAGGGGGATGGATGGGAGGAGGAGGAGATGGATTTTCCAAGTTAACAACTGGCTGCACCGCTGGTGTTGGCAACAGGGTTTTGGTTTCTACAATCGTGGGACCCTGTTTGAAGATCGACAACTGATGGTGAGAGATGGGATCCACCTCACTAAGCAGGGCACACGTGTCTTTGTCAACAGGTTGGCCAGCCTGGTAAGGAGGGCTTTAAACTAGGAAAGATGGGGGAAGGGGAGAGTTATAGTGCCGGGGTAGTTGGCAAAATGCGGCTCAAGTTGGGATGCCTCCAGCGGGTGGGTGCAGCCAGGGAAGTGCGCACAGGACATGGCTATGGAGGATCCTCTTGCATCCCTCCTGGGAAACCTGCATGCTCGATCACCTCTCTGAAATGCCTGTACACCAATGCATGCAGCATGGGGAACAAACAGGAAGAACTAGAGATATGTGTGCGGTCGCAGGGCCATGATCTCATTGCCATTACAGAGACATGGTGGGATAGCTCGCATGACTGGAGTGCTGTCATGGATGGCTACATGCTTTTTAGGAAAGACAGGCCAGGAAAGCGAGGTGGTGGAGTTGCTCTTTATGTGAGAAAGCAACTGGAATGTATTGAGCTGTGCCTAGGGGTGGATGAAGAACGAGTCAAGAGCTTATGGGTAAGGATTAAAAGGGCAGGCTAGCATGGGTGACACTGTTGTGGGAGTTTACTACAGGCCACCTGATCAGGAAGAGGAAGTCGATGAGGCCTTCTGCAGACAACTGGAAGTAGCCTCACGATCACAGGGCCTGGTTCTCATGGGAAACTTCAACCACCCTGATATCTGCTGGAGAGACAACACAGCTAGGCACAGTCCAGGAGGTTCTCGCAGAGCACTGATGATAACTTTTTGACACAGGTGGTGGAGGAGCCAACAAGGAGAGGTGTACTGCTGGACCTTGTACTAACAAGCTGTGGGATCAAGAGAGAATTCAGGGAGAAAGATAAGGGGGCACAAAGGAAAAAACAGTACATGGCAGCCAAAACACACCACCCTTTTGCAACATGAGTAACAAACTAGCTGGTGAAGGCCAGACAGTTTGTTCCAGCTGCACGGCAGAGGAGGGAGTGATATGGAGGTATCATGGCCTGCCCCTGACCACAAAGGGTTGCATCCCGAAAAAATAATTGCTGCTCATGGACTAACTGTTGACCTATAGTACCCCTAGCCTCATTATCCCTGCTTACCATATTAAAAAACACACCCTTTGCTGCATAATGATATGTAAATAAGGGGAGCATACCCCCAACAACCGCGCAAATGGCAATCTGGCCAATGAAGTATGTCTGCCGTGCTTCCACATCCCACCTTCAGCAACTAGAAAACAGAGGAGAGCTCACCAAAGTTTTTGGAAGGGAAGAAAACTGAACCCCCCGACCTGTTCACCGGAGACTGCTGAGGAGCGAGCCTCCTTCTCCCCTCCCCCAAACAGGGACGCCTCTTTGGTAAGACTTGTGCCTCCAACAAACGTCGGACGTTACCTGGGAAAATACATTATTAATTATTGAAAGCGCTTAATTGTTAGTTTGAGCTCATAGAAAGAAAATTTGTAGCAGCAAGTGCATTTATCAATGACAATTCCAAACCTGTTGTATCTGTCACTTTAATAAAATCTTATTCTTTTTTACTTTGCGAAACTGACTCAGGGAAAGTCCTCAAACAGGGGGCTCTGGCAGGCAAACATAAATTATAAAGATAAGGAAGGGCCTTCCGTCCCTCCCTTTCATGCGACACAAGCAAAGAAGGACTGGTTGGAGATGTGAAGGTCAGGGGCAGCCTTGGCTGCAGTGACCATGAGATCATGGAGTTCAGGATCCTGCAGGGAGGAGGCAGGGCACTAAGTAGGATCGCAACCCTGGACTTCAGGAGAGCAAACTTTGGCCTCTTCAAGGACCTACTTGGAGGAATCCCATGGGTTAGGGCCCTAGAAGGAAGGGGGGTCCAAGAGAGTCGGTTAATATTCAAGCATCACCTCCTCCAAGCTCAAGATCAGTGCATCCCTTGGAGTAAGAAGTCAAGCAAAGGAGGCAGGAGAGCTGCATGGATGAGCAAGGAGCTCCTGGCAAAACTCAACCAGAAGAAGGAAGTATACAGAAAGTGGAAAGGGGGACAGGCCACTTGGGAGGAGTATGGAAACGTTGTCCGAGTATGCAGGGATGTGACAAGGAAGGCTAAGGCCGGTTTGGAATTAAATCTGGCAAGAGATGTCAAGGACAACAAGAAGGGCTTCTTCAAAGACATCAGTAGCAAGAGGAAGACTAGGGAAAATGTGGGCCCTTTGCTGAACGGGATGGGTGCCCTGGTGACGGAGGATGCAGAGAAGGCAGTTACTGAATGCCTCCTTTGCTTCAGTCTTTACTGCTCAGGCCAGCCCTCAGGAACCCCAGAGCCTGGAGGCAAGAGAGAAAGTCTGGAGAAAGGAAGACTTTCCCTTGGTGGAGGAGGAGTGGGTTAGAGATCATTTAAGCAAACTTGACACCCACAAATCCATGGGCCCTGATGGGATGCACCCACGAGTGCTGAGGGAGCTGGCGGACATTATTGCTAAGCCACTCTCCATCATCTTTGAAAAGTCATGGAGAACAGGAGAGGTGCCCGAGGACTGGGAGAAAGCCAATGTCACCCCAGTCTTCAAAAAGGGCAAGAAGGAGGACCCAGGGAACTACAGGCCAGTCAGCCTCACCTGCATCCCTGGAAAGGTGATGGAGCAGCTCATCCTGGAAGCCATCTCCATGCATGTGGAGGAAAAGAAGGTGATCAGGAGTAGTCAGCATGGCTTCACCAAGGGGAAATCATGCCTAACCAATCTGATAGCCTTCTATGATGGAATGACTGGCTGGGTAGATGAGGGGAGAGCAGTGGATGTTGTCTACCTAGACTTCAGCAAGGCTTTTGACACTGTCTCCCATAACATCCTCATAGGTAAGCTCAGGAAGTGTGGGTTAAATGAGTGGACAGTGAGGTGGCTTGAGAACTGGCTGAATGGCAGAGCTCAGAGGGTTGTGCTCCACTGATGTGGAGAGTCTAGTTGTAGGCCTGTAGCTAGCGTCGCCACCCCAGGGGTCAGTACTGGGTCCAGTCTTGTTCAACTTATTCATCAGTGACCTGCATGAAGGGACAGAGTGCACCCTCAGCAAGTTTGCTGATGATACAAAACTGGGAGGAGTGGCTGATACACCAGAGGGCTGTGCTGCCATTCAAAGAGACTTGGACAGGCTGGAGAGGTGGGCAGAGAGGAACCTCATGAAGTTGAACAAAGGCAAGTGCAGGGTCCTGCACCTGGGGAGGAATAACCCCATGCACCAGTACAGGTTGGGGGGCTGGAAAGCAGCTCTGCGGAGAAGGACCTGGGAGTGCTGGTGGACACCAGGTTGACCATGAGGCAGCAATGTGCCCTTGTGGCCAAGAAGGCCAATGGTATCCTGGGGTGCATCAGGAAGAGTGTTGCCAGCAGGGCAAGGGAGGTGATCCTCCCCCTCTACTCAGCCCTGCTGAGGCCACTCCTGGAGTACTCTGTGCAGTTCTGGGCTCCCCCACACAAGAGGGATGTGGCACTACTGGAGCAAGTCCAGCGAAGGGCTACAAAGATGATCAGGGGACTGGAACATCTCTCTTATGAGAAAAGGCTGAGAGAGTTCGGCTTGTTTTGCCTGGAGAAGAGAAGACTGAGGGGAGATATCTAAATATCTAAAGGGAGGGTGTCAAGAGGATGGGGTCAGACTCTTTTCAGTGGTGCCCAGCAACAGGACGCGAGGCAATGGGCACAAACTGAAACACAGACAGTTCCATCTGAACATGGGAAAAAAATTCTTCACTGTGAGGGTGACAGAGCACTGGACCAGGTTGCCCAGAGAGGTTGTGGAGTCTCCTTCTCTGGACATATTCAAAACCCGCCTGGACGCGATCCTGTGCAACGTGCTCTAGGTGACCCTGCTTGAGCAGGGGGGTTGGACTAGATGATCTCCAGAGGTCCCTTCCAACCTCAACCATTCTGTGATTCTGTGAAGCTGGCACAGGCACTAAAGTGGCAACTGTGGTCTTAACTGCCAACTCCACCTTGAGACCAAAAGAAGGGATGATTTGTCTGAAAGCTTATATAATTTTTCCGACACCTAACGGAAAGGTATTGCCTCCTGTGGACAAACACTCAGGAACAAAGCTCTTGTTGCTAAGCACAGAATGAAGTGCAAACATCTGCCGCTGGAAGAGAGAATGATACTGGTAAAGGAGGAGAAAGATAGAGATGCGTGAGTGTATAATGTGTGTGGATACTACTGCTCCCACAAAAGGGCTGAGATATAATCCCAGCTCAGGTGCTGCTGAACCTTGGTTTGTCATCTTGGTTTGTCAATAGATGTGAGGCACATGGAGAATCTGGACTGTGATAGGTGATAATTTGTTACATCAACTCGTGAAGTGATTTTACCATGAAACTAGGCACTAAGTACGGGCTATCAACTCGTGAAGTGATTTTACCATGAAACTAGGTGCTAAGTACGGGCTATCACCACAATGATTGTACTGAGCCAGCAGAGCGATATTGTATTGTGAAATGTATGCGCGCGACCTGAAGGGCACCACGTACAACGCAGAGGAAGACCCCAGCTTTCATCCCGACCCCCCCCAGCAACAGCCGGCGCAACCACAGAAGTTACATGCATATAAGGGGACTGTGAGCGGGGGATTGCGCGCGCCGTTGGTGGAGCAGGAGACTCCCCGGCCGCCCAGCGCTGTTTTGCTTACTTGTGACTTGCTCAATTATTCTATTAAATTGGAATTTATGCAACCTGGCCCGAGTGGTTGTCAATTTGTTGCGTTTACCTATAACATGGACCATCACCCTCAGCTTTCTCACCTCAAACCACCTTTCCCCAGGAGCACTTTTAGGGGCACCCCGACAGGGTGGTGATCTCCCTCCTGCTCATCCGGTGCGGAGGACGGCCTCCCCGACACACCAGCCATGATGCTCCCCATCCATGATGGATGGTCTCATACAAGGGCTTCCTTAGCCAAGCCTTTGCTGGCTGCCAGGGCAATGATTCAGGGGCAGAGGGGTGTGCAAAGCCGGGTCCCCTCCTCCATCCTCTAAGGAGGGATCGAGAGAGGAGCTCGGCTCTATTTTGGCAAGCACCCTTTTGGCCGCGGGTCGGCTTTAATCAGCGCGCACCGACGGCGGCCGGACGCGGCGCCGGCGCGCGGCCCCGCTCCGCTCCGCTCGGCGCCGGGCCGCGCAGCGGCTGCTGCTTTGCCGTCGCCGCCCCCGCCGCGGGCTCCGCCTCGGCGCCACCGCGGCTCCGCTCTGCCCGGGGAGCCCGGGGCCGCCGCGAGGTGAGTGAGCGGGCGGGGAGCCGCGCCGCGCCCCCGCGGGGCTCCCTGGCCCCAGCGCCGACGCCGGGCTGATGGGGCCGCGGCCGGGTTGATGGGGTGGCAGCCAGGGTGATGGGGCCGGGCTGATGATGGGGCCGGGACCGGGCTGATGGGGCCGGGCTGATGGGGCCGGGGCCGGGCTGATGGGGTCGCAGCCGGGCTGATGGGGTCGCGGCCGGGCGGATGGGACCAGGCTGATGATGGGGTCGCGGCCAGGCTGATGGGGCCGGGGCTGGGGTGATGGGGTCGCAGCCGGGGTGATGGGGTCGCGGCCGGGCGGATGGGGTCGCAGCCGGGGTGAGCCCCCCACGCTGCCCCGGGGAGCGGGGGGCCGCACACGCCCTTCCCTGTGGGTATCCGAGCTCCCCTCTCTGCAGGCTCGTCTCTCCCCTCCCGGCCCCTTCCAGCGGGCCCCAAGCAGCCCCCCTATGTATTAAAGAAATATGTTAGCAGGAAGACTCGTAAGCCGAGCAAGCCCTTCTGGCGTTGTTTATACAAGACATAAACAATACCCTCTCCCCCCCTTCCCCTGCTATTTGCTTGCACGCATCTCTGGAACGGTTCTCCAGTCACTTGTATCACCAGCAGCACACGCTGCACCTTCCTGCACGACGGTTCGGCCACCCAGGTTTGTCCAGCCAGGCCTCTTCCCACCGCCATCGCTGCCCGTGGGGCTGGCCGGAGTGGGGGGCTGCGCTCCCCCCTTCTCCAGCCTGGTTACAGAGCTGCTTAGAGACCATTTTTCCCTTTGCCGTCAGTTTTCCAGCCACTGCTTGCTGAGCCCAGCGAGCCCGCAGGCCATCAGCAGTGCTAGCTGCTTTGCATGCGGGTTGGGAATGGGCTGGTGCCTGACTGAAGTCCCCTCGCCCATGGAGGAGCTCATCACAGCGCTCATGGTCTGTTTTGGAGGTCTTTGGCACATGTGATTTTGCATACTTGCTCCCTGAAATCTCCATCTTTGCTGCTGAGCTTAGTTTGCCTGTCCTGGTCATAGCATGCAAAGAACATCTGCATTTAGGAGGAGGGAAGACCCCTTGGTTATTCAGAGTTGCAATTTCGCGTAAACCTGCTTTTCTGAAAATGACTGGTACACCAGCTACTTTTATTTTGGCAGCTCTCCCTTCCGTTATGAGCACTAGCTTACTGTGGACTTAAAAGGATAGGTTGCCAAATTTTGTGTTCTTGTGGAAAATAGTGCTCCTTCACAATTCAGCTGCTTATGGAAGACATGGTTTTTGTCTGAATATATTTTTTTCTTTCTTCAGTGCTGATCGTTACTGGTGAGTACCATTTTCCATTTTTTTTTCCTGTGTTTGTCATCAGTTCCACCTTCTTTTTACCATGCCTGAGCAGACATTAGGGAGAGAGAGCAGACTTAGGCTTCTCTCAGAGCAAGGTTTCATATTTGCTAAGCTGATATTTAATCTTCTGAAGCTGTGCGATGATATGCATATTTTTTTTCTAGTCTGGAAAGTTTATAGACCGTTCTCCATAATCTTGCTGCAAGACTCATAGTAAGGACTTTAAATAAGAGCAGAAGGAGCATGTGCACGTGCAAAACCTGTACTGCAGCCCAATTTTGCCACCTCTGGTTGTTGACAAAAAAAGTATTTGCCCACAACATTTCTGTTATGTTTTATCAAAGACAAGTGTCAGCTGATACCACCGGCTCTGTGTGTGTGTGTGTGTGTGTGTGTGCGCGCGCGCGCACTCCCTGGGAGGGGAGTTGATGTATGTCCTTGCAAATCTCACCTACCTTTTATTTCTTCCTACTACAATATTAGCAGTGTAGAAGGCCAGAGGAAAGTACATGCAGGGCTGCCTTTAATGATTTCTCACTCAAACTGATGTGTTATTTAGGAGGACGTAGCACCCTACTGTAGGAAGCCCGGTTGCCTCGCTTGTTTAGTTTACCTGCTTCCAGGTAAATTCAGTGTCGGAGCGGCCCCATCCTGCCTGGGGCCAGGCAGCCTCAACAGCCCTTGTCTGGAGAGTGCGCAGCCTGGGAGCTCCCCCGCTGGTGTTTGGCAAGCGGCAATAGTGAACGCGCCTCGTCTTGGGCTGTTTTTCTTTGCTTTCTTAGTGTGGCGACATGGGTGCCTGCAAGATGGTGTTACCGAAGGCCCCAGAACAGAAGGAGGTCAGGAACACGTGTGCTCGTGGTGATGGCGGTTGGTTTTTCTCTCGTACAGCTGCTGCTTCTGCTTGCGGAACAAACAAAGTGCAAACAAAGCCTGTTTTCTGGTTTAATTTTAGACACAGACAGCTCTAAATTGCATGCAAACCAGCGTAGGAGTAGAAGGGAGTCGCAGCAAACGCAGAGCGTTTCTCGGGGCGCGCTGCTGACCGATGTCGGGCTCAGGCGTTGCTGCTCCCTGAGCACCTCCCAGAGAGGCGTTAGGAGCCCTCTCCCGTGCTGCGCGTGGACACAGCCGCCTTCTTCGTTCTGATTCTTGTGCAGAAACAACAGCATATTTATTTGATGTCTGGGGCCTTGGTAATATCAGCCACATAACAAGCTCTTTTAGCAGCTGGAAAACATCTGATACACATCCCATCCCTGTGAAAAGCTGGACGAGAGTCTGAAGTGCATGTGATGTGTTTCCTATGGCTGATGAGCAGTGGGCACAATAAATACTTTGTAGTGAAGGTCATCAAACATTCCTTAAAAAGGCCTCTTTGTAAAATACCAGCAGTCTACAGTGTTGCTATTTGTGCTTCTGCCTTGGTAAGCTTTTCCATGTGGAGTTCATAAATATCAAAGATAACAAAACATAGAGGAGATGCCACAGACCAAAGGAGAAACGTTGTAGCCTTAAGCATGCGTGTCTTTGTGGGTCTGATTCCTATCGCTGTTAGTGTAAGTTTTAGTTAAAACTTTTGAAAATACCACCACCGCCACCCCGGCGGAAAAAGCATTTCTTCCTGTTTACGGCCTCCTTTCAGACTGCAAGTGTTCACCTGTGTTATACCTGTGTAAGACGAGAGTTTCTCTTGAAGAGCTGATAAAATACTCTGCCATCACTGTAGTTCGATTTAATCAACGCCCTGACTTAAATAGGCATTTCTTTACCCAAAGGCTCTCATCCGTTCCTCCAGTCGGGAATCTGAGGAAGTTTTTGTCCGTTGTTGGAGGGTATAAAGTAGGAGGCTGAAGAATTAATTTTTTAAAAGAGCAGCAGCACTTGGATGGGGAGCTGTGTTGCATGCCCTCCTTTCAAACACGCATTATTTTCCATGTTCTGGGGCAGGCTGCGAGCCTGGAGCCCCTCACTGTAGATGAAAGGGGAGCCAAGCAGTGGTGCGCCAGAGACTGTTGTACCCAATTGCACTGCGTGAGAAGAGCATTTCCGCACAGATTTGGATTTGCTTGGAAAAAGGAAATTCTCTGTCTCTATAGATTATAAATGGTGTCCGGTCTCCCCACAACTGTTGTTCTAAGCTTCCTAACATAGCCTGGCAAACTATGAAATAGAAAATAATTTTTACCTCCCTGTAAAAAGTCACAACCATTTCCTGGCCAAACAGCTGTATGTGAGAGAATACCAGAGAAAATGGTCAAAAAAGGCATCGACACCGGTCCCAATCCCAAACTCTCCTACAGGATTTCAGGCATTTTGCAGGGGGAAAGAAGATAAAATTTCCTGCCTTTTCTCCACTTGCAATTGACCTTTTGGCTAACGAACAAATAAAACATTAGCTATGAGCAAATGCTGTGACATAAATTACCATTTTTTAATGTACTCCAAATGCCTGCTGACCTAGGAAGGGCACAGCAAAGAGTTAATTGCAAAACACTCTCCAAGCAAGTAAGGCTCCATCATTGCAGACAGCCTGAAGCCAGACATGGAGCCTAGGCACTGAATATATTCAAATAGAAAACTTTACATATGTAAATGTACCTTTAATGCCTGTAGCAGCCTCTCTATCTCAGATGGGCTGTTTTTTTAGCTGCACAGAAGCCATGCCTGGGGCCTTGACTCGGGTGATTTTTCTCTGAAGTGTTATTTTTGTTAATTCTTTTTGGCAAGGCAGAAACGAAGGGACCTGCTGTCAATGCTTCTGACTGCGGGGACGTCCCTGGGCTGTAGGTCACCGTTCCAGGGCAGAATAAAGCTTTATTCTCTTCCCTCCGGTTTTGGCCGCTCTTGGAGGCAGGACACTGGGCTGGGCAGTTGCTGGGACTGGTCCAGGGTGAGCAGTTTGGGTCGGCCAGCAAATGTGCAGCTCCCTGTTTGCAAGCTGCAGTTCGAAGCTCCCAGGAGGATTTTCCAGGAATTGTTTTCAGCCTGTGCTGTTGTAGTTTTTGCTAGCCTAGAGCTGGGTTAGTTGGTGAGATTTAGCATTTGCCTGCTTATCACACAACTAAAAACTATGTCTGTCCGGGCTTGGGGTGTTTCTTTTTTCCTTTTGTTGTAAGTGTGGTTTTTATTTTAAACTGCACTGTGGTTTAGAATCGCGAGTCACTGGAATGCCTTTCCTTAAGTCCCTGGAATGCCTTTCCTTTCAGATGCTGATCCGCTGTTTGTGAGAACCTATGGAAAAAAGCTGGATGCTGCTGGGAGGTAATGTCTCATTGAACTGGGCTCAGCCTAACTGCAGTTCCTGACCTCTGCATGAGAAGAGGCAAAGTCGTGCAGTTCCCCCTACCAGCCCCCATCTCGTTTCTAAAGTAGACTATGTAAAATCTTGACCTTTTCCGGTCCCAGCCTAGGGGTTAGTTAAAAAAACAGGACTCTAGCCCTAGTCTTAATTTTAACTGCAGGGCACTGAAATCCCTCTGCCAAAAAAAGAGTCCCACTGCCAAAAAAAAAATATTATACCTGTGGAAGTAAATGCAAGCAGGAATGGGCGATTTCATGGCCAGTGGGTCCGTAAATGGATACTACAAGGAGGAGGCAGAGCTGGACTTGCTAGCATTGTAAAGCTGCAGTTGTGGGTGCTGCGAGCGTGGGAGAAGGGCTGCAGAAAGTCACCAAGTGCACGTGCCCCCCCTCCCCTATAAATAACTGCTCCTCCCACGCAGGTCTTGTCGCCATCAAATATCAGCGCTGTTTGTCTCTGGCAGATCTTTCTTTTTCTAATCACCAGGGCAAATCAGTGCTCTAAGCTGAACGCAGAAATGACTAGGCTCATTTCCCTGAGCTGGAAAGGATGAGGCTCCCCAGGCACTGCGCTGAGTAGCTTTCTCCTTGCTCAACCTGAGCGTCGCACGTGTGGCAGATGCTGATGGCGCTTTTCTTGGTGTTGTCACAGGCCGGCCTGTCATGCCTACCATGGTCCTCCCCGGGGCAGGTTGCTGCAGAATGCACTTATCCCTGCTGCACTTCCTCTTGCTGGTTTGAACGTGCCCGCAGGTCTATACCATGTTGACGCCACTCTACTTGGCTGTCACAGGCTGTGAGTACAAGGCTGGTGCCCTGGTTCAGAGGGGGACTCGCGCGTTGAGTGCGTTTCACACGCCCCTCGTTCAGCCTGTGCCACACACCAGGTACTGCAGAGCAGCCCTCCTGCTCTTCCGGACCCCGGGGAGTTTGAGAGCATGCGTTTCCAGCATTTCTGTGCTCTCTTTGCATCACTTCTCTGGGCTGTGGCGGTCTCGCTGAAGGCATGGGCCCCAGGGAGCCATCCCTAGCTTCCTGGCTGAGTGTTACAGCGTGGCAGGCTGCTCAGGGCAGGTGCCTCCCTCCGAATGATCTCAAATGCTTCAGCATCACAGTACCTGGGTATTACTGCCACCTCTTACAAGGCAGTGGTCCTCTATTGCATGCCTAAGGATTGCTTTCCTGTGAGTCTCTCCAAGGTCACCGCAGTTTCCTTCTCTACTCTCCAACCATGATGTATCCTCTGGTACCCTCCTGTGAGTATCTCCGAGCCTCCTCTCCTTCATCTTTCCTCCACACTCAGGTTTCCTTTCAGTACTTCTTTAGCAACCAGTCTAACCTTTTAAATGTGCTAAAAGCAGCTCCAGAATGGTAGTTTGGGCAGGTTTGGGGGCTGGACCTGGTGGATGTGACTTTTTGCTTGCTGAGGCCTTTTATGCCAGCAGTTCTGCAGCAGGATACATGTGCCTCCATTTGGTACAGCCAAGGGTGTGTTTCAGGGTCACGCTTACAGAATGATCTCCACATTAGCTTCATTTTCCCATCTGTTCTTTTGCAGAAAATATAAAACATTTTCAAGACAAATGCCCTTATGTAAGAGCCTTTTTCTGATTTCTTTGAATATTCAAAGCAGCTCATTTGCCTGGCAGTTGCACCAGAGAGCTGTTGTGTGGCTCAAAAGTGCCAGGAAGTGTGTCAATATGTGCAGAATTAGCACTTTCCACAGATACCTGTGGTCTCCGGGTGCCAAAGTGAGGGGCACTGGATCTGCAGTACTTAACCCCCTCCCAGAGCTTGGTGAGGTGTGAACTGAACATGAGTATAGGTTTCACAGTGTTCACAAAGGTGAGATCTCAGAGGCCAGATATTTAGCAGCCAGGTCTAAGCAGTCCCAACAAAGTGCATTTCATGGCTTGTTTTCCAAGCAAGGTGGTTTCTTTCTGGTGCTGAGGGAACAACTCAAGATGCAAGGGTGAAGCTGCACGGTCCCTGTTTGCAGCTTACAATGTGCAGAAAAATCCTAAGGGGCTAAGATTCCCATTGTTTTCATTCCAAAGGGCAAGGAATCATCTTAACCAGCTAGCAAGCATCTACATAACATGTGCACAAACATTTTACAGTTTTACTCATAAAAAAGGAGGAAGGAAGTCAGACATGTGATATAACGTTCTTCAGGAAGACAGTTGGGACCTTGTGGAAAAAAAAAAATGTTGTACAAACAGTTTAAATTGCCCTTTGGCTTTTGCTTCACCACTAACTCATCCTTTTCTGACATCTCTCCTCTCTCCAGATCTGTTTTTGATTTTGCAGTGGACTTCTGTAGCAATGGAAATTGCAGAAAGAAGAATTGTAGCCGAAGGATCCTCTGTGCTGTTGTACGCGCCAGATATCAAGAACGTAAACTTCACTGAGTGGGAATACATAAAAAATACCACTCCTGAATTCATCCTGCAGTACTACGCAGATTCACAGTCTCCAACTATCTACTCAGCTTACCGAGGCAGAGTGATTTTCTATCCAAAGAATGGCTCCCTTCTCTTGCAAAAGCTACAAGAGACAGACAGTGGGGTCTATAAAGCAACAGTTGATCTGATGCAGGATAAAGCTAGGATAACTTTCCTCGAAGTTATCAGTAAGTCAAACGTGTTGAGAGGATGGTTTTCATGGACAAAGATTTGACAGTTGGTATGACAGAAGAGTCCACATATAAGGAACAGTAACCAGAATAGAGGAGGACTTTCTGGTTTCATCACTGCCTTGAAGGACACAGACTGGAGACCCTAAAAGAGTTGGGAGGAAATGCTAGAGGATGTTTAGAGACTCAGTCAGGCTGTGGGCTGAGTTTCCTTTTGGAGAAGTAGGGGTGCATGGTGCCTTCATCCCGGAGTGAATGAGACGGGGAGGCACATTCTGGCCTGGCTTGGGTGCTCATCTTCTGCTCTGTTTTTATCTAATTGTTTCATCATGAACAGGGAAGTAAATGTCATAAAAATCCCCTCAGAGAGGTTATTTCTGCTTATATTTGATAAACAAAACAACTGTCACAGTAATAATTTGAGGAAGTTGGGAGCTGCCCTGCCGGCACAGGTCATGGCCGGTCCCTCAGGACTGGGACCAGAAGCTCCTTGGTAGGCAATCACAGGATAAGCTGCTGCCTTACAAGTTGCTGTCCTTCCTCTTCAGGATCAGAGATGGTGAGGTTAGCCAGACTTAGGGACACTCTTCACAGGAGGGTGCATCTGTCATATAGCCGTGGCTGATCAGCTCTCCTGTGGCTCCCCGCTAAAACGCACAGGAGTTCCCCAGGGTAACTACAGGTCATGGCTGTCTGTAGACCTTCTTCCTTCATACAAATTTTGCCTTTCTCTGTCTCTGAACTTACCTGAAAGATAAACAGAAATGAGAGCTCAGCGTGTTTTAAATTGCCCTTTCATGGAGCTCAGCATTGCTACGTGAGCATACTGCACGTAGGACATCCTGCCCAGGGAAGAAGGACCTAACGAGCATGCTGTTGCTATTAAGTGGAAGTCCAGATGTAGTTAATAGCAGCCCTGACTGGTGCAGGTACCTAGGCATTAGTGGAGGCAGCGAGTTAGCCCTCCTTTTGCACATGGCAAGGGTATCCAGCACGCAAGGCTTGCTTCTCTGCGCTTTGGCCCATGAGTTTGACCAGTTTAAATGCAGGCAGCTGGGCAGAGTCACATTGCTTCTTTGATCCACCCTCTTCTTCCCAGCTATCACTGCCTGTGTGGGAACTGTCCTTTCCTCCCAGGACACCCCAGGCAGACAGTTTCTGGAAAGTCCTTGTCATCACTTTTCAGCGCAGCTTCAACTCACAGCTCTTTTGAGTCCATATCCCTGGGCCCAGAATGCCATGCCTGATCTCCAAGGGCCTTGTGGGCTGGTAGTGTTTATCCTGGGGTGGCTTGGCGGCAAGGACTGGGATGTTCACTTTCCACTGTGAACTTGGCAGATGTTGCCCTGCTGCTGCAGTATCTTCTCTCCCGTCAGACTTGACTGGGGCACTGAGCCAGCTGGGGTATAATCAGGAAGGGAAGAGCCTGCTAACTCCCCACAGGGCTGGGCACTTTTGCAGCTCAATAAGGGCTAGTTTTAGATGTCTCAGTTCCAAAAAAAGGCAATGTAAAGGAAGCCTCTCACTCCTGGGAGTACTGCCACTCTGCGATCTCTTTTTCAGAGCCTGTGCCCCAACCTGAACTCCAGTGCAGTTCAAGCCTGGCAGGTTCACCCATCGAGTTGCTCTGCGTGCTGCCAAAAGGAAGAGTGGATACCATCTCCTGGAAGAAGGAGGGACGTCCTCTCTCCCCAGAAAGGTGCTATCAGCTCTCTGAAAACATCACTGTGCTGAGGATTGGGAAAGGGGAGAAGGCGGACTGCGGCTCCTACTCCTGCAATGTCAGCAATGTGATAAGCTGGAAGGAAGCAGTGCTGAACCTGACTGTGGTGGGTTAGTGTTGCTACCTGGCAGTTGGCTGATGCGTTAAATGTCAGCTAGCTTGCGCCCATGACTCTGACAGCGATCTCTGATTTGCTTTGTGCATTTACATGCCATACCAGGCCTGGGCTTTCTTCTCCCTGTCTGGGCAGCAAGTTGCGGCTGCCAGCACTTTGTCTGTTTTTGTCTGCCCTGCCCCA
Source organism: Apteryx mantelli (assembly GCF_036417845.1). Taxonomy (NCBI): domain Eukaryota; kingdom Metazoa; phylum Chordata; class Aves; order Apterygiformes; family Apterygidae; genus Apteryx; species Apteryx mantelli. The sequence continues at coordinate 25,257,140 of NC_089990.1, forward strand.
GCAGGGTGCAACTGTTGCTCATGGGCATTCCCAAGCAAGGAAGCCCCAGGAATCTTCCCACAGGTTTCCCAGCATTTTGAAGTTTCCTGGGATACCCACAGCCTCTCTGTGTTTCTAAGCTGTCCTCAGTGGTGGGATTTCACTGTTCGCTTCATTGCAGGTCTCCCGCTTCCTCTACACCATGCCCTGAGAATGGCTGCTGTTGCACTGGTGTTTGCTGTAGGCTCTGCAGTTAATTTCGTTGTACTGCTCTGTCAGCCAGAGAAGCAAGGACCTGGTAAGTGTCAGGCCTGGGCCCTGGTATGCAGGGCGGCACCTGAGTTCCCCAAACTAAACCCTTTTCTCTCTGCAGAGCAACAGGACGAATGACAGTAGAAAGCCTTAGCCAAAACCCCTTCTCTCCTGTCTTCCTACTTCAGTCTTTGATGCTTCAGTAGTGTGAAGAAATGTGCTCAGTTCATGAGTTCCTTCTTATGTTTCTGTAGCTTGCAAAGGAAACAACTTCCGAGAAATAGTTCACCCCAAATGGTTTTTGGAAAGTGGAGCCACTCGAAAATACCACATTACCAAATATACAAATCATTCCTCTCCTGTCCCTTGGACATTCTTAGGAAGAAATAAAAAGCGCAGGACTTGGAGATTATCAAAGCCTACATGGGAAAAGCCTTCCCACTGGAAGGTACTTAGAGCTGACTAAAGATCGTGTGCTGTGTCAAAGAGCACGGGTTTCAGTGACCAAGCACACTGGTCATGACTTGACATACTGCTGTAGATCCATGTCCCAAGAAGCTTACAAGTTAAAATGGGTACTTCAGTAAAAACATGCATATTGGTCAACAGAAAACAAACCTAAAGACATAGCCAACTGCAAGTCCTCCCACACACACTTTTTGTAACCTGCTAATATGCTCTTCTGCCCACCAAGAATAGTCCCAAGAACAGCAGAGGCCATCTGGAGAACAGAGGGGAAGTCCTCCAACTGTCAGGGAAGTTGTCCCATGTGTATTTATCTCTTAATGTTACGCTGATGACATTTGAAAGCTGTGGTGTTAGTTCTTGCCTTTGGGGATAGTCTCTTTGGAGGAGTTCTCCATGCCTGCTGTATGTGACCAGAACTTGTGCCATGTGGACCTTTCCCAATGAAAGGGGTCTCCAGAGGAAATCCAGCAGCTGTCAGGTTATTACAGGAGGCAGAAACTGGGCAGATGTGTTGTAAAGTCTGTCTTACTAGATGGAATTGATGTCTGATTCAGAATGGAACGATCCCAAATCTGGCTGATTTCTCGTGGCTGCTTTGAAATCAAACAAAGCACTCTGAAGTTCACCAGGTTTTCTCTTTTGTTTTTGTTTTTTGTTTTTAATGTCATAAAAATTAAATTCTGCACAAAGAAAACCTGTGCTTCATGTTCACCTTCCCTTTGCAGGCTGCACCATTGCTGCTGCTTGTGTGGTTATGATCTCTCGCTAGGGTGTGTTTGCCTTTTTCCTAGGAAAGAAAGTGAGAAGATGGATGACTGCGCCCATCCAAGGACTGGTGTGTGTCTCCTCTCTTCTCCTGCTTGCCACCTCTATCGTCTGGATGCAGCAAGAAGGTAGGATCTCACTGTGACTCATTCACTTAGTCTGACTGGGGTTTTAGTGCTTTGGTTTCTCATCTTTGTTTTCAAGGTAGCATCTTTGATCTAGTGGTATTTGATTTAGAGAAACTGAAGTTAGAGTTCACTGCTCTGTCTCCAGACTCCTCCCTCTCTGCTCCTTTAAAACCTGAGTGCTACGTTGTTCTTTTTGTGCTCTCCAAGTACTACTATCCCTTCTCCAGGACTTCTCAAAGATGAAAAAGTGGCTTTGAAACCACTTCCACCAGTCCTTTAGGGACCTTGGATGAACAACATGAAGCCCAGCTGTTCTAAAGCTGGCCAGCATATCCAAGTACTTCTTAGCCAGTTCTTCCCTCTTCTAGGCTGAGGCTACCTAGTTGTCATGCAAACAGATGTTAAGACAAACAAACGAAAAAAACCTGAAACACTTGAGCCTTCTCCCTGTTCTCTGTTGAAAGAAAGGCACTGTCTGCATGTTATCTGTAGGGTATCATTTATAAAAAGTGCTGCTTGCAATCAGCGCCCAGGATGAAACTGTCATCAGGTGTAGGATGTAGTTCCCTGGCCAGCAGTGCTGAGCCAGCGCTGCTGGCAGCCACATCCCTAGGTCATAGGACACTTCTTCACTGCAGTCCTTTTCCTGATGCCCAGGCAAATTCTGCCGTATGGCACTGGGCAACAGATCCCGCACTAAAGGCACAATGATTTCTTGCAAGATTGCTAAGAAGCAAACTTTCCCCGTCTTTTTCTCAGACCACTACCTCAGCCAGAAAAAGCATTTCAGTCTTAAGTTCTGGTTTAATTCTGCCTCCCACAGGTCCATCTGCTGCCTTCGTATTGCTTGGGCTTTTCCTCTTTGCTACGATAATAACAACTGCCCTCCACACAGCAACACTGGTGTGCAGACCAGCAGCTCTCATCCATTTCAAGACCAAAAAATGTGAGTTGCTGTTTAGGATCTAAACCCCTGACAGAAAAGGCCTGTTAAGAGTCTAAGAGTAAACTCTGCAATTTTTCACTGCCGGGAGAGACCTGGTGTGCATCTAATGGTGCAAATCTGGAGACATTGGCTATGGCTTGCTTGCCTGCCCACCAAAGCTCTTTTCCTCCGAGTGTGAGCCTGTATCCCTTCTGCATTTCTGTCTCATCTGTCAGTAGTTTTCTCCTCTTCTAGGGTACCATGTCATCCTGGACACTGCAACCCCCACTGTAGTGATTGTCCTCGTGCTGTTCACCAGCCTCCTGCTCCACAATATCCAACAGCTCCATGGTAAGTGGTGGCCCAGGTTTATACCGCTCCATCCCTTGCTTGCCTTCGCTGTGGGGATACCTGGGAGGGATTGGCAAGCCTGAGGCTCACGTCATCCAAGCCAGAGAGCGTCCTTAGGTAGCTTTGCACAGCTGGCCCTGCAAGAAGGCAACTCTAAGGTTTGTTGTAGTTAACACAGTCTTTGGTGGTAGTGACCTATGGATTCTCCTCTCTGTTTCATAGGAAGGCTCTGGATTAAATTCAGGCCATGTAAGCGTTCAAGAGGGATGTTGGCCAAAGGGCCAAACACTGACCAGTTCTCACTTTCTCTTCTGCAGAGCGAGGCTGCTCGAAGCCTGTTGATCTGACAGCCAGCTTCGTCCTTGCTGCTGCAGTAGCCCTGTTTGTGCTGCTGGCCTTCTTCCTATGGTGTACGTAGCCTCGTGGTTTCCTTCCAGTGATTGCGTGATCCTAATTAACTGCTCTGGCCACTTGCCAGATGCTTACTCTCAGCTGTCATCCCTCCCCTGCTCCGGCCATGCTGGCAGTGATCAGAGCCTGGCAGTGGATCTTGAGGAAAGATGCTTTTAGTTAAAAAAAAAAAAGGGGGGGGGGGCAGGCCTTTGACCCTGCTGAGAGTGGGATTGTCTAAAGCAGCTGAGGAGCCAGCGCTGATGGTAGTTTGATGTCCAGCCTTTTAGGAAAGGCACAGTAGGGCACTGGTCTCTATCTGCCGGTCCTTGCCAACACCTTTGCTTTGCCCACGGATGGTCACGTAGGAGTTTCTGGAAAGTGAGTTACTTCTCCAGAACACGCTGCTGTTGCTTTCCCTGGCAATAGCCATACTCTGTCCCAAAAACCTCAGCTACAGCAGGGTTTGAAAGTGAAAGAACTGTTTTGAACAGCCAGGAGTGTGTCTGGGAATGTATAATGACTCCTCAGGGCAGCTGACCAGTTGTTCCAGTAAAAACTGCTTCTTGCAGATGGAGTTCATTCAGTTCATTTTCCAAGCCTCAAGCTCCGGGGTGGGAGGGAAGAGATCAGGGAGGCTTTTCCATGTCTCACGTGTTTCTCCAGCTCCTGCTTTGGAGTTTCTGGTTTCTGTAGCCTTTCCACAAGAATCCCCTGGCTCGCATGATTAGCAGTTGCATTTGTCTTCCCCTGCACAGGCTATGTGGTGTCTCAGTCTTAGGGGACATCCCAGTCCTTTCAGAAGACCCCCTTCTGCTCTCCTCCTCACTCAGGAGATCTGTGGCAGTGCCTGCCTTGCTAACGGCCTGAGGAGTAACCTGCACCCTGTATGGCTTTTGGGCTTCCTGAAAGTGCTGGCTTAGCCCTTGGCATCACCCATAGTTTCTCAGGGGAAGGAGAGCCCTCTAGAAGATTGAGAGGAGAATATCATACTTCCACAGAGTGCATTTCTGTGCGTTTCAGAGCCTGAAATATAGGAAACACCGCACAGAATCAGTAAACCCAAAGGAAGCCAGTTTAGAGCCATGTAACTAGTTGGGGCAGCCTGCAAATGAGGAAGTTGTCCATAGACAGAAGTCCATTCTCCCTGCTTCGTTCTTGCTCTCCTCTCTGCTGTCCCTCCAAAACAAGGATCTCCTGGTTTTGGAAACAGAGGAGCTTAGCCCAAGTGAAAGGCTCCAATTTCCATTTCTCTCTGCAGTCAGATTTCATTCACATGTCTCATGAAGTGTGAGGTGCTGGCTAAAATGCCTGACTGTTTTGGGAAACCGAAGTGGCAAGAGCTATTTGGCCTCTCCTTTATTTGCAGATCACAAGAATGAAAAGAAGGAGAGGAAGATGGAAAACCGGCGGGTCACCCATGTCACACAGGGCATGACAACCTCGGTAACTCACTGCTATTAACAGGCCATTTTGAATTTCTTCTTTCCTAAGCTATTGTAAATCTGTTACTTACTTTACATTAAACTCTTGATTAATGTGGGGCTGCCACAAGCTCTGAGCTACAGGTAAAAAACTGTTTGATCTCCTCTAGCAGTTGTTGCTGGAAATATTTGCAAGGAAGTGTCCTTCTGCCTTCCTGCAGAACGGTATAGGCTTTGTCCTCATCTTGGCAGCTTTGGGTGGGCACAAAACTAGCCTGATGGTGACCAGAGGTAGTAGTTCAGCTCAGTCCTATGGGACATGGCAGCATCTGTGTACGGCCAGATGAGCAAGCGCTTGTTGAGGCAGCTCCCTGACCAAGCATCTTGCTACCAGCTAGTCACCAGGAACCGGCTGGCTGGCCACATCCCCTGTGGCTGGGCTGGACACCTCCATGGATGAAGTCGGAGTCACTGCAGGGTGAGCACGCAGGGTACAGTCCCATGTGTTTTTTTAGCAGGTGCAGGAAGAACTCTGAGGACCAAATCAGGAAGCGGAGTAACGAGTCATCCCTCTAGCAGCCGGAAAGCTCTGCTCATGCACCACAGGCAGCAGGAAGGAGCCCCAGGGAGCTGGAAAAAATGCCATTTATAACAAGCCAACTGTAAGCTGCTGTTGTACCCTAGCACTAGCTGGGCAATGCTTCTGGTATAAACATTTGGCAAAACGTTACCAGCCTGATCTCCTCACTACAGCTCCAGGTCACACCTGATATTTTTTCTACCACTACCCTCCCTGACCTCCACTGCAGCAAAAGCAGTTTCACAGTTACTAAAAGTGATTTACTCTTTTGCTGTCAGCTTCAGCTGCCTTCCTGGTTAGTTTTATCATAATATGAAGGAATCGGGTACCACATTCCCCAAGTGCTGCTGAGACTCCCTACTGCCTGATTCGCCCTCCCTGCGCTTTTGCTCCTGAAGCTTTAACTTTGGCCTGTTTCAGTTTCAGCAGAGCTCTGCCCAGCGCTGCGTACATGATTTTGGTGTTGCTGCATGTGTGTGCTGCGCTATCTCCCTTTTGTGCCTCTGATGAATGTAACTCCCTCCTTAAAGAAATGAGTCAGGCTGTTAATTCTTGAGGACAGCTGTTCTTGCCGCCCTTGCTGCCGCGTGCGAAGGCAGGCCCTCGCACTGCCCTCGGATTTGTGCCTTCTGCAGGGCATCATGGCACAGCTAGGCCAGCGCTTCCCTGGCTCACAGCCTCTCACCTGTGTGATGAAATCTTCCCCTCTGGTCTGTGTTGTACTCAGTTTTGCAAGGTGAGCCGCCCTGTGTGCTACCGCCCGCCTCAGAAAACTTAGTCCGTTCCCTTGTGCATGCATCATACGCCTGCTCCTCACCTTTCTCATTTGCTGACCAGCTCCTCCATGCGTGCCCATGACACTGTGCTCCAGACTTGTTGCTTTGGGAAGAATAACTAGCCTTTGGGGTGGATGACTAGGAAAAACAGCTCCATCACAGTCTGTATGTGCCTTATTCGCTGTCTTGGGTGGGGTTTTTTATTTTAAAGCATCCCCGAACTAGACTGGCCTTAGACAATTTTCCATCCAAGTGCCTCTTAATTGACTTTGCATTCATGATGTGGCCTTCAGCTGTCTCCATCCTTTCCGGGTTTTAGTATTTTAGCTGGAGTTGAAGCACGTTCTGTCAAGGTTCTCCTTTTTTTTAATCTTTGTATGGGAGGTCTGCTGTGAAAAGTGTTCATCTGTAAAAACTGGAAATAACCTTACACTACTCTTTTCCTCTCTTAGTTACAGCTGCTCTAATAAATGTATTTAATTTGTGGACTTCCATTTGTAACTCCATCTGCTTCCTAACATGAAAGAAACCTCTATCTTATTCACTAACCTGTATTTACACCCCAGTCTGGGGCTAGTTCCTACCATGGCAAGTTTGACCAGCTTTCATGAGGGTTACTCTGCCCAGGTTTGCGTTTATGGCTTTGTTGCAGTTTCCACTTGCCCCCTAAGCAGCCTGTGACCACAACTGCCTCTACCCCACCTGGCCCTCAGTCCCCCCTGTGCTAGAGCCCTTTTAAATTGATGAAAGGGGAACGCTGTTTTGTAAAGAAGTTGGTTTCTTACTCTGCAACTTGTATGTGTAAGACCTGCTTTTTCCTAGCCACTGAGCAAGGAGGGGGCTGCAGATCTTAGAACAAAGCCAGGGAAGAGGCTCCGTCTCCCCCATCGAAATCTCATGGTGGCATCAGCGAAGACTGACACGCAAATACAACTGCAGCCAGCTCTCTAAATGTGACATGCGACTACAGCCGCCGCTGCACTGTGGGCATCCCCTGGCCCCACAGACATGCGCCAGGCTGGACCCAGCGCCCTCCCTCACAGCTCTGTCCCCCGTTGCACTTAGGGCACAGGGGTCACTTTGCAGCACTGATACAGCCACGGCAAGGTGGTGGCGGAGCAGGAGACTGGCACTGCTAGAACTTAGCTCAGGCCAGGACCGAAGGCCCAGGGTTGAGCTGATATGGGGCTCCTGGGCCCATGGGTGCATGGGGTGGGGGCCCCACAGGAAGCTGTTCAGGGCAATTAAGGCCAACTAGTGTCCTCAGGACCCCGACACCTTGAGCCAAGCACCAAGGAAACACCCCCCTCCCCGGTTCCTTCCCACTTCCAGGCACAGCCCAGGAGCCTCACGCATCGCCAGAGATGAACAGATCAGAAGAGTGAAAGCAGGAGCTTAATACGTACCAGGGCAGACTCAATAAAAGCCTAAACAGCAAAGCCCCCACCAGGCTCCCAGAGGATAGGGCTGGCCCCTGGATGGCATTTAGGCTTCAGCAAGCAACTGCTCAGTTCAGTCAGAGCTGCTGCTGGAAGCAGTCGTAAACCCACAAAAATCTATATGAAGTCTCACATGAGCTGCTCCACCAGTGTAATGCCCTGGTTGAAAATAAAATGCTGGCAAGGCATGGCTTGTTTAGGATGCTGATTGAGAGGTGCAATGGAGGCGTTCGAAATTAAAACCAATTCTCTGGATTACATCAAACCCATGTACTTTCCAAGAGAAAGTACCTCCCCAGGGCAGGGAACACCCCAGCAGCCCTCCCAGGCCAGAGCAGTGCTTACCACAAGCTGCATGCTCTGCTCCGGGTGCCTCGTTCTAGGTAGAAGCTCCATCCCCGGATCAAGGCTCCTGACAAATGGCACGCTGCCTTGTGGCACTTGAGAGGAACAGGACTTAAAAGCTTTCCTGCCTGTGGAGTTGTACTTGGTTAATACGTACAAGGGCAAAAGCAGGCTCCCGGCCCCAGCCTTGTAAATATTTCCTTGCCTCTGTGATGAGTGGTGAGCCAGAAGTACTTGGAAGTACCCTGAACCTCTCCTGCTTAAACTACTTGAGCAATGACATCTCTGACCATGGTTTGAAAGGTCTATACATACAAATGGCAAAATCATATTGGTTGCTTATCTGCATTGGTCAGTTTAAAATTTACTTCAAAGCATTTGCTGTAACAACATCACATCCATACTGAGCAGTGGCTGAGAGCTAAGTCACCTCTGTACCACAGACTTCAGCAAAGAAAATCCCCCCACGGAGCCATGGCAACCAGCTTCATCACAGCAGTGAAAGGCTGCAGGGCTCCGCAAGCTTCAAAGGGAACTCAGACCTGAGCAGTGTGAGCAAGCACTGTGGCGATGAGTAGGTGTGCTGGATGAGAGCGTGCTGACGTGGGCTAGCAGACAAGCCAGATACAGGCAGGTGAGCATGCTGCACGCGTAGGAGTAGTAGGGACCAGGAGTAGAGGACCTGGGACTCATCAGAGGTGCAAAGCAGCTAAGACTTTCCATCTACAGGGTTAGCAAAAAGCATGGCTGCAAACAGTAAAATAGGTATGGCTGCTTTCCAGTGAGACCTTATAAAAATTTCCCATTATGGCTAGGAGTTGGGCAGCTCCAGGGTGTCATGAGCCCCTCAGCAGAGACTCAGAACAGGAGAGGAGCCCAGGACACCGGCAAGCTCCAGCTCTTCCACTGCATGCTCTGAGAAGAGCACCTCACTGGGCCGAAGCTGCTCTGAAGCAGTTTGTTATAAAGCTGACCTTGGGGAACGTGCAGGCTGAACCCTCCCAGCCATATACAAGCAGGGCAAGGCCTCAGTGTTAATAACTGCTTTTACTTCACTAAACAGTCACTGCACACCAATGCTGAGGAAATGAACACCATTCTCTAAAGTGTAAAGGATAAACTGAGTAGGATTTTGCAGCATCTGCCAACTTCTCGCCTTTCCCAGCTTGCAGCACACTGACTTTTGCAGAGGGTGGATAACAGCCTTCCGGGGAGGAGCGCATCCTTCCTTCCTACACTTACTGTTGCTTTTGGCACTCACAGTCCAATTCAGCAGCACAAACTCCAAGGCAATGAGGCAATCTCCTTTCCTTACGCTACAGAATCTGGGAACACCTCTGAATTAGGCTGAACACCCACCCCATGAGGCGCTAGCAGGCCATGACCTCCCCGTCACACCTCAGCCAGCTCAACACTCGGGTTTTAAGTCTGGTGGGAGAGAAACTGCTGCAGCAACAGGGTCACGCCTGCCACGCTCACAGCACAGAGTGAATATCCCTGTCCCTCGCGGCATGACCCGCAGCTCAGCGGTTCCCCCGAAGGCACCGCGCGCCCGCTCCCAGGCAGCGTGAGCCCAGCAGGGCCTGGCCAGCACGCAAGCCCTGAGCGGTCAGGTGCTGTCATGCTGGGCTGCCGGCTAATTTTGAGCTCCCCGTTTTCCCCCAGTGACCACAGCCCGTGGTCGGGTGTGCTCCAGACTCCCTCTGACAATTCCCAGGGACTGTCTCAGGGTTTTGTGCCTGCTCCCCTGTGTCTGCATGGGAAGTGCCTGGAAGACTCAAAACTCCTCTGCTAGTCTCCTCAGATGTGTGTATATATAAAACTTCCTTCTAATAAACAACCACATTCAGAAACCAGCTGCCTTATTGAGTTACGCGCTTTAAAGCACGCTTACAGAGTGAAATAGTGCTCAGGGCTTATTCACCAGACTGGACTTCAGCTGGGGTCAGGGTTAGGGTTCGAGATTGTAACAGTGGATGGGGACAAGGCTCGAGAGCCCTGTTCACTGACAAATCTCAGAAAGGTCTTCCAAAATCCTAGACAAGGCTGCTATGAGTGGATGAGATGGCTTTTTGCTTCCTCTGGGGTTGCTGGGATTCACATGGAGAGTCTAGAAGTATGGTTGGAATTAGGAGCAAGACATGGTTTTACTTGAAGGCAGGCCTCCAGGCATAGGATGAAAGGTGCCAGCATGAAAGCCTGGTTAGTAATTAATTTAATTGGCAATAAGATACAAGTAGAGTTAGGAACAGGCTTTGGAAGGAACTGCCGTTTGCAGCTGAATTACTTTGGGCTGCAGTGAGGACTGGCAACTGGGCCTTGCAAGGTCATGGGACAGGGAAGAGGGCTGGTGCTGGCAGCATCAGCTGTAATTACTATAGATTTACAGGGCAACATCTTAAGTTAGGCTGAGCGATGAGGTTTAGACTGACCTTCAGACTGCACCGCTTTCTGCAGGAAGTGCTCTCACAAGGCTCCTGGGGACGAGGGCTGGTGCCAAGAAGGGGGCTGGTTCATAGTTACCCTCTAGTGCAGATATTTCTGCATCCAGGCTGAGGTCAGCGTGGAGAGACACCCTACCTGGATTTAATGCCCAGCAAATTTTTTTTTTTTTTTTGGCACGCCGGTGAGAAGTAGATCAACATCTGTGGGGAAGAATAAAGAATAATTTAATCGCCCTGTGGCAGTGCAGCCAGCAAGCAACACACAGGAAAAAGAAACAGAATTTTGCTTCTAGTTATGTAGTAAAGGGTCGAAATGCTACAGCTCAGCAGTAAGATAACCGGAGCCATTCAGGGGTGAGTGCTGCGCACAAGTCTTGTTGGCACATTGACTTCTCCATATATCCACAGGAGTGCTTTGCTGAAGTACAGGGAAGGTGACTCCGCGCAGCTGTGACAGATGAAAAAGAAGCTGGCTGACAGATGAAAAAACATATAAGGGTGACTCAAGGCAAGCAGTCCTCCATGGAAGCACAGGAGAGATTTCCTGAGCACAGGGTGACCCAGCGCCCTGTGAGAGAGAGGGAATGAAAATACCAGGTGCAGGATGCAGCTGGGATCTGCCATGCAACTGTCCAGGCCGATGTACAAAGGCAGGGGGCAGAAATCAGGCAAGCCTCGTGCTAACCTCAGTGCTGGGCTTTGGGGCTGGCACCTTGTCACAGGCACATGCTTTAACTCCCTGCTGGAGGTAAGCACGGCCGAGGCGCTGCCACCCTTGTTCTTTATGAGCAACTATCAGTGCAGAGTCTCTGCAAGCCCAGCGTGCAGGCACCAGCACCTCTGAGACTACAGGGCTGGCGATACACACACACTAACAGTGGACAACAAGCCAAGAACAACGTCAAGAAAATAACAGCTTCTTTTCTGCTCACCCCTGCAACACACCAGCATGCCTGTCCCTCTCCCTTTAGTCCTTGAGTTCACAGAATCACAGAATGGTTGAGGCTGGAAGGGACCTCTGGAGATCATCCAGTCCAATCCCCCTGCTCAAACAGGGTCACCTAGACCACGTTGCCCAGGACCATGTCCAGACAACTTTTGAATATCTCCAAGGACAGAGACTCCACAACCTCTCTGGGCAACCTGTTCCAGCGCTCTGTGACCCTCACAGTAAAGAAGTTTTTCCTTATGTTCAGATGGAACTTCCTGTGTTCCAGTTTGTGCCCGTTGCCTCTTTTAATGGGATTGCCTCTTTTAATGGAGTTCATTTTAATGGGATAAAAATAAGTTCCTTAGAAAACTCCCTGAACCCAGGCTGGGCAATACAAAGGAGCTGGATTCCCTTCTCCAGCTGTATCCCCTGGAAGAGGCAGCTCTCAGCTCCATGTGGTGGTCCCAGCTCCCAGCTGCACCCCCTGGAAGAGGCAGCTCTCAGCTCCATGTGGTGGTCCCAGCTCCCAGCTGTACCCCCTGGAAGAGGCAGGCTTCAGTGCCATGTGGTGGTCCTAGCTCTGCCATCTCTGGAGAGCAAGGGACATCCTCGGTCAGATGGGATTTCAGCCTGCTCTGAAGGGCCAGCCAGAGAAGACAGAATGGCTCATGGCAGGCTGAGGGTTTCACACCACTGAGATTTGAGTAGAAATTTGCAGGACTTGATACTTGTCCCTTTAGAGAGAGAAGAGTTTGGACACTGCAGCTTTTATGGATCGACCTGAGGAGAAAGCCTTAGAGAGATCTCATAGGACTTTGTGGCTCAGGAATCACGGCTGGAGGTTTCTGCTACCTTTTCCATGACTTGGGCTTCTAACTGTTATTGCTTTCTCAACAGAAAGGAAACAGCAGCTGCAAAAATAAAATAAAGCATATTATTGTTGCACAACAACACTGCAACACTTCTGCAACACTGTGCTTTTAGCACACTCCTGCGTTATCGCTACACATACTGGCTGTGCATATGCCTTGCCAACTGGCACGTTCAGCGGCGATATGAAAATTAAGAAATACTAGACAGACGCATTGTTACTGACACATTGTTACTGTTTCCCCCCAGAAATGTGGGGATGGGAGGGGAAGCAGGTTTTCCCACTGAATTCCCAGTTACTCCCAAAATGCTCAGAAACCTTCTAATGCCTAATTCATGGTGATAAATCTCCTGGCGATTGCAGGGGATGCATAAGGCCTTTTAAATAGCAAACAGTGCAAACAGGAAGTGCATATTATTTGTAGGCTGTGCACGAAGTCAGTGCGTTTTTCCTTTAAGGCAGCGATAGGCAAAAAAAAATAGTAGTGGGTAACATGGCTCCCTGATCCGCTGCAGTCTGCTGCCCTGGGGGAGCAGGGCGACATTTAGCGGTGAAAGAAAGGGAAGTGCAGCGAGGAAACACCATTCTGGCACTTTCCCCGACACTGACGTAGCTAACAGCTCTTTCCAGCCCACAGGTCTGTTCAGCCTGCAGAGTCCGTAACACCAGGCAGGTCTTGCCAGCATCACAGGTATCAGACATACCGCGAGCAGGCGTGCTAAGGCAGTAAAGGATGAGGGACTGCCTGCTGCACACCTGGGCTGCTGTTGTGGTTCAAGGCCAGATGACAGCGTGGAGGCTAAGTGGATGCAGACACCAAAGCACTTTAATGTGCATAATCACGGCACATGGTTGGGAGGTTTCCCTGGGCTCTTTTCTGCTCCCTGGGTTTGCTGGAGGTTGGAGAGATGGTTGGGACCCTGGTGCAGGGTCCTGGAGTTTCCTTCCCCGGAGTCTTTCAGATACTCTCGGTTACCCCAGCATCCTTATGTGCCCTTAGTTGTAGGACTGGGTAGAGAATAGCTCACTGATGATTAGTCCATTCCATTGCACTGTTGTTTTCTGATTTGCTGTTGCTGGTGCTCATATTCTGCTTATTCTGGACACTTTTGCACTTCTTAGTGATCAACAGGTTATTTACACAGTTCGGCTCTCTATTTCCTCAAGCACACCAAAACTGTTCTGCTGCTTGACACAGGTGAGTGATCATATTTCGCCTATTTCTGCTGCAGCAAAAAGTTGATTTAACTTCACAGACTTATGCTAATAGCTATGCTAACTAGGCCTAACTCATGCTAACTGCTACACTGGCTGAGACTGCACAGGCAGGAGGAAGAGAAACACCAGGGAGGAAGGACACAAAGTCACAAGCATGAAGATCTGGAGGAGAAGGATGCTGGATACATTTCTCTCCAACAGGTACTTCCCAGTGCTTCTGACATGCTCTTGTCCAGGAACTCAGGGATCTATTTACTCTGAATATACTTTTCATTTTTACCAGAGGTCTATTTTTTCCTACCAAAACCCCCACCAAATTTATCTGTCACAATGCACAAAGGTATCTCCTTTGAACAGAAGAAGCTTTTCTGATTACAAACACAGTACATGTAAGCACTCAAAGGCCACTAGATAAACCCCAAGGCTAAAACCTTCCCTAAAAAGCATTCACAGCATGAATCCCACAGGCATTTCTGACCTTGTCTCACTAAGCTGGTTTCTTCTGAGAAGTCCCAACTGCCCACAGCCTCAGGGGTGGGGCTGGCCATCTGTGATGAGTATCAGGAAGACCGGGGTGGCAAAGCCTAGGTTGCCCCAGCAGCTGGAGGTCTTCAAGGCTGCAGGGCAGAGCCAGCCCTCAGGCAGGGAGTGGAGACCAGGTAGGGCAGTGGCATCAAGGACAGCGGGGAGAGGAGCGCCTCTACTGCCAGTACACCCCAAAGACAAAAATCTTTACTTTGCAAAACAAGACAAAAATCCTTTCTGGTGTCTCCCTATGCGTTCTCTGGGCAGAGCCTGAAAGAGGAGATGCTCAGCCCCTCGCACACGCTGCCACCAACCTCCTCCCTTCCACCTCAGGAACATGCACAGCTTCTGCCTGTTGGTATCACAATCCAAGACAACTCCTACAGCCTGAGAGGTGTTAAAAATGCTAATTGTCAGAGACTTATTCAGGAGGAGGGAAGAAAGATTTTTTTTTTTTCTTTTTCCTGGCAACTAAACAAACACAATTCCTGTCAAACCCTTCTGCCTTGCTGGGCTGTAGCAAAGTCAGGCAGAGTGGATCCGCCTGGGGACTGGAGAAGCCCCATCTGGAAAGAGGACAAAGGGGTAAAGAGACAGTGCACAGCTGGACAAAAGCTGGCAGCCAGCAGGGAAGGGCTGGACAGTGCCCCATAGCTGTTCTGTAGCAAAATAATGCAAGTATCTTGTTAGGAACCACATTGTGTCCCCATACCGCTAAGCCCATCTTTTTCTCACAGCATTATTTCCATTGCATCTTTTTTCTTCCCTTTCCAGGTCACAACAGGAGATTTTTTTCCCATGAAAGTTGGGGAAATTGGACAGCCCCTGCAGCTGTTTCAAGTCACAGTGGGAAACATGAACAAGAACACAACCCAAAGCGCTGGTAGGGATGTCTGACGTGCTCCTGTGCTTGTGCAGCCTACACTCAGCATTATTACATCTCTCAGACAAAGGTGATGGATGCTCTGCAGAAAAATCATGTGTCATCACTTCCCAACACAGTTGTTTCTGTTTCCTGGTGATCTGTGCAAGAAGGAAGGATGGATAGCTAGAGAAAGGGGAGCCTGTGGACAGCACTTTGCTCCACTATAGAAAGTTCGGAGGGACACCAATCTGTGCCGTTGTGAGTGAGCAAAAGGAGACAGAACAGTCTCTTCAACCCACAAGAGCATGCACAGGGTCAAAACAGGCAGCAGGACAACAGTCCTGATGGAGCGTCAGTGATCAGTGAAACAGAAACAAAGAAATTCCTTCACTCTCCTCATTCACACTGTCTTGTGCACCCCGTGTCCAGTGGTGTGCATGTGCCAGATAACTGTCCACACCCACGCTGTCCTATGGGCTGCACCACATCTCACGTTTGCCAGGGCGCAGTGACTCAGGGAACTGATACAGGTTAAATATATCCTCATCCAGACTTGGAGCAAGGCTATTTTCTAACCACAGATCAGTTCCCAAACTCCAGGCCCCCCACAGAAGGAGCGAGGCTGCAAAGGGGAGCAAAAGCAAAATGAACACACACAAACTGCCAAGCTCAGGACAACAATTCCTTACAAATCTCCACACCTCTGTCACATCAGTTTTCTTGTATAGCATAAGCAGAAACAAATCAGGTCTTTTCAAAGTTAAAGGCTAAGAGAAAAGAAATATACAGTTAATAATCAACCATTCCCTACCTGATGCTATGGCTGTCCCTCTTCTCATGCGCATGTCCCTAGCCCGCTGCAGTTTCTGCAGGCTTTAGATGCCAGAGGGTGGTTTATTTCCCATGTCTGAAGACCACAACAATATACACTGGAATAATGTATGCACTTTTATTAGCAGTAAAAGACCATTAAAAAACAACTTCTCTAAAATGATTTACAGACAACTCTCAGAAAAGTTAAAAAAATATATTTTGTCAAACATTTGGCTGTATTTGTTTGCAAGTAAAACAGGGAACAATCCATATGACAGCTTAAAACCAAATATGGTTTAATCCACGCAACCTGCTTCGCTTCCTTTAATAATTTAATTGTAACATAATTCCAGGCTGAGAGATGGCCCTTTGTTGCCAGCCCCTTTCATACATCTATTATTTCCCTGGGGCTAATGCACACAGGACTCAGCTACATCCTTTTTCAGGCTAGTGCACCGGAGTCGTGTCAAAGTAGGTAGAGCCCAAAAAAGTCAAGTCATGAGTTAATTTACTCTCCCGCAGAGTAAAAAGCACAAATGTGACCAGAACTCTTCAGCAACAACCAACCAACCAACCAACCAACCAATTTCCAACTTTTTTTTTTTTCAAACCAGCTTCACAGAAATTTTGTTTTTGTGCATGTCAGCTTTAACTTACATTTCAAAGGATTTTCCTAGGAACAGTCAACAGGTCAACTCTTCTCCAAAGAGAAGGCAGAATTCTGAAGAGAGAGTGAAACTCGGAGCTCCCAGGTCACTAGGAATGCCCTTTTCTGTAGAAGTGAGTTATGGTCTACAGGCAAAACACAAACCACAGTAAAATCAACCCTCATCTCTCTCCATTTCCTGACTGCTTTAGTGTTTTCCTTGGACAATGCTAAATATTCAGAAATTGCTTTCAAAATCCAATCACAACAACCAGGAGACAAAAACCACCTACACGAACAAAACACCAAAGAAAGCACAGCTCAACTCTCCTGTCTTCTTCCTTGTAGCAAGTGAATGTGACGAGGCCAGGACAACTCTGCTTTCTCAGCAAGGAGCCATACTGAGGTATTTCTCTGCTGGGGAAGTTCTCTTCCTCTGGCTATGTAAAGCTGAACTGCGTCTCTGAAGGAGCTAAAGAAACTGCATATAGGAACAATCGGCTGGTCCAGCAACCCCAGGGCAGAGCCTGGAAGCCACGTGGAGGGACCTGTTCCCCTTTTGCCTGCAGACCAACAGGAAAGAGGTCCTCAAGCCCTCAGCTGCCCCACTCTAGGAGAGAAGTGATCATCTGGTAGCTAGACTAGAGTACTCAGAATGGCTGACCCCACCAAGTGCCTGGGGACCAGCTCAGAGAGGGTGCTGGGCTTAGTGGGACTCCCTGTCGGAAGGAAAGATGGGTGCAAACTCCCCAGCTTGACATTCAGAAAGGCACTTAGCAAGACCTAGTGCTTCCAGGAAAGCATCCAGTTTTCTCCAGGGTGAAGATGTCAGTGCTGAGAGAGAAAAGCTATGGCCCCAACTAAGTAATTTCAGTTATAACAATCGCTTTTATAAGTAAAGCCCAGAAAAGCTCCACAGAAGGAGCATGGGGAAGGGACATGGGCAGGAGTTCTGGGGCTGGAAAGAAGGGCTGCCACGGCCATATCAAATCAGATCACAACCATCATCTCCTGCAGGAGCAGCAAAAGGGAGGAACAAGCTTGCACTGTCACAAGTACAAACCATGTGCTAATCCTCAGAAGATGAGGACACATCCTCAGATCCTTCCTGAGTCCAAGGCTGAGGGAACAGGAGAGACTGCTTTGGGAGTGTACCCATGTCTCTCGTGCACATGTTAGGCTGCACTGCTGCTCTAAAGCAGCTGGTTGCAGGAATTTCTTTGGGGTTTGTTTTTCAAAACAAAACTACATTGTTGGTCATATCCATTAACATGCCACCCCTCCATCCCCTGTGGGCTTCAACCGGCTCCACTCATCTCCCGGACTCCTAGTGCACATGACAGCAAAAAAACACCTTTTCTCCTCCCTCCAAGGATCAAGCACAAAATAAGCCCCATGGTCTCAGCCCCGAGACACCCCAGCAAGTCCCCAAGTGCCCCAAAACAGCAGCACACCAGGAGGTATTGAGGCCACAGTGAGGGAGTTCAAGTTCCATTGAGTCTCCTGTCAGGGAGTAGCAGAGCACCTGTGGCCACTCCCCAGCAGCCTCCAGAGCCATGTGTTTGCCCAGCCAGGATAGTAGCTCTATCCACAACCATCAGCCCTTCTCCAAGTGCCCCCACAGCCTTTGGAGAAAGCCATGAAAGGTAAGGAGGCCTGGAGCAAAGCAGCAGACAGTGCTCCAGAGAAAGCCAAGCCTACCTCTCCCCCAAAGAGGTGCAAGGAGCCTTGGGAAGGACAGGACAATGCAGATGGAGTCCAAGCCAGTGTTGTTTGTAAAACAAGTCCTGCAAGTATCTGTGGGTTTTAGCAGCTTGAACAATTAATAAGCGAGCCCAGAAGAGACTGGGACAGCATCAGACCGCTGTGCATGATGGCAGGTGTCCAGTGCTCCCTGGGCAGCCTCCATCACCTACATGAGAGGAAGGGAGCAAGGTGCAGTCACTCAGGCCCTCCACCTGCAATGAGAGAGGAGAGGTTTCCATAGAGTACTAAGCCAGGTTCCACTCCCATCCCCTGGTATGTGGACACCACCCATCACTCACAGGCAACATGCTGCCTGGTAGACCCTCTCTGAGGTCTCAGGAAGATGCTGCTCTGCTCTGCTCTGGCAGGATATTACAGGCTCTCTTGTGGTAGCAGTGTGCTACCACAGTGGTACTTCTGCTTACCACCTGGACTTCTGCTCTACTCAGCCTCCTGCTCAGCCTCAGAGAAAAGGACTAAACGGCCAATGACAGAAGCTGCAGCTCATGAACAGTAGCTCTGGTTACAGCTCTCCTTGGGCCAATGTGCCTGGATTCCACATGGGAAACCTGGCCAAGCCTGTATGGAGGTCTACACTGAGTCTTGGGAAGCGCTGTGCATGTTGTGGGGGGGAATTGCATGTAAACTTCAAGGGCCCTGATTCCTGGGACACGGCCAGAGGAACCCTCCTCAGCATTTCCAAAGGGAAGTGTGATCCCAAGCAGCAGGGATTTTAGGAACAACCTAGGCAAACTTATCTCAGGGTTGAGTAATATAGGATTCAGCTGTACAAGACAACTGAGAACTCTGCTATTTCTGACTGATCCCAACATAGAATGAGGCTTCCCAAGATTGTATCCCTTTCCTCACCCTCCAGGATGCTTCAATTAACACACTTTGAGTGTTGTACAGCTTGTACAGGTCATATGTGCCTGAAAAATGAGCTAGTTCTTAGAAGATTTCAAGAAGCACTCACTTTCTGGAAACTTCTGATGCGCTGTGGAGAATTACAAAAAATATTTAAGAGGATGTTTGAGAGTGCATCCATGCATCACCTGCATCTGTCCCACCCTGGAGGCTGCTGCAGCTATAAACCAGTCTGGAAAGCATTACTGAAGCCAGAGTTTGGCCCCACCTCAGCCACAGGTGTACCCTGGAGAAAGTGAACATTTCCTCTCTGGGCAAGATTCTGCTCTCCTAAAGAACACAGCACAATTTCTTGGCTGCTTTTGCAATGGAATAAATTGAGACAGGAGCTAAGGGCATAATGGGAATAAAAAAGCCAGTGTGAAAGTAACAGCCAAAAGAGGAATAACAGATGATGGGACAAGGGGATGATGGGACTACAGGAACTCTGAGGTTTCCCACCGCCTTGTATTCTGCAGTCACTTTCCACTGTGCCTGGAGAGTCTGCACAACACCACTGCTCTGGTGGCACCCAGTGCCAGCTTGGCCAGAGCTAAACAGCAGTATCAGGCCTCAGGCAGTGGAAAATCAGACCTGCTATCTCACCCTTTCCTAGGCCATTCTGTCAGAACATTCCCGGATCAAGTCCAAGCAGGGACTGAACAGTGGAAGTGTTTAGGAACAGCAAACCCCTGAGCCCCTGAATACAGTGGCCCCTGATTTACAGCTGAGCCTGGTAACCTGGGTGGCCAGGCACAGCACCTGCAGTCAGCCTGGAGCTCGCTTTGGTTGAAAGGGCTGCTGGAGACTCAGGAGACATGAACGTCCCCTCCCCCCCTCCCCCCATACTGCTACCAGCCTTCTGCAGGTGCCAGAGCCCATCACCTTGCCCTTTGGTGCCCCACTGCCCCACTTATAAAGTGGGGAGAGCAACCGTGTTTTGCCCAGCTGTAAGGTCTGTCAGCACAGAGATCTCTGCACAAGGGGCATCTTTAGTGAAATGAAAGGGCTGAGAGGTTTTACGCTACATGAAAAGTGAGAATGGGCCCCCCTCGACTGTCTCCCTTGTCTGTGCAAGGGCCTGTCCCCTCAGCAGCATCTGCATCTAACTGTATCCATCTGGCTGTTTCCTCACAGAGTTTTGTGGATCTGTGGCTACGGACACAGGTTAGCCAAGGATCCCGTCACCTTCAGCTTGTCAAGATTATTCAGTTATAGCCAAGGCAGGTTTTGGCTTGTAGCTAGGAATGGAGGAGCAGGGCCATCCCCAAGTCCCAGGCAGGGCAAAAGGGGCTCAAGGCATCTTACCTACAGACACGGTGACGAAAGCGGCCCCTCCTCCTACACCAGACGAAAACACCTGGGAACAAAACACTCGTTGGCTCCATTAAACACTCCACAGATGGTTGTCAGACACCACTTCCCAAAGGAGGAAGCAGCAGGTGCCTCTTCCTCTTGGGTAGCAACACTCAACCAGGAAACATCAAGCAGGGAGCTGAGGAGCAACTGTCAACATTCCCTGACACAGGGTCACTGCCTGCAGGCAGCCGGTTGGTATTCGACTGTTTGGTCTTGAGGAACCCCGTGCTCCTCTCTACAGAGACCTGCAGAAAACTGCTTGGCCCCAGCCTTGAACTGGCATCCGCCCCATCCAAAGGCCAGGGAACAGAGCCAGACACCAATTCTGGCCATGCGTGAGCAGGTGTGAGGGGAGTGTCATGGGGGAAGATGAGAGCAGAAGCAGTCAGGTCAGTTTTCCCAGCACCTACACAATGGTTGGGGTGATTACATAGAAAAGCATGAACATTTAATCCAATAGCAAAAAGTAAACACAAATCTGCCACAGAAAACTTCCTACTGCTATTTTAAACCACAAGATTCTTTTCTCAGGTCCCGACTTGTGCATTTTGTTTTTTCAAGTTTGAGGTTGGCAATCTGAGAATTAAAATCCCCACTTTACTAGGGACTGGAGACAGGCTGGAAAAACCATTCTCCGGCTCCAAAAAAGGAAGAAAAACAAGCCCACTGAGTCAGGAAGCATGTTTCCCTTCTGTGGGCAGAAAACAACAGCAGACCACACTGAGGGGCCTAAACTGCTTTTACCCTAGAAGGGATGTGGGACATCCATCAGCTGGTCACGGTCCATGGGACTTCAGAGGGAGTTTTGCCCAGATTAGGAAGGTAAAATATAATATCATGCCTGTTCTGGACACACAGGAGAGTTTCTCATGACAATCTCTCCTCCCATGCCTGGAGCAGGGAGGCACAGGAAGGAAACGAAGGGCCTGAAACCATGGGAACAAAATTATTTGTTTCCAGAGAAAAATCAGGGGGCACGGGAAGGTTTTTACTAGAAAAGCTACATCTTGCTGCATTAGTCCCAATATAGGAACCCACCAGACCCACCACCCAGCAGGGACTGCAGCACAGGGAGTGAAAGCTGTTCCTTCGCACACAGACCTTAGTCCAGCCTAACATTCTCTGGCTGGGGATGTCCTGCTTTAAACAATGGCAGTGACAAAGTGCCAGCCACCTCCCTGCAGGGTGCCCAGGTGGGGAAACCCAGGTGCACAGCCACCACGCATCACATCACTCAGCACAGACATCCCCATGCCGCCTTCACTCACTCCATCCCTTCTTACTTGCAATATCTGCCGTAGTACCCATCAGTGATAATGCAGTAAGCCAAAAAGGCAGGGTAAGGAGTGAATCACAGCACTCACCTATTAGAGAGCCAACGATAACGCATGCCATCACCACAGGTAAGACCATGTTTGCAGCATCTGTAAAAGAGACAACTCATAGTCTTTGTAGCCAGACTGAATTTACTTTCTACCCACACCCTCCAAGCAAAAACCTGCCACTGGGCAGCTACACTCAGTGCAAGGAAATACAAGGAACACAGATGGCATTTGCCCTTCCAAGCCCCACTATTCCCACTGCTCATTTCCACCAATGCTGGGAGCTGTGGGTTGTGTTTGGGGCTAGGGAGTCCCGGGGGACGTGTGGAAGAGAAAGCTGTGAAACACTTCTCAACGGAAGAGGTGACATTTCTTTTTTGGGGGGATGCTTTAGATTTGAGATGGCCTCACAGAACTGGACCGGTCACTTGGTTGTTTCCTGGGTTTCCCTTCCCAGATACCAGGAGGAAGCACCCACTTACTCTGAACATGAAGCAGGAAGGAGGTTTCATTCTGGCTCACTTTGTTGCGGACCACACAAGCATAGTAGCCGCTGTCGTTCATTGTCGCTTCAATGATATGCAACGTGTTGTTATGAACAAACTGGAAATGGTCACTCCCAAGCAGCAGCTCCCCATTCTTCTTCCACCAGTAGGAGTCTGCCTTCCCTTCTGAGATGTTGCAGACCAGTTTAGTGTTGCCTCCTGCTTTCACAGAGGAGTTGCCCACGATTTCTGGAGCAGGCAGTGGTTCTGGGAGACATGGAACAACTGTCAGCATTCAACTGCTCAGTTCCTCGATGTCAGAACTAGAGCACCTTCCTATCCAGCTATTCAAACTATTGCTTCATAGAGTTTGCAAGCCTAGAGCTGCTTCTAACTATCTGATGTGAATGTCCCTAAGTTCAAACAGAGCCTGGGGCTCTGCACAGGCTCAAGCATTTCCATGAACTCCATACTATGCAACTGCATCAGCTCAAATCAGCTTGAGTACATTTCCATGCACTACAGACCCAGCAACATATCCAACAACTCCCATGTGCTTTCACCTGTGCACCTCGCACAGTGAGACTCTAGCATGCAGGCAAAACCTCCTCTTCTCTGCACAGGGCATCTGAACAATTTCTCCCCACTGTGGACCAGTGTGGACTGTCTGTGCCTGTGAGGCAGCTCACATGCTAGGGGAGGACTCGCTGAGGGAGGATTTCTGTTCAGTGGAAAACACGAGCAGATTTGAGAAACAGTGAGAGGGATATTTGTGATTCTGTGTGAAAGTGAATCCAGATCAGAGTCCACTTGCACTTCCAGGACTCCCTTCCCTACTCCAAGGTCTGCTGACTACTCTAAAAACTGAGGGCAGAGTGAAAGATGTTGTTTGACTCTCCCTTCAGTCTTATCCAACCTCTGCCCAGCCCACAGGGCCCAAAGAAAGCCTCTAAACATAACAGCTCTTTGCTGGTGCCTGCACACAGCTCCCTTCATTCACTGGAGCTGTACCACGCTTCAGTTTAAGTTCTGTGGCTTAAAGTTTAAATTTCAGTGGCTTAAAAGCCTTGCCTCAGAGTATCTAATATAAAAAAGTGAAAATCACTCTTCTAGGGGCTCCACTTTGCTCCACCTAGATTTGCTGTTACAATATGGTGTTATTCACAAAGCACAGGGAAGCTATCCACCCACTAATAACTTCAAAAACGTGAGCAGATAAAAACTGAGTCACAGGCCAGGCTTCTACTGCCCTGGGAGCACAGCAATAGTACCTTTTCAGCAGACTGTCCTGGCAGTAGCACATTTCAAGCCAAAAGCCAGGAGTGTGGGGCTCAGGAAAAGGAGAGGAGGCAATTATTATATACAATTTGAATTGGTTATTCCTAAATTAAAGAAGGAGAAAAAAGGCCTGCTTTTAAAGCTAATTCCAACCGGCAGAGAAGAGAGGAATGCAGCTCAACAGAAATGTTGACAGGCTCCATCCTGCCTGGAGTGAAATGCTCCACCAGAATCAGAGAAATTCGCCATTATGCTCCGGCTGGCTGAACTGCAGAGGTACCCTGGCTCACAGGCGGAAGGCTAGACACTCACAGAGCCATACTTCTGCCCCTTTCTGTGACTGATAACACACACTGTTGGCTATTCAAAAGTTTGGTAGACTTAACATAAAAATGAGGTAATGGAGTCACTATCCAAATTATCATGGTCACTCACCAATAACTTCCAGTTGGAACCAGTCCGTTTCCTGTGACTCTGTTCTAAAACGGTACATTCCGCTGTCTCCCAGCTGTAGCACCATTTGCAGAGAGAAATCTGTTTCATTGAACTTTGTACGGTTTTTGTAGGAAGAAGTAGTATTTACAGGTTTATTGAGATAATACTTTAGGATGAATTCTTCGTGAGGGCCATTTTTATATTCCCAGAACACAACTGTACTGGTGTTCAGCGGTGGTACCGCCAAAAGCACGGTGCAGCTGACTGCTGAGATGAGTCTCCCTGATGTTGGCTTTAGGTCAGCAGAGTAACAAGGAGCAAGTGTTTGTGCTGGCGAATAAAACAAAAGTTATTAAAAAGTTATAGATCTATTGATATTACTAGAAGAATATTGATATTATTCTAACAGTATCAGCCAGGTAGATAGTTCTGAACACAGAAACACTCCCTGGCTCAGCTCTTCTACAAACAGGAGTGGCATGGACTTAATCATTTCTGTGATGAGCTGGACTGTGACACAGCGGAAAAGCAGAAGACCTCAACAGCTGACTACAAGTTTCCTTCATGTCCCGGGCCTGAAAAACTTGGTTGCTTAACTTCAAAATTGACTTGAGTGGGTATTCACACAGCTCTAACAGTTTGCATCTGAAAGTCTCATGGTTTCCACTCCTAGGTATTTCTGCTATCTGTATCAGGGGCACGAAAGTAGGGGCCTCTGAACTAAACAAGCCGCCACCATGCATCAGCACTATATTGATGGATCCTGCCAGTATCACGAAATTAGAGTAAAAGCCAAGAAAACCCAGAAGCCCCTTCTCGCTATTCCCCTAAAAGCTTTTGTTTAGGGAAAAATCAGGCTTAGAGAGCGCAGAAGTCTGTGAGCACAAGTCTAGGACTTGCCTCCGTTTCGGTGGAAAGACTTTTTAAAAAGGAGCCAGGGAGAGTTTTTTGCAGGCGTAAGCCGCAGAGACTGCTCAGCGAAGCAGGCGCAGCTTGGCGCTCGTAGGCGCGCACCAGCCCCGCGGACGGTGTCGGCCAACAGCGGGCCAGCAGCGCGAGACAGCATCTGCCGCACCCCCCTCCCCAGCGCCCCAGCAGCACAAACCAACCTCCCAGGCTACAGACAAGCCCCCAAACGAGAAATTCAGCCGTGCAGCAGTCACGCAGGTGCGACCACGGCGCAGAGGCTCGGCGTGAGGGCAGAGCGGGCCCGCGGCGACGCGACCCGGCTGGCCCCGGCCACTTGCCTGTGATGGCGCTCCGGGCCCCCGCCGCGCCGGGTCCCCGGGCCAGCAGCCCCAGCAGCGCCAGCAGGCAGCACACGCACATCTGCGGGGAAGGGGCACACGCGCGTCAGTGTCAGCGGCAACGGCCGCGGGCCGGGCCCCGCCGCGGAGTGCCGGGACCCCCGCCCGCCCGGCCCGGCCCGGCCTCACCTCGCTCCGGCGGAGACGGCGCGGCGAGCGCAGCGCGGGGACGCGGCCGGGGCCGGGCACAGCGCGCCGCCCCCGCTCTCCCTCCCACCCCGCTCCGCGCCGGGCCGGGCAGCGCGCGCCGCTCCCGCGCTGGGCTGGGCCAGACCGGACCGGACCGGACCGGACCGGACCGGGCCCGGCGCGCCCCTCCGCTCCGCTCCGCACCGCCCCGCACCGCGCAGGGCCGGGAGGGTCGGGGCCCGCCTCGGGGCGGAGCGGGGAGAAGGCGCCGTCTGCCAGCGGCGGGGGCGGCGCGGCTGCCGCCGCCGCCCTGCCCGGGAGCCGGCGGGGAGCCCGGCTGCCTCAGCGGTGGCCGCGGCCTGGCTGGCCCGGGCGGCCGGGGACGTGCCCGCCGTTGGGCTTGCTTGCAAGTCCGGGGGCGGGAGTAGCTTTTTTATGTTCGGTTTTTAAGTATAACTGCTTGGCCAGTTGTGATTTTTCCGTGTGCCAGCTACATTTATAATACAGTGCTTCAAAGCAGATGAAGCTTATGACGAGCCAGTGACAACCACAGCGGGTTAACTGCTCAAATATTTCCAGTTTGGAGGGAAGGGAGGATCACTGAAGCCCACTTCTTCCCTTTCCGCAGGGATTTCTGGAGATTTTTACATCTCTGTTTAAAACCCAGGGTGCACCTATCTGTGCAAGATGGGAGCGCCGTCTGTTTAGACAGAGCGTTCTCGCGGGCGTCACTGTCTGCTGGACTTCGCATCCTGCCCTCAGCCTGCTAGCCAGTGCCTCATGCCCGCTTCTGACACCTAAAGCCACAGTCTTCAAGCAGGAGGGCTCTGCTAAAGCAGGTCTGTAAAGGTGTCACGAAGATATCCAGGTTGGGAAACTTATCTGCATGAGCAATAACCCACCAAAAAGCAGGACCATTTTTGAACCTAGATTTGTTCCCTTCCAGGGTCTAGTGCTTAAGGCAGAAGCATGACACTAAGCCCTGCAAACCCTGAAGGCCATACATGAGTCCTTCTCAGTCATCCCAGGACTTATTCTGACATCAAAGATGACACATAAGGTGGTATTTAACAGAAAAAAACACGCTGCTCCATTAAACCACAGCTTCTTTGTAATGAACAAAAAGATCCTCAAATCAGATGCTATGTGAAAAAGGTGCTGGGGGATGCTGTTAAATGCATTCACTGACATATTCCATGGCTCCTTAGGACCTTTTCAGCGGATTTGTGCTGCTAGGAGAAGCAAAGGAGCACAGAGCAGCCACCAAGAATTGTGTTTTCATGATTTGCCAAAGCAGCCTTCCAGCCCAAGGCGGTACTGCATGCTGCCCTCCGACAGCGTAGGCCTCCAAGTGAGAAAGGCAAAGGAGACCACGAGGATGCGTTCTCAGCCATGTGTGACTCTACTCTGCTGTCACATGCTCACTTGCCTTCTCTGACAACAAAGCCCAATTCGGAGATTCCTGCTGTCCCCAGCTGAAGTTTACCACGTAGAAGTACAAGGAAAGATTTTTTTTCCTTCTGCATATTGTTTCCCTCAACCTTACAGCTCCGGCGGGGAGTGAAGAATGGTGCAAGGTGGGCACCTTGGATACAGCTGTTTTGCCACAGCAAAACTATACGTGGTACTTTGCGTGCCCCAGTGACTTAGTGTCTGACGAAACCAACCCTGGATGTATGAAAGATAAAGCCAAGCGAAACTGGTTTGTGAACTCCTCTTGCAGGAGAGCTTCCTGTTGCAGGCAGGTTCAGACACCACTGCAGCGTCTATTTTGGATCCAAAACCACCCTTCGAAATGCAACAAGTTTGACATCAGCCAGGGCTGGGGCCTGTCAGTCTTCTTCCAAGGCCTTAGTGGCCCCACTGATTTCAGCAGGAGATGGGAGCTCTCCCCATATCAGCCTGAATCTCCAGAGGAAAAGCTAGCTATGGTTTCTTCCCGTGGGCACTCCCAAGCTGCAGGCCAGTGCTGGCTGTTCTTAGTGCTACTGACCCCTCTCCTTCCCTTTTTACTACTAGCTGGCCCTCAGACCTGCCCTGCTCCCTCACCCATGAGGCAAACCCTACCACTTCCAGGGCATGTCAGAACATGCATGAACCCACACGTATCCAAGCTGGTGGTGATGGGGTGAGGTGCGTCTCGGAGCTGGTAGCTCTTCCTAGGGCTTTTTGTTCAAAAATCTAATTTTTTTATTTCAATGCATTCAGCGGAGTGGAGTGTGGGGCAGGTGTTTGGGGGACTTCCAAGAATCTGGGACAAAAATGTGATGTCATGGAAGGACTAATCTCCTGTTTCTATTGCCATCATGTTGCAACTGGTGTCACACTGCATCCATTTCCTTACAGCCGGCTTGCCTGGCTGCTGCTTTTGGAAGGAAGCTGCTCCTGCCCATCCAAACCTGGAACCAGCACAGACTGTGTGACACTTGACAACAGTCACCGGCCAGTACTTGACACTGCTGGTAGAATGCTGTAATGGAAACAAAACCCAGTCTGTTTTCTGCTTAACATCTTTAAACAAGCACTTTCAAAAGAAGAGTCTGCAAACTACACTTCAAAACTCCCCCAGACACTACAAATTATGAATTTGCTATATGAATAATTGTTTAAGGCATGTTATAATTCCCCCAGGCTGCAAATCCCTAAGGTTTCATGAAGAGCAATTGCATCTCTCTTGGGAACTTGTATTCTTAACAGTGTTCCTCTCATTAACACACAGAGCTGGAGATACCAGGCTCTGGCGAGCCTGCAGTCTCTAACCTTCACTCTCCTGAGTCTGGAGAAAGACCTGGACTGGTTTGTGGGCGGTGGGAGGCTCTGAGGAGAGAGCCTGGCCTGATTTTCAGCACTACAGCAAACTGAACTCCTCCTGTGTCTAACTGAGACATCTGGGTCCAGACCCAGCAGAAATATCTGGGAAATCATCCCTCCCTCTTCTGTGCACTTCCACCACTCATGGACGCCTGCCACAAAATACCACTGCTCCTGCCCTGCTTTGCTGAAGACACTGTCCTTCTTCAGCAGTACCTGTAAAGCTGAAAAGATCCTCAGTCTTCTTCAGGGCTGAAAGGAAACCACAGAAGCACTGTTAGCAAGTTGGCCTAAATACAAAAGTACAGGGTGGGGAACAGCAAGCCTATGAACCAGGCTGTCTCCACGGGAGGGCGGTCGTCTGAATTGCCTAGCAAGGGCAGAAGAATCCTCTGGTCTGCATAGGGAAGCGGGGGTCCTCCCATGTCTGCCCAAAGCTTTCTTTTTATATCAGTCCTCCAAACCCTGGAAAATTATATCCAACACTCAGTCTGTTCCCTGGTAACACAGACCATCCTGAACCTGAGAACTCCAGGAAAAAAGTCCTCATCAAGATTCAACCTAAGAACACTGAGCTACTAGCTCCAGAAAACATGGGAGAAGTGGCAATCCCGTGGTGCTGCACCCTGGGACCCAAGTGTGCTGGAAAGGCTGTGTCATTGCTGGCATCTCTCCCTGCCACAGGACAGATCCACACCTCAGGCACACCTCATCCCATTACTGGGCTACCAGTTCACCCCTTTGATGTGCTTTCCCTGAAGACACTGCCCTGTTTCTTCACCCTCTGTGGGTGTTATTTCATTAGAGAGGCAAAGGTGAGGGGGAAAACTTAGCCCCCAAATGAATCAGGATTGTCCTGAGAGCGAGAGGATGTCCCAGCATTTTCACGTAAGGATGCCAGTGCAATGGAACTCAGAGCTCTGCACAGGCACTAGGGACTCCAAGCCCTCTGCAAACGAAGCTGTCCAAGCAATGTTATTTTAAAAGCCAAATATAATGACAGTGCTTGACAGTGGTCCTTCAAAATAATGATACGTTATTTGCCTAGAGATTTACACCTTTCAGATGAAGATTTGACAAATGATGATATCTCCTTCCTCAAATATCCCTATTCCCTGTGCCTACAATGGGGATTTTCCCACTGTAAAACCTCAAAGGCCAGGAGTGATCAGCCAGAAATCAACAGAGCCCCGCAACCCAAAGCCTGAGGCACCAGGTCCCTGGGACCCCTGTGCTGCCAATTCACATTCAGTGAATCGAGTGCTGCAGAGCAGACACTTCGCTATAACTCAACCATACAACCTGCTCAGGGACACAGAGCAGGGCCAACAGTTCAATTCAGGTTCCCAAAGGGCAGAGGCCAGCACTCCCAGGTGCAAGTGCTCAAGGACACACCATCTGCATCTTTTCTCTTCTACCTCCCTCTCTGCAACAGATTCCTTCAATCCAAAAATGCCCACAGACCCTAGGGGGAACTAAGCAATCACACACACAAATGCAATGCTCCATCTCTGAAGTCAAGCTGAAAGAGTGACACACCAGCGATTGCTTTGTGGCCTCCTGAAACCCCAGTGTTATGGCCAAGAGCCCCCTTCCCCTACAACGGCTTGTCTGGTACATTCTGCTGGGACCAGGCACCTCTGCAGCACCTGGTAAACAAATCGTGAAAGAAAACATGAGGTGGGCTACAAGCTGCGGCAGGGGAGAGCATGTCCCACGCCTCAGAGCAGAGTGGAAAGGCCCTTGCAGGTGCCGTTGGTACTGGCAGCCCAGGGAAGAGATGAGACAGGACTGTGCTGGAGGGTCAACTCCTTCCCAGGGACTGGTAAAGCTGCCCCAAGGGGCTGTTTCTTGAATGTATTGCAATTTCCAGAGACAGAAAGAGACGGATCATAGTGGTCCCTGATGTTGCACCACTCCTGACGTGGAGTAGGAGCTAATGGCGGTGCATTGATTGGTGTGGGAAAATGAGTTGGCCAGCAAGACGCTGGAGAAGGTGCAACTTATCAGTTCATTTTTACAAAGGAGGAAAAGGAAATACAATGAGACTTTCATCTAGTCACATATAAACAGAAATGCCAGGACTTCAAAGGATGAAGAACAGACTCATGGCCATCTGTCCTAGGCACTAGTCTTTGCTTCTTCACATCAGGAAATTGTTTCCCAAAAGTAAGGAAAACACCCCCCCACACACACCCCTCTAGTTCTTCCGCTAGGCCCATGGAGCACCGCTAGCACTCAGGGCTCAGCATCTGAGCTCAGCAACTGCTTTGCCCAGGCTCTTCCACTCAGGAGAGAGCAAGAGCCTCTCCCCGAGGCAGCTCCAGGCACAAGCACATGCACAAATTCAGTTGCGGGAGGCAGATGAGGAGGCTGCTGCCTCCAAGCCCTTCTACAGTAGTCCTTCCACCGCCCTTCAGCAACGTTATAACTGTCTCCATCCTGAACAGATGAATCAATTGTACCCCCCCCCTTTTTTTTTTTGGAGAAATGGACATGGTATGAAGAAATTAGACCTGGAATTAAAAACCTTCTTTCTTTCCCTTCCACATCCACAAGCTGTGAAAAGAACTGAGCCAATCTAGTTATTGCTAGCAACCCTCTGGCTCTTTAATTATCCTTGTAGTGGTTGCTTGGGGTGTGAGTTTTGTTGTTTTGGGGATACTGCAGGGCAAATGGAGGGCTCTGGGGTCCACTGGAGGGCAAACTGTGTGCCCTAGGTACATCTAGGGCTCTGAAAGGCAGAGGACTGTGTCACAGCAGAGGGCAAAGGGAGGCATCCTGAGGAGCCCGGAGGGCAAACGGAGGGCTCTGGGCTATATACGAATGTAAATGGGGGGATCTTGAGGGGAACAGAGAGAAAACAGAGGGCTCTCCAGTGCACCAAAAAGCCGGCAAAGAGTTCTGGAACACACCGAAATAAGGCTCTGGGGCACACCAGGGGAAAACAGAGGGCTCTGGGGTGCGCCAGAAGCAAACCAGAGGGATTGGGATGCACCGGAGGGCTAACAGAAACCCCTGGGACATATCACAGAGCAAAGGAAGGGGAGCTGAAGGGAGCAGGGGCAAACTGGGAGCCCCAGAGTGTACCGAAAGACAAGCTGAGGACTTTTAGGTAAATCAAAAAGGCACGTGGAGGGATCTAGGCTATCACAGAAGACAAATGGATGGGCCCTGAGAGGCACCCAGAGAGCTGTGGCGTGTACAAACAGCGGTCCCTGGGGCGCACCTGAATGCAATGGGGGCCTGCAGGAGCCGGACGGCACATTTTCTTCCCTGTCAGCCCTTATTTTGGTACCTGCTCACACAGGCTCAAGTTAGCATTTCACATTAGGTTGTTTCTAGTTGTTGGGTTTTTATTTGCTTTTATAAAGCGCTGCATTACTATTCTGAAAGGTGGGCATGTATTTCAGAAAGTGGGTTACATATTAAAGCTAGGAAAGGGAAAGAGGAGTCCTATGGCATCACAGCCCTCCCCTTCTCCCTTGGGAGGTCCTTCCCTCCTACACAGTGTGTTATTTGCTCTCCTCCCTGTGGATCACAACCACTGGTCTGCACAGGGAATGTCCTGTTTGCCCCACAGCCTGGATTTGAAGAAATTCATGGCTAAAAGAGGAGGTCTTTTCCACCAGTGGCAGAAAAGCCACAGAAGCCAAGACAGCACTTACATTCAACTAGCATGAGCTTCACTTCAGCAAGCATTACCTTTGCTTTCGCCTGCAAGGCAGGCAGTTTTCAGGAACCTGTGTCATGGGGTCCCTTGGGAGACATCTGATGTGTGTACTTCTAGGAACAGACTTAAGTTTATTTTCAAGGCACAGAAGCCTCCATTTAAATGTTCAAAACACAAAACGCTGACCACTGCCAGCACAAAAAAGGGTGAAAACATGGCTGTCTTGAGCGTGGAAGTCACCCATAGCAATCCCAAGGCAACAAGGCTGCACAGATGCAATTCACGGAGAAGGCCAAGTCACCAGGAGGCTGGGGAAGCAGGTCAGCTCCTCACCCAGGTCCCCATTCCCACCAGGGGGAGATCCATCAGCAGGAAAAGGCCTCTTTTCCCTGGAGCACAACCCAAATATAGGGAGCTCTGGATGCCCCAGCTGTGTGAAGCACACAGGGCTGCGTACTGGTGTACTTCCTCCCTGGGCTGACACTGCACAGCACAAGCCCACCAGGGCTGGCCCAGGTTAAACTCTTGCCACTAGGCAGGGGACACTTGGGCCTCACACTGATGCACATTTGGGGGAATATTAAGCGGGATCATTCGACAGCATGGCTCAGGTTATCTGAAAAATTAGAGAGGAGGAGAACAAACACACAACACCCCAAGTCTGATATCCTGAATGGCTTATAGTATCTAAGGAAGAAAAATGTACGTGGTAGGAAGAAAATAGACAGAATTAACACCCCTCTTTCTTTCCCCTCCACATGCACAACTGAAGACAACTGAGCCAGTCTGGCTGGATGCTGGCAACCCTCTGCCTCCTTCAAATCTCTTCAGGGTGGTGTTTCGGGAAGCGGCTAGTTCAAGAGCTGTGGTTTGAGTAATTTTGTTAATGTTTTTATTAAATTCCTTTTTGAGCTGCTGTCCAGGTTGAGCTCTGCATCACTGTCAGACCAGGGCGCTAATATGAAGGAAGCATTGAGCTTCCAAACATCTGAAGGCTCGCACAGGGTAACAGGAATAGTTTAAAAAAACCTCATTGAAGAGAAGTGCCTTTTGGTGCGCCCCACAGCCCTCTGTTTGCCCCATGGCACCCCTGAGCCCTCTGTGTGCCTTTCAGTGCCCCCAGGGCCCTTCTTCAGCCTTTCAGTCCCCTCAAAGCCACTTCATCTGCCTTTAAGTGCACCCCAGAGCCCCTGTATTTCTTTCAGTGCACTCAAGCCCTCCATGTGCCCTCTTGGTCCCCCCCAGACGAGTTAGTTTCTTTACTACTGCATGCATGTTTGTTCTTCTGTGCATGCGCGTGTGTGCATGGGTGTGCATGATTGCATGTGTATATGTGCAAGGGTATGTGTGCCTGTGCGTGTGCGCTTGTGCTTGTGTACATGCGCATGCACGTGTGTTTTGCGCATGTGTGTTCATGCAAATGTGCACATACATGGAGACACACACACACAGGTGCATGCACCCCCCCCCACATATGCACACACACGCACAGATGCACATGCATGCACAAATGCGCACACACACACACACACACACACACACAGAGAAATGCACACGTACACACATGCAGGGACACACTCATGTGCACATTCACATACACACAAACAGAGAAACACACCCAGACACAGGCACACACACGCAAAACCACAAAGGTGCCCAGAGCCAAGTACACGCACGCACACATGCATGCTCACAGGAACACAAAACCACACACACATGCGCAGGGCATGCACACAAGCACACAGACGTACACAGGGGCATATGTGCATATACACCCCCACGCAAGCACAGACGAACATGTGCACACCTGCATGTGTGTGTGCCTGTGGTGTGCAGGTGCTTGAGCATTTGCCTGTGTTTGCTCCCGTGTGTGTGGTATGTGTGCAGGCACACAGGTGTGT
Source organism: Apteryx mantelli (assembly GCF_036417845.1). Classification (NCBI taxonomy): domain Eukaryota; kingdom Metazoa; phylum Chordata; class Aves; order Apterygiformes; family Apterygidae; genus Apteryx; species Apteryx mantelli. The sequence goes on from NC_089990.1 coordinate 25,290,627, forward strand.
GCGTGTGCTTGTCGTGTGCTGTCTGTGCCTTTCAGGGAGGGGGACTCATGGCTTTCGTGGTGCGCCCAGCTTCAGTCTGAAGCAGGAAGCACCAGAGAGGCTCTGGGGCTCTCTGTGCTGTAGCACACCCACTAAAACCAAAGCACGGATGTACATTGAGGGCACAACCGGGCAGAAATTATTGTCTCAAAGTGACCCCACAAAGCATTTCAGCACAGGAATCATTCCACTGGCATCGCTGGAGGTACCATACGCATAACACCAGATGGAGGCATAAGGGCTTCCTCGCTCCGCTTCTGAGAGTCCAGCATTTCTCAGGATGATCTCCGCAACCTGGAAATAAACATGAGTGACACAGAGGCAATGAAATCAGCCTTTTTATCTCATTTGTTAATATAGGGGGGGCAGGAGGAACTGGCAGGAGAACCAGTTCCCTCTCACAGGTGAACGGGCACAGAGCTGGTATATCTGATGCTGCGTAGTGCTGGGCAAAGGCAGAGAAATGCAGCTATTTTCTGCTGGCTGGGTATATAGTCCAGAGTTTGAACAGGGCATTGTGGAATAGGGCAGAGCGATTTCATCTCTCACAGAGCTTCCCTGTGCCCCAGGCTGGGGAATGCAGCTGGCATCTGCCAGAGAGGTTTGGCACCAACGCTCTGCGTGTCTGCACGAAGCATCCCGGTGCTGGGAGTCAGGTGCTCTGGGGAGCTCCCCTGGTTTCCCCCACCTCTGCCTTTGCTATCTCCAGTGAACCACACAGGGAGCTGGTTGCTGCTGCCTGGGGTGAGCCAGTGCAGAAGGACAGCTCCACAGCTGCCAGCATCCAGCCACTGATGATATTCCCTGTGCGGCCAGCCTTGGGGACAACCGGGTAAGCAGGACGGATATGCTGTGGCAGGTGTCTTGGTTCCTCCAACATCCTTGTTACCTCTGGGGTGTCCGTGTCAGGGGGACATGCCTGTTGCTGGTGCTCTGTGACCACCCGCTGCTCCCCAGGGCTTTGGGGGCAGGGGGGCAACACAGTGCTTGGTGCACAACAGCTGTGTTAGTGATCTTGGGGTGGTGCTAAATATCACCTGCCATTGCCTTCTGGGTGCTGCCAGGCAGGTCATTTTGGGGAGCCGCTGTGATCCCTGCCTCCTCCATGGCAGGGAGCCAGTTCCCAACCAGTGTTTGTTAGGATGGTTTTTGCAGGGCAGGAGCCTGAGCTGGAGCACCAGAGCAAGCCATGTTGGCCTTGCCCCAGTTCCTCTCTCATTTACTCACAAGGGACTTCTCTTCAGCACAGGCGATGCTGGGTCCTTGCAATGAAGCGCCAGAAGCCCCCCGTGAAGAGCACAGCCCTGCTGATACAGGGAGTGAGGGAGGATCCAGGTGCAAGAGGAGTCGTTAAGCAAGGGCCCCAAAGTGGCGAGTGACCAAAGCTAAAGCCCAAGGTGGCTTTGGGTGCCTGAGCACCCCGTTCCCAAAAAGTCGGTTGTGCCCAGTGCATCAGAGCAGGAGAGCCCGGTGGAGACCCTTTGCTGCCTGCCGCAGGCAGGGCAATCGCGGGAGCGATAGAAAGGCTCTCGTGCCCAAGGTGGTCAGTGGGGGGCTGCTTTTGGGCCCATACAATGAGTGCAGGGTGCTGCACTGCAGAGGCAGCAGCTGCGGCATCCTCTCTCCACGGGAAAGGCCACCAGGCTCAGAGAAGCAGGAGCACAGTTCAATGTGCTCCAGAGTGGGTAGCCCTCAGGGACAGCTCTTGTCCAGACCGTCTCCACCCGAGACTGTTTGACAAACCCAGCCCCCTTTGCTGAAGGTGCTGGTGAGAGCAGGCATCTGCACTTGCCCTACAGCCCCCCGTGGAGTGGGACGAGTTTTGCTTCAATGCCCCATGCTTTTTAGTGAAGCTGGGAGTGCTCTTGGCTGACCTGACCGTGGCTGAAGTGTCAGGTCTGGCCATCTGAGTGTGAATCGTGCAGCCGCAGGTTACCTGTGGGCCCAAGACTGGCAGCACCATCAGTGCAGAGAAGTGAAGCCCTGGGCTCTGCTGAAACTAGGGTTTGGGGCTGCTGCAGCTGGGGGCACCAACCCAGTGTGCTGAGCCACACGCTTTCAGGGCAAAATGGGTGGTTTAGCCCTATTGTTGACAGAGGAAAGGGCCTGGAGTTTATTTTCCTGCCATTTCTATCAAAATACATTTTCTTTTCCTACGTGCTTGTTGCTGAGGATAACTGCTATTTCACTTCTTGCCCGCTCCTCCACCAGCCTGCCAGGACCACTGTTTCGGGCTCTAGCTAAAGCTGCAAGGAATAAGTGATCTTGTTTTCCAGAGACCCTGTCCAAAGGAAGAGGGACTTGTTTTCACCTTCATTTACCCCTTGAGAAGCAGCTGCAGAAAGAAGTGGGCCTGTGTTTGCCAGCTCGCACTGCTCCCTGCAGCCCTCAGACTTCTCGATGGGGAGCTGTGCTGCAGGGGTAGAGGGGAGCAGGAATCAGGCATGGCAGCGCTGCACTGTGTTGTTCTTGCTCTTGAAAATAAAAACTGGAGCTAGTCACAACTGAGACAAGGTGGCACTTGTTTTATTCAGTGCGTGGTTTGTTTAACCTCTGCTAATAGTTCTCAGAAAGAGAACTCCCCCACCCCGTCTCTGGCTTCTCCCCAGCTCCTGCATGGAGAAGAGCTTGGTGCTGCTGTGCTGCTGGTGTTAAAAGCGGGCAGCTGACAGGCGTCTCCTTGTGGCTTTTAGGTGCTTGCAGTGGATAAGAGCTTGTGCCAGCAGCAGCTGCCTCTCCTCCTTGACAGATGCTCCCTTCCTCCCAGCTTGTGCTTTCCTTGATGGTAGCATGGCTCTGGCTAGTTCCAGTCCATATCGCAATGCCCTCACTAAAGCTTTCCTTCCAATGCACCGGAGAAAGCTTTTCCACAGCGAAGGGCAGGCGGCAGCAGCGCGGGGTGAACAACAGGGGCAGCCCCAGCGTGATGCAGGGTTGAAGCCTCTGTTTGTGGATGCGAGGAGGAAGCAGTGAGTGCTGCAGAGCCTAAGCACCTTGTCTGGCAGAGCAGAAATCCTGCGGGGCATTTTTATCCCCAAGCAACTCGCCTTTAGGCTATTTTCCTGAGAGGGGTGGAGGACCAAAGAGCAAATTGTGTTGGGTTTCCCCTGCCTGCCTCTTTTCTTAAGGGAAGGGGGTGGGGGGCAAAAGAGCCAATCTTGCAGGGGCTTGCCCCAAAAGCACCCAAGATATGGGCTCTTTGCCCCCCCTCACCCGCCCGCCCCCTCAAGAAAATAGGCTGAGTTGTGTGGCAACAAAAATACAGAGAGCTTTGCCTCTACCAAACTCACTTAGTCTCACTGCTTTTTGGCCCCTTCCCCTCTCCTTTAAAAGGGTGGCTACACGAAGTGAGCAAGGGCCAAAAGAACAGTCTTGGTTTTCTTTCCCCCGCACATCTCCGTTTGCTCCATGGTGCTGATGAAGGCGGCTCTCCTTCATCTTGCAGTTATATGTTGTTAAAAAGGGCCTGGGTCCGGGCTGTGCTGGCTGCTGGTTTATTAACAAACAGACCCTGTTCCTCAAAAATGAATCCTTTTGCCTCCATCTCCCAGCCTGGCCCACGCACAGCCAGAGGCTTCATGGGGCTCAGATCCTGCAGGGAACCTGCCCTGGCCAGGGGAGGCATCCTGGGCTCTGCTTGAGAGAAGCAGCTGAAGGGATCAGGTTTAGGGAGACTTGTTGGGTTTTGCTTACCAGTTTTTCTGGTCTCCAGGTCTGGTGTCTGCAGTGAAAGCAGGATCCAGCCAGCTGCTCCTGCCATCGCTGAGCATCCTCCCTGGCCAGGCTGGGATGGAGGAGGCCATGCTGGGCAGGACAGAAGGCTCCAAGAGGCCGTGGTAGAGAGGGCTGGAGACAGGGTAGATGTCCTGAACTGCCTGCTACCCCAAGCAACATGGGGCTGGCATCTGAGCTGATGGGTCCTACCCAGCCTGAAGAGGAAGGGAATGGCTCAGGTGAGACAGGACCAGTTCTCTCTCTCCTGCCTGCAACTGTGAAGGCCTTGAACCGACCCTCTAATTACCTGGAAATTGGACGAGGACTGAGGGGTCAAGCAGGACACAGGAGCCTGTGAAGAACTGCAGAAGGCAAGTAGAAGGCTCGAAGGGTGCACCAGAAGATACGAGGAGGCCCCTGGGGATGCACTAAAGGCACTCAGAGGCCCCTGGGGTGAGCAGAAAGGAAATTGTAGACAACTGAGAGGCACAGAAAGATCCACGAAGGCACCTGGGCCACACCAGAAAGCATAAAGAGGCCCCTGAGGTGCATGGAAAGGCACGTGGAGGACACTGGGGAACACCAAAAGGTACCTGGAGGCCCTGGCGAGTGCTGAAAGGCACTCAGAGGCCCCTGGTCCACAGCAAAAAGCAAACAAACTACCCTAGTCTGCACCGCAAGGCACACGGAGATCCCTGTGCCACACCGCAAGGCACATGGAGGGCCCCACACTGCACCGCAAAGCACGCAGAGGCCCCCGAGCCGCACCACAGGGCACTCAAAGCCCCACAGTCCACCCCAAAAAGCACCCCGAGAAGAGCTTGGAGGCCCCAGGCTGTCTCCAAAGGTGCTCAGAGGCCCATGGCCTGATCCAAAAAACAGACAGACTATCCTGCACCACACCAAAAGGCATTCGGAGAACTCTGGCCTGCCCTGAAAGGTGCTCTAGGGTGCCTGGATTGCACCCAAAGGCACTCGGAGGCCTTGGCCCAGAATAAAAGCCACTGTGAGGCAGCTGCCTCACCCTGAAAGGTGTTCAGAGGACCATGGCCTGCCCCAAAAGGCACACAAACTATCCAAGGGTGTGCCTGGGATTGTGGTAGGTGAACTCCTTGGCCAGAAGCTACAAAACTACCAGTAGGCTTTGTGTTGTCTAGAAGCGTGTTTGTGCAGTGACTATGCATGTAGACATAGAGCATATGAGAAGAAGTGCAGAGGTGCAGGTGCTGTGGGGCTTGAATAGCCATGTCAGGCCTCTGTCAGGGGCCGAAGAGACTTTGGCTGCGAGCACTTGTTAGGGGTTGTGGTGGCTGAACTCCCGTCTAGAATTGCACTTTTGCTGTGAACATGCAGGTAGACGTGATGTCAAGTAGGGATAAGAGTGGAAGGGGAGGGCTGGAATAAGCATGCCACGGCCAGGGTGGGGGCCCAAGGGAACTTGGCTGTGACTGCTTCTTAGTGGTTGTAACAGGTGAGCCTCTTGGACAGAAGTTTGAATAGGAGGGTAGAGATGATGTTTTTGAAGAGAGAGGAACCGTGAGAAGCAGTTGTTACGGGGCTGGAATAGGCATCCCAAGCAGTGTAGGGGTAAGCTGGCTGTGAGCTCTTGTTTTGGTGTCGGCAGTGGCTGTCCACCCTTGCTTACTCTTCAGTGGAGAGGAGATCTTAGCAATCAGGCCGATTTTTTAGTGGAGAGAGAGATGATGCACAGAGCTGCCTTTGGATTGCGGGCGGAATCTCCATCAGAATATGGGTATAGGCAAGTCAGAGGAGCTACCAGTGAGCTCCTGTCTTGGATGGTGCTGCATGCCCTTGCTTGGCATGCAGTGGAGAGGATCATGTGTGATGGATGCCTTCCATGTGCCTTTTGGGTGTATCCCACTACTCTCTGCGTGCCTTTGGGTGTTCCCCGGGGTCCTCCCTGGGCCTTGGGGTGCTTCCAAGAGCCCTCCATGTGCCTTTCAGGGCACTCAAGGGCCCTCTCTGTGGGCATATGGTCTCCCCCAGGACCTTCTGTGTGATTTTTGGTATGCCCCAGGGCTCTCCCTGTTCCTTTCGGTGCAACCCAGGACACTCAGTGTGCATTTTGAAGCACCTCAGGCACTCCATATGCCCTGTGGGTGTGCTGTAGCAGCCTCCTTGTGCCTTTGGGCGCACCCCAGGACCCTCTATTTGGCCAGGGTGGTTCCAAGGGCCCTCCGCGTGCCTTTCAGTGCATCCAAGGGCTCCCCTTGTGCCTTTAGACACCCCCTAGGGCCCTCGGTGCTCCTTTTGGTGCAGGCCAGGACCTTCCATGTGCCTTTGAGCGTGCCCCAGGGTATTCCATTTTCCATTTAGTGTGCCCCAAGAGCATCTCCGTGTGCCTTTCAGTGCACCCCTAGACGCCTCCCTGTGCCTTTGGGTGTGCCCCAAGGCCCTCCATGTCCTGTTCAGTGGGCCCCAGGGCCCTGCACGTGCTGTTCAGCACACCCCATGCCCTCCGTGGGCCTTTCTTCATGCCCAGGGCCCTCTGTGTGCCTTGGGGTGCACCCCATAAACTTCCATGTCTCCTTTGGTAACACTCGAAACTTTGAACAAAGCTATTCAAATAAATAGGGGTACTAGCTTGGCTCTGCTGTTTGCGTTGCAGCCACCAGGGCAGCTACGTGCAGGCAGAGTCCACAAATGTTGTCACTATAAATGATAAGTACACCACATTTTTGCCTGATACAGGAGCACGAGTTTTAACGATAGATCAGCATACCTATGAAGGTAAAGCTCCTTTAAAGAAACAAGCGATATCAGTAGTAGGTGTCAATGGTGCAGTTAGCACTTCTGCAGCTGTAGGGGCTAAATTAATATTGTCCAATGTCTGTACCATAAGACACTTGTCATGGGGCAAAATGAATAGTCTGGGAATGGATCTTCTGAAAGGACAGTCTTGGATAGATAGCTGGGGTAAGTGGGAAACTGGTCATCCTCCAGTTACAGGAAAAGCAGATCTCCATATGATTAAGCCTATAAATGTGCTACAAACAGCAGCCCCCACCCCATGCCTAATACCAAACCAGTTAACATTCCTCAGTGTCAGCTGCCTGCTCCTGCCATAAAACCTGTGACAGAAGTAATCAAACAATTATATATTCCATATATAAATATATGCCATAGAACAGCCCAATACAGCCCGTTAAAAAAACAGGTGGGATGTAGCACTTGACTATTCACTCTAGGGCTTTAGATAAAGCTACTGGCCTTTTCACAGCTGCTGTTTCTAGCATTGTAGATAGAGTTAATACAACAAATGAATGTGCCTGGGACTGGGACGGTGAGACAAAAGAAGGGGTATGGTTCGCAGGCGGGAGTGCCAAGTGAGTGGGGAAACAGTGGAGAGGCAAAGCTAGAGCTATGCTGGTAGAGACTAGAGAAGCTTTTGCTGACTAAATCAATGGCTGGGCCCAGCTGGCAGAGCTTAGAGCTGTGGAAATGTCCCTGGAGCAAGGAGCCACTTGTGTCTACGCGGGCTCAAATGCTGTAGGGGCCAGTGCCACCCAGTGGCTAGAGAACTGTGCGGAAAACAATTAGCAAGTAAATGGTACAGGCACACGGGGAAAAACACCCTGGGAAAAGATTTACGATATAGCTTAATCTGAGAACATATCCATAGGACATGTATGTGCCTGCCAAAAACCTTAAAACCTTGAGACAAAGTGGAATTAGATGGCTGATCATCTGGCTAGAATAAACATATTACAAAAATCTGAGGCAGGATGGCTGGGTAAATGGTTACACGAATAGTTAGGACACACTGGGAGTTACGATTTATTTCAACAGGCTGCAAGGAGAGGATGGCCTGTGACAAAAGCTCTGGCAAAGCAAATTGTAGACGCCTGCCGTTTTTGCCAAACAACGTGGTACAGTACCTGTCAAACAACAGTTTGCCAGTCTTAGGGAAGGTGAACTACTCTGGGAAACTTGGCAAGCAGATTATGTTGTGCCGCTAAAGCAAACAGCTGAAGGCTGGAAATACATCCTTACAGGAGCAAAAATAATCAGCAGTATAGGGAATGCGTACCCCATCCGAGCTGCAACTGGTCTAGCAACTGCTGCTGGTTTAAACCAGTGGTTTGCTACTTTTCTCTTGCCCGCAGAAATACAATCTGATAATGGATCCTATTTTAAGAATAAAGAAGTGCAAACTTGGTGTGCTTCAAATGGAGTACAGTGGACTTCTTTGCACCTACCGTATTGACCTCAAAGCAATGGGGTAGTAGAAAGATGGAATCGACTAGTGAAACAACAGCTACACGAGAGTGAATCTATTAGTACCTCTAAGTGGGGATGCCATTTGTGGGAAGCTGTAAGACAGCTAAATAAGCAACAAACTCCCATGGGAAGTCCCATAGATAAGGGGTTCATGTCAGTAGCTGCACGAATTCCTGCTAGAACAGAAGTGAAACCCTATTGAAGTCCTGGAGGTGAAGTTGTGGTTAAACATCCAACTCAGAGATGGATCTGGGTGACTCTTGTTTTACAAAGGAAAAGGAGTAAGGGATGCTGTAGACACTAGAGGGAGTAAATTAGCCCTAACTGAGGCTTGGATTATGTCCAAGACCTAGGTGTCTTCTCTTGCAGGAAAAGGTGCTGTTAGCTTATCACCGTGGGAATACTGGAATAACTGGAACGTACACCCCAAACCTGTCTTTAACAGGTTCCGCCTTTTCACTTTGCCCATGGAACAACTCGAGTATTAAAGATCAGTCACAACCCATCTTTAGAACTACGTTTACAGGAGGAATACAAGCTGTGATAGCACTAGGTCAAGGACTGACAGTAGGCAATAATGGTACACTATCCCTAAGATCTAAAGTTAAGGTAAATGTAACTCTATGGGATAACGCTGGACGGGAAGCTGCACGTGGCTCTGACAATAGAGTGAAATGGCTACTACAGGCATTTTAAGGCAACATTTGCCATTGTAATGTGGCATATGTTTTTGACCAAATCACCAAGCAGACTTACTGCATGACTTCTCATGTGACTGAACAAAAGATGTGTTGTTTTGCACTGTTTCATACCTCAGTAGTAATTGGAGTAACCTTTCCTCAGCTAGACAGCTTTCTCAAACAAAACACCAAAGTTACTCAACATCGGTATGAAGCTGGAAAACACTTGGAAGAAAAAGGAGTAAAAATGATATATGATACTAACGAACTGCTTTGGTTAGCAGAAGTTGAAACCAGTCTTACTGAACATCATTGGCGTGATATCTTGAAAGGCTGCTCAGCAAAAGCTACCAGCATATTGTGACTGATGTTACATCCTATGCTCATACTGTTAATAATCACTGTATCGTTATTTGTTGCAACCTTGATGTTGATCTGTTATCTTAAAAATTGAGTAGTACACATGCATGAAATATTAACTCAAGTTCAATCACATACAAAACTACTGTAAATTACTGTTTTCCCATATATATTTATGTTCTTCCCCTCACGGTGCACAGGCAAGAGGGCTGGTCATTCATACGATGAATGGATTAAGCTCACTGTGCAATGCCAGTAATCGTTAAATGTTGGTCTGAGCAAGGGGCGGAATGTGACGAACACATAAACCCCTGCAGTGGAAGAAGGGTCAGAGGAGATGGGCAAGGGCGAGGTGCCCATGAAGCTCAGGGAAGAATGTAGGGAGTGACTGACCACAGCTGTTGCAAGGAAAGCTGAATTTATCTCAACACAAAGGGGACTAAGATGGCGGCCTTTGTTTTGGATAAACAGCTGTGTCAGTTGAGTGGCTCAGCTGACTATATCACAGTGGAGTGGATCAGCTGGTTGGGTAAATGTTTCTCCCTGAGTTCATCAAAAGAGTGTGACTGTCTCCTGGAGCTGGACAGACCAGCATGGGGGGAGTGCATGCATGGCTCAGCCCAACACAGAGTATAAAACTGAGCAACTAGCAAAAGACTTTTGAAGAGAGCAATGGACTTGAGCGGCTTTCAACCCACGTATTGCGTCCCTGGGGACACCCAGCGTTGTGATGGTGAACAAATCATAGAGACCGGTAATGGGAATGACATTTGTGAGCCCCAGCGCTGCCTATAGAAGAGCCTAGATGACCCCGTGGGTGCATTAACTGCCTCATCTGCCAAAGCAGCCATGTGCCGTCGCAGGCACTGCCTCAGGCCGCGAGCCGGACACTCACTCTTGCATGCTTCCCCAGCAGTGCCAGGCAGCAGAGCAGCGATCCTCGTTGGCACTAGGGCTGCCTTTCCAGGAGGTGAAGTGCTCCTGCATGTGAGACACCCAGGCGGGAGAGCTGCATGCCCCAAGTCGAGAGCAGGAAGAATTGCTTATTCTCTTGTGACATCTGATAGCCCACCTCTGATAGCTGCCAAGGCCGTCAGGGACGCAGCTGCCTGCAGCTCATTCTTTCCATTCATGATTGTATCACAAACCATTTGGTGTCCATAACCTTAGCAGAGGCTGGCCCAGGCCTGAGCAGATCGAGTGTGACCAGCTCCTGCCCCAGTGGAAGCAGCTACCCCAGTGACCACCCTGCTGCTCCCAGCTCCTCTCCGCAAGGCCTCGAAGCTTGTGCTGATTACACTTGCATCCGGCCTGGAAGGTCAGAGAGACCTGTCTTGCTCTCCCTGCCCCTCATGGTGCTCTGTGAACCCACCCTGCTCTCCCCTTCCCTGTCTTTCCCTGAGTCCTGGACACACCGGGACGATGGTGCCCTTGAAACAGCCTGGGGCAATGCACCAGTGGGGCAAGAGTGACCACCTCTGCCCTTGCTAGGGAGCGCCAATGCATGCATATTACCTGTCATTGGAAGAAAGGCAATGGGAAGAAAGGCTGGCTCACTGGCAGGCTCAAAGGCTGCGCTCAGGCTGGCCATGCTTGGCCATGAGCTTGGGCTGACGGTTAAGGAGCCTTTGTTGGTACATGTACAATGTCACCATCAGAGTGCAAAGGGAGTTTGCTCATTTCTCTCTGTGATGGTACGCACCCTTACTGGGGGCTGCCCTGACAGCAGCACTGCTCTGAGGTGGGCAGCGGGTACGGTGGCTTTTGGAACCAGAGCCCTCATGTCCCCATGTTATGGGGGATGAAGCCTGCGGAAAGATCGTTCCAGCCAGAGCTCAAATCAGTTCTGCCAGAGCTCAAATCCCTCAGAGGAGTAACTGCTAAGGAAGCTGGGGAGATTGGAGCTAATCTCAAGCTAAATCACACCTTGCTTGTGAGTCTCAATCTCGCTGTGGGTACAATGCCAAGAGCAGCGATGAGGAGTGTGGGTACTTGAACACGCGAAATCATCAGGTCACAAACTCTTGTCTGAAAGGTAGAGATCTCTTGGCAAATTTATTGCAAGCAGGAAATGGCTGTAGCCGGACGAGTTTCTGTGTGCGAGTCCGTGTGCCTGGGGCTTTGTCCTTGAAGACCCCTGTCTCTGGCAGGGTTGTTGGTCTCCCTAGTGGCAGCAGTGTTCTGGGGCAGTATTTCTGTCGCCCCCAGGACAGAGCGTGGCTCTGGCTGCCCATCTAAGCTGGCAGGTCCTCCTTACGTGCCATGAGCTGAGGCTGGAAGTGGCAGGTGCTCTGGGGCGAGCTGAACGCCTCCAGCATGATCGCGTGCGTCTCTGTTGCTCTCCCTCCTTGTGCTCCACATCGACAGGGCCAGCTGCAATGTCAGGGGAGGCACCTGGCACTTGCGTCCCGGCCCCGTCCCTCTCGCTGCCCCCTGAGACAGCTGCAGGAAAAAGCTCTGCGCAGAGCCCGAAGCAGTGTCGTGAGGAGCGAGGGTCGTTGCCTGGGAGCCGGTGGGTCCGGAAGAGCAGCGATGGCTGTGGGAGGAAGGAGAGCCGTGGGTGAGGGGCTGTGCGAGCGCAGGGCAAGCACCTGCTGCCCCCCGCCACCAAGGGCGTTCCCAAGACGTTGTGGCTTAGTGCAGCTGGCCTCAGTGCCCCTTGCTGGGCCGGGCCAGGCCAGGCCTTCTGCCCACAGAATGGCTCTCGACTCGCATACGTACCTGGGTCACCCTCTGGCGTGTCTCTGGAGGAGGAGGATGAATTTGCATCCACTTTGTGCTCAGAGGGAAACTGCAAGGGGAGAGAAAAAAAGCAGAGGTGAGTGCCATCAGCTCACAAAGCTCAGGGGACTGGTGGCCTGGCATGAACGGGGGAAAATGGTACACGGCGTGGGGATGCTGCGAATGGCCGCGAATGGCCGCGGGAAGGGTCCTGTGACTGGTGGGCCAACGGGACGAGGCTTGTGATGGGGCTGTAACAGCAAGGCTGGGCCGGAGGCCGTAAAGAGCAGGGGGGCAAACGGCGCCAGAGGAAGGGGGCTGGCAGGGTGGGTGTGGGAGATGGCTGCTGCTGTGGCCGGCCCTTTCCCTCCTCGCTCTGCATCCATCCCCCAGCTAGAACGCAGTGCAGGGCGTGGAGGAGGTGTCAGTCCTTGTGCCTTAGGTGGGCTGGAAAGGAGAGCACCAGGCATCTCCCCACCATGCGCACCCCAGGTGGGCCGGAAAGGAGAGCACCAGGCATCTCCCCACCATGCGCACCCCAGGTGGGCCTCACACATCTGCTCCCTTTGATGGTCAGTGCCGGCCACCTGCTCCTTGCTCACCCGGTGCGGAGGGCCTCCAGCCAAGGGAGAAGCTGCTGGCTTTGCTTCTGGGGAGCCTGACGTGGGGAGAGGCGCGCTGGTCTCCTCTTGCCGAGAGCCTCCGGCCAAGGGTGAATCTTCTGCCTCGGCTCCTGTGGCCACTGCTTGGGGGAGAGGCGCGCACTGCGGGTTGCCGGCTGCCTCTCTGTCAGCATCTGTGGCCTCGCTGTCAAGCAAGCAGGGCACGTCCTCGTTGTGGCGCATGTGCGTCGGCACCATTAGGCTCTGGAGGCTCGGTCGGACCCAGATCACACGGATAGAGGCAGATTCCTCCAGCTGCTGCTCTTCTGGCAGGTCTTTGTCAGCATCCTGCTGCCTCGCTTCCTCCTCTGTGGATCCGCCTTGCTCTTCCTGCAGCGCTGCCCGGACTCTGGTCCCTGCCGCTTCCTCCCGCTCCTCCTTCAGAGGCTGCTGTTGTGGGCCCCTTGCTGTTGGTGGCCGTGCTGGCCCTGGCCTTCTGCCTCTGCCCAGGAAAGCTGGCATGCTTGCCCCCACGAGCATGGGGAGCAGGTCCTTGCTGAGGCACCGGGGCTGTACTTTTGGCACGTGGCGCCATCTGGTCCTGGGCTGTGCTTGGCAGGGGTGCCGAACTGAGCATGTGTGCCAACAGCCCCTGCGGTGCAGCCACGCTGAGCTCCTCCGCAGCTTCATCCGTGCACGGCAGCGCCGGACACCTCTCCTGCTCATGTCCACGGCTAAGTGCAAGGCTGCAGAAACGAGCGAGTCGACTGCGTGCTCCGGAGAGGCAGCAGATGGTATGGGGCTGTGTGGAGCGGGGCCTGGGCTCTCAGCCCTCCCTGCGATGTGCAGGTCATGGAGGGCCTGACAAAGGGCGGCCAAATCAGGCAGGGAAGACGATGAGGAGCTGGCTTGGGCCATTTCCCTGTGGGGCCCGGCAACGCCTTCTTCTGCAGAGCCGTGCAGTACCTCAGGGAAGGAGAGGCTGGAGCTGGGGCTGGGGCTCTCGCTGCTGGTGAGTCCAGCCTCCTCTGCCATGTCCCTGCCACTGGTCTCCAACTGCAGGCGATCGTCTGCGGCAGAAGATGGTGTTTCCCCGTGTGATGTCCCAGCAAGAGGCGCTTGCACGCTGGGAGGCTGCAGGTCTCCGCTCTTTGATGCTGAGGACTCGCTCAGGACTGAGTCGTGGCTGTGCACCCTCGCGTTGCGGGCCTGTGGCAGACTTGGCAGCACGGGGTATCTTGTCCAGGACTTGTCCCATTCCGTGGATGCTGGGCCACTTCGGCTTGCCACTTCAGCAGTGCTCTGGGCTCCCTGGAGAAGGGAGTGTCCTGAAGGCTGCTGGCTGATCGGGGGAAGAGTGATCCTGCTGCCGTGGCCTTGCGATGGCCTTGGTGTTGCCAGTGCTGCTCTGGAAGAGCTAGGCCTGGCCTCTGGCGTGGCGGGGAAACGCTCTTCCCTTGCCCTGGTGAGAGCAGAAGCACCCTGCTCGAGTAGTCGAAGGGGAGCACCACTACCAAGTGGGAGGTTTTCCCTGCTGTCATCTTCGGTGAAGTTCTCAGCAGGCCATTGAGGTGCATCAGGCCTGCCTCTGGCAGAGCATCCCGAGGATGTTGGCAGAGCGGGCAGCTTGAGTTGACTTGGAGATGCTGCCGTCTGACCTCTACCTGTGCGCAGGGACACATCTGCCTGGGCTGCTGCCCTGGTGGGGAGAGGCAGCAAGCATGGCACAAGTGGCACCTCTTCACTTGTAAAACTCCCGCAGGGCAGGGCCTCCGCGCGCTCCACCCTGACCGTCTGCAACAGAAGGCAAGGAGAAAGGCCGAGTTACTGCGGTGCTTTCTCCCACGCGCTCCTTCCTTCCCTCCCAGCTGGCAAACCTCCCTGCTGGGAGCCCCAGTGGCAGCGCTCACCCACGCAGGCGGCTGCCACCCTGCTCCCAGCTGCTGGCTGGGGAGGGGGCTGGTCAGTGCTGGGCAAGGGACAGGCAAAGGCAGCGCCCACAGGGAGCCCCGTGGCGTGCCCTTGCAGAGTGCCGTGCGGAGCCGGCGGTCGGCCTGCCAGGCGGCAGGGACCTCCTGTTCCCTCCCAGCACCTGCCGCCTGCTTCTCGGCAGCTCCGGGCAGTCAGCAAGAGGCTTTGCCAGCGCCTCTGGTCAGCTCGGTACCTTTGTGCTGCTGTTTTCGGAGTCCTGTGAGCTCTCCGGGCGGGACAGCAGAGGCAGCCTGTCCCTCTGGTGGGACGAAGCCGAGCTCTGGCTCCGCTGCATCGCTGCGGGTGGCTCCTGGTGGCCCACCTGTGAGGAGAAGGAGGTGCGTGCTGGAAGCGGCTGTGATGGCACAAGCGGCCCCTGAAGTGCAGGAAACCCCAGCCCCGTTTCAAAGGGAAGCTCATGGCCAAGCACGGCCAGCCTGAGCGCGGCCCAGAGCTGCTCTCTGCCTCTCGGCGCAGAGCTGCAGGGGCTGTGTGTGGCTTGGGGCACCCACTGCGTCAGCTCTGCCCGAGAGAAAATCCCCAGGGCCCCGAGGAAACACGCCCTTGCCGCAGGAGCTCAGGGCTGGCCGTCTCGCACCAGCTCCCCTTCCCCACCGTCCTTGTGCTCTGCGTGCGGGTCCCACGCCTGCTGCCTCCTCTCCCTCCAGCCCCATGGCTCACCTCGCTGCGCTCCCGCCTGCTGGGGTGCCCACCTGCGGGCTGGGAGCAGGGCTTCGCCTCCCGCTCCATGGGCATCTCCAAATACGCTGCCGGACACCTACCACGCCGGCACCAAGAGGAGCTGCTCCCTCCTGACGGAGTCGCTCTCCTCAGAGTGGGGACCCCGGGGCGCTCTGGCCCTGGCAGGTCACCACGGGGACGCCCCTCTCACAATGGCCTTGTGGGCACGATGCCACCGCCATCACAGAGCCCTGGCCGTCGCCGTGGGGACCTGCATGGCCTTGTGTGGGCAGTCGCTCACGGGGACTCCCCATCACTGCGCCTTTGCCTCCAGCCCTCTGGGCCCAGTTCCTGAGCCCACCTGGGAGCTGGTGTCTGGGGAGCAGGAGGAGTTTTCCTCTCCCCAGCTCGGTGTTCCCCCCGTGCCTTGCAGAGGCGGCTCTTCTCCTTGCCTCCCTGCCTCCCTGGCCCCTCGCAGTCCCTGGGCAGGCCCCCATGTACGTGCTGGCCCACGCTCAGCATGGGGGGCCAGGTCTCACAGGGTGCCTCGGAAGAGACCCTCTCGGCAGACCTGGCGTGCGGCCAGCCCTGCTGGGAAAGCCCTGGGATGCCAAAGCGTGCCCAGACGCGGGGGAGCTCCGTCGGCACAGCGGCCCGGCCCAAGGGGAAGGAGGCACTGCAGCACGGCTGTGTGTCAGGCCTCTGCGATGGCCAGGCACAATCAAAACCTCTTTTTTTTAATGAAAACGCCATCTATCCATTGTGCCTCAAGACTGGTCGGATCGGGTTTTAATTGGTAATGAACTAAGAGGGAATAGGCCTTAGCCAGGATTGCCCTTTTAAGTCACTGAACCGTGACTAAAACCTTGCAATGCATTGCATAGCCTGTACCCACACACAACCCACCACAACTCCCCCCGCTTTCAGACTACCACTCTCACACCTAGAGTGCGGTAGAAGAGCTGCAAATGCCTAGCTCAAGGCTCCTAAACAGGACCTCTCACTGCTTAGGCCATGCTGTCCCTTCATCCGCTCTTGCCTCCAGCTTTCCTCATGCAACTGAGACGAGCAGAAGCTTATCCACTCCTTCCTTCTCGCACAAACTTTAAGCAATCTGCAGGCAATCGGAGCTCCCAGAGAGCCAAGCTGCTCCACAAACGCCAGCTCTCTTCCTGTTTGCTGACCAAGGGTAAGATTACACAGTTCTCACTACTACTAATTACACAGGGAATTTCTCCCAGAGCGCTGCCCTGGTGCTCACTTGGTATAACTGCCCCGCATTCATAATCCAGGGGAACGGCTCCTTGGGCAGGAATTGTTAGGGCAAATGCTGTTCAATTGCTTTTCAAATTGGCCCAAGTGACTTTCAGAGTGTTCCACAGGCCCTTATCCAACCGAACATTAGGGTATAGTTGAAAGATTAACAGAACTGGAATCATTGGTTCGTCTCCCTTTGCAGGAATTGGGAAGGGAACACAAACCCAACCATGCAAAGTATTTACATCTTGGGTATCTTGGATTAGTCAAAGAAACGACGACTCCTATTGCCCCAAACGTTTCTATCAAGAGCTACCTTACACAAGTTAAGATCTAGGTCTAAGAGTAGAAGCTGACTGAGATACAGACGGCAGCTTCTCCAGCGGGTGATCTGTGTTCCTCGGAAGAGGAGCTGTCTTTTCCTCTGGCGGTGGAACTCTCTTGCACTGTGATGCACGAACGCAGTTAGGCAAGTCCCTGCACTTCACTGCACTGGTAGTGATGAGCAGCACTTGCTAAGGTCCTTTCCACCGCGGCTGCAAGACATTCTTCCACTGGAGCACTTGAATAACCGCCCAGGCTCCTGCTTCTAGGGAATGGCAAGGCTCAACAGGTGGTTCTGGTAAAGCCTAGAGTACCTGGGCATGGAGAGATCTTAGGCATTTCATGGAGGCTCTACAGTAATTCAGTAATACCTCAGCAGCTAGTTGCAAATTCGTTTGAAACAAACTGAAGCTACATTGAAAAGTCTCTCTCGCTCTCTCCACACAGACACACAGACACACACAGACACACACAGACACACACAGACACACACAGACACACACACACAGAGTACAACATTCAAACTGCATTTCCTTGTGATGCCATGATGCAAGCAGAAAAAAGTTCTTCATCCAAAACCCAGCTGCATTACAACAGTCTTCTGGCAGCATGGTTTGCTGTCCTGCAAGATACAGTCTTCTCAGCAGTACTTCATTTGTTAGTTATCACCTGAACCACTTTTCAGCAAGAGTGGCGATAGCTACATGCAGATGTTATCATTGTGAAAGCTGTGATGCACCTTTGGGGACACCAGTTCCTGCAAGTCACTTGAGTCTAAGGATGACAATGAAAAGTTTTAGTTTGAAGTGTCTGCCCTATTGTCCACCACACAGTCTGAGACTGTGCACTACAGAAATGCAGTTTATATACTGAAATTCAGTGCTAGGTGGAGGATTAGGTAAACAAATGAACTGTCACGCAGTGATCAGTAGTGTGCTCCAGTTTAAATACAGTACAAGGCTGATTTTTTTCATATTAACACTTGTTTGAGAGAAAGGGGGACAAAGATCTGTTTCAGTGTTTGTCGCCTACCCAGTTTTATCAGCTTGAGAACTGACTGCTGAGAAAAAAACTATCCCTCAGTAGTACGGTAGGGGAGCGTTCAAATAATCCAAGACTTGAATTTACTGTTATTTTAACAAGCTCCAAAGCTAAGGCAGAAGTTTTGGCTCTGGTCTCTCCCCTTCCCAGACACGAGGTTAGAGCCATAGAAGTGTCTAAATTTGCAGTGCTTCCCTGTGCCAAAGCCTAGACCTTTCGGGTGCGAGTCACTACCACAGTCCTGCCCCATTACCACTGCCATCATGGAATAGTTTGTCAGACTCAGCCACTTCAGTTTTTGAGACTATTTAGAGAGGAGCCTAGGAAGTTACACCAAGCAGTTCTCCATTACTCACTAAATGCTAACTCTCTATTCAGAGAGTCCCAGCACAGGAGCAAGGCAAGCGTCTTTTGCAGCTGCCGTTCCAGCTCTGACTTTCCAAAAGGAGGAAAAAACACATTGACGGTTCACATCAAGCCTCCTAGCTCCTTAAAAGCTAGGTTTGTTTTGGTTTTCTTTCTGTTTGTTTTTTAAAAAGGACACACACTGCACCTTCCACTACCTTAGACTACTGAACTACGTTCCTAAGTAATGTTGCTGCCTGCTGCTCAGCCTCTCTGTTCTGAACTCTTACAGAGCTCTTGATGCAGCTTCCTGACACCTGCCCTCAGCTACAACTAACTGTTAACATCTTCAGTGCCAACAGAAAAAGGAAAGGCCATCATTTGAAGAAGCACACTTCTGATGCCCGTTTTCATTTGACGACCTTCCCCTTGCACAGGAAATTAAGCAGCAATAAATATCTAGCTCCTGTGTCGGTCAAGAAGAAACCTGGAAGAATAAAGCCATATGGGTCTATGACATCATTTGGTCATAGCTTTTTTATTCCATACAGCTAGTATTAATCACAATTGCCAGTTTCTTTAGGAGTACATCAAATTTTCTGGAAGAGATGGAGAAACATTCCTCCAGTGTCTGCAGATACACGCTGTCCACATCATTGAGAACGGGAGCTGCTAAAGAATCAGCCACCAAAGTCAGCTGAACCGCTGCGCTCCCCTTGCTAAGGAATGCTGGTTTTAAGGGGGCAGCAGCGTCACAGGGGTTAAAAGACCTACGGCGCGTTCTCGTTCTCCGTGGAGGAAGAGGTTTGTATGGCACATAAGGAGCAGCAGCAAGGAGCGCCCCATCCCTCAGAACCACCACGCAGTCAGCGCACCTGGGCTCAGAGTCACACAAGCCAGGCTTACACAGAGCACACTGATGAGAGTTTTGTCAGCCAGAGCATCCAGGCTGCTTGCTGATTAGCCCCGTTGTGCGCAACAAACGCCTAAGGCCAGCCAAAGCCAGAGACACCTCGTGCAACACTGCAGTTTTCTTCAGCAGCCAAAGAGCCCCAAACTGGCGCCAAAGCCCTCCTCGCTAGTCACAGTATGTTTGGGATCGTCCGGGCGTTTTCACAGATCTCGGCGTAGCGCCCGGCCCCACTCCGCTGCCGGGGGCTCCGGCGGCGCGGGCGGCCGCTCCCCGCCCCGCCCCCGCCCCTGAGGAGGTGCCACGCAGCGCGGGTGGGGGGGAAGCGGGCCGCGGCCGTTGCGGGGGTGGGGGGGCGGGGGGACGGACGCCGGCTCGCGCCGCGGCCGTTGGGCGGGCTGGGGCAGAAGCCGCCGCTGTTGCCATGGCAGCGGCCAACGCGCTGGGAGGCGCCTGCCCGCCCGCGGCGCCTTGGCGGGATGCGGCCCTGCTAGGGCTCCTCTCAAATGTACTACTATTTTCTCTCAATCAAAAGTTCCTTCTAAAGGCAATTCGGTACTGGAAACATCCTTATTGCAGAAATTCCACTTATTAAGATAGCTGCAGGTTTTAGGAGAGTAGCGAGTATATGGCTAAGGTCAGGGTTTGGTGCCTGGTGGTGGATGCCGCTCTGCCAATGTCAGTCCATCCTTGCTGGAGAAACGCGACCCTCCCTCGCAGGGTGGCTTTCCTGTGCCTGCTCCCTTCCCGTTTCTCAGGCTGCTTTCCTTTCTTTAGCCCAGGCCACGCTGTGTCATTGCAATGAAGCCTTGCCAGCCTGTTGTGTTGCTACCTGTGCGTGTGGGCAAAAGTGAGAGGCTGAAGCCGTGGAGGGGCCTTGGATCTCCCAGGGCAGTAGGGTGGTCCAAGACTGGAGCAGGGGCCCGGGCTCATGGGGCAATCTGTCCTTGTGGACAGCCACACCTCGATAGTGCCAGGCCCAGGGAAAGCTGAGCTGGCAGCAGGAGGCTGGAGCAGAGATGCCCAGAAGCCCCTTCCCGCCCCAGCTGCTCCGTGTTTCTGTAGCTCAGTGAATGGGTTTGTCTCCAGCTCTGTCTGGCTTCACTGGCATTGCGTGCACTGGTCTGCCTCTTGAGAGGTCGCTGATGCAAAGTAACAAGTTCCCAAGTTTTTATTCCAAGCAGGAAATGGCCATAGCCTGACGAGTGTTTGCGCGCACGTCCATGTGTGTGTGTGAGGTCACACGTGTGGGGGAGTTTGTCCTTGAAGGTCCCTGTCTCTGGCAGGGTTGTGGGGTCTCCCAAATGGCAGGAGTGCCCTGCGGCAGTATTTGTGTCGCGCCTTTTTTTTTTTTGGAGAAATGGACATGGTATGAAGAAATTAGACCTGGAATTAAAAACCTTCTTTCTTTCCCTTCCACATCCACAAGCTGTGAAAAGAACTGAGCCAATCTAGTTATTGCTAGCAACCCTCTGGCTCTTTAATTATCCTTGTAGTGGTTGCTTGGGGTGTGAGTTTTGTTGTTTTGGGGATACTGCAGGGCAAATGGAGGGCTCTGGGGTCCACTGGAGGGCAAACTGTGTGCCCTAGGTACATCTAGGGCTCTGAAAGGCAGAGGACTGTGTCACAGCAGAGGGCAAAGGGAGGCATCCTGAGGGGGCCGGAGGGCAAACGGAGGGCTCTGGGCTATATACGAATGTAAATGGGGGGATCTTGAGGGGAACAGAGAGAAAACAGAGGGCTCTCCAGTGCACCAAAAAGCCGGCAAAGAGTTCTGGAACACACCGAAATAAGGCTCTGGGGCACACCAGGGGAAAACAGAGGGCTCTGGGGTGCACCAGAAGCAAACCAGAGGGATTGGGATGCACCGGAGGGCTAACAGAAACCCCTGGGACATATCACAGAGCAAAGGAAGGGGAGCTGAAGGGAGCAGGGGCAAACTGGGAGCCCCAGAGTGTACCGAAAGACAAGCTGAGGACTTTTAGGTAAATCAAAAAGGCACGTGGAGGGATCTAGGCTATCACAGAAGACAAATGGATGGGCCCTGAGAGGCACCCAGAGAGCTGTGGCGTGTACAAACAGCGGTCCCTGGGGCGCACCTGAATGCAATGGGGGCCTGCAGGAGCCGGACGGCACATTTTCTTCCCTGTCAGCCCTTATTTTGGTACCTGCTCACACAGGCTCAAGTTAGCATTTCACATTAGGTTGTTTCTAGTTGTTGGGTTTTTATTTGCTTTTATAAAGCGCTGCATTACTATTCTGAAAGGTGGGCATGTATTTCAGAAAGTGGGTTACATATTAAAGCTAGGAAAGGGAAAGAGGAGTCCTATGGCATCACAGCCCTCCCCTTCTCCCTTGGGAGGTCCTTCCCTCCTACACAGTGTGTTATTTGCTCTCCTCCCTGTGGATCACAACCAAATACAACAGTATTTGTGTCGCGCCTTCCCACTACTCTCTGCGTGCCTTTGGGTGTTCCCCGGGGTCCTCCCTGGGCCTTGGGGTGCTTCCAAGAGCCCTCCATGTGCCTTTCAGGGCACTCAAGGGCCCTCTCTGTGGGCATATGGTCTCCCCCAGGACCTTCTGTGTGATTTTTGGTATGCCCCAGGGCTCTCCCTGTTCCTTTCGGTGCAACCCAGGACACTCAGTGTGCATTTTGAAGCACCTCAGGCACTCCATATGCCCTGTGGGTGTGCTGTAGCAGCCTCCTTGTGCCTTTGGGCGCACCCCAGGACCCTCTATTTGGCCAGGGTGGTTCCAAGGGCTCTCCGCGGGCCTTTCAGTGCATCCAAGGGCTCCCCTTGTGCCTTTAGACACCCCCTAGGGCCCTCGGTGCTCCTTTTGGTGCAGGCCAGGACCTTCCATGTGCCTTTGAGCGTGCCCCAGGGTATTCCATTTTCCATTTAGTGTGCCCCAAGAGCATCTCCGTGTGCCTTTCAGTGCACCCCTAGACGCCTCCCTGTGCCTTTGGGTGTGCCCCAAGGCCCTCCATGTCCTGTTCAGTGGGCCCCAGGGCCCTGCACGTGCTGTTCAGCACACCCCATGCCCTCCGTGGGCCTTTCTTCATGCCCAGGGCCCTCTGTGTGCCTTGGGGTGCACCCCATAAACTTCCATGTCTCCTTTGGTAACACTCGAAACTTTGAACAAAGCTATTCAAATAAATAGGGGTACTAGCTTGGCTCTGCTGTTTGCGTTGCAGCCACCAGGGCAGCTACGTGCAGGCAGAGTCCACAAATGTTGTCACTATAAATGATAAGTACACCACATTTTTGCCTGATACAGGAGCACGAGTTTTAACGATAGATCAGCATACCTATGAAGGTAAAGCTCCTTTAAAGAAACAAGCAATATCAGTAGTAGGTGTCAATGGTGCAGTTAGCACTTCTGCAGCTGTAGGGGCTAAATTAATATTGTCCAATGTCTGTACCATAAGACACTTGTCATGGGGCAAAATGAATAGTCTGGGAATGGATCTTCTGAAAGGACAGTCTTGGATAGATAGCTGGGGTAAGTGGGAAACTGGTCATCCTCCAGTTACAGGAAAAGCAGATCTCCATATGATTAAGCCTATAAATGTGCTACAAACAGCAGCCCCCACCCCATGCCTAATACCAAACCAGTTAACATTCCTCAGTGTCAGCTGCCTGCTCCTGCCATAAAACCTGTGACAGAAGTAATCAAACAATTATATATTCCATATATAAATATATGCCATAGAACAGCCCAATACAGCCCGTTAAAAAAACAGGTGGGATGTAGCACTTGACTATTCACTCTAGGGCTTTAGATAAAGCTACTGGCCTTTTCACAGCTGCTGTTTCTAGCATTGTAGATAGAGTTAATACAACAAATGAATGTGCCTGGGACTGGGACGGTGAGACAAAAGAAGGGGTATGGTTCGCAGGCGGGAGTGCCAAGTGAGTGGGGAAACAGTGGAGAGGCAAAGCTAGAGCTATGCTGGTAGAGACTAGAGAAGCTTTTGCTGACTAAATCAATGGCTGGGCCCAGCTGGCAGAGCTTAGAGCTGTGGAAATGTCCCTGGAGCAAGGAGCCACTTGTGTCTACGCGGGCTCAAATGCTGTAGGGGCCAGTGCCACCCAGTGGCTAGAGAACTGTGCGGAAAACAATTAGCAAGTAAATGGTACAGGCACATGGGGAAAAACACCCTGGGAAAAGATTTACGATATAGCTTAATCTGAGAACATATCCATAGGACATGTATGTGCCTGCCAAAAACCTTAAAACCTTGAGACAAAGTGGAATTAGATGGCTGATCATCTGGCTAGAATAAACATATTACAAAAATCTGAGGCAGGATGGCTGGGTAAATGGTTACACGAATAGTTAGGACACACTGGGAGTTACGATTTATTTCAACAGGCTGCAAGGAGAGGATGGCCTGTGACAAAAGCTCTGGCAAAGCAAATTGTAGACGCCTGCCGTTTTTGCCAAACAACGTGGTACAGTACCTGTCAAACAACAGTTTGCCAGTCTTAGGGAAGGTGAACTACTCTGGGAAACTTGGCAAGTAGATTATGTTGTCCCGCTAAAGCAAACAGCTGAAGGCTGGAAATACATCCTTACAGGAGCAAAAATAATCAGCAGTATAGGGAATGCGTACCCCATCCGAGCTGCAACTGGTCTAGCAACTGCTGCTGGTTTAAACCAGTGGTTTGCTACTTTTCTCTTGCCCGCAGAAATACAATCTGATAATGGATCCTATTTTAAGAATAAAGAAGTGCAAACTTGGTGTGCTTCAAATGGAGTACAGTGGACTTCTTTGCACCTAC
This sequence comes from Apteryx mantelli, assembly GCF_036417845.1. Classification (NCBI taxonomy): domain Eukaryota; kingdom Metazoa; phylum Chordata; class Aves; order Apterygiformes; family Apterygidae; genus Apteryx; species Apteryx mantelli. Next base: position 25,314,301 of record NC_089990.1, read on the forward strand.
CGTATTGACCTCAAAGCAATGGGGTAGTAGAAAGATGGAATCGACTAGTGAAACAACAGCTACGCGAGAGTGAATCTATTAGTACCTCTAAGTGGGGATGCCATTTGTGGGAAGCTGTAAGACAGCTAAATAAGCAACAAACTCCCATGGGAAGTCCCATAGATAAGGGGTTCATGTCAGTAGCTGCACGAATTCCTGCTAGAACAGAAGTGAAACCCTATTGAAGTCCTGGAGGTGAAGTTGTGGTTAAACATCCAACTCAGAGATGGATCTGGGTGACTCTTGTTTTACAAAGGAAAAGGAGTAAGGGATGCTGTAGACACTAGAGGGAGTAAATTAGCCCTAACTGAGGCTTGGATTATGTCCAAGACCTAGGTGTCTTCTCTTGCAGGAAAAGGTGCTGTTAGCTTATCACCGTGGGAATACTGGAATAACTGGAACGTACACCCCAAACCTGTCTTTAACAGGTTCCGCCTTTTCACTTTGCCCATGGAACAACTCGAGTATTAAAGATCAGTCACAACCCATCTTTAGAACTACGTTTACAGGAGGAATACAAGCTGTGATAGCACTAGGTCAAGGACTGACAGTAGGCAATAATGGTACACTATCCCTAAGATCTAAAGTTAAGGTAAATGTAACTCTATGGGATAACGCTGGACGGGAAGCTGCACGTGGCTCTGACAATAGAGTGAAATGGCTACTACAGGCATTTTAAGGCAACATTTGCCATTGTAATGTGGCATATGTTTTTGACCAAATCACCAAGCAGACTTACTGCATGACTTCTCATGTGACTGAACAAAAGATGTGTTGTTTTGCACTGTTTCATACCTCAGTAGTAATTGGAGTAACCTTTCCTCAGCTAGACAGCTTTCTCAAACAAAACACCAAAGTTACTCAACATCGGTATGAAGCTGGAAAACACTTGGAAGAAAAAGGAGTAAAAATGATATATGATACTAACGAACTGCTTTGGTTAGCAGAAGTTGAAACCAGTCTTACTGAACATCATTGGCGTGATATCTTGAAAGGCTGCTCAGCAAAAGCTACCAGCATATTGTGACTGATGTTACATCCTATGCTCATACTGTTAATAATCACTGTATCGTTATTTGTTGCAACCTTGATGTTGATCTGTTATCTTAAAAATTGAGTAGTACACATGCATGAAATATTAACTCAAGTTCAATCACATACAAAACTACTGTAAATTACTGTTTTCCCATATATATTTATGTTCTTCCCCTCACGGTGCACAGGCAAGAGGGCTGGTCATTCATACGATGAATGGATTAAGCTCACTGTGCAATGCCAGTAATCGTTAAATGTTGGTCTGAGCAAGGGGCGGAATGTGACGAACACATAAACCCCTGCAGTGGAAGAAGGGTCAGAGGAGATGGGCAAGGGCGAGGTGCCCATGAAGCTCAGGGAAGAATGTAGGGAGTGACTGACCACAGCTGTTGCAAGGAAAGCTGAATTTATCTCAACACAAAGGGGACTAAGATGGCGGCCTTTGTTTTGGATAAACAGCTGTGTCAGTTGAGTGGCTCAGCTGACTATATCACAGTGGAGTGGATCAGCTGGTTGGGTAAATGTTTCTCCCTGAGTTCATCAAAAGAGTGTGACTGTCTCCTGGAGCTGGACAGACCAGCATGGGGGGAGTGCATGCATGGCTCAGCCCAACACAGAGTATAAAACTGAGCAACTAGCAAAAGACTTTTGAAGAGAGCAATGGACTTGAGCGGCTTTCAACCCACGTATTGCGTCCCTGGGGACACCCAGCGTTGTGATGGTGAACAAATCATAGAGACCGGTAATGGGAATGACATTTGTGAGCCCCAGCGCTGCCTATAGAAGAGCCTAGATGACCCCGTGGGTGCATTAACTGCCTCATCTGCCAAAGCAGCCATGTGCCGTCGCAGGCACTGCCTCAGGCCGCGAGCCGGACACTCACTCTTGCATGCTTCCCCAGCAGTGCCAGGCAGCAGAGCAGCGATCCTCGTTGGCGCTAGGGCTGCCTTTCCAGGAGGTGAAGTGCTCCTGCATGTGAGACACCCAGGCGGGAGAGCTGCATGCCCCAAGTCGAGAGCAGGAAGAATTGCTTATTCTCTTGTGACATCTGATAGCCCACCTCTGATAGCTGCCAAGGCCGTCAGGGACGCAGCTGCCTGCAGCTCATTCTTTCCATTCATGATTGTATCACAAACCATTTGGTGTCCATAACCTTAGCAGAGGCTGGCCCAGGCCTGAGCAGATCGAGTGTGACCAGCTCCTGCCCCAGTGGAAGCAGCTACCCCAGTGACCACCCTGCTGCTCCCAGCTCCTCTCCGCAAGGCCTCGAAGCTTGTGCTGATTACACTTGCATCCGGCCTGGAAGGTCAGAGAGACCTGTCTTGCTCTCCCTGCCCCTCATGGTGCTCTGTGAACCCACCCTGCTCTCCCCTTCCCTGTCTTTCCCTGAGTCCTGGACACACCGGGACGATGGTGCCCTTGAAACAGCCTGGGGCAATGCACCAGTGGGGCAAGAGTGACCACCTCTGCCCTTGCTAGGGAGCGCCAATGCATGCATATTACCTGTCATTGGAAGAAAGGCAATGGGAAGAAAGGCTGGCTCACTGGCAGGCTCAAAGGCTGCGCTCAGGCTGGCCATGCTTGGCCACGAGCTTGGGCTGACGGTTAAGGAGCCTTTGTTGGTACATGTACAATGGTTTGAGCTGTCACCATCAGAGTGCAAAGGGAGTTTGCTCATTTCTCTCTGTGATGGTACGCACCCTTACTGGGGGCTGCCCTGACAGCAGCACTGCTCTGAGGTGGGCAGCGGGTACGGTGGCTTTTGGAACCAGAGCCCTCATGTCCCCATGTTATGGGGGATGAAGCCTGCGGAAAGATCGTTCCAGCCAGAGCTCAAATCAGTTCTGCCAGAGCTCAAATCCCTCAGAGGAGTAACTGCTAAGGAAGCTGGGGAGATTGGAGCTAATCTCAAGCTAAATCACACCTTGCTTGTGAGTCTCAATCTCGCTGTGGGTACAATGCCAAGAGCAGCGATGAGGAGTGTGGGTACTTGAACACGCGAAATCATCAGGTCACAAACTCTTGTCTGAAAGGTAGAGATCTCTTGGCAAATTTATTGCAAGCAGGAAATGGCTGTAGCCGGACGAGTTTCTGTGTGCGAGTCCGTGTGCCTGGGGCTTTGTCCTTGAAGACCCCTGTCTCTGGCAGGGTTGTTGGTCTCCCTAGTGGCAGCAGTGTTCTGGGGCAGTATTTCTGTCGCCCCCAGGACAGAGCGTGGCTCTGGCTGCCCATCTAAGCTGGCAGGTCCTCCTTACGTGCCATGAGCTGAGGCTGGAAGTGGCAGGTGCTCTGGGGCGAGCTGAACGCCTCCAGCATGATCGCGTGCGTCTCTGTTGCTCTCCCTCCTTGTGCTCCACATCGACAGGGCCAGCTGCAATGTCAGGGGAGGCACCTGGCACTTGCGTCCCGGCCCCGTCCCTCTCGCTGCCCCCTGAGACAGCTGCAGGAAAAAGCTCTGCGCAGAGCCCGAAGCAGTGTCGTGAGGAGCGAGGGTCGTTGCCTGGGAGCCGGTGGGTCCGGAAGAGCAGTGATGGCTGCGGGAGGAAGGAGAGGCGTGGGTGAGGGGCTGTGCGAGCGCAGGGCAAGCACCTGCTGCCCCCCGCCACCAAGGGCGTTCCCAAGACGTTGTGGCTTAGTGCAGCCGGCCTCAGTGCCCCTTGCTGGGCCGGGCCAGGCCAGGCCTTCTGCCCACAGAATGGCTCTCGACTCGCATACGTACCTGGGTCACCCTCTGGCGTGTCTCTGGAGGAGGAGGATGAATTTGCATCCACTTTGTGCTCAGAGGGAAACTGCAAGGGGAGAGAAAAAAAGCAGAGGTGAGTGCCATCAGCTCACAAAGCTCAGGGGACTGGTGGCCTGGCATGAACGGGGGAAAATGGTACACGGCGTGGGGATGCTGCGAATGGCCGCGAATGGCCGCGGGAAGGGTCCTGTGACTGGTGGGCCAACGGGACGAGGCTTGTGATGGGGCTGTAACAGCAAGGCTGGGCCGGAGGCCGTAAAGAGCAGGGGGGCAAACGGCGCCAGAGGAAGGGGGCTGGCAGGGTGGGTGTGGGAGATGGCTGCTGCTGTGGCCGGCCCTTTCCCTCCTCGCTCTGCATCCATCCCCCAGCTAGAACGCAGTGCAGGGCGTGGAGGAGGTGTCAGTCCTTGTGCCTTAGGTGGGCTGGAAAGGAGAGCACCAGGCATCTCCCCACCACGCACACCCCAGGTGGGCCTCACACATCTGCTCCCTTTGATGGTCAGTGCCGGCCACCTGCTCCTTGCTCACCCGGTGCGGAGGGCCTCCAGCCAAGGGAGAAGCTGCTGGCTTTGCTTCTGGGGAGCCTGACGTGGGGAGAGGCGCGCTGGTCTCCTCTTGCCGAGAGCCTCCGGCCAAGGGTGAATCTTCTGCCTCGGCTCCTGTGGCCACTGCTTGGGGGAGAGGCGCGCACTGCGGGTTGCCGGCTGCCTCTCTGTCAGCATCTGTGGCCTCGCTGTCAAGCAAGCAGGGCACGTCCTCGTTGTGGCGCATGTGCGTCGGCACCATTAGGCTCTGGAGGCTCGGTCGGACCCAGATCACACGGATAGAGGCAGATTCCTCCAGCTGCTGCTCTTCTGGCAGGTCTTTGTCAGCATCCTGCTGCCTCGCTTCCTCCTCTGTGGATCCGCCTTGCTCTTCCTGCAGCGCTGCCCGGACTCTGGTCCCTGCCGCTTCCTCCCGCTCCTCCTTCAGAGGCTGCTGTTGTGGGCCCCTTGCTGTTGGTGGCCGTGCTGGCCCTGGCCTTCTGCCTCTGCCCAGGAAAGCTGGCATGCTTGCCCCCACGAGCATGGGGAGCAGGTCCTTGCTGAGGCACCAGGGCTGTACTTTTGGCACGTGGCGCCATCTGGTCCTGGGCTGTGCTTGGCAGGGGTGCCGAACTGAGCATGTGTGCCAACAGCCCCTGCGGTGCAGCCACGCTGAGCTCCTCCGCAGCTTCATCCGTGCACGGCAGCGCCGGACACCTCTCCTGCTCATGTCCACGGCTAAGTGCAAGGCTGCAGAAACGAGCGAGTCGACTGCGTGCTCCGGAGAGGCAGCAGATGGTATGGGGCTGTGTGGAGCGGGGCCTGGGCTCTCAGCCCTCCCTGCGATGTGCAGGTCATGGAGGGCCTGACAAAGGGCGGCCAAATCAGGCAGGGAAGACGATGAGGAGCTGGCTTGGGCCATTTCCCTGTGGGGCCCGGCAACGCCTTCTTCTGCAGAGCCGTGCAGTACCTCAGGGAAGGAGAGGCTGGAGCTGGGGCTGGGGCTCTCGCTGCTGGTGAGTCCAGCCTCCTCTGCCATGTCCCTGCCACTGGTCTCCAACTGCAGGCGATCGTCTGCGGCAGAAGATGGTGTTTCCCCGTGTGATGTCCCAGCAAGAGGCGCTTGCACGCTGGGAGGCTGCAGGTCTCCGCTCTTTGATGCTGAGGACTCGCTCAGGACTGAGTCGTGGCTGTGCACCCTCGCGTTGCGGGCCTGTGGCAGACTTGGCAGCACGGGGTATCTTGTCCAGGACTTGTCCCATTCCGTGGATGCTGGGCCACTTCGGCTTGCCACTTCAGCAGTGCTCTGGGCTCCCTGGAGAAGGGAGTGTCCTGAAGGCTGCTGGCTGATCGGGGGAAGAGTGATCCTGCTGCCGTGGCCTTGCGATGGCCTTGGTGTTGCCAGTGCTGCTCTGGAAGAGCTAGGCCTGGCCTCTGGCGTGGCGGGGAAACGCTCTTCCCTTGCCCTGGTGAGAGCAGAAGCACCCTGCTCGAGTAGTCGAAGGGGAGCACCACTACCAAGTGGGAGGTTTTCCCTGCTGTCATCTTCGGTGAAGTTCTCAGCAGGCCATTGAGGTGCATCAGGCCTGCCTCTGGCAGAGCATCCCGAGGATGTTGGCAGAGCGGGCAGCTTGAGTTGACTTGGAGATGCTGCCGTCTGACCTCTACCTGTGCGCAGGGACACATCTGCCTGGGCTGCTGCCCTGGTGGGGAGAGGCAGCAAGCATGGCACAAGTGGCACCTCTTCACTTGTAAAACTCCCGCAGGGCAGGGCCTCCGCGCGCTCCACCCTGACCGTCTGCAACAGAAGGCAAGGAGAAAGGCCGAGTTACTGCGGTGCTTTCTCCCACGCGCTCCTTCCTTCCCTCCCAGCTGGCAAACCTCCCTGCTGGGAGCCCCAGTGGCAGCGCTCACCCACGCAGGCGGCTGCCACCCTGCTCCCAGCTGCTGGCTGGGGAGGGGGCTGGTCAGTGCTGGCAAGGGACAGGCAAAGGCAGCGCCCACAGGGAGCCCCGTGGCGTGCCCTTGCAGAGTGCCGTGCGGAGCCGGCGGTCGGCCTGCCAGGCGGCAGGGACCTCCTGTTCCCTCCCAGCACCTGCCGCCTGCTTCTCGGCAGCTCCGGGCAGTCAGCAAGAGGCTTTGCCAGCGCCTCTGGTCAGCTCGGTACCTTTGTGCTGCTGTTTTCGGAGTCCTGTGAGCTCTCCGGGCGGGACAGCGGAGGCAGCCTGTCCCTCTGGTGGGACGAAGCCGAGCTCTGGCTCCGCTGCATCGCTGCGGGTGGCTCCTGGTGGCCCACCTGTGAGGAGAAGGAGGTGCGTGCTGGAAGCGGCTGTGATGGCACAAGCGGCCCCTGAAGTGCAGGAAACCCCAGCCCCGTTTCAAAGGGAAGCTCATGGCCAAGCACGGCCAGCCTGAGCGCGGCCCAGAGCTGCTCTCTGCCTCTCAGCGCAGAGCTGCAGGGGCTGTGTGTGGCTTGGGGCACCCACTGCGTCAGCTCTGCCCGAGAGAAAATCCCCAGGGCCCCGAGGAAACACGCCCTTGCCGCAGGAGCTCAGGGCTGGCCGTCTCGCACCAGCTCCCCTTCCCCACCGTCCTTGTGCTCTGCGTGCGGGTCCCACGCCTGCTGCCTCCTCTCCCTCCAGCCCCATGGCTCACCTCGCTGCGCTCCCGCCTGCTGGGGTGCCCACCTGCGGGCTGGGAGCAGGGCTTCGCCTCCCGCTCCATGGGCATCTCCAAATACGCTGCCGGACACCTACCACGCCGGCACCAAGAGGAGCTGCTCCCTCCTGACGGAGTCGCTCTCCTCAGAGTGGGGACCCCGGGGCGCTCTGGCCCTGGCAGGTCACCACGGGGACGCCCCTCTCACAATGGCCTTGTGGGCACGATGCCACCGCCATCACAGAGCCCTGGCCGTCGCCGTGGGGACCTGCATGGCCTTGTGTGGGCAGTCGCTCACGGGGACTCCCCATCACTGCGCCTTTGCCTCCAGCCCTCTGGGCCCAGTTCCTGAGCCCACCTGGGAGCTGGTGTCTGGGGAGCAGGAGGAGTTTTCCTCTCCCCAGCTCGGTGTTCCCCCCGTGCCTTGCAGAGGCGGCTCTTCTCCTTGCCTCCCTGCCTCCCTGGCCCCTCGCAGTCCCTGGGCAGGCCCCCATGTACGTGCTGGCCCACGCTCAGCATGGGGGGCCAGGTCTCACAGGGTGCCTCGGAAGAGACCCTCTCGGCAGACCTGGCGTGCGGCCAGCCCTGCTGGGAAAGCCCTGGGATGCCAAAGCGTGCCCAGACGCGGGGGAGCTCCGTCGGCACAGCGGCCCGGCCCAAGGGGAAGGAGGCACTGCAGCACGGCTGTGTGTCAGGCCTCTGCGATGGCCAGGCACAATCAAAACCTCTTTTTTTTAATGAAAACGCCATCTATCCATTGTGCCTCAAGACTGGTCGGATCGGGTTTTAATTGGTAATGAACTAAGAGGGAATAGGCCTTAGCCAGGATTGCCCTTTTAAGTCACTGAACCGTGACTAAAACCTTGCAATGCATTGCATAGCCTGTACCCACACACAACCCACCACAACTCCCCCCGCTTTCAGACTACCACTCTCACACCTAGAGTGCGGTAGAAGAGCTGCAAATGCCTAGCTCAAGGCTCCTAAACAGGACCTCTCACTGCTTAGGCCATGCTGTCCCTTCATCCGCTCTTGCCTCCAGCTTTCCTCATGCAACTGAGACGAGCAGAAGCTTATCCACTCCTTCCTTCTCGCACAAACTTTAAGCAATCTGCAGGCAATCGGAGCTCCCAGAGAGCCAAGCTGCTCCACAAACGCCACCTCTCTTCCTGTTTGCTGACCAAGGGTAAGATTACACAGTTCTCACTACTACTAATTACACAGGGAATTTCTCCCAGAGCGCTGCCCTGGTGCTCACTTGGTATAACTGCCCCGCATTCATAATCCAGGGGAACGGCTTCTTGGGCAGGAATTGTTAGGGCAAATGCTGTTCAATTGCTTTTCAAATTGGCCCAAGTGACTTTCAAAGTGTTCCACAGGCCCTTATCCAACCGAACATTAGGGTATAGTTGAAAGATTAACAGAACTGGAATCATTGGTTCGTCTCCCTTTGCAGGAATTGGGAAGGGAACACAAACCCAACCATGCAAAGTATTTACATCTTGGGTATCTTGGATTAGTCAAAGAAACGACGACTCCTATTGCCCCAAACGTTTCTATCAAGAACTACCTTACACAAGTTAAGATCTAGGTCTAAGAGTAGAAGCTGACTGAGATACAGACGGCAGCTTCTCCAGCGGGTGATCTGTGTTCCTCAGAAGAGGAGCTGTCTTTTCCTCTGGCGGTGGAACTCTCTTGCACTGTGATGCACGAATGCAGTTAGGCAAGTCCCTGCACTTCACTGCACTGGTAGTGATGAGCAGCACTTGCTAAGGTCCTTTCCACCGCGGCTGCAAGACATTCTTCCACTGGAGCACTTGAATAACCGCCCAGGCTCCTGCTTCTAGGGAATGGCAAGGCTCAACAGGTGGTTCTGGTAAAGCCTAGAGTACCTGGGCATGGAGAGATCTTAGGCATTTCATGGAGGCTCTACAGTAATTCAGTAATACCTCAGCAGCTAGTTGCAAATTCGTTTGAAACAAACTGAAGCTACATTGAAAAGTCTCTCTCGCTCTCTCCACACAGACACACAGACACACACAGACACACACAGACACACACAGACACACACACACAGAGTACAACATTCAAACTGCATTTCCTTGTGATGCCATGATGCAAGCAGAAAAAAGTTCTTCATCCAAAACCCAGCTGCATTACAACAGTCTTCTGGCAGCATGGTTTGCTGTCCTGCAAGATACAGTCTTCTCAGCAGTACTTCATTTGTTAGTTATCACCTGAACCACTTTTCAGCAAGAGTGGCGATAGCTACATGCAGATGTTATCATTGTGAAAGCTGTGATGCACCTTTGGGGACACCAGTTCCTGCAAGTCACTTGAGTCTAAGGATGACAATGAAAAGTTTTAGTTTGAAGTGTCTGCCCTATTGTCCACCACACAGTCTGAGACTGTGCACTACAGAAATGCAGTTTATATACTGAAATTCAGTGCTAGGTGGAGGATTAGGTAAACAAATGAACTGTCACGCAGTGATCAGTAGTGTGCTCCAGTTTAAATACAGTACAAGGCTGATTTTTTTCATATTAACACTTGTTTGAGAGAAAGGGGGACAAAGATCTGTTTCAGTGTTTGTCGCCTACCCAGTTTTATCAGCTTGAGAACTGACTGCTGAGAAAAAAACTATCCCTCAGTAGTACGGTAGGGGAGCGTTCAAATAATCCAAGACTTGAATTTACTGTTATTTTAACAAGCTCCAAAGCTAAGGCAGAAGTTTTGGCTCTGGTCTCTCCCCTTCCCAGACACGAGGTTAGAGCCATAGAAGTGTCTAAATTTGCAGTGCTTCCCTGTGCCAAAGCCTAGACCTTTCGGGTGCGAGTCACTACCACAGTCCTGCCCCATTACCACTGCCATCATGGAATAGTTTGTCAGACTCAGCCACTTCAGTTTTTGAGACTATTTAGAGAGGAGCCTAGGAAGTTACACCAAGCAGTTCTCCATTACTCACTAAATGCTAACTCTCTATTCAGAGAGTCCCAGCACAGGAGCAAGGCAAGCGTCTTTTGCAGCTGCCGTTCCAGCTCTGACTTTCCAAAAGGAGGAAAAAACACATTGACGGTTCACATCAAGCCTCCTAGCTCCTTAAAAGCTAGGTTTGTTTTGGTTTTCTTTCTGTTTGTTTTTTAAAAAGGACACACACTGCACCTTCCACTACCTTAGACTACTGAACTACGTTCCTAAGTAATGTTGCTGCCTGCTGCTCAGCCTCTCTGTTCTGAACTCTTACAGAGCTCTTGATGCAGCTTCCTGACACCTGCCCTCAGCTACAACTAACTGTTAACATCTTCAGTGCCAACAGAAAAAGGAAAGGCCATCATTTGAAGAAGCACACTTCTGATGCCCGTTTTCATTTGACGACCTTCCCCTTGCACAGGAAATTAAGCAGCAATAAATATCTAGCTCCTGTGTCGGTCAAGAAGAAACCTGGAAGAATAAAGCCATATGGGTCTATGACATCATTTGGTCATAGCTTTTTTATTCCATACAGCTAGTATTAATCACAATTGCCAGTTTCTTTAGGAGTACATCAAATTTTCTGGAAGAGATGGAGAAACATTCCTCCAGTGTCTGCAGATACACGCTGTCCACATCATTGAGAACGGGAGCTGCTAAAGAATCAGCCACCAAAGTCAGCTGAACCGCTGCGCTCCCCTTGCTAAGGAATGCTGGTTTTAAGGGGGCAGCAGCGTCACAGGGGTTAAAAGACCTACGGCGCGTTCTCGTTCTCCGTGGAGGAAGAGGTTTGTATGGCACATAAGGAGCAGCAGCAAGGAGCGCCCCATCCCTCAGAACCACCACGCAGTCAGCGCACCTGGGCTCAGAGTCACACAAGCCAGGCTTACACAGAGCACACTGATGAGAGTTTTGTCAGCCAGAGCATCCAGGCTGCTTGCTGATTAGCCCCGTTGTGCGCAACAAACGCCTAAGGCCAGCCAAAGCCAGAGACACCTCGTGCAACACTGCAGTTTTCTTCAGCAGCCAAAGAGCCCCAAACTGGCGCCAAAGCCCTCCTCGCTAGTCACAGTATGTTTGGGATCGTCCGGGCGTTTTCACAGATCTCGGCGTAGCGCCCGGCCCCACTCCGCTGCCGGGGGCTCCGGCGGCGCGGGCGGCCGCTCCCCGCCCCGCCCCCGCCCCTGAGGAGGTGCCACGCAGCGCGGGTGGGGGGGAAGCGGGCCGCGGCCGTTGCGGGGGTGGGGGGGCGGGGGGACGGACGCCGGCTCGCGCCGCGGCCGTTGGGCGGGCTGGGGCAGAAGCCGCCGCTGTTGCCATGGCAGCGGCCAACGCGCTGGGAGGCGCCTGCCCGCCCGCGGCGCCTTGGCGGGATGCGGCCCTGCTAGGGCTCCTCTCAAATGTACTACTATTTTCTCTCAATCAAAAGTTCCTTCTAAAGGCAATTCGGTACTGGAAACATCCTTATTGCAGAAATTCCACTTATTAAGATAGCTGCAGGTTTTAGGAGAGTAGCGAGTATATGGCTAAGGTCAGGGTTTGGTGCCTGGTGGTGGATGCCGCTCTGCCAATGTCAGTCCATCCTTGCTGGAGAAACGCGACCCTCCCTCGCAGGGTGGCTTTCCTGTGCCTGCTCCCTTCCCGTTTCTCAGGCTGCTTTCCTTTCTTTAGCCCAGGCCACGCTGTGTCATTGCAATGAAGCCTTGCCAGCCTGTTGTGTTGCTACCTGTGCGTGTGGGCAAAAGTGAGAGGCTGAAGCCGTGGAGGGGCCTTGGATCTCCCAGGGCAGTAGGGTGGTCCAAGACTGGAGCAGGGGCCCGGGCTCATGGGGCAATCTGTCCTTGTGGACAGCCACACCTCGATAGTGCCAGGCCCAGGGAAAGCTGAGCTGGCAGCAGGAGGCTGGAGCAGAGATGCCCAGAAGCCCCTTCCCGCCCCAGCTGCTCCGTGTTTCTGTAGCTCAGTGAATGGGTTTGTCTCCAGCTCTGTCTGGCTTCACTGGCATTGCGTGCACTGGTCTGCCTCTTGAGAGGTCGCTGATGCAAAGTAACAAGTTCCCAAGTTTTTATTCCAAGCAGGAAATGGCCATAGCCTGACGAGTGTTTGCGCGCACGTCCATGTGTGTGTGTGAGGTCACACGTGTGGGGGAGTTTGTCCTTGAAGGTCCCTGTCTCTGGCAGGGTTGTGGGGTCTCCCAAATGGCAGGAGTGCCCTGCGGCAGTATTTGTGTCGCGCCTTTTTTTTTTTTGGAGAAATGGACATGGTATGAAGAAATTAGACCTGGAATTAAAAACCTTCTTTCTTTCCCTTCCACATCCACAAGCTGTGAAAAGAACTGAGCCAATCTAGTTATTGCTAGCAACCCTCTGGCTCTTTAATTATCCTTGTAGTGGTTGCTTGGGGTGTGAGTTTTGTTGTTTTGGGGATACTGCAGGGCAAATGGAGGGCTCTGGGGTCCACTGGAGGGCAAACTGTGTGCCCTAGGTACATCTAGGGCTCTGAAAGGCAGAGGACTGTGTCACAGCAGAGGGCAAAGGGAGGCATCCTGAGGGGGCCGGAGGGCAAACGGAGGGCTCTGGGCTATATACGAATGTAAATGGGGGGATCTTGAGGGGAACAGAGAGAAAACAGAGGGCTCTCCAGTGCACCAAAAAGCCGGCAAAGAGTTCTGGAACACACCGAAATAAGGCTCTGGGGCACACCAGGGGAAAACAGAGGGCTCTGGGGTGCACCAGAAGCAAACCAGAGGGATTGGGATGCACCGGAGGGCTAACAGAAACCCCTGGGACATATCACAGAGCAAAGGAAGGGGAGCTGAAGGGAGCAGGGGCAAACTGGGAGCCCCAGAGTGTACCGAAAGACAAGCTGAGGACTTTTAGGTAAATCAAAAAGGCACGTGGAGGGATCTAGGCTATCACAGAAGACAAATGGATGGGCCCTGAGAGGCACCCAGAGAGCTGTGGCGTGTACAAACAGCGGTCCCTGGGGCGCACCTGAATGCAATGGGGGCCTGCAGGAGCCGGACGGCACATTTTCTTCCCTGTCAGCCCTTATTTTGGTACCTGCTCACACAGGCTCAAGTTAGCATTTCACATTAGGTTGTTTCTAGTTGTTGGGTTTTTATTTGCTTTTATAAAGCGCTGCATTACTATTCTGAAAGGTGGGCATGTATTTCAGAAAGTGGGTTACATATTAAAGCTAGGAAAGGGAAAGAGGAGTCCTATGGCATCACAGCCCTCCCCTTCTCCCTTGGGAGGTCCTTCCCTCCTACACAGTGTGTTATTTGCTCTCCTCCCTGTGGATCACAACCAAATACAACAGTATTTGTGTCGCGCCTTCCCACTACTCTCTGCGTGCCTTTGGGTGTTCCCCGGGGTCCTCCCTGGGCCTTGGGGTGCTTCCAAGAGCCCTCCATGTGCCTTTCAGGGCACTCAAGGGCCCTCTCTGTGGGCATATGGTCTCCCCCAGGACCTTCTGTGTGATTTTTGGTATGCCCCAGGGCTCTCCCTGTTCCTTTCGGTGCAACCCAGGACACTCAGTGTGCATTTTGAAGCACCTCAGGCACTCCATATGCCCTGTGGGTGTGCTGTAGCAGCCTCCTTGTGCCTTTGGGCGCACCCCAGGACCCTCTATTTGGCCAGGGTGGTTCCAAGGGCTCTCCGCGGGCCTTTCAGTGCATCCAAGGGCTCCCCTTGTGCCTTTAGACACCCCCTAGGGCCCTCGGTGCTCCTTTTGGTGCAGGCCAGGACCTTCCATGTGCCTTTGAGCGTGCCCCAGGGTATTCCATTTTCCATTTAGTGTGCCCCAAGAGCATCTCCGTGTGCCTTTCAGTGCACCCCTAGACGCCTCCCTGTGCCTTTGGGTGTGCCCCAAGGCCCTCCATGTCCTGTTCAGTGGGCCCCAGGGCCCTGCACGTGCTGTTCAGCACACCCCATGCCCTCCGTGGGCCTTTCTTCATGCCCAGGGCCCTCTGTGTGCCTTGGGGTGCACCCCATAAACTTCCATGTCTCCTTTGGTAACACTCGAAACTTTGAACAAAGCTATTCAAATAAATAGGGGTACTAGCTTGGCTCTGCTGTTTGCGTTGCAGCCACCAGGGCAGCTACGTGCAGGCAGAGTCCACAAATGTTGTCACTATAAATGATAAGTACACCACATTTTTGCCTGATACAGGAGCACGAGTTTTAACGATAGATCAGCATACCTATGAAGGTAAAGCTCCTTTAAAGAAACAAGCAATATCAGTAGTAGGTGTCAATGGTGCAGTTAGCACTTCTGCAGCTGTAGGGGCTAAATTAATATTGTCCAATGTCTGTACCATAAGACACTTGTCATGGGGCAAAATGAATAGTCTGGGAATGGATCTTCTGAAAGGACAGTCTTGGATAGATAGCTGGGGTAAGTGGGAAACTGGTCATCCTCCAGTTACAGGAAAAGCAGATCTCCATATGATTAAGCCTATAAATGTGCTACAAACAGCAGCCCCCACCCCATGCCTAATACCAAACCAGTTAACATTCCTCAGTGTCAGCTGCCTGCTCCTGCCATAAAACCTGTGACAGAAGTAATCAAACAATTATATATTCCATATATAAATATATGCCATAGAACAGCCCAATACAGCCCGTTAAAAAAACAGGTGGGATGTAGCACTTGACTATTCACTCTAGGGCTTTAGATAAAGCTACTGGCCTTTTCACAGCTGCTGTTTCTAGCATTGTAGATAGAGTTAATACAACAAATGAATGTGCCTGGGACTGGGACGGTGAGACAAAAGAAGGGGTATGGTTCGCAGGCGGGAGTGCCAAGTGAGTGGGGAAACAGTGGAGAGGCAAAGCTAGAGCTATGCTGGTAGAGACTAGAGAAGCTTTTGCTGACTAAATCAATGGCTGGGCCCAGCTGGCAGAGCTTAGAGCTGTGGAAATGTCCCTGGAGCAAGGAGCCACTTGTGTCTACGCGGGCTCAAATGCTGTAGGGGCCAGTGCCACCCAGTGGCTAGAGAACTGTGCGGAAAACAATTAGCAAGTAAATGGTACAGGCACATGGGGAAAAACACCCTGGGAAAAGATTTACGATATAGCTTAATCTGAGAACATATCCATAGGACATGTATGTGCCTGCCAAAAACCTTAAAACCTTGAGACAAAGTGGAATTAGATGGCTGATCATCTGGCTAGAATAAACATATTACAAAAATCTGAGGCAGGATGGCTGGGTAAATGGTTACACGAATAGTTAGGACACACTGGGAGTTACGATTTATTTCAACAGGCTGCAAGGAGAGGATGGCCTGTGACAAAAGCTCTGGCAAAGCAAATTGTAGACGCCTGCCGTTTTTGCCAAACAACGTGGTACAGTACCTGTCAAACAACAGTTTGCCAGTCTTAGGGAAGGTGAACTACTCTGGGAAACTTGGCAAGTAGATTATGTTGTCCCGCTAAAGCAAACAGCTGAAGGCTGGAAATACATCCTTACAGGAGCAAAAATAATCAGCAGTATAGGGAATGCGTACCCCATCCGAGCTGCAACTGGTCTAGCAACTGCTGCTGGTTTAAACCAGTGGTTTGCTACTTTTCTCTTGCCCGCAGAAATACAATCTGATAATGGATCCTATTTTAAGAATAAAGAAGTGCAAACTTGGTGTGCTTCAAATGGAGTACAGTGGACTTCTTTGCACCTACCGTATTGACCTCAAAGCAATGGGGTAGTAGAAAGATGGAATCGACTAGTGAAACAACAGCTACGCGAGAGTGAATCTATTAGTACCTCTAAGTGGGGATGCCATTTGTGGGAAGCTGTAAGACAGCTAAATAAGCAACAAACTCCCATGGGAAGTCCCATAGATAAGGGGTTCATGTCAGTAGCTGCACGAATTCCTGCTAGAACAGAAGTGAAACCCTATTGAAGTCCTGGAGGTGAAGTTGTGGTTAAACATCCAACTCAGAGATGGATCTGGGTGACTCTTGTTTTACAAAGGAAAAGGAGTAAGGGATGCTGTAGACACTAGAGGGAGTAAATTAGCCCTAACTGAGGCTTGGATTATGTCCAAGACCTAGGTGTCTTCTCTTGCAGGAAAAGGTGCTGTTAGCTTATCACCGTGGGAATACTGGAATAACTGGAACGTACACCCCAAACCTGTCTTTAACAGGTTCCGCCTTTTCACTTTGCCCATGGAACAACTCGAGTATTAAAGATCAGTCACAACCCATCTTTAGAACTACGTTTACAGGAGGAATACAAGCTGTGATAGCACTAGGTCAAGGACTGACAGTAGGCAATAATGGTACACTATCCCTAAGATCTAAAGTTAAGGTAAATGTAACTCTATGGGATAACGCTGGACGGGAAGCTGCACGTGGCTCTGACAATAGAGTGAAATGGCTACTACAGGCATTTTAAGGCAACATTTGCCATTGTAATGTGGCATATGTTTTTGACCAAATCACCAAGCAGACTTACTGCATGACTTCTCATGTGACTGAACAAAAGATGTGTTGTTTTGCACTGTTTCATACCTCAGTAGTAATTGGAGTAACCTTTCCTCAGCTAGACAGCTTTCTCAAACAAAACACCAAAGTTACTCAACATCGGTATGAAGCTGGAAAACACTTGGAAGAAAAAGGAGTAAAAATGATATATGATACTAACGAACTGCTTTGGTTAGCAGAAGTTGAAACCAGTCTTACTGAACA
Source organism: Apteryx mantelli (assembly GCF_036417845.1). Lineage (NCBI taxonomy): Eukaryota > Metazoa > Chordata > Aves > Apterygiformes > Apterygidae > Apteryx > Apteryx mantelli. The sequence continues at coordinate 25,330,962 of NC_089990.1, forward strand.
TCATTGGCGTGATATCTTGAAAGGCTGCTCAGCAAAAGCTACCAGCATATTGTGACTGATGTTACATCCTATGCTCATACTGTTAATAATCACTGTATCGTTATTTGTTGCAACCTTGATGTTGATCTGTTATCTTAAAAATTGAGTAGTACACATGCATGAAATATTAACTCAAGTTCAATCACATACAAAACTACTGTAAATTACTGTTTTCCCATATATATTTATGTTCTTCCCCTCACGGTGCACAGGCAAGAGGGCTGGTCATTCATACGATGAATGGATTAAGCTCACTGTGCAATGCCAGTAATCGTTAAATGTTGGTCTGAGCAAGGGGCGGAATGTGACGAACACATAAACCCCTGCAGTGGAAGAAGGGTCAGAGGAGATGGGCAAGGGCGAGGTGCCCATGAAGCTCAGGGAAGAATGTAGGGAGTGACTGACCACAGCTGTTGCAAGGAAAGCTGAATTTATCTCAACACAAAGGGGACTAAGATGGCGGCCTTTGTTTTGGATAAACAGCTGTGTCAGTTGAGTGGCTCAGCTGACTATATCACAGTGGAGTGGATCAGCTGGTTGGGTAAATGTTTCTCCCTGAGTTCATCAAAAGAGTGTGACTGTCTCCTGGAGCTGGACAGACCAGCATGGGGGGAGTGCATGCATGGCTCAGCCCAACACAGAGTATAAAACTGAGCAACTAGCAAAAGACTTTTGAAGAGAGCAATGGACTTGAGCGGCTTTCAACCCACGTATTGCGTCCCTGGGGACACCCAGCGTTGTGATGGTGAACAAATCATAGAGACCGGTAATGGGAATGACATTTGTGAGCCCCAGCGCTGCCTATAGAAGAGCCTAGATGACCCCGTGGGTGCATTAACTGCCTCATCTGCCAAAGCAGCCATGTGCCGTCGCAGGCACTGCCTCAGGCCGCGAGCCGGACACTCACTCTTGCATGCTTCCCCAGCAGTGCCAGGCAGCAGAGCAGCGATCCTCGTTGGCGCTAGGGCTGCCTTTCCAGGAGGTGAAGTGCTCCTGCATGTGAGACACCCAGGCGGGAGAGCTGCATGCCCCAAGTCGAGAGCAGGAAGAATTGCTTATTCTCTTGTGACATCTGATAGCCCACCTCTGATAGCTGCCAAGGCCGTCAGGGACGCAGCTGCCTGCAGCTCATTCTTTCCATTCATGATTGTATCACAAACCATTTGGTGTCCATAACCTTAGCAGAGGCTGGCCCAGGCCTGAGCAGATCAAGTGTGACCAGCTCCTGCCCCAGTGGAAGCAGCTACCCCAGTGACCACCCTGCTGCTCCCAGCTCCTCTCCGCAAGGCCTCGAAGCTTGTGCTGATTACACTTGCATCCGGCCTGGAAGGTCAGAGAGACCTGTCTTGCTCTCCCTGCCCCTCATGGTGCTCTGTGAACCCACCCTGCTCTCCCCTTCCCTGTCTTTCCCTGAGTCCTGGACACACCGGGACGATGGTGCCCTTGAAACAGCCTGGGGCAATGCACCAGTGGGGCAAGAGTGACCACCTCTGCCCTTGCTAGGGAGCGCCAATGCATGCATATTACCTGTCATTGGAAGAAAGGCAATGGGAAGAAAGGCTGGCTCACTGGCAGGCTCAAAGGCTGCGCTCAGGCTGGCCATGCTTGGCCATGAGCTTGGGCTGACGGTTAAGGAGCCTTTGTTGGTACATGTACAATGGTTTGAGCTGTCACCATCAGAGTGCAAAGGGAGTTTGCTCATTTCTCTCTGTGATGGTACGCACCCTTACTGGGGGCTGCCCTGACAGCAGCACTGCTCTGAGGTGGGCAGCGGGTACGGTGGCTTTTGGAACCAGAGCCCTCATGTCCCCATGTTATGGGGGATGAAGCCTGCGGAAAGATCGTTCCAGCCAGAGCTCAAATCAGTTCTGCCAGAGCTCAAATCCCTCAGAGGAGTAACTGCTAAGGAAGCTGGGGAGATTGGAGCTAATCTCAAGCTAAATCACACCTTGCTTGTGAGTCTCAATCTCGCTGTGGGTACAATGCCAAGAGCAGCGATGAGGAGTGTGGGTACTTGAACACGCGAAATCATCAGGTCACAAACTCTTGTCTGAAAGGTAGAGATCTCTTGGCAAATTTATTGCAAGCAGGAAATGGCTGTAGCCGGACGAGTTTCTGTGTGCGAGTCCGTGTGCCTGGGGCTTTGTCCTTGAAGACCCCTGTCTCTGGCAGGGTTGTTGGTCTCCCTAGTGGCAGCAGTGTTCTGGGGCAGTATTTCTGTCGCCCCCAGGACAGAGCGTGGCTCTGGCTGCCCATCTAAGCTGGCAGGTCCTCCTTACGTGCCATGAGCTGAGGCTGGAAGTGGCAGGTGCTCTGGGGCGAGCTGAACGCCTCCAGCATGATCGCGTGCGTCTCTGTTGCTCTCCCTCCTTGTGCTCCACATCGACAGGGCCAGCTGCAATGTCAGGGGAGGCACCTGGCACTTGCGTCCCGGCCCCGTCCCTCTCGCTGCCCCCTGAGACAGCTGCAGGAAAAAGCTCTGCGCAGAGCCCGAAGCAGTGTCGTGAGGAGCGAGGGTCGTTGCCTGGGAGCCGGTGGGTCCGGAAGAGCAGCGATGGCTGTGGGAGGAAGGAGAGCCGTGGGTGAGGGGCTGTGCGAGCGCAGGGCAAGCACCTGCTGCCCCCCGCCACCAAGGGCGTTCCCAAGACGTTGTGGCTTAGTGCAGCTGGCCTCAGTGCCCCTTGCTGGGCCGGGCCAGGCCAGGCCTTCTGCCCACAGAATGGCTCTCGACTCGCATACGTACCTGGGTCACCCTCTGGCGTGTCTCTGGAGGAGGAGGATGAATTTGCATCCACTTTGTGCTCAGAGGGAAACTGCAAGGGGAGAGAAAAAAAGCAGAGGTGAGTGCCATCAGCTCACAAAGCTCAGGGGACTGGTGGCCTGGCATGAACGGGGGAAAATGGTACACGGCGTGGGGATGCTGCGAATGGCCGCGAATGGCCGCGGGAAGGGTCCTGTGACTGGTGGGCCAACGGGACGAGGCTTGTGATGGGGCTGTAACAGCAAGGCTGGGCCGGAGGCCGTAAAGAGCAGGGGGGCAAACGGCGCCAGAGGAAGGGGGCTGGCAGGGTGGGTGTGGGAGATGGCTGCTGCTGTGGCCGGCCCTTTCCCTCCTCGCTCTGCATCCATCCCCCAGCTAGAACACAGTGCAGGGCGTGGAGGAGGTGTCAGTCCTTGTGCCTTAGGTGGGCTGGAAAGGAGAGCACCAGGCATCTCCCCACCATGCGCACCCCAGGTGGGCCTCACACATCTGCTCCCTTTGATGGTCAGTGCCGGCCACCTGCTCCTTGCTCACCCGGTGCGGAGGGCCTCCAGCCAAGGGAGAAGCTGCTGGCTTTGCTTCTGGGGAGCCTGACGTGGGGAGAGGCGCGCTGGTCTCCTCTTGCCGAGAGCCTCCGGCCAAGGGTGAATCTTCTGCCTCGGCTCCTGTGGCCACTGCTTGGGGGAGAGGCGCGCACTGCGGGTTGCCGGCTGCCTCTCTGTCAGCATCTGTGGCCTCGCTGTCAAGCAAGCAGGGCACGTCCTCGTTGTGGCGCATGTGCGTCGGCACCATTAGGCTCTGGAGGCTCGGTCGGACCCAGATCACACGGATAGAGGCAGATTCCTCCAGCTGCTGCTCTTCTGGCAGGTCTTTGTCAGCATCCTGCTGCCTCGCTTCCTCCTCTGTGGATCCGCCTTGCTCTTCCTGCAGCGCTGCCCGGACTCTGGTCCCTGCCGCTTCCTCCCGCTCCTCCTTCAGAGGCTGCTGTTGTGGGCCCCTTGCTGTTGGTGGCCGTGCTGGCCCTGGCCTTCTGCCTCTGCCCAGGAAAGCTGGCATGCTTGCCCCCACGAGCATGGGGAGCAGGTCCTTGCTGAGGCACCGGGGCTGTACTTTTGGCACGTGGCGCCATCTGGTCCTGGGCTGTGCTTGGCAGGGGTGCCGAACTGAGCATGTGTGCCAACAGCCCCTGCGGTGCAGCCACGCTGAGCTCCTCCGCAGCTTCATCCGTGCACGGCAGCGCCGGACACCTCTCCTGCTCATGTCCACGGCTAAGTGCAAGGCTGCAGAAACGAGCGAGTCGACTGCGTGCTCCGGAGAGGCAGCAGATGGTATGGGGCTGTGTGGAGCGGGGCCTGGGCTCTCAGCCCTCCCTGCGATGTGCAGGTCATGGAGGGCCTGACAAAGGGCGGCCAAATCAGGCAGCGAAGACGATGAGGAGTCGGCTTGGGCCATTTCCCTGTGGGGCCCGGCAACGCCTTCTTCTGCAGAGCCGTGCAGTACCTCAGGGAAGGAGAGGCTGGAGCTGGGGCTGGGGCTCTCTGGCACAAGTGGCACCTCTTCACTTGTAAAACTCCCGCAGCGCAGGGCCTCCGCGCGCTCCACCCTGACCGTCTGCAGTAGAAGGCAAGGAGAAAGGCCGAGTTACTGCAGTGCTTTCTCCCACGTGCTCCTTCCTTCCCTCCCAGCTGGCAAACCTCCCTGCTGGGAGCCCCAGTGGCAGCGCTCACCCACACGGGCGGCTGCCACCCTGCTCCCAGCTGCTGGCTGGGGAGGGGGCTGGTCAGTGCTGGGCAAGGGACAGGCAAAGGCAGCGCCCACAGGGAGCCCCGTGGCGTGTCCTTGCAGAGTGCCGTGCGGAGCCGGCGGTCGGCCTGCCGGGCGGCAGGGACCTCCTGTTCCCTCCCAGCACCTGCCGCCTGCTTCTCAGCAGCTCCAGGCAGTCAGCAAGAGGCTTTGCCAGCGCCTCTGGTCAGCTCGGTACCTTTGTGCTGCTGTTTTCGGAGTCCTGTGAGCTCTCCGGGCGGGACAGCGGAGGCAGCCTGTCCCTCTGGTGGGACGAAGCCGAGCTCTGGCTCCGCTGCATCGCTGCGGGTGGCTCCTGGTGGCCCACCTGTGAGGAGAAGGAGGTGCGTGCTGGAAGCGGCTGTGATGGCACAAGCGGCCCCTGAAGTGCAGGAAACCCCAGCCCCGTTTCAAAGGGAAGCTCATGGCCAAGCACGGCCAGCCTGAGCGCGGCCCAGAGCTGCTCTCTGCCTCTCAGCGCAGAGCTGCAGGGGCTGTGTGTGGCTTGGGGCACCCACTGCGTCAGCTCTGCCCGAGAGAAAATCCCCAGGGCCCCGAGGAAACACGCCCTTGCCGCAGGAGCTCAGGGCTGGCCGTCTCGCACCAGCTCCCCTTCCCCACCGTCCTTGTGCTCTGCGTGCGGGTCCCACGCCTGCTGCCTCCTCTCCCTCCAGCCCCATGGCTCACCTCGCTGCGCTCCCGCCTGCTGGGGTGCCCACCTGCGGGCTGGGAGCAGGGCTTCGCCTCCCGCTCCATGGGCATCTCCAAATACGCTGCCGGACACCTACCACGCCGGCACCAAGAGGAGCTGCTCCCTCCTGACGGAGTCGCTCTCCTCAGAGTGGGGACCCCGGGGCGCTCTGGCCCTGGCAGGTCACCACGGGGACGCCCCTCTCACAATGGCCTTGTGGGCACGATGCCACCGCCATCACAGAGCCCTGGCCGTCGCCGTGGGGACCTGCATGGCCTTGTGTGGGCAGTCGCTCACGGGGACTCCCCATCACTGCGCCTTTGCCTCCAGCCCTCTGGGCCCAGTTCCTGAGCCCACCTGGGAGCTGGTGTCTGGGGAGCAGGAGGAGTTTTCCTCTCCCCAGCTCGGTGTTCCCCCCGTGCCTTGCAGAGGCGGCTCTTCTCCTTGCCTCCCTGCCTCCCTGGCCCCTCGCAGTCCCTGGGCAGGCCCCCATGTACGTGCTGGCCCACGCTCAGCATGGGGGGCCAGGTCTCACAGGGTGCCTCGGAAGAGAACCTCTCGGCAGACCTGGCGTGCGGCCAGCCCTGCTGGGAAAGCCCTGGGATGCCAAAGCGTGCCCAGACGCGAGGGAGCTCCGTCGGCACAGCGGCCCGGCCCAAGGGGAAGGAGGCACTGCAGCACGGCTGTGTGTCAGGCCTCTGCGATGGCCAGGCACAATCAAAACCTCTTTTTTTTAATGAAAACGCCATCTATCCATTGTGCCTCAAGACTGGTCGGATCGGGTTTTAATTGGTAATGAACTAAGAGGGAATAGGCCTTAGCCAGGATTGCCCTTTTAAGTCACTGAACCGTGACTAAAACCTTGCAATGCATTGCATAGCCTGTACCCACACACAACCCACCACAACTCCCCCCGCTTTCAGACTACCACTCTCACACCTAGAGTGCGGTAGAAGAGCTGCAAATGCCTAGCTCAAGGCTCCTAAACAGGACCTCTCACTGCTTAGGCCATGCTGTCCCTTCATCCGCTCTTGCCTCCAGCTTTCCTCATGCAACTGAGACGAGCAGAAGCTTATCCACTCCTTCCTTCTCGCACAAACTTTAAGCAATCTGCAGGCAATCGGAGCTCCCAGAGAGCCAAGCTGCTCCACAAACGCCACCTCTCTTCCTGTTTGCTGACCAAGGGTAAGATTACACAGTTCTCACTACTACTAATTACACAGGGAATTTCTCCCAGAGCGCTGCCCTGGTGCTCACTTGGTATAACTGCCCCGCATTCATAATCCAGGGGAACGGCTTCTTGGGCAGGAATTGTTAGGGCAAATGCTGTTCAATTGCTTTTCAAATTGGCCCAAGTGACTTTCAAAGTGTTCCACAGGCCCTTATCCAACCGAACATTAGGGTATAGTTGAAAGATTAACAGAACTGGAATCATTGGTTCGTCTCCCTTTGCAGGAATTGGGAAGGGAACACAAACCCAACCATGCAAAGTATTTACATCTTGGGTATCTTGGATTAGTCAAAGAAACGACGACTCCTATTGCCCCAAACGTTTCTATCAAGAACTACCTTACACAAGTTAAGATCTAGGTCTAAGAGTAGAAGCTGACTGAGATACAGACGGCAGCTTCTCCAGCGGGTGATCTGTGTTCCTCAGAAGAGGAGCTGTCTTTTCCTCTGGCGGTGGAACTCTCTTGCACTGTGATGCACGAATGCAGTTAGGCAAGTCCCTGCACTTCACTGCACTGGTAGTGATGAGCAGCACTTGCTAAGGTCCTTTCCACCGCGGCTGCAAGACATTCTTCCACTGGAGCACTTGAATAACCGCCCAGGCTCCTGCTTCTAGGGAATGGCAAGGCTCAACAGGTGGTTCTGGTAAAGCCTAGAGTACCTGGGCATGGAGAGATCTTAGGCATTTCATGGAGGCTCTACAGTAATTCAGTAATACCTCAGCAGCTAGTTGCAAATTCGTTTGAAACAAACTGAAGCTACATTGAAAAGTCTCTCTCGCTCTCTCCACACAGACACACACAGAAACACACACAGAGTACAACATTCAAACTGCATTTCCTTGTGATGCCATGATGCAAGCAGAAAAAAGTTCTTCATCCAAAACCCAGCTGCATTACAACAGTCTTCTGGCAGCATGGTTTGCTGTACTGCAAGATACAGTCTTCTCAGCAGTACTTCATTTGTTAGTTATCACCTGAACCACTTTTCAGCAAGAGTGGCGATAGCTACATGCAGATGTTATCATTGTGAAAGCTGTGATGCACCTTTGGGGACACCAGCTCCTGCAAGTCACTTGAGTCTAAGGATGACAATGAAAAGTTTTAGTTTGAAGTGTCTGCCCTATTGTCCACCACACAGTCTGAGACTGTGCACTACAGAAATGCAGTTTATATACTGAAATTCAGTGCTAGGTGGAGGATTAGGTAAACAAATGAACTGTCACTCAGTGATCAGTAGTGTGCTCCAGTTTAAATACAGTACAAGGCTGATTTTTTTCATATTAACACTTGTTTGAGAGAAAGGGGGACAAAGATCTGTTTCAGTGTTTGTCGCCTACCCAGTTTTATCAGCTTGAGAACTGACTGCTGAGAAAAAAACTATCCCTCAGTAGTACGGTAGGGGAGCGTTCAAATAATCCAAGACTTGAATTTACTCTTATTTTAACAAGCTCCAAAGCTAAGGCAGAAGTTTTGGCTCTGGTCTCTCCCCTTCCCAGACACGAGGTTAGAGCCATAGAAGTGTCTAAATTTGCAGTGCTTCCCTGTGCCAAAGCCTAGACCTTTCGGGTGCGAGTCACTACCACAGTCCTGCCCCATTACCACTGCCATCATGGAATAGTTTGTCAGACTCAGCCACTTCAGTTTTTGAGACTATTTAGAGAGGAGCCTAGGAAGTTACACCAAGCAGTTCTCCATTACTCACTAAATGCTAACTCTCTATTCAGAGAGTCCCAGCACAGGAGCAAGGCAAGCGTCTTTTGCAGCTGCCGTTCCAGCTCTGACTTTCCAAAAGGAGGAAAAAACACATTGACGGTTCACATCAAGCCTCCTAGCTCCTTAAAAGCTAGGTTTGTTTTGGTTTTCTTTCTGTTTGTTTTTTAAAAAGGACACACACCGCACCTTCCACTACCTTAGACTACTGAACTACGTTCCTAAGTAATGTTGCTGCCTGCTGCTCAGCCTCTCTGTTCTGAACTCTTACAGAGCTCTTGATGCAGCTTCCTGACACCTGCCCTCAGCTACAACTAACTGTTAACATCTTCAGTGCCAACAGAAAAAGGAAAGGCCATCATTTGAAGAAGCACACTTCTGATGCCCGTTTTCATTTGACGACCTTCCCCTTGCACAGGAAATTAAGCAGCAATAAATATCTAGCTCCTGTGTCGGTCAAGAAGAAACCTGGAAGAATAAAGCCATATGGGTCTATGACATCATTTGGTCATAGCTTTTTTATTCCATACAGCTAGTATTAATCACAATTGCCAGTTTCTTTAGGAGTACATCAAATTTTCTGGAAGAGATGGAGAAACATTCCTCCAGTGTCTGCAGATACACGCTGTCCACATCATTGAGAACGGGAGCTGCTAAAGAATCAGCCACCAAAGTCAGCTGAACCGCTGCGCTCCCCTTGCTAAGGAATGCTGGTTTTAAGGGGGCAGCAGCGTCACAGGGGTTAAAAGACCTACGGAGCGTTCTCGTTCTCCGTGGAGGAAGAGGTTTGTATGGCACATAAGGAGCAGCAGCAAGGAGCGCCCCATCCCTCAGAACAACCACGCAGTCAGCGCACCTGGGCTCAGAGTCACACAAGCCAGGCTTACACAGAGCACACTGATGAGAGTTTTGTCAGCCAGAGCACCCAGGCTGCTTGCTGATTAGCCCCGTTGTGCGCAACAAACGCCTAAGGCCAGCCAAAGCCAGAGACACCTCGTGCAACACTGCAGTTTTCTTCAGCAGCCAAAGAGCCCCAAACTGGCGCCAAAGCCCTCCTCGCTAGTCACAGTATGTTTGGGATCGTCCGGGCGTTTTCACAGATCTCGGCGTAGTGCCCGGCCCCACTCCGCTGCCGGGGGCTCCGGCGGCGCGGGCGGCCGCTCCCCGCCCCGCCCCCGCCCCTGAGGAGGTGCCACGCAGCGCGGGTGGGGGGGAAGCGGGCCGCGGCCGTTGCGGGGGTGGGGGGGCGGGGGGACGGACGCCGGCTCGCGCCGCGGCCGTTGGGCGGGCTGGGGCAGAAGCCGCCGCTGTTGCCATGGCAGCGGCCAACGCGCTGGGAGGCGCCTGCCCGCCCGCGGCGCCTTGGCGGGATGCGGCCCTGCTAGGGCTCCTCTCAAATGTACTACTATTTTCTCTCAATCAAAAGTTCCTTCTAAAGGCAATTCGGTACTGGAAACATCCTTATTGCAGAAATTCCACTTATTAAGATAGCTGCAGGTTTTAGGAGAGTAGCGAGTATATGGCTAAGGTCAGGGTTTGGTGCCTGGTGGTGGATGCCGCTCTGCCAATGTCAGTCCATCCTTGCTGGAGAAACGCGACCCTCCCTCGCAGGGTGGCTTTCCTGTGCCTGCTCCCTTCCCGTTTCTCAGGCTGCTTTCCTTTCTTTAGCCCAGGCCACGCTGTGTCATTGCAATGAAGCCTTGCCAGCCTGTTGTGTTGCTACCTGTGCGTGTGGGCAAAAGTGAGAGGCTGAAGCCGTGGAGGGGCCTTGGATCTCCCAGGGCAGTAGGGTGGTCCAAGACTGGAGCAGGGGCCCGGGCTCATGGGGCAATCTGTCCTTGTGGACAGCCACACCTCGATAGTGCCAGGCCCAGGGAAAGCTGAGCTGGCAGCAGGAGGCTGGAGCAGAGATGCCCAGAAGCCCCTTCCCGCCCCAGCTGCTCCGTGTTTCTGTAGCTCAGTGAATGGGTTTGTCTCCAGCTCTGTCTGGCTTCACTGGCATTGCGTGCACTGGTCTGCCTCTTGAGAGGTCGCTGATGCAAAGTAACAAGTTCCCAAGTTTTTATTCCAAGCAGGAAATGGCCATAGCCTGACGAGTGTTTGCGCGCACGTCCATGTGTGTGTGTGAGGTCACACGTGTGTGGGAGTTGGTCCTTGAAGGTCCCTGTCTCTGGCAGGGTTGTGGGGTCTCCCAAATGGCAGGAGTGCCCTGCGGCAGTATTTGTGTCGCGCCTTCCCACTACTCTCTGCGTGCCTTTGGGTGTTCCCCGGGGTCCTCCCTGGGCCTTGGGGTGCTTCCAAGAGCCCTCCATGTGCCTTTCAGGGCACTCAAGGGCCCTCTCTGTGGGCATATGGTCTCCCCCAGGACCTTCTGTGTGATTTTTGGTATGCCCCAGGGCTCTCCCTGTTCCTTTCGGTGCAACCCAGGACACTCAGTGTGCATTTTGAAGCACCTCAGGCACTCCATATGCCCTGTGGGTGTGCTGTAGCAGCCTCCTTGTGCCTTTGGGCGCACCCCAGGACCCTCTATTTGGCCAGGGTGGTTCCAAGGGCTCTCCGCGGGCCTTTCAGTGCATCCAAGGGCTCCCCTTGTGCCTTTAGACACCCCCTAGGGCCCTCGGTGCTCCTTTTGGTGCAGGCCAGGACCTTCCATGTGCCTTTGAGCGTGCCCCAGGGTATTCCATTTTCCATTTAGTGTGCCCCAAGAGCATCTCCGTGTGCCTTTCAGTGCACCCCTAGACGCCTCCCTGTGCCTTTGGGTGTGCCCCAAGGCCCTCCATGTCCTGTTCAGTGGGCCCCAGGGCCCTGCACGTGCTGTTCAGCACACCCCATGCCCTCCGTGGGCCTTTCTTCATGCCCAGGGCCCTCTGTGTGCCTTGGGGTGCACCCCATAAACTTCCATGTCTCCTTTGGTAACACTCGAAACTTTGAACAAAGCTATTCAAATAAATAGGGGTACTAGCTTGGCTCTGCTGTTTGCGTTGCAGCCACCAGGGCAGCTACGTGCAGGCAGAGTCCACAAATGTTGTCACTATAAATGATAAGTACACCACATTTTTGCCTGATACAGGAGCACGAGTTTTAACGATAGATCAGCATACCTATGAAGGTAAAGCTCCTTTAAAGAAACAAGCAATATCAGTAGTAGGTGTCAATGGTGCAGTTAGCACTTCTGCAGCTGTAGGGGCTAAATTAATATTGTCCAATGTCTGTACCATAAGACACTTGTCATGGGGCAAAATGAATAGTCTGGGAATGGATCTTCTGAAAGGACAGTCTTGGATAGATAGCTGGGGTAAGTGGGAAACTGGTCATCCTCCAGTTACAGGAAAAGCAGATCTCCATATGATTAAGCCTATAAATGTGCTACAAACAGCAGCCCCCACCCCACGCCTAATACCAAACCAGTTAACATTCCTCAGTGTCAGCTGCCTGCTCCTGCCATAAAACCTGTGACAGAAGTAATCAAACAATTATATATTCCATATATAAATATATGCCATAGAACAGCCCAATACAGCCCGTTAAAAAAACAGGTGGGATGTAGCACTTGACTATTCACTCTAGGGCTTTAGATAAAGCTACTGGCCTTTTCACAGCTGCTGTTTCTAGCATTGTAGATAGAGTTAATACAACAAATGAATGTGCCTGGGACTGGGACGGTGAGACAAAAGAAGGGGTATGGTTCGCAGGCGGGAGTGCCAAGTGAGTGGGGAAACAGTGGAGAGGCAAAGCTAGAGCTATGCTGGTAGAGACTAGAGAAGCTTTTGCTGACTAAATCAATGGCTGGGCCCAGCTGGCAGAGCTTAGAGCTGTGGAAATGTCCCTGGAGCAAGGAGCCACTTGTGTCTACGCGGGCTCAAATGCTGTAGGGGCCAGTGCCACCCAGTGGCTAGAGAACTGTGCGGAAAACAATTAGCAAGTAAATGGTACAGGCACATGGGGAAAAACACCCTGGGAAAAGATTTACGATATAGCTTAATCTGAGAACATATCCATAGGACATGTATGTGCCTGCCAAAAACCTTAAAACCTTGAGACAAAGTGGAATTAGATGGCTGATCATCTGGCTAGAATAAACATATTACAAAAATCTGAGGCAGGATGGCTGGGTAAATGGTTACACGAATAGTTAGGACACACTGGGAGTTACGATTTATTTCAACAGGCTGCAAGGAGAGGATGGCCTGTGACAAAAGCTCTGGCAAAGCAAATTGTAGACGCCTGCCGTTTTTGCCAAACAACGTGGTACAGTACCCGTCAAACAACAGTTTGCCAGTCTTAGGGAAGGTGAACTACTCTGGGAAACTTGGCAAGTAGATTATGTTGTCCCGCTAAAGCAAACAGCTGAAGGCTGGAAATACATCCTTACAGGAGCAAAAATAATCAGCAGTATAGGGAATGCGTACCCCATCCGAGCTGCAACTGGTCTAGCAACTGCTGCTGGTTTAAACCAGTGGTTTGCTACTTTTCTCTTGCCCGCAGAAATACAATCTGATAATGGATCCTATTTTAAGAATAAAGAAGTGCAAACTTGGTGTGCTTCAAATGGAGTACAGTGGACTTCTTTGCACCTACCGTATTGACCTCAAAGCAATGGGGTAGTAGAAAGATGGAATCGACTAGTGAAACAACAGCTACGCGAGAGTGAATCTATTAGTACCTCTAAGTGGGGATGCCATTTGTGGGAAGCTGTAAGACAGCTAAATAAGCAACAAACTCCCATGGGAAGTCCCATAGATAAGGGGTTCATGTCAGTAGCTGCACGAATTCCTGCTAGAACAGAAGTGAAACCCTATTGAAGTCCTGGAGGTGAAGTTGTGGTTAAACATCCAACTCAGAGATGGATCTGGGTGACTCTTGTTTTACAAAGGAAAAGGAGTAAGGGATGCTGTAGACACTAGAGGGAGTAAATTAGCCCTAACTGAGGCTTGGATTATGTCCAAGACCTAGGTGTCTTCTCTTGCAGGAAAAGGTGCTGTTAGCTTATCACCGTGGGAATACTGGAATAACTGGAACGTACACCCCAAACCTGTCTTTAACAGGTTCCGCCTTTTCACTTTGCCCATGGAACAACTCGAGTATTAAAGATCAGTCACAACCCATCTTTAGAACTACGTTTACAGGAGGAATACAAGCTGTGATAGCACTAGGTCAAGGACTGACAGTAGGCAATAATGGTACACTATCCCTAAGATCTAAAGTTAAGGTAAATGTAACTCTATGGGATAACGCTGGACGGGAAGCTGCACGTGGCTCTGACAATAGAGTGAAATGGCTACTACAGGCATTTTAAGGCAACATTTGCCATTGTAATGTGGCATATGTTTTTGACCAAATCACCAAGCAGACTTACTGCATGACTTCTCATGTGACTGAACAAAAGATGTGTTGTTTTGCACTGTTTCATACCTCAGTAGTAATTGGAGTAACCTTTCCTCAGCTAGACAGCTTTCTCAAACAAAACACCAAAGTTACTCAACATCGGTATGAAGCTGGAAAACACTTGGAAGAAAAAGGAGTAAAAATGATATATGATACTAACGAACTGCTTTGGTTAGCAGAAGTTGAAACCAGTCTTACTGAACATCATTGGCGTGATATCTTGAAAGGCTGCTCAGCAAAAGCTACCAGCATATTGTGACTGATGTTACATCCTATGCTCATACTGTTAATAATCACTGTATCGTTATTTGTTGCAACCTTGATGTTGATCTGTTATCTTAAAAATTGAGTAGTACACATGCATGAAATATTAACTCAAGTTCAATCACATACAAAACTACTGTAAATTACTGTTTTCCCATATATATTTATGTTCTTCCCCTCACGGTGCACAGGCAAGAGGGCTGGTCATTCATACGATGAATGGATTAAGCTCACTGTGCAATGCCAGTAATCGTTAAATGTTGGTCTGAGCAAGGGGCGGAATGTGACGAACACATAAACCCCTGCAGTGGAAGAAGGGTCAGAGGAGATGGGCAAGGGCGAGGTGCCCATGAAGCTCAGGGAAGAATGTAGGGAGTGACTGACCACAGCTGTTGCAAGGAAAGCTGAATTTATCTCAACACAAAGGGGACTAAGATGGCGGCCTTTGTTTTGGATAAACAGCTGTGTCAGTTGAGTGGCTCAGCTGACTATATCACAGTGGAGTGGATCAGCTGGTTGGGTAAATGTTTCTCCCTGAGTTCATCAAAAGAGTGTGACTGTCTCCTGGAGCTGGACAGACCAGCATGGGGGGAGTGCATGCATGGCTCAGCCCAACACAGAGTATAAAACTGAGCAACTAGCAAAAGACTTTTGAAGAGAGCAATGGACTTGAGCGGCTTTCAACCCACGTATTGCGTCCCTGGGGACACCCAGCGTTGTGATGGTGAACAAATCATAGAGACCGGTAATGGGAATGACATTTGTGAGCCCCAGCGCTGCCTATAGAAGAGCCTAGATGACCCCGTGGGTGCATTAACTGCCTCATCTGCCAAAGCAGCCATGTGCCGTCGCAGGCACTGCCTCAGGCCGCGAGCCGGACACTCACTCTTGCATGCTTCCCCAGCAGTGCCAGGCAGCAGAGCAGCGATCCTCGTTGGCGCTAGGGCTGCCTTTCCAGGAGGTGAAGTGCTCCTGCATGTGAGACACCCAGGCGGGAGAGCTGCATGCCCCAAGTCGAGAGCAGGAAGAATTGCTTATTCTCTTGTGACATCTGATAGCCCACCTCTGATAGCTGCCAAGGCCGTCAGGGACGCAGCTGCCTGCAGCTCATTCTTTCCATTCATGATTGTATCACAAACCATTTGGTGTCCATAACCTTAGCAGAGGCTGGCCCAGGCCTGAGCAGATCAAGTGTGACCAGCTCCTGCCCCAGTGGAAGCAGCTACCCCAGTGACCACCCTGCTGCTCCCAGCTCCTCTCCGCAAGGCCTCGAAGCTTGTGCTGATTACACTTGCATCCGGCCTGGAAGGTCAGAGAGACCTGTCTTGCTCTCCCTGCCCCTCATGGTGCTCTGTGAACCCACCCTGCTCTCCCCTTCCCTGTCTTTCCCTGAGTCCTGGACACACCGGGACGATGGTGCCCTTGAAACAGCCTGGGGCAATGCACCAGTGGGGCAAGAGTGACCACCTCTGCCCTTGCTAGGGAGCGCCAATGCATGCATATTACCTGTCATTGGAAGAAAGGCAATGGGAAGAAAGGCTGGCTCACTGGCAGGCTCAAAGGCTGCGCTCAGGCTGGCCATGCTTGGCCATGAGCTTGGGCTGACGGTTAAGGAGCCTTTGTTGGTACATGTACAATGGTTTGAGCTGTCACCATCAGAGTGCAAAGGGAGTTTGCTCATTTCTCTCTGTGATGGTACGCACCCTTACTGGGGGCTGCCCTGACAGCAGCACTGCTCTGAGGTGGGCAGCGGGTACGGTGGCTTTTGGAACCAGAGCCCTCATGTCCCCATGTTATGGGGGATGAAGCCTGCGGAAAGATCGTTCCAGCCAGAGCTCAAATCAGTTCTGCCAGAGCTCAAATCCCTCAGAGGAGTAACTGCTAAGGAAGCTGGGGAGATTGGAGCTAATCTCAAGCTAAATCACACCTTGCTTGTGAGTCTCAATCTCGCTGTGGGTACAATGCCAAGAGCAGCGATGAGGAGTGTGGGTACTTGAACACGCGAAATCATCAGGTCACAAACTCTTGTCTGAAAGGTAGAGATCTCTTGGCAAATTTATTGCAAGCAGGAAATGGCTGTAGCCGGACGAGTTTCTGTGTGCGAGTCCGTGTGCCTGGGGCTTTGTCCTTGAAGACCCCTGTCTCTGGCAGGGTTGTTGGTCTCCCTAGTGGCAGCAGTGTTCTGGGGCAGTATTTCTGTCGCCCCCAGGACAGAGCGTGGCTCTGGCTGCCCATCTAAGCTGGCAGGTCCTCCTTACGTGCCATGAGCTGAGGCTGGAAGTGGCAGGTGCTCTGGGGCGAGCTGAACGCCTCCAGCATGATCGCGTGCGTCTCTGTTGCTCTCCCTCCTTGTGCTCCACATCGACAGGGCCAGCTGCAATGTCAGGGGAGGCACCTGGCACTTGCGTCCCGGCCCCGTCCCTCTCGCTGCCCCCTGAGACAGCTGCAGGAAAAAGCTCTGCGCAGAGCCCGAAGCAGTGTCGTGAGGAGCGAGGGTCGTTGCCTGGGAGCCGGTGGGTCCGGAAGAGCAGCGATGGCTGTGGGAGGAAGGAGAGCCGTGGGTGAGGGGCTGTGCGAGCGCAGGGCAAGCACCTGCTGCCCCCCGCCACCAAGGGCGTTCCCAAGACGTTGTGGCTTAGTGCAGCTGGCCTCAGTGCCCCTTGCTGGGCCGGGCCAGGCCAGGCCTTCTGCCCACAGAATGGCTCTCGACTCGCATACGTACCTGGGTCACCCTCTGGCGTGTCTCTGGAGGAGGAGGATGAATTTGCATCCACTTTGTGCTCAGAGGGAAACTGCAAGGGGAGAGAAAAAAAGCAGAGGTGAGTGCCATCAGCTCACAAAGCTCAGGGGACTGGTGGCCTGGCATGAACGGGGGAAAATGGTACACGGCGTGGGGATGCTGCGAATGGCCGCGAATGGCCGCGGGAAGGGTCCTGTGACTGGTGGGCCAACGGGACGAGGCTTGTGATGGGGCTGTAACAGCAAGGCTGGGCCGGAGGCCGTAAAGAGCAGGGGGGCAAACGGCGCCAGAGGAAGGGGGCTGGCAGGGTGGGTGTGGGAGATGGCTGCTGCTGTGGCCGGCCCTTTCCCTCCTCGCTCTGCATCCATCCCCCAGCTAGAACGCAGTGCAGGGCGTGGAGGAGGTGTCAGTCCTTGTGCCTTAGGTGGGCTGGAAAGGAGAGCACCAGGCATCTCCCCACCATGCGCACCCCAGGTGGGCCGGAAAGGAGAGCACCAGGCATCTCCCCACCATGCGCACCCCAGGTGGGCCTCACACATCTGCTCCCTTTGATGGTCAGTGCCGGCCACCTGCTCCTTGCTCACCCGGTGCGGAGGGCCTCCAGCCAAGGGAGAAGCTGCTGGCTTTGCTTCTGGGGAGCCTGACGTGGGGAGAGGCGCGCTGGTCTCCTCTTGCCGAGAGCCTCCGGCCAAGGGTGAATCTTCTGCCTCGGCTCCTGTGGCCACTGCTTGGGGGAGAGGCGCGCACTGCGGGTTGCCGGCTGCCTCTCTGTCAGCATCTGTGGCCTCGCTGTCAAGCAAGCAGGGCACGTCCTCGTTGTGGCGCATGTGCGTCGGCACCATTAGGCTCTGGAGGCTCGGTCGGACCCAGATCACACGGATAGAGGCAGATTCCTCCAGCTGCTGCTCTTCTGGCAGGTCTTTGTCAGCATCCTGCTGCCTCGCTTCCTCCTCTGTGGATCCGCCTTGCTCTTCCTGCAGCGCTGCCCGGACTCTGGTCCCTGCCGCTTCCTCCCGCTCCTCCTTCAGAGGCTGCTGTTGTGGGCCCCTTGCTGTTGGTGGCCGTGCTGGCCCTGGCCTTCTGCCTCTGCCCAGGAAAGCTGGCATGCTTGCCCCCACGAGCATGGGGAGCAGGTCCTTGCTGAGGCACCGGGGCTGTACTTTTGGCACGTGGCGCCATCTGGTCCTGGGCTGTGCTTGGCAGGGGTGCCGAACTGAGCATGTGTGCCAACAGCCCCTGCGGTGCAGCCACGCTGAGCTCCTCCGCAGCTTCATCCGTGCACGGCAGCGCCGGACACCTCTCCTGCTCATGTCCACGGCTAAGTGCAAGGCTGCAGAAACGAGCGAGTCGACTGCGTGCTCCGGAGAGGCAGCAGATGGTATGGGGCTGTGTGGAGCGGGGCCTGGGCTCTCAGCCCTCCCTGCGATGTGCAGGTCATGGAGGGCCTGACAAAGGGCGGCCAAATCAGGCAGCGAAGACGATGAGGAGTCGGCTTGGGCCATTTCCCTGTGGGGCCCGGCAACGCCTTCTTCTGCAGAGCCGTGCAGTACCTCAGGGAAGGAGAGGCTGGAGCTGGGGCTGGGGCTCTCTGGCACAAGTGGCACCTCTTCACTTGTAAAACTCCCGCAGCGCAGGGCCTCCGCGCGCTCCACCCTGACCGTCTGCAGTAGAAGGCAAGGAGAAAGGCCGAGTTACTGCGGTGCTTTCTCCCACGTGCTCCTTCCTTCCCTCCCAGCTGGCAAACCTCCCTGCTGGGAGCCCCAGTGGCAGCGCTCACCCACGCAGGCGGCTGCCACCCTGCTCCCAGCTGCTGGCTGGGGAGGGGGCTGGTCAGTGCTGGGCAAGGGACAGGCAAAGGCAGCGCCCACAGGGAGCCCCACGGCGTGCCCTTGCAGAGTGCCGTGCGGAGCCGCCGGTCGGCCTGCCGGGCGGCAGGGACCTCCTGTTCCCTCCCAGCACCTGCCGCCTGCTTCTCAGCAGCTCCAGGCAGTCAGCAAGAGGCTTTGCCAGCGCCTCTGGTCAGCTCGGTACCTTTGTGCTGCTGTTTTCGGAGTCCTGTGAGCTCTCCGGGCGGGACAGCGGAGGCAGCCTGTCCCTCTGGTGGGACGAAGCCGAGCTCTGGCTCCGCTGCATCGCTGCGGGTGGCTCCTGGTGGCCCACCTGTGAGGAGAAGGAGGTGCGTGCTGGAAGCGGCTGTGATGGCACAAGCGGCCCCTGAAGTGCAGGAAACCCCAGCCCCGTTTCAAAGGGAAGCTCATGGCCAAGCACGGCCAGCCTGAGCGCGGCCCAGAGCTGCTCTCTGCCTCTCAGTGCAGAGCTGCAGGGGCTGTGTGTGGCTTGGGGCACCCACTGCGTCAGCTCTGCCCGAGAGAAAATCCCCAGGGCCCCGAGGAAACACGCCCTTGCCGCAGGAGCTCAGGGCTGGCCGTCTCGCACCAGCTCCCCTTCCCCACCGTCCTTGTGCTCTGCGTGCGGGTCCCACGCCTGCTGCCTCCTCTCCCTCCAGCCCCATGGCTCACCTCGCTGCGCTCCCGCCTGCTGGGGTGCCCACCTGCGGGCTGGGAGCAGGGCTTCGCCTCCCGCTCCATGGGCATCTCCAAATACGCTGCCGGACACCTACCACGCCGGCACCAAGAGGAGCTGCTCCCTCCTGACGGAGTCGCTCTCCTCAGAGTGGGGACCCCGGGGCGCTCTGGCCCTGGCAGGTCACCACGGGGACGCCCCTCTCACAATGGCCTTGTGGGCACGATGCCACCGCCATCACAGAGCCCTGGCCGTCGCCGTGGGGACCTGCATGGCCTTGCGTGGGCAGTCACTCACGGGGACTCCCCATCACTGCGCCTTTGCCTCCAGCCCTCTGGGCCCAGTTCCTGAGCCCACCTGGGAGCTGGTGTCTGGGGAGCAGGAGGAGTTTTCCTCTCCCCAGCTCGGTGTTCCCCCCGTGCCTTGCAGAGGCGGCTCTTCTCCTTGCCTCCCTGCCTCCCTGGCCCCTCGCAGTCCCTGGGCAGGCCCCCATGTACGTGCTGGCCCACGCTCAGCATGGGGGGCCAGGTCTCACAGGGTGCCTCGGAAGAGACCCTCTCGGCAGACCTGGCGTGCGGCCAGCCCTGCTGGGAAAGCCCTGGGATGCCAAAGCGTGCCCAGACGCGGGGGAGCTCCGTCGGCACAGCGGCCCGGCCCAAGGGGAAGGAGGCACTGCAGCACGGCTGTGTGTCAGGCCTCTGCGATGGCCAGGCACAATCAAAACCTCTTTTTTTTAATGAAAACGCCATCTATCCATTGTGCCTCAAGACTGGTCGGATCGGGTTTTAATTGGTAATGAACTAAGAGGGAATAGGCCTTAGCCAGGATTGCCCTTTTAAGTCACTGAACCGTGACTAAAACCTTGCAATGCATTGCATAGCCTGTACCCACACACAACCCACCACAACTCCCCCCGCTTTCAGACTACCACTCTCACACCTAGAGTGCGGTAGAAGAGCTGCAAATGCCTAGCTCAAGGCTCCTAAACAGGACCTCTCACTGCTTAGGCCATGCTGTCCCTTCATCCGCTCTTGCCTCCAGCTTTCCTCATGCAACTGAGACGAGCAGAAGCTTATCCACTCCTTCCTTCTCGCACAAACTTTAAGCAATCTGCAGGCAATCGGAGCTCCCAGAGAGCCAAGCTGCTCCACAAACGCCAGCTCTCTTCCTGTTTGCTGACCAAGGGTAAGATTACACAGTTCTCACTACTACTAATTACACAGGGAATTTCTCCTAGAGCGCTGCCCTGGTGCTCACTTGGTATAACTGCCCCGCATTCATAATCCAGGGGAACGGCTCCTTGGGCAGGAATTGTTAGGGCAAATGCTGTTCAATTGCTTTTCAAATTGGCCCAAGTGACTTTCAGAGTGTTCCACAGGCCCTTATCCAACCGAACATTAGGGTATAGTTGAAAGATTAACAGAACTGGAATCATTGGTTCGTCTCCCTTTGCAGGAATTGGGAACCATGCAAAGTATTTACATCTTGGGTATCTTGGATTAGTCAAAGAAACGACGACTCCTATTGCCCCAAACGTTTCTATCAAGAACTACCTTACACAAGTTAAGATCTAGGTCTAAGAGTAGAAGCTGACTGAGATACAGACGGGAGCTTCTCCAGCGGGTGATCTGTGTTCCTCGGAAGAGGAGCTGTCTTTTCCTCTGGCGGTGGAACTCTCTTGCACTGTGATGCACGAATGCAGTTAGGCAAGTCCCTGCACTTCACTGCACTGGTAGTGATGAGCAGCACTTGCTAAGGTCCTTTCCACCGCGGCTGCAAGACATTCTTCCACTGGAGCACTTGAATAACCGCCCAGGCTCCTGCTTCTAGAGAATGGCAAGGCTCAACAGGTGGTTCTGGTAAAGCCTAGAGTACCTGGGCATGGAGAGATCTTAGGCATTTCATGGAGGCTCTACAGTAATTCAGTAATACCTCAGCAGCTAGTTGCAAATTCGTTTGAAACAAACTGAAGCTACATTGAAAAGTCTCTCTCGCTCTCTCCACACAGACACACACACACAGACACACAGACACACACACAGACACACACAGACACACACACACACACAGAGTACAACATTCAAACTGCATTTCCTTGTGATGCCATGATGCAAGCAGAAAAGAGTTCTTCATCCAAAACCCAGCTGCATTACAACAGTCTTCTGGCAGCATGGTTTGCTGTACTGCAAGATACAGTCTTCTCAGTAGTACTTCATTTGTTAGTTATCACCTGAACCACTTTTCAGCAAGAGTGGCGATAGCTACATGCAGATGTTATCATTGTGAAAGCTGTGATGCACCTTTGGGGACACCAGCTCCTGCAAGTCACTTGAGTCTAAGGATGACAATGAAAAGTTTTAGTTTGAAGTGTCTGCCCTATTGTCCACCACACAGTCTGAGACTGTGCACTACAGAAATGCAGTTTATATACTGAAATTCAGTGCTAGGTGGAGGATTAGGTAAACAAATGAACTGTCACTCAGTGATCAGTAGTGTGCTCCAGTTTAAATACAGTACAAGGCTGATTTTTTTCATATTAACACTTGTTTGAGAGAAAGGGGGACAAAGATCTGTTTCAGTGTTTGTCGCCTACCCAGTTTTATCAGCTTGAGAACTGACTGCTGAGAAAAAAACTATCCCTCAGTAGTACGGTAGGGGAGCGTTCAAATAATCCAAGACTTGAATTTACTCTTATTTTAACAAGCTCCAAAGCTAAGGCAGAAGTTTTGGCTCTGGTCTCTCCCCTTCCCAGACACGAGGTTAGAGCCATAGAAGTGTCTAAATTTGCAGTGCTTCCCTGTGCCAAAGCCTAGACCTTTCGGGTGCGAGTCACTACCACAGTCCTGCCCCATTACCACTGCCATCATGGAATAGTTTGTCAGACTCAGCCACTTCAGTTTTTGAGACTATTTAGAGAGGAGCCTAGGAAGTTACACCAAGCAGTTCTCCATTACTCACTAAATGCTAACTCTCTATTCAGAGAGTCCCAGCACAGGAGCAAGGCAAGCGTCTTTTGCAGCTGCCGTTCCAGCTCTGACTTTCCAAAAGGAGGAAAAAACACATTGACGGTTCACATCAAGCCTCCTAGCTCCTTAAAAGCTAGGTTTGTTTTGGTTTTCTTTCTGTTTGTTTTTTAAAAAGGACACACACTGCACCTTCCACTACCTTAGACTACTGAACTACGTTCCTAAGTAATGTTGCTGCCTGCTGCTCAGCCTCTCTGTTCTGAACTCTTACAGAGCTCTTGATGCAGCTTCCTGACACCTGCCCTCAGCTACAACTAACTGTTAACATCTTCAGTGCCAACAGAAAAAGGAAAGGCCATCATTTGAAGAAGCACACTTCTGATGCCCGTTTTCATTTGACGACCTTCCCCTTGCACAGGAAATTAAGCAGCAATAAATATCTAGCTCCTGTGTTGGTCAAGAAGAAACCTGGAAGAATAAAGCCATATGGGTCTATGACATCATTTGGTCATAGCTTTTTTATTCCATACAGCTAGTATTAATCACAATTGCCAGTTTCTTTAGGAGTACATCAAATTTTCTGGAAGAGATGGAGAAACATTCCTCCAGTGTCTGCAGATACACGCTGTCCACATCATTGAGAACGGGAGCTGCTAAAGAATCAGCCACCAAAGTCAGCTGAACCGCTGCGCTCCCCTTGCTAAGGAATGCTGGTTTTAAGGGGGCAGCAGCGTCACAGGGGTTAAAAGACCTACGGAGCGTTCTCGTTCTCCGTGGAGGAAGAGGTTTGTATGGCACATAAGGAGCAGCAGCAAGGAGCGCCCCATCCCTCAGAACCACCACGCAGTCAGCGCACCTGGGCTCAGAGTCACACAAGCCAGGCTTACACAGAGCACACTGATGAGAGTTTTGTCAGCCAGAGCATCCAGGCTGCTTGCTGATTAGCCCCGTTGTGCGCAACAAACGCCTAAGGCCAGCCAAAGCCAGAGACACCTCGTGCAACACTGCAGTTTTCTTCAGCAGCCAAAGAGCCCCAAACTGGCGCCAAAGCCCTCCTCGCTAGTCACAGTATGTTTGGGATCGTCCGGGCGTTTTCACAGATCTCGGCGTAGCGCCCGGCCCCACTCCGCTGCCGGGGGCTCCGGCGGCGCGGGCGGCCGCTCCCCGCCCCGCCCCCGCCCCTGAGGAGGTGCCACGCAGCGCGGGTGGGGGGGAAGCGGGCCGCGGCCGTTGCGGGGGTGGGGGGGCGGGGGGACGGACGCCGGCTCGCGCCGCGGCCGTTGGGCGGGCTGGGGCAGAAGCCGCCGCTGTTGCCATGGCAGCGGCCAACGCGCTGGGAGGCGCCTGCCCGCCCGCGGCGCCTTGGCGGGATGCGGCCCTGCTAGGGCTCCTCTCAAATGTACTACTATTTTCTCTCAATCAAAAGTTCCTTCTAAAGGCAATTCGGTACTGGAAACATCCTTATTGCAGAAATTCCACTTATTAAGATAGCTGCAGGTTTTAGGAGAGTAGCGAGTATATGGCTAAGGTCAGGGTTTGGTGCCTGGTGGTGGATGCCGCTCTGCCAATGTCAGTCCATCCTTGCTGGAGAAACGCGACCCTCCCTCGCAGGGTGGCTTTCCTGTGCCTGCTCCCTTCCCGTTTCTCAGGCTGCTTTCCTTTCTTTAGCCCAGGCCACGCTGTGTCATTGCAATGAAGCCTTGCCAGCCTGTTGTGTTGCTACCTGTGTGTGTGGGCAAAAGTGAGAGGCTGAAGCCGTGGAGGGGCCTTGGATCTCCCAGGGCAGTAGGGTGGTCCAAGACTGGAGCAGGGGCCCGGGCTCATGGGGCAATCTGTCCTTGTGGACAGCCACACCTCGATAGTGCCAGGCCCAGGGAAAGCTGAGCTGGCAGCAGGAGGCTGGAGCAGAGATGCCCAGAAGCCCCTTCCCGCCCCAGCTGCTCCGTGTTTCTGTAGCTCAGTGAATGGGTTTGTCTCCAGCTCTGTCTGGCTTCACTGGCATTGCGTGCACTGGTCTGCCTCTTGAGAGGTCGCTGATGCAAAGTAACAAGTTCCCAAGTTTTTATTCCAAGCAGGAAATGGCCATAGCCTGACGAGTGTTTGCGCGCACGTCCATGTGTGTGTGTGAGGTCACACGTGTGTGGGAGTTGGTCCTTGAAGGTCCCTGTCTCTGGCAGGGTTGTGGGGTCTCCCAAATGGCGGGAGTGCCCTGCGGCAGTATTTGTGTCGCGCCTTCCCACTACTCTCTGCGTGCCTTTGGGTGTTCCCCGGGGTCCTCCCTGGGCCTTGGGGTGCTTCCAAGAGCCCTCCATGTGCCTTTCAGGGCACTCAAGGGCCCTCTCTGTGGGCATATGGTCTCCCCCAGGACCTTCTGTGTGATTTTTGGTATGCCCCAGGGCTCTCCCTGTTCCTTTCGGTGCAACCCAGGACACTCAGTGTGCATTTTGAAGCACCTCAGGCACTCCATATGCCCTGTGGGTGTGCTGTAGCAGCCTCCTTGTGCCTTTGGGCGCACCCCAGGTCCCTCTATTTGGCCAGGGTGGTTCCAAGGGCCCTCCGCGTGCCTTTCAGTGCATCCAAGGGCTCCCCTTGTGCCTTTAGACACCCCCTAGGGCCCTCGGTGCTCCTTTTGGTGCAGGCCAGGACCTTCCATGTGCCTTTGAGCGTGCCCCAGGGTATTCCATTTTCCATTTAGTGTGCCCCAAGAGCATCTCCGTGTGCCTTTCAGTGCACCCCTAGACGCCTCCCTGTGCCTTTGGGTGTGCCCCAAGGCCCTCCATGTCCTGTTCAGTGGGCCCCAGGGCCCTGCACGTGCTGTTCAGCACACCCCATGCCCTCCGTGGGCCTTTCTTCATGCCCAGGGCCCTCTGTGTGCCTTGGGGTGCACCCCATAAACTTCCATGTCTCCTTTGGTAACACTCGAAACTTTGAACAAAGCTATTCAAATAAATAGGGGTACTAGCTTGGCTCTGCTGTTTGCGTTGCAGCCACCAGGGCAGCTACGTGCAGGCAGAGTCCACAAATGTTGTCACTATAAATGATAAGTACACCACATTTTTGCCTGATACAGGAGCACGAGTTTTAACGATAGATCAGCATACCTATGAAGGTAAAGCTCCTTTAAAGAAACAAGCAATATCAGTAGTAGGTGTCAATGGTGCAGTTAGCACTTCTGCAGCTGTAGGGGCTAAATTAATATTGTCCAATGTCTGTACCATAAGACACTTGTCATGGGGCAAAATGAATAGTCTGGGAATGGATCTTCTGAAAGGACAGTCTTGGATAGATAGCTGGGGTAAGTGGGAAACTGGTCATCCTCCAGTTACAGGAAAAGCAGATCTCCATATGATTAAGCCTATAAATGTGCTACAAACAGCAGCCCCCACCCCATGCCTAATACCAAACCAGTTAACATTCCTCAGTGTCAGCTGCCTGCTCCTGCCATAAAACCTGTGACAGAAGTAATCAAACAATTATATATTCCATATATAAATATATGCCATAGAACAGCCCAATACAGCCCGTTAAAAAAACAGGTGGGATGTAGCACTTGACTATTCACTCTAGGGCTTTAGATAAAGCTACTGGCCTTTTCACAGCTGCTGTTTCTAGCATTGTAGATAGAGTTAATACAACAAATGAATGTGCCTGGGACTGGGACGGTGAGACAAAAGAAGGGGTATGGTTCGCAGGCGGGAGTGCCAAGTGAGTGGGGAAACAGTGGAGAGGCAAAGCTAGAGCTATGCTGGTAGAGACTAGAGAAGCTTTTGCTGACTAAATCAATGGCTGGGCCCAGCTGGCAGAGCTTAGAGCTGTGGAAATGTCCCTGGAGCAAGGAGCCACTTGTGTCTACGCGGGCTCAAATGCTGTAGGGGCCAGTGCCACCCAGTGGCTAGAGAACTGTGCGGAAAACAATTAGCAAGTAAATGGTACAGGCACATGGGGAAAAACACCCTGGGAAAAGATTTACGATATAGCTTAATCTGAGAACATATCCATAGGACATGTATGTGCCTGCCAAAAACCTTAAAACCTTGAGACAAAGTGGAATTAGATGGCTGATCATCTGGCTAGAATAAACATATTACAAAAATCTGAGGCAGGATGGCTGGGTAAATGGTTACACGAATAGTTAGGACACACTGGGAGTTACGATTTATTTCAACAGGCTGCAAGGAGAGGATGGCCTGTGACAAAAGCTCTGGCAAAGCAAATTGTAGACGCCTGCCGTTTTTGCCAAACAACGTGGTACAGTACCCGTCAAACAACAGTTTGCCAGTCTTAGGGAAGGTGAACTACTCTGGGAAACTTGGCAAGTAGATTATGTTGTGCCGCTAAAGCAAACAGCTGAAGGCTGGAAATACATCCTTACAGGAGCAAAAATAATCAGCAGTATAGGGAATGCGTACCCCATCCGAGCTGCAACTGGTCTAGCAACTGCTGCTGGTTTAAACCAGTGGTTTGCTACTTTTCTCTTGCCCGCAGAAATACAATCTGATAATGGATCCTATTTTAAGAATAAAGAAGTGCAAACTTGGTGTGCTTCAAATGGAGTACAGTGGACTTCTTTGCACCTACCGTATTGACCTCAAAGCAATGGGGTAGTAGAAAGATGGAATCGACTAGTGAAACAACAGCTACACGAGAGTGAATCTATTAGTACCTCTAAGTGGGGATGCCATTTGTGGGAAGCTGTAAGACAGCTAAATAAGCAACAAACTCCCATGGGAAGTCCCATAGATAAGGGGTTCATGTCAGTAGCTGCACGAATTCCTGCTAGAACAGAAGTGAAACCCTATTGAAGTCCTGGAGGTGAAGTTGTGGTTAAACATCCAACTCAGAGATGGATCTGGGTGACTCTTGTTTTACAAAGGAAAAGGAGTAGGGGATGCTGTAGACACTAGAGGGAGTAAATTAGCCCTAACTGAGGCTTGGATTATGTCCAAGACCTAGGTGTCTTCTCTTGCAGGAAAAGGTGCTGTTAGCTTATCACCGTGGGAATACTGGAATAACTGGAACGTACACCCCAAACCTGTCTTTAACAGGTTCCGCCTTTTCACTTTGCCCATGGAACAACTCGAGTATTAAAGATCAGTCACAACCCATCTTTAGAACTACGTTTACAGGAGGAATACAAGCTGTGATAGCACTAGGTCAAGGACTGACAGTAGGCAATAATGGTACACTATCCCTAAGATCTAAAGTTAAGGTAAATGTAACTCTATGGGATAACGCTGGACGGGAAGCTGCACGTGGCTCTGACAATAGAGTGAAATGGCTACTACAGGCATTTTAAGGCAACATTTGCCATTGTAATGTGGCATATGTTTTTGACCAAATCACCAAGCAGACTTACTGCATGACTTCTCATGTGACTGAACAAAAGATGTGTTGTTTTGCACTGTTTCATACCTCAGTAGTAATTGGAGTAACCTTTCCTCAGCTAGACAGCTTTCTCAAACAAAACACCAAAGTTACTCAACATCGGTATGAAGCTGGAAAACACTTGGAAGAAAAAGGAGTAAAAATGATATATGATACTAACGAACTGCTTTGGTTAGCAGAAGTTGAAACCAGTCTTACTGAACATCATTGGCGTGATATCTTGAAAGGCTGCTCAGCAAAAGCTACCAGCATATTGTGACTGATGTTACATCCTATGCTCATACTGTTAATAATCACTGTATCGTTATTTGTTGCAACCTTGATGTTGATCTGTTATCTTAAAAATTGAGTAGTACACATGCATGAAATATTAACTCAAGTTCAATCACATACAAAACTACTGTAAATTACTGTTTTCCCATATATATTTATGTTCTTCCCCTCACGGTGCACAGGCAAGAGGGCTGGTCATTCATACGATGAATGGATTAAGCTCACTGTGCAATGCCAGTAATCGTTAAATGTTGGTCTGAGCAAGGGGCGGAATGTGACGAACACATAAACCCCTGCAGTGGAAGAAGGGTCAGAGGAGATGGGCAAGGGCGAGGTGCCCATGAAGCTCAGGGAAGAATGTAGGGAGTGACTGACCACAGCTGTTGCAAGGAAAGCTGAATTTATCTCAACACAAAGGGGACTAAGATGGCGGCCTTTGTTTTGGATAAACAGCTGTGTCAGTTGAGTGGCTCAGCTGACTATATCACAGTGGAGTGGATCAGCTGGTTGGGTAAATGTTTCTCCCTGAGTTCATCAAAAGAGTGTGACTGTCTCCTGGAGCTGGACAGACCAGCATGGGGGGAGTGCATGCATGGCTCAGCCCAACACAGAGTATAAAACTGAGCAACTAGCAAAAGACTTTTGAAGAGAGCAATGGACTTGAGCGGCTTTCAACCCACGTATTGCGTCCCTGGGGACACCCAGCGTTGTGATGGTGAACAAATCATAGAGACCGGTAATGGGAATGACATTTGTGAGCCCCAGCGCTGCCTATAGAAGAGCCTAGATGACCCCGTGGGTGCATTAACTGCCTCATCTGCCAAAGCAGCCATGTGCCGTCGCAGGCACTGCCTCAGGCCGCGAGCCGGACACTCACTCTTGCATGCTTCCCCAGCAGTGCCAGGCAGCAGAGCAGCGATCCTCGTTGGCACTAGGGCTGCCTTTCCAGGAGGTGAAGTGCTCCTGCATGTGAGACACCCAGGCGGGAGAGCTGCATGCCCCAAGTCGAGAGCAGGAAGAATTGCTTATTCTCTTGTGACATCTGATAGCCCACCTCTGATAGCTGCCAAGGCCGTCAGGGACGCAGCTGCCTGCAGCTCATTCTTTCCATTCATGATTGTATCACAAACCATTTGGTGTCCATAACCTTAGCAGAGGCTGGCCCAGGCCTGAGCAGATCGAGTGTGACCAGCTCCTGCCCCAGTGGAAGCAGCTACCCCAGTGACCACCCTGCTGCTCCCAGCTCCTCTCCGCAAGGCCTCGAAGCTTGTGCTGATTACACTTGCATCCGGCCTGGAAGGTCAGAGAGACCTGTCTTGCTCTCCCTGCCCCTCATGGTGCTCTGTGAACCCACCCTGCTCTCCCCTTCCCTGTCTTTCCCTGAGTCCTGGACACACCGGGACGATGGTGCCCTTGAAACAGCCTGGGGCAATGCACCAGTGGGGCAAGAGTGACCACCTCTGCCCTTGCTAGGGAGCGCCAATGCATGCATATTACCTGTCATTGGAAGAAAGGCAATGGGAAGAAAGGCTGGCTCACTGGCAGGCTCAAAGGCTGCGCTCAGGCTGGCCATGCTTGGCCATGAGCTTGGGCTGACGGTTAAGGAGCCTTTGTTGGTACATGTACAATGGTTTGAGCTGTCACCATCAGAGTGCAAAGGGAGTTTGCTCATTTCTCTCTGTGATGGTACGCACCCTTACTGGGGGCTGCCCTGACAGCAGCACTGCTCTGAGGTGGGCAGCGGGTACGGTGGCTTTTGGAACCAGAGCCCTCATGTCCCCATGTTATGGGGGATGAAGCCTGCGGAAAGATCGTTCCAGCCAGAGCTCAAATCAGTTCTGCCAGAGCTCAAATCCCTCAGAGGAGTAACTGCTAAGGAAGCTGGGGAGATTGGAGCTAATCTCAAGCTAAATCACACCTTGCTTGTGAGTCTCAATCTCGCTGTGGGTACAATGCCAAGAGCAGCGATGAGGAGTGTGGGTACTTGAACACGCGAAATCATCAGGTCACAAACTCTTGTCTGAAAGGTAGAGATCTCTTGGCAAATTTATTGCAAGCAGGAAATGGCTGTAGCCGGACGAGTTTCTGTGTGCGAGTCCGTGTGCCTGGGGCTTTGTCCTTGAAGACCCCTGTCTCTGGCAGGGTTGTTGGTCTCCCTAGTGGCAGCAGTGTTCTGGGGCAGTATTTCTGTCGCCCCCAGGACAGAGCGTGGCTCTGGCTGCCCATCTAAGCTGGCAGGTCCTCCTTACGTGCCATGAGCTGAGGCTGGAAGTGGCAGGTGCTCTGGGGCGAGCTGAACGCCTCCAGCATGATCGCGTGCGTCTCTGTTGCTCTCCCTCCTTGTGCTCCACATCGACAGGGCCAGCTGCAATGTCAGGGGAGGCACCTGGCACTTGCGTCCCGGCCCCGTCCCTCTCGCTGCCCCCTGAGACAGCTGCAGGAAAAAGCTCTGCGCAGAGCCCGAAGCAGTGTCGTGAGGAGCGAGGGTCGTTGCCTGGGAGCCGGTGGGTCCGGAAGAGCAGCGATGGCTGTGGGAAGAAGGAGAGCCGTGGGTGAGGGGCTGTGCGAGCGCAGGGCAAGCACCTGCTGCCCCCCGCCACCAAGGGCGTTCCCAAGACGTTGAGGCTTAGGGCAGCTGGCCTCAGTGCCCCTTGCTGGGCCGGGCCAGGCCAGGCCTTCTGCCCACAGAATGGCTCTCGACTCGCATACGTACCTGGGTCACCCTCTGGCGTGTCTCTGGAGGAGGAGGATGAATTTGCATCCACTTTGTGCTCTGAGGGAAACTGCAAGGGGAGAGAAAAAAAGCAGAGGTGAGTGCCATCAGCTCACAAAGCTCAGGGGACTGGTGGCCTGGCATGAACGGGGGAAAATGGTACACGGCGTGGGGATGCTGCGAATGGCCGCGAATGGCCGCGGGAAGGGTCCTGTGACTGGTGGGCCAACGGGACGAGGCTTGTGATGGGGCTGTAACAGCAAGGCTGGGCCGGAGGCCGTAAAGAGCAGGGGGGCAAACGGCGCCAGAGGAAGGGGGCTGGCAGGGTGGGTGTGGGAGATGGCTGCTGCTGTGGCCGGCCCTTTCCCTCCTCGCTCTGCATCCATCCCCCAGCTAGAACGCAGTGCAGGGCGTGGAGGAGGTGTCAGTCCTTGTGCCTTAGGTGGGCTGGAAAGGAGAGCACCAGGCATCTCCCCACCATGCGCACCCCAGGTGGGCCGGAAAGGAGAGCACCAGGCATCTCCCCACCATGCGCACCCCAGGTGGGCCTCACACATCTGCTCCCTTTGATGGTCAGTGCCGGCCACCTGCTCCTTGCTCACCCGGTGCGGAGGGCCTCCAGCCAAGGGAGAAGCTGCTGGCTTTGCTTCTGGGGAGCCTGACGTGGGGAGAGGCGCGCTGGTCTCCTCTTGCCGAGAGCCTCCGGCCAAGGGTGAATCTTCTGCCTCGGCTCCTGTGGCCACTGCTTGGGGGAGAGGCGCGCACTGCGGGTTGCCGGCTGCCTCTCTGTCAGCATCTGTGGCCTCGCTGTCAAGCAAGCAGGGCACGTCCTTGTTGTGGCGCATGTGCGTCGGCACCATTAGGCTCTGGAGGCTCGGTCGGACCCAGATCACACGGATAGAGGCAGATTCCTCCAGCTGCTGCTCTTCTGGCAGGTCTTTGTCAGCATCCTGCTGCCTCGCTTCCTCCTCTGTGGATCCGCCTTGCTCTTCCTGCAGCGCTGCCCGGACTCTGGTCCCTGCCGCTTCCTCCCGCTCCTCCTTCAGAGGCTGCTGTTGTGGGCCCCTTGCTGTTGGTGGCCGTGCTGGCCCTGGCCTTCTGCCTCTGCCCAGGAAAGCTGGCATGCTTGCCCCCACGAGCATGGGGAGCAGGTCCTTGCTGAGGCACCGGGGCTGTACTTTTGGCACGTGGCGCCATCTGGTCCTGGGCTGTGCTTGGCAGGGGTGCCGAACTGAGCATGTGTGCCAACAGCCCCTGCGGTGCAGCCACGCTGAGCTCCTCCGCAGCTTCATCCGTGCACGGCAGCGCCGGACACCTCTCCTGCTCATGTCCACGGCTAAGTGCAAGGCTGCAGAAACGAGCGAGTCGACTGCGTGCTCCGGAGAGGCAGCAGATGGTATGGGGCTGTGTGGAGCGGGGCCTGGGCTCTCAGCCCTCCCTGCGATGTGCAGGTCATGGAGGGCCTGACAAAGGGCGGCCAAATCAGGCAGGGAAGACGATGAGGAGTCGGCTTGGGCCATTTCCCTGTGGGGCCCGGCAACGCCTTCTTCTGCAGAGCCGTGCAGTACCTCAGGGAAGGAGAGGCTGGAGCTGGGGCTGGGGCTCTCGCTGCTGGTGAGTCCAGCCTCCTCTGCCATGTCCCTGCCACTGGTCTCCAACTGCAGGCGATCGTCTGCGGCAGAAGATGGTGTTTCCCCGTGTGATGTCCCAGCAAGAGGCGCTTGCACGCTGGGAGGCTGCAGGTCTCCGCTCTTTGATGCTGAGGACTCACTCAGGACTGAGTCGTGGCTGTGCACCCTCGCGTTGCGGGCCTGTGGCAGACTTGGCAGCACGGGGTATCTTGCCCAGGACTTGTCCCATTCCGTGGATGCTGGGCCACTTCGGCTTGCCCCTTCAGCAGTGCTCTGGGCTCCCTGGAGAAGGGAGTGTCCTGAAGGCTGCTGGCTGATCGGGGGAAGAGTGATCCTGCTGCCGTGGCCTTGCGATGGCCTTGGTGTTGCCAGTGCTGCTCTGGAAGAGCTAGGCCTGGCCTCTGGCGTGGCGGGGAAACGCTCTTCCCTTGCCCTGGTGAGAGCAGAAGCACCCTGCTCGAGTAGTCGAAGGGGAGCACCACTACCAAGTGGGAGGTTTTCCCTGCTGTCATCTTCGGTGAAGTTCTCAGCAGGCCATTGAGGTGCATCAGGCCTGCCTCTGGCAGAGCATCCCGAGGATGTTGGCAGAGCGGGCAGCTTGAGTTGACTTGGAGATGCTGCCGTCTGACCTCTACCTGTGCGCAGCGACACATCTGCCTGGGCTGCTGCCCTGGTGGGGAGAGGCAGCAAGCATGGCACAAGTGGCACCTCTTCACTTGTAAAACTCCCGCAGGGCAGGGCCTCCGCGCGCTCCACCCTGACCGTCTGCAACAGAAGGCAAGGAGAAAGGCCGAATTACTGCGGTGCTTTCTCCCACGTGCTCCTTCCTTCCCTCCCAGCTGGCAAACCTCCCTGCTGGGAGCCCCAGTGGCAGCGCTCACCCACGCAGGCGGCTGCCACCCTGCTCCCAGCTGCTGGCTGGGGAGGGGGCTGGTCAGTGCTGGGCAAGGGACAGGCAAAGGCAGCGCCCACAGGGAGCCCCGTGGCGTGTCCTTGCAGAGTGCCGTGCGGAGCCGGCGGTCGGCCTGCCGGGCGGCAGGGACCTCCTGTTCCCTCCCAGCACCTGCCGCCTGCTTCTCGGCAGCTCCGGGCAGTCAGCAAGAGGCTTTGCCAGCGCCTCTGGTCAGCTCGGTACCTTTGTGCTGCTGTTTTCAGAGTCCTGTGAGCTCTCCGGGCGGGACAGCGGAGGCAGCCTGTCCCTCTGGTGGGACGAAGCCGAGCTCTGGCTCCGCTGCATCGCTGCGGGTGGCTCCTGGTGGCCCACCTGTGAGGAGAAGGAGGTGCGTGCTGGAAGCGGCTGTGATGGCACAAGCGGCCCCTGAAGTGCAGGAAACCCCAGCCCTGTTTCAAAGGGAAGCTCATGGCCGAGCACGGCCAGCCTGAGCGCGGCCCAGAGCTGCTCTCTGCCTCTCGGCGCAGAGCTGCAGGGGCTGTGTGTGGCTTGGGGCACCCACTGCGTCAGCTCTGCCCGAGAGAAAATCCCCAGGGCCCCGAGGAAACACGCCCTTGCCGCAGGAGCTCAGGGCTGGCCGTCTCGCACCAGCTCCCCTTCCCCACCGTCCTTGTGCTCTGCGTGCGGGTCCCACGCCTGCTGCCTCCTCTCCCTCCAGCCCCATGGCTCACCTCGCTGCGCTCCCGCCTGCTGGGGTGCCCACCTGCGGGCTGGGAGCAGGGCTTCGCCTCCCGCTCCATGGGCATCTCCAAATACGCTGCCGGACACCTACCACGCCGGCACCAAGAGGAGCTGCTCCCTCCTGACGGAGTCGCTCTCCTCAGAGTGGGGACCCCGGGGCGCTCTGGCCCTGGCAGGTCACCACGGGGACGCCCCTCTCACAATGGCCTTGTGGGCACGATGCCACCGCCATCACAGAGCCCTGGCCGTTGCCGTGGGGACCTGCATGGCCTTGCGTGGGCAGTCACTCACAGGGACTCCCCATCACTGCGCCTTTGCCTCCAGCCCTCTGGGCCCAGTTCCTGAGCCCACCTGGGAGCTGGTGTCTGGGGAGCAGGAGGAGTTTTCCTCTCCCCAGCTCGGTGTTCCCCCCGTGCCTTGCAGAGGCGGCTCTTCTCCTTGCCTCCCTGCCTCCCTGGCCCCTCGCAGTCCCTGGGCAGGCCCCCATGTACGTGCTGGCCCACGCTCAGCATGGGGGGCCAGGTCTCACAGGGTGCCTCGGAAGAGACCCTCTCGGCAGACCTGGCGTGCGGCCAGCCCTGCTGGGAAAGCCCTGGGATGCCAAAGCGTGCCCAGACGCGGGGGAGCTCCGTCGGCACAGCGGCCCGGCCCAAGGGGAAGGAGGCACTGCAGCACGGCTGTGTGTCAGGCCTCTGCGATGGCCAGGCACAATCAAAACCTCTTTTTTTTAATGAAAACGCCATCTATCCATTGTGCCTCAAGACTGGTCGGATCGGGTTTTAATTGGTAATGAACTAAGAGGGAATAGGCCTTAGCCAGGATTGCCCTTTTAAGTCACTGAACCGTGACTAAAACCTTGCAATGCATTGCATAGCCTGTACCCACACACAACCCACCACAACTCCCCCCGCTTTCAGACTACCACTCTCACACCTAGAGTGCGGTAGAAGAGCTGCAAATGCCTAGCTCAAGGCTCCTAAACAGGACCTCTCACTGCTTAGGCCATGCTGTCCCTTCATCCGCTCTTGCCTCCAGCTTTCCTCATGCAACTGAGACGAGCAGAAGCTTATCCACTCCTTCCTTCTCGCACAAACTTTAAGCAATCTGCAGGCAATCGGAGCTCCCAGAGAGCCAAGCTGCTCCACAAACGCCAGCTCTCTTCCTGTTTGCTGACCAAGGGTAAGATTACACAGTTCTCACTACTACTAATTACACAGGGAATTTCTCCCAGAGCGCTGCCCTGGTGCTCACTTGGTATAACTGCCCCGCATTCATAATCCAGGGGAACGGCTTCTTGGGCAGGAATTGTTAGGGCAAATGCTGTTCAATTGCTTTTCAAATTGGCCCAAGTGACTTTCAAAGTGTTCCACAGGCCCTTATCCAACCGAACATTAGGGTATAGTTGAAAGATTAACAGAACTGGAATCATTGGTTCGTCTCCCTTTGCAGGAATTGGGAAGGGAACACAAACCCAACCATGCAAAGTATTTACATCTTGGGTATCTTGGATTAGTCAAAGAAACGACGACTCCTATTGCCCCAAACGTTTCTATCAAGAACTACCTTACACAAGTTAAGATCTAGGTCTAAGAGTAGAAGCTGACTGAGATACAGACGGCAGCTTCTCCAGCGGGTGATCTGTGTTCCTCGGAAGAGGAGCTGTCTTTTCCTCTGCGGGTGGAACTCTCTTGCACTGTGATGCACGAACGCGGTTAGGCAAGTCCCTGCACTTCACTGCACTGTTAGTGATGAGCAGCACTTGCTAAGGTCCTTTCCACCGCGGCTGCAAGACGTTCTTCCACTGGAGCACTTGAATAACCGCCCAGGCTCCTGCTTCTAGGGAATGGCAAGGCTCAACAGGTGGTTCTGGTAAAGCCTAGAGTACCTGGGCATGGAGAGATCTTAGGCATTTCATGGAGGCTCTACAGTAATTCAGTAATACCTCAGCAGCTAGTTGCAAATTCGTTTGAAACAAACTGAAGCTACATTGAAAAGTCTCTCTCGCTCTCTCCACACAGACACACACAGACACACACACAGAGTACAACATTCAAACTGCATTTCCTTGTGATGCCATGATGCAAGCAGAAAAGAGTTCTTCATCCAAAACCCAGCTGCATTACAACAGTCTTCTGGCAGCATGGTTTGCTGTACTGCAAGATACAGTCTTCTCAGTAGTACTTCATTTGTTAGTTATCACCTGAACCACTTTTCAGCAAGAGTGGCGATAGCTACATGCAGATGTTATCATTGTGAAAGCTGTGATGCACCTTTGGGGACACCAGCTCCTGCAAGTCACTTGAGTCTAAGGATGACAATGAAAAGTTTTAGTTTGAAGTGTCTGCCCTATTGTCCACCACACAGTCTGAGACTGTGCACTACAGAAATGCAGTTTATATACTGAAATTCAGTGCTAGGTGGAGGATTAGGTAAACAAATGAACTGTCACGCAGTGATCAGTAGTGTGCTCCAGTTTAAATACAGTACAAGGCTGATTTTTTTCATATTAACACTTGTTTGAGAGAAAGGGGGACAAAGATCTGTTTCAGTGTTTGTCGCCTACCCAGTTTTATCAGCTTGAGAACTGACTGCTGAGAAAAAAACTATCCCTCAGTAGTACGGTAGGGGAGCGTTCAAATAATCCAAGACTTGAATTTACTCTTATTTTAACAAGCTCCAAAGCTAAGGCAGAAGTTTTGGCTCTGGTCTCTCCCCTTCCCAGACACGAGGTTAGAGCCATAGAAGTGTCTAAATTTGCAGTGCTTCCCTGTGCCAAAGCCTAGACCTTTCGGGTGCGAGTCACTACCACAGTCCTGCCCCATTACCACTGCCATCATGGAATAGTTTGTCAGACTCAGCCACTTCAGTTTTTGAGACTATTTAGAGAGGAGCCTAGGAAGTTACACCAAGCAGTTCTCCATTACTCACTAAATGCTAACTCTCTATTCAGAGAGTCCCAGCACAGGAGCAAGGCAAGCGTCTTTTGCAGCTGCCGTTCCAGCTCTGACTTTCCAAAAGGAGGAAAAAACACATTGACGGTTCACATCAAGCCTCCTAGCTCCTTAAAAGCTAGGTTTGTTTTGGTTTTCTTTCTGTTTGTTTTTTAAAAAGGACACACACTGCACCTTCCACTACCTTAGACTACTGAACTACGTTCCTAAGTAATGTTGCTGCCTGCTGCTCAGCCTCTCTGTTCTGAACTCTTACAGAGCTCTTGATGCAGCTTCCTGACACCTGCCCTCAGCTACAACTAACTGTTAACATCTTCAGTGCCAACAGAAAAAGGAAAGGCCATCATTTGAAGAAGCACACTTCTGATGCCCGTTTTCATTTGACGACCTTCCCCTTGCACAGGAAATTAAGCAGCAATAAATATCTAGCTCCTGTGTCGGTCAAGAAGAAACCTGGAAGAATAAAGCCATATGGGTCTATGACATCATTTGGTCATAGCTTTTTTATTCCATACAGCTAGTATTAATCACAATTGCCAGTTTCTTTAGGAGTACATCAAATTTTCTGGAAGAGATGGAGAAACATTCCTCCAGTGTCTGCAGATACACGCTGTCCACATCATTGAGAACGGGAGCTGCTAAAGAATCAGCCACCAAAGTCAGCTGAACCGCTGCGCTCCCCTTGCTAAGGAATGCTGGTTTTAAGGGGGCAGCAGCGTCACAGGGGTTAAAAGACCTACGGCGCGTTCTCGTTCTCCGTGGAGGAAGAGGTTTGTATGGCACATAAGGAGCAGCAGCAAGGAGCGCCCCATCCCTCAGAACAACCACGCAGTCAGCGCACCTGGGCTCAGAGTCACACAAGCCAGGCTTACACAGAGCACACTGATGAGAGTTTTGTCAGCCAGAGCACCCAGGCT
Source organism: Apteryx mantelli (assembly GCF_036417845.1). Classification (NCBI taxonomy): domain Eukaryota; kingdom Metazoa; phylum Chordata; class Aves; order Apterygiformes; family Apterygidae; genus Apteryx; species Apteryx mantelli. Next base: position 25,368,558 of record NC_089990.1, read on the forward strand.
GCTTGCTGATTAGCCCCGTTGTGCGCAACAAACGCCTAAGGCCAGCCAAAGCCAGAGACACCTCGTGCAACACTGCAGTTTTCTTCAGCAGCCAAAGAGCCCCAAACTGGCGCCAAAGCCCTCCTCGCTAGTCACAGTATGTTTGGGATCGTCCGGGCGTTTTCACAGATCTCGGCGTAGCGCCCGGCCCCACTCCGCTGCCGGGGGCTCCGGCGGCGCGGGCGGCCGCTCCCCGCCCCGCCCCCGCCCCTGAGGAGGTGCCACGCAGCGCGGGTGGGGGGGAAGCGGGCCGCGGCCGTTGCGGAGGTGGGGGGGCGGGGGGACGGACGCCGGCTCGCGCCGCGGCCGTTGGGCGGGCTGGGGCAGAAGCCGCCGCTGTTGCCATGGCAGCGGCCAACGCGCTGGGAGGCGCCTGCCCGCCCGCGGCGCCTTGGCGGGATGCGGCCCTGCTAGGGCTCCTCTCAAATGTACTACTATTTTCTCTCAATCAAAAGTTCCTTCTAAAGGCAATTCGGTACTGGAAACATCCTTATTGCAGAAATTCCACTTATTAAGATAGCTGCAGGTTTTAGGAGAGTAGCGAGTATATGGCTAAGGTCAGGGTTTGGTGCCTGGTGGTGGATGCCGCTCTGCCAATGTCAGTCCATCCTTGCTGGAGAAACGCGACCCTCCCTCGCAGGGTGGCTTTCCTGTGCCTGCTCCCTTCCCGTTTCTCAGGCTGCTTTCCTTTCTTTAGCCCAGGCCACGCTGTGTCATTGCAATGAAGCCTTGCCAGCCTGTTGTGTTGCTACCTGTGCGTGTGGGCAAAAGTGAGAGGCTGAAGCCGTGGAGGGGCCTTGGATCTCCCAGGGCAGTAGGGTGGTCCAAGACTGGAGCAGGGGCCCGGGCTCATGGGGCAATCTGTCCTTGTGGACAGCCACACCTCGATAGTGCCAGGCCCAGGGAAAGCTGAGCTGGCAGCAGGAGGCTGGAGCAGAGATGCCCAGAAGCCCCTTCCCGCCCCAGCTGCTCCGTGTTTCTGTAGCTCAGTGAATGGGTTTGTCTCCAGCTCTGTCTGGCTTCACTGGCATTGCGTGCACTGGTCTGCCTCTTGAGAGGTCGCTGATGCAAAGTAACAAGTTCCCAAGTTTTTATTCCAAGCAGGAAATGGCCATAGCCTGACGAGTGTTTGCGCGCACGTCCATGTGTGTGTGTGAGGTCACACGTGTGTGGGAGTCGGTCCTTGAAGGTCCCTGTCTCTGGCAGGGTTGTGGGGTCTCCCAAATGGCGGGAGTGCCCTGCGGCAGTATTTGTGTCGCGCCTTCCCACTACTCTCTGCGTGCCTTTGGGTGTTCCCCGGGGTCCTCCCTGGGCCTTGGGGTGCTTCCAAGAGCCCTCCATGTGCCTTTCAGGGCACTCAAGGGCCCTCTCTGTGGGCATATGGTCTCCCCCAGGACCTTCTGTGTGATTTTTGGTATGCCCCAGGGCTCTCCCTGTTCCTTTCGGTGCAACCCAGGACACTCAGTGTGCATTTTGAAGCACCTCAGGCACTCCATATGCCCTGTGGGTGTGCTGTAGCAGCCTCCTTGTGCCTTTGGGCGCACCCCAGGACCCTCTATTTGGCCAGGGTGGTTCCAAGGGCTCTCCGCGGGCCTTTCAGTGCATCCAAGGGCTCCCCTTGTGCCTTTAGACACCCCCTAGGGCCCTCGGTGCTCCTTTTGGTGCAGGCCAGGACCTTCCATGTGCCTTTGAGCGTGCCCCAGGGTATTCCATTTTCCATTTAGTGTGCCCCAAGAGCATCTCCGTGTGCCTTTCAGTGCACCCCTAGACGCCTCCCTGTGCCTTTGGGTGTGCCCCAAGGCCCTCCATGTCCTGTTCAGTGGGCCCCAGGGCCCTGCACGTGCTGTTCAGCACACCCCATGCCCTCCGTGGGCCTTTCTTCATGCCCAGGGCCCTCTGTGTGCCTTGGGGTGCACCCCATAAACTTCCATGTCTCCTTTGGTAACACTCGAAACTTTGAACAAAGCTATTCAAATAAATAGGGGTACTAGCTTGGCTCTGCTGTTTGCGTTGCAGCCACCAGGGCAGCTACGTGCAGGCAGAGTCCACAAATGTTGTCACTATAAATGATAAGTACACCACATTTTTGCCTGATACAGGAGCACGAGTTTTAACGATAGATCAGCATACCTATGAAGGTAAAGCTCCTTTAAAGAAACAAGCAATATCAGTAGTAGGTGTCAATGGTGCAGTTAGCACTTCTGCAGCTGTAGGGGCTAAATTAATATTGTCCAATGTCTGTACCATAAGACACTTGTCATGGGGCAAAATGAATAGTCTGGGAATGGATCTTCTGAAAGGACAGTCTTGGATAGATAGCTGGGGTAAGTGGGAAACTGGTCATCCTCCAGTTACAGGAAAAGCAGATCTCCATATGATTAAGCCTATAAATGTGCTACAAACAGCAGCCCCCACCCCATGCCTAATACCAAACCAGTTAACATTCCTCAGTGTCAGCTGCCTGCTCCTGCCATAAAACCTGTGACAGAAGTAATCAAACAATTATATATTCCATATATAAATATATGCCATAGAACAGCCCAATACAGCCCGTTAAAAAAACAGGTGGGATGTAGCACTTGACTATTCACTCTAGGGCTTTAGATAAAGCTACTGGCCTTTTCACAGCTGCTGTTTCTAGCATTGTAGATAGAGTTAATACAACAAATGAATGTGCCTGGGACTGGGACGGTGAGACAAAAGAAGGGGTATGGTTCGCAGGCGGGAGTGCCAAGTGAGTGGGGAAACAGTGGAGAGGCAAAGCTAGAGCTATGCTGGTAGAGACTAGAGAAGCTTTTGCTGACTAAATCAATGGCTGGGCCCAGCTGGCAGAGCTTAGAGCTGTGGAAATGTCCCTGGAGCAAGGAGCCACTTGTGTCTACGCGGGCTCAAATGCTGTAGGGGCCAGTGCCACCCAGTGGCTAGAGAACTGTGTGGAAAACAATTAGCAAGTAAATGGTACAGGCACATGGGGAAAAACACCCTGGGAAAAGATTTACGATATAGCTTAATCTGAGAACATATCCATAGGACATGTATGTGCCTGCCAAAAACCTTAAAACCTTGAGACAAAGTGGAATTAGATGGCTGATCATCTGGCTAGAATAAACATATTACAAAAATCTGAGGCAGGATGGCTGGGTAAATGGTTACACGAATAGTTAGGACACACTGGGAGTTACGATTTATTTCAACAGGCTGCAAGGAGAGGATGGCCTGTGACAAAAGCTCTGGCAAAGCAAATTGTAGACGCCTGCCGTTTTTGCCAAACAACGTGGTACAGTACCCGTCAAACAACAGTTTGCCAGTCTTAGGGAAGGTGAACTACTCTGGGAAACTTGGCAAGTAGATTATGTTGTCCCGCTAAAGCAAACAGCTGAAGGCTGGAAATACATCCTTACAGGAGCAAAAATAATCAGCAGTATAGGGAATGCGTACCCCATCCGAGCTGCAACTGGTCTAGCAACTGCTGCTGGTTTAAACCAGTGGTTTGCTACTTTTCTCTTGCCCGCAGAAATACAATCTGATAATGGATCCTATTTTAAGAATAAAGAAGTGCAAACTTGGTGTGCTTCAAATGGAGTACAGTGGACTTCTTTGCACCTACCGTATTGACCTCAAAGCAATGGGGTAGTAGAAAGATGGAATCGACTAGTGAAACAACAGCTACACGAGAGTGAATCTATTAGTACCTCTAAGTGGGGATGCCATTTGTGGGAAGCTGTAAGACAGCTAAATAAGCAACAAACTCCCATGGGAAGTCCCATAGATAAGGGGTTCATGTCAGTAGCTGCACGAATTCCTGCTAGAACAGAAGTGAAACCCTATTGAAGTCCTGGAGGTGAAGTTGTGGTTAAACATCCAACTCAGAGATGGATCTGGGTGACTCTTGTTTTACAAAGGAAAAGGAGTAAGGGATGCTGTAGACACTAGAGGGAGTAAATTAGCCCTAACTGAGGCTTGGATTATGTCCAAGACCTAGGTGTCTTCTCTTGCAGGAAAAGGTGCTGTTAGCTTATCACCGTGGGAATACTGGAATAACTGGAACGTACACCCCAAACCTGTCTTTAACAGGTTCCGCCTTTTCACTTTGCCCATGGAACAACTCGAGTATTAAAGATCAGTCACAACCCATCTTTAGAACTACGTTTACAGGAGGAATACAAGCTGTGATAGCACTAGGTCAAGGACTGACAGTAGGCAATAATGGTACACTATCCCTAAGATCTAAAGTTAAGGTAAATGTAACTCTATGGGATAACGCTGGACGGGAAGCTGCACGTGGCTCTGACAATAGAGTGAAATGGCTACTACAGGCATTTTAAGGCAACATTTGCCATTGTAATGTGGCATATGTTTTTGACCAAATCACCAAGCAGACTTACTGCATGACTTCTCATGTGACTGAACAAAAGATGTGTTGTTTTGCACTGTTTCATACCTCAGTAGTAATTGGAGTAACCTTTCCTCAGCTAGACAGCTTTCTCAAACAAAACACCAAAGTTACTCAACATCGGTATGAAGCTGGAAAACACTTGGAAGAAAAAGGAGTAAAAATGATATATGATACTAACGAACTGCTTTGGTTAGCAGAAGTTGAAACCAGTCTTACTGAACATCATTGGCATGATATCTTGAAAGGCTGCTCAGCAAAAGCTACCAGCATATTGTGACTGATGTTACATCCTATGCTCATACTGTTAATAATCACTGTATCGTTATTTGTTGCAACCTTGATGTTGATCTGTTATCTTAAAAATTGAGTAGTACACATGCATGAAATATTAACTCAAGTTCAATCACATACAAAACTACTGTAAATTACTGTTTTCCCATATATATTTATGTTCTTCCCCTCACGGTGCACAGGCAAGAGGGCTGGTCATTCATACGATGAATGGATTAAGCTCACTGTGCAATGCCAGTAATCGTTAAATGTTGGTCTGAGCAAGGGGCGGAATGTGACGAACACATAAACCCCTGCAGTGGAAGAAGGGTCAGAGGAGATGGGCAAGGGCGAGGTGCCCATGAAGCTCAGGGAAGAATGTAGGGAGTGACTGACCACAGCTGTTGCAAGGAAAGCTGAATTTATCTCAACACAAAGGGGACTAAGATGGCGGCCTTTGTTTTGGATAAACAGCTGTGTCAGTTGAGTGGCTCAGCTGACTATATCACAGTGGAGTGGATCAGCTGGTTGGGTAAATGTTTCTCCCTGAGTTCATCAAAAGAGTGTGACTGTCTCCTGGAGCTGGACAGACCAGCATGGGGGGAGTGCATGCATGGCTCAGCCCAACACAGAGTATAAAACTGAGCAACTAGCAAAAGACTTTTGAAGAGAGCAATGGACTTGAGCGGCTTTCAACCCACGTATTGCGTCCCTGGGGACACCCAGCGTTGTGATGGTGAACAAATCATAGAGACCGGTAATGGGAATGACATTTGTGAGCCCCAGCGCTGCCTATAGAAGAGCCTAGATGACCCCGTGGGTGCATTAACTGCCTCATCTGCCAAAGCAGCCATGTGCCGTCGCAGGCACTGCCTCAGGCCGCGAGCCGGACACTCACTCTTGCATGCTTCCCCAGCAGTGCCAGGCAGCAGAGCAGCGATCCTCGTTGGCACTAGGGCTGCCTTTCCAGGAGGTGAAGTGCTCCTGCATGTGAGACACCCAGGCGGGAGAGCTGCATGCCCCAAGTCGAGAGCAGGAAGAATTGCTTATTCTCTTGTGACATCTGATAGCCCACCTCTGATAGCTGCCAAGGCCGTCAGGGACGCAGCTGCCTGCAGCTCATTCTTTCCATTCATGATTGTATCACAAACCATTTGGTGTCCATAACCTTAGCAGAGGCTGGCCCAGGCCTGAGCAGATCGAGTGTGACCAGCTCCTGCCCCAGTGGAAGCAGCTACCCCAGTGACCACCCTGCTGCTCCCAGCTCCTCTCCGCAAGGCCTCGAAGCTTGTGCTGATTACACTTGCATCCGGCCTGGAAGGTCAGAGAGACCTGTCTTGCTCTCCCTGCCCCTCATGGTGCTCTGTGAACCCACCCTGCTCTCCCCTTCCCTGTCTTTCCCTGAGTCCTGGACACACCGGGACGATGGTGCCCTTGAAACAGCCTGGGGCAATGCACCAGTGGGGCAAGAGTGACCACCTCTGCCCTTGCTAGGGAGCGCCAATGCATGCATATTACCTGTCATTGGAAGAAAGGCAATGGGAAGAAAGGCTGGCTCACTGGCAGGCTCAAAGGCTGCGCTCAGGCTGGCCATGCTTGGCCATGAGCTTGGGCTGACGGTTAAGGAGCCTTTGTTGGTACATGTACAATGGTTTGAGCTGTCACCATCAGAGTGCAAAGGGAGTTTGCTCATTTCTCTCTGTGATGGTACGCACCCTTACTGGGGGCTGCCCTGACAGCAGCACTGCTCTGAGGTGGGCAGCGGGTACGGTGGCTTTTGGAACCAGAGCCCTCATGTCCCCATGTTATGGGGGATGAAGCCTGCGGAAAGATCGTTCCAGCCAGAGCTCAAATCAGTTCTGCCAGAGCTCAAATCCCTCAGAGGAGTAACTGCTAAGGAAGCTGGGGAGATTGGAGCTAATCTCAAGCTAAATCACACCTTGCTTGTGAGTCTCAATCTCGCTGTGGGTACAATGCCAAGAGCAGCGATGAGGAGTGTGGGTACTTGAACACGCGAAATCATCAGGTCACAAACTCTTGTCTGAAAGGTAGAGATCTCTTGGCAAATTTATTGCAAGCAGGAAATGGCTGTAGCCGGACGAGTTTCTGTGTGCGAGTCCGTGTGCCTGGGGCTTTGTCCTTGAAGACCCCTGTCTCTGGCAGGGTTGTTGGTCTCCCTAGTGGCAGCAGTGTTCTGGGGCAGTATTTCTGTCGCCCCCAGGACAGAGCGTGGCTCTGGCTGCCCATCTAAGCTGGCAGGTCCTCCTTACGTGCCATGAGCTGAGGCTGGAAGTGGCAGGTGCTCTGGGGCGAGCTGAACGCCTCCAGCATGATCGCGTGCGTCTCTGTTGCTCTCCCTCCTTGTGCTCCACATCGACAGGGCCAGCTGCAATGTCAGGGGAGGCACCTGGCACTTGCGTCCCGGCCCCGTCCCTCTCGCTGCCCCCTGAGACAGCTGCAGGAAAAAGCTCTGCGCAGAGCCCGAAGCAGTGTCGTGAGGAGCGAGGGTCGTTGCCTGGGAGCCGGTGGGTCCGGAAGAGCAGCGATGGCTGTGGGAAGAAGGAGAGCCGTGGGTGAGGGGCTGTGCGAGCGCAGGGCAAGCACCTGCTGCCCCCCGCCACCAAGGGCGTTCCCAAGACGTTGAGGCTTAGGGCAGCTGGCCTCAGTGCCCCTTGCTGGGCCGGGCCAGGCCAGGCCTTCTGCCCACAGAATGGCTCTCGACTCGCATACGTACCTGGGTCACCCTCTGGCGTGTCTCTGGAGGAGGAGGATGAATTTGCATCCACTTTGTGCTCTGAGGGAAACTGCAAGGGGAGAGAAAAAAAGCAGAGGTGAGTGCCATCAGCTCACAAAGCTCAGGGGACTGGTGGCCTGGCATGAACGGGGGAAAATGGTACACGGCGTGGGGATGCTGCGAATGGCCGCGGGAAGGGTCCTGTGACTGGTGGGCCAACGGGACGAGGCTTGTGATGGGGCTGTAACAGCAAGGCTGGGCCGGAGGCCGTAAAGAGCAGGGGGGCAAACGGCGCCAGAGGAAGGGGGCTGGCAGGGTGGGTGTGGGAGATGGCTGCTGCTGTGGCCGGCCCTTTCCCTCCTCGCTCTGCATCCATCCCCCAGCTAGAACGCAGTGCAGGGCGTGGAGGAGGTGTCAGTCCTTGTGCCTTAGGTGGGCTGGAAAGGAGAGCACCAGGCATCTCCCCACCATGCGCACCCCAGGTGGGCCGGAAAGGAGAGCACCAGGCATCTCCCCACCATGCGCACCCCAGGTGGGCCTCACACATCTGCTCCCTTTGATGGTCAGTGCCGGCCACCTGCTCCTTGCTCACCCGGTGCGGAGGGCCTCCAGCCAAGGGAGAAGCTGCTGGCTTTGCTTCTGGGGAGCCTGACGTGGGGAGAGGCGCGCTGGTCTCCTCTTGCCGAGAGCCTCCGGCCAAGGGTGAATCTTCTGCCTCGGCTCCTGTGGCCACTGCTTGGGGGAGAGGCGCGCACTGCGGGTTGCCGGCTGCCTCTCTGTCAGCATCTGTGGCCTCGCTGTCAAGCAAGCAGGGCACGTCCTCGTTGTGGCGCATGTGCGTCGGCACCATTAGGCTCTGGAGGCTCGGTCGGACCCAGATCACACGGATAGAGGCAGATTCCTCCAGCTGCTGCTCTTCTGGCAGGTCTTTGTCAGCATCCTGCTGCCTCGCTTCCTCCTCTGTGGATCCGCCTTGCTCTTCCTGCAGCGCTGCCCGGACTCTGGTCCCTGCCGCTTCCTCCCGCTCCTCCTTCAGAGGCTGCTGTTGTGGGCCCCTTGCTGTTGGTGGCCGTGCTGGCCCTGGCCTTCTGCCTCTGCCCAGGAAAGCTGGCATGCTTGCCCCCACGAGCATGGGGAGCAGGTCCTTGCTGAGGCACCGGGGCTGTACTTTTGGCACGTGGCGCCATCTGGTCCTGGGCTGTGCTTGGCAGGGGTGCCGAACTGAGCATGTGTGCCAACAGCCCCTGCGGTGCAGCCACGCTGAGCTCCTCCGCAGCTTCATCCGTGCACGGCAGCGCCGGACACCTCTCCTGCTCATGTCCACGGCTAAGTGCAAGGCTGCAGAAACGAGCGAGTCGACTGCGTGCTCCGGAGAGGCAGCAGATGGTATGGGGCTGTGTGGAGCGGGGCCTGGGCTCTCAGCCCTCCCTGCGATGTGCAGGTCATGGAGGGCCTGACAAAGGGCGGCCAAATCAGGCAGGGAAGACGATGAGGAGTCGGCTTGGGCCATTTCCCTGTGGGGCCCGGCAACGCCTTCTTCTGCAGAGCCGTGCAGTACCTCAGGGAAGGAGAGGCTGGAGCTGGGGCTGGGGCTCTCGCTGCTGGTGAGTCCAGCCTCCTCTGCCATGTCCCTGCCACTGGTCTCCAACTGCAGGCGATCGTCTGCGGCAGAAGATGGTGTTTCCCCGTGTGATGTCCCAGCAAGAGGCGCTTGCACGCTGGGAGGCTGCAGGTCTCCGCTCTTTGATGCTGAGGACTCACTCAGGACTGAGTCGTGGCTGTGCACCCTCGCGTTGCGGGCCTGTGGCAGACTTGGCAGCACGGGGTATCTTGCCCAGGACTTGTCCCATTCCGTGGATGCTGGGCCACTTCGGCTTGCCCCTTCAGCAGTGCTCTGGGCTCCCTGGAGAAGGGAGTGTCCTGAAGGCTGCTGGCTGATCGGGGGAAGAGTGATCCTGCTGCCGTGGCCTTGCGATGGCCTTGGTGTTGCCAGTGCTGCTCTGGAAGAGCTAGGCCTGGCCTCTGGCGTGGCGGGGAAACGCTCTTCCCTTGCCCTGGTGAGAGCAGAAGCACCCTGCTCGAGTAGTCGAAGGGGAGCACCACTACCAAGTGGGAGGTTTTCCCTGCTGTCATCTTCGGTGAAGTTCTCAGCAGGCCATTGAGGTGCATCAGGCCTGCCTCTGGCAGAGCATCCCGAGGATGTTGGCAGAGCGGGCAGCTTGAGTTGACTTGGAGATGCTGCCGTCTGACCTCTACCTGTGCGCAGCGACACATCTGCCTGGGCTGCTGCCCTGGTGGGGAGAGGCAGCAAGCATGGCACAAGTGGCACCTCTTCACTTGTAAAACTCCCGCAGGGCAGGGCCTCCGCGCGCTCCACCCTGACCGTCTGCAACAGAAGGCAAGGAGAAAGGCCGAATTACTGCGGTGCTTTCTCCCACGTGCTCCTTCCTTCCCTCCCAGCTGGCAAACCTCCCTGCTGGGAGCCCCAGTGGCAGCGCTCACCCACGCAGGCGGCTGCCACCCTGCTCCCAGCTGCTGGCTGGGGAGGGGGCTGGTCAGTGCTGGGCAAGGGACAGGCAAAGGCAGCGCCCACAGGGAGCCCCGTGGCGTGTCCTTGCAGAGTGCCGTGCGGAGCCGGCGGTCGGCCTGCCGGGCGGCAGGGACCTCCTGTTCCCTCCCAGCACCTGCCGCCTGCTTCTCGGCAGCTCCGGGCAGTCAGCAAGAGGCTTTGCCAGCGCCTCTGGTCAGCTCGGTACCTTTGTGCTGCTGTTTTCAGAGTCCTGTGAGCTCTCCGGGCGGGACAGCGGAGGCAGCCTGTCCCTCTGGTGGGACGAAGCCGAGCTCTGGCTCCGCTGCATCGCTGCGGGTGGCTCCTGGTGGCCCACCTGTGAGGAGAAGGAGGTGCGTGCTGGAAGCGGCTGTGATGGCACAAGCGGCCCCTGAAGTGCAGGAAACCCCAGCCCCGTTTCAAAGGGAAGCTCATGGCCAAGCACGGCCAGCCTGAGCGCGGCCCAGAGCTGCTCTCTGCCTCTCGGCGCAGAGCTGCAGGGGCTGTGTGTGGCTTGGGGCACCCACTGCGTCAGCTCTGCCCGAGAGAAAATCCCCAGGGCCCCGAGGAAACACGCCCTTGCCGCAGGAGCTCAGGGCTGGCCGTCCCGCACCAGCTCCCCTTCCCCACCGTCCTTGTGCTCTGCGTGCGGGTCCCACGCCTGCTGCCTCCTCTCCCTCCAGCCCCATGGCTCACCTCGCTGCGCTCCCGCCTGCTGGGGTGCCCACCTGCGGGCTGGGAGCAGGGCTTCGCCTCCCGCTCCATGGGCATCTCCAAATACGCTGCCGGACACCTACCACGCCGGCACCAAGAGGAGCTGCTCCCTCCTGACGGAGTCGCTCTCCTCAGAGTGGGGACCCCGGGGCGCTCTGGCCCTGGCAGGTCACCACGGGGACGCCCCTCTCACAATGGCCTTGTGGGCACGATGCCACCGCCATCACAGAGCCCTGGCCGTCGCCGTGGGGACCTGCATGGCCTTGCGTGGGCAGTCACTCACGGGGACTCCCCATCACTGCGCCTTTGCCTCCAGCCCTCTGGGCCCAGTTCCTGAGCCCACCTGGGAGCTGGTGTCTGGGGAGCAGGAGGAGTTTTCCTCTCCCCAGCTCGGTGTTCCCCCCGTGCCTTGCAGAGGCGGCTCTTCTCCTTGCCTCCCTGCCTCCCTGGCCCCTCGCAGTCCCTGGGCAGGCCCCCATGTACGTGCTGGCCCACGCTCAGCATGGGGGGCCAGGTCTCACAGGGTGCCTCGGAAGAGACCCTCTCGGCAGACCTGGCGTGCGGCCAGCCCTGCTGGGAAAGCCCTGGGATGCCAAAGCGTGCCCAGACGCGGGGGAGCTCCGTCGGCACAGCGGCCCGGCCCAAGGGGAAGGAGGCACTGCAGCACGGCTGTGTGTCAGGCCTCTGCGATGGCCAGGCACAATCAAAACCTCTTTTTTTTAATGAAAACGCCATCTATCCATTGTGCCTCAAGACTGGTCGGATCGGGTTTTAATTGGTAATGAACTAAGAGGGAATAGGCCTTAGCCAGGATTGCCCTTTTAAGTCACTGAACCGTGACTAAAACCTTGCAATGCATTGCATAGCCTGTACCCACACACAACCCACCACAACTCCCCCCGCTTTCAGACTACCACTCTCACACCTAGAGTGCGGTAGAAGAGCTGCAAATGCCTAGCTCAAGGCTCCTAAACAGGACCTCTCACTGCTTAGGCCATGCTGTCCCTTCATCCGCTCTTGCCTCCAGCTTTCCTCATGCAACTGAGACGAGCAGAAGCTTATCCACTCCTTCCTTCTCGCACAAACTTTAAGCAATCTGCAGGCAATCGGAGCTCCCAGAGAGCCAAGCTGCTCCACAAACGCCAGCTCTCTTCCTGTTTGCTGACCAAGGGTAAGATTACACAGTTCTCACTACTACTAATTACACAGGGAATTTCTCCCAGAGCGCTGCCCTGGTGCTCACTTGGTATAACTGCCCCGCATTCATAATCCAGGGGAACGGCTCCTTGGGCAGGAATTGTTAGGGCAAATGCTGTTCAATTGCTTTTCAAATTGGCCCAAGTGACTTTCAGAGTGTTCCACAGGCCCTTATCCAACCGAACATTAGGGTATAGTTGAAAGATTAACAGAACTGGAATCATTGGTTCGTCTCCCTTTGCAGGAATTGGGAACCATGCAAAGTATTTACATCTTGGGTATCTTGGATTAGTCAAAGAAACGACGACTCCTATTGCCCCAAACGTTTCTATCAAGAACTACCTTACACAAGTTAAGATCTAGGTCTAAGAGTAGAAGCTGACTGAGATACAGACGGCAGCTTCTCCAGCGGGTGATCTGTGTTCCTCGGAAGAGGAGCTGTCTTTTCCTCTGGCGGTGGAACTCTCTTGCACTGTGATGCACGAACGCAGTTAGGCAAGTCCCTGCACTTCACTGCACTGGTAGTGATGAGCAGCACTTGCTAAGGTCCTTTCCACCGCGGCTGCAAGACATTCTTCCACTGGAGCACTTGAATAACCGCCCAGGCTCCTGCTTCTAGGGAATGGCAAGGCTCAACAGGTGGTTCTGGTAAAGCCTAGAGTACCTGGGCATGGAGAGATCTTAGGCATTTCATGGAGGCTCTACAGTAATTCAGTAATACCTCAGCAGCTAGTTGCAAATTCGTTTGAAACAAACTGAAGCTACATTGAAAAGTCTCTCTCGCTCTCTCCACACAGACACACACACACAGACACACAGACACACACACAGACACACACAGACACACACACACACACAGAGTACAACATTCAAACTGCATTTCCTTGTGATGCCATGATGCAAGCAGAAAAGAGTTCTTCATCCAAAACCCAGCTGCATTACAACAGTCTTCTGGCAGCATGGTTTGCTGTACTGCAAGATACAGTCTTCTCAGTAGTACTTCATTTGTTAGTTATCACCTGAACCACTTTTCAGCAAGAGTGGCGATAGCTACATGCAGATGTTATCATTGTGAAAGCTGTGATGCACCTTTGGGGACACCAGTTCCTGCAAGTCACTTGAGTCTAAGGATGACAATGAAAAGTTTTAGTTTGAAGTGTCTGCCCTATTGTCCACCACACAGTCTGAGACTGTGCACTACAGAAATGCAGTTTATATACTGAAATTCAGTGCTAGGTGGAGGATTAGGTAAACAAATGAACTGTCACGCAGTGATCAGTAGTGTGCTCCAGTTTAAATACAGTACAAGGCTGATTTTTTTCATATTAACACTTGTTTGAGAGAAAGGGGGACAAAGATCTGTTTCAGTGTTTGTCGCCTACCCAGTTTTATCAGCTTGAGAACTGACTGCTGAGAAAAAAACTATCCCTCCGTAGTACGGTAGGGGAGCGTTCAAATAATCCAAGACTTGAATTTACTCTTATTTTAACAAGCTCCAAAGCTAAGGCAGAAGTTTTGGCTCTGGTCTCTCCCCTTCCCAGACACGAGGTTAGAGCCATAGAAGTGTCTAAATTTGCAGTGCTTCCCTGTGCCAAAGCCTAGACCTTTCGGGTGCGAGTCACTACCACAGTCCTGCCCCATTACCACTGCCATCATGGAATAGTTTGTCAGACTCAGCCACTTCAGTTTTTGAGACTATTTAGAGAGGAGCCTAGGAAGTTACACCAAGCAGTTCTCCATTACTCACTAAATGCTAACTCTCTATTCAGAGAGTCCCAGCACAGGAGCAAGGCAAGCGTCTTTTGCAGCTGCCGTTCCAGCTCTGACTTTCCAAAAGGAGGAAAAAACACATTGACGGTTCACATCAAGCCTCCTAGCTCCTTAAAAGCTAGGTTTGTTTTGGTTTTCTTTCTGTTTGTTTTTTAAAAAGGACACACACTGCACCTTCCACTACCTTAGACTACTGAACTACGTTCCTAAGTAATGTTGCTGCCTGCTGCTCAGCCTCTCTGTTCTGAACTCTTACAGAGCTCTTGATGCAGCTTCCTGACACCTGCCCTCAGCTACAACTAACTGTTAACATCTTCAGTGCCAACAGAAAAAGGAAAGGCCATCATTTGAAGAAGCACACTTCTGATGCCCGTTTTCATTTGACGACCTTCCCCTTGCACAGGAAATTAAGCAGCAATAAATATCTAGCTCCTGTGTCGGTCAAGAAGAAACCTGGAAGAATAAAGCCATATGGGTCTATGACATCATTTGGTCATAGCTTTTTTATTCCATACAGCTAGTATTAATCACAATTGCCAGTTTCTTTAGGAGTACATCAAATTTTCTGGAAGAGATGGAGAAACATTCCTCCAGTGTCTGCAGATACACGCTGTCCACATCATTGAGAACGGGAGCTGCTAAAGAATCAGCCACCAAAGTCAGCTGAACCGCTGCGCTCCCCTTGCTAAGGAATGCTGGTTTTAAGGGGGCAGCAGCGTCACAGGGGTTAAAAGACCTACGGAGCGTTCTCGTTCTCCGTGGAGGAAGAGGTTTGTATGGCACATAAGGAGCAGCAGCAAGGAGCGCCCCATCCCTCAGAACAACCACGCAGTCAGCGCACCTGGGCTCAGAGTCACACAAGCCAGGCTTACACAGAGCACACTGATGAGAGTTTTGTCAGCCAGAGCACCCAGGCTGCTTGCTGATTAGCCCCGTTGTGCGCAACAAACGCCTAAGGCCAGCCAAAGCCAGAGACACCTCGTGCAACACTGCAGTTTTCTTCAGCAGCCAAAGAGCCCCAAACTGGCGCCAAAGCCCTCCTCGCTAGTCACAGTATGTTTGGGATCGTCCGGGCGTTTTCACAGATCTCGGCGTAGCGCCCGGCCCCACTCCGCTGCCGGGGGCTCCGGCGGCGCGGGCGGCCGCTCCCCGCCCCGCCCCCGCCCCTGAGGAGGTGCCACGCAGCGCGGGTGGGGGGGAAGCGGGCCGCGGCCGTTGCGGGGGTGGGGGGGCGGGGGGACGGACGCCGGCTCGCGCCGCGGCCGTTGGGCGGGCTGGGGCAGAAGCCGCCCGCTGTTGCCATGGCAGCGGCCAACGCGCTGGGAGGCGCCTGCCCGCCCGCGGCGCCTTGGCGGGATGCGGCCCTGCTAGGGCTCCTCTCAAATGTACTACTATTTTCTCTCAATCAAAAGTTCCTTCTAAAGGCAATTCGGTACTGGAAACATCCTTATTGCAGAAATTCCACTTATTAAGATAGCTGCAGGTTTTAGGAGAGTAGCGAGTATATGGCTAAGGTCAGGGTTTGGTGCCTGGTGGTGGATGCCGCTCTGCCAATGTCAGTCCATCCTTGCTGGAGAAACGCGACCCTCCCTCGCAGGGTGGCTTTCCTGTGCCTGCTCCCTTCCCGTTTCTCAGGCTGCTTTCCTTTCTTTAGCCCAGGCCACGCTGTGTCATTGCAATGAAGCCTTGCCAGCCTGTTGTGTTGCTACCTGTGCGTGTGGGCAAAAGTGAGAGGCTGAAGCCGTGGAGGGGCCTTGGATCTCCCAGGGCAGTAGGGTGGTCCAAGACTGGAGCAGGGGCCCGGGCTCATGGGGGAATCTGTCCTTGTGGACAGCCACACCTCGATAGTGCCAGGCCCAGGGAAAGCTGTGTGATATGTGCTAATTTGTTACATCAAATTGAGAAACAGCCTTGAAACATCCTGGACTGTGATGTGTGCTAATTTGTTACATCAAAGTAAGAAACAGCCTTGGGAACATCTGTGGGAACATCCTACATCCTGTGGTGGGGGCATGTACCCTGCCTGAGATAAGGGAGTTGGGATAGCGAAGCGGCAATGTTAGTTTAGATAGCCTAATATGGTGATGGCGATGTCACACAACTGTGAAATATAGCATGACCTCGAAAGTTGTAAAATATATGCGTGACCTGAGGGTCACCACTCACAGTGCAGAGGGCTGAAGAAGACCCCCTAGCAACAGCCGGCGCAACCGCAGAAGTTACAGGAAGTGCCACATATACCCGGAGCTGGAATTGCATATAAGGAGACTGTGAGGGGGGGATTGCGCGCGCCGTTGGTGGAGCAGGAGACTCCCCGGCCGCCCAGCGCTGTTTTGCTTACTTGTGACTTGCTCAATTATTCTATTAAATTGGAATTTATGCAACCCGGCCCGAGTGGTTGTCAATTTGTCACGTTTACCTATAACAGCTGAGCTGGCAGCAGGAGGCTGGAGCAGAGATGCCCAGAAGCCCCTTCCCGCCCCAGCTGCTCCGTGTTTCTGTAGCTCAGTGAATGGGTTTGTCTCCAGCTCTGTCTGGCTTCACTGGCATTGCGTGCACTGGTCTGCCTCTTGAGAGGTCGCTGATGCAAAGTAACAAGTTCCCAAGTTTTTATTCCAAGCAGGAAATGGCCATAGCCTGACGAGTGTTTGCGCGCACGTCCATGTGTGTGTGTGAGGTCACACGTCTGTGGGAGTTGGTCCTTGAAGGTCCCTGTCTCTGGCAGGGTTGTGGGGTCTCCCAAATGGCAGGAGTGCCCTGCGGCAGTATTTGTGTCGCGCCTTTTTTTTTTTTGGAGAAATGGACATGGTATGAAGAAATTAGACCTGGAATTAAAAACCTTCTTTCTTTCCCTTCCACATCCACAAGCTGTGAAAAGAACTGAGCCAATCTAGTTATTGCTAGCAACCCTCTGGCTCTTTAATTATCCTTGTAGTGGTTGCTTGGGGTGTGAGTTTTGTTGTTTTGGGGATACTGCAGGGCAAATGGAGGGCTCTGGGGTCCACTGGAGGGCAAACTGTGTGCCCTAGGTACATCTAGGGCTCTGAAAGGCAGAGGACTGTGTCACAGCAGAGGGCAAAGGGAGGCATCCTGAGGGGCCCGGAGGGCAAACGGAGGGCTCTGGGCTATATACGAATGTAAATGGGGGGATCTTGAGGGGAACAGAGAGAAAACAGAGGGCTCTCCAGTGCACCAAAAAGCCGGCAAAGAGTTCTGGAACACACCGAAATAAGGCTCTGGGGCACACCAGGGGAAAACAGAGGGCTCTGGGGTGCACCAGAAGCAAACCAGAGGGATTGGGATGCACCGGAGGGCTAACAGAAACCCCTGGGACATATCACAGAGCAAAGGAAGGGGAGCTGAAGGGAGCAGGGGCAAACTGGGAGCCCCAGAGTGTACCAAAAGACAAGCTGAGGACTTTTAGGTAAATCAAAAAGGCACGTGGAGGGATCTAGGCTATCACAGAAGACAAATGGATGGGCCCTGAGAGGCACCCAGAGAGCTGTGGCGTGTACAAACAGCGGTCCCTGGGGCGCACCTGAATGCAATGGGGGCCTGCAGGAGCCGGACGGCACATTTTCTTCCCTGTCAGCCCTTATTTTGGTACCTGCTCACACAGGCTCAAGTTAGCATTTCACATTAGGTTGTTTCTAGTTGTTGGGTTTTTATTTGCTTTTATAAAGCGCTGCATTACTATTCTGAAAGGTGGGCATGTATTTCAGAAAGTGGGTTACATATTAAAGCTAGGAAAGGGAAAGAGGAGTCCTATGGCATCACAGCCCTCCCCTTCTCCCTTGGGAGGTCCTTCCCTCCTACACAGTGTGTTATTTGCTCTCCTCCCTGTGGATCACAACCACTGGTCTGCACAGGGAATGTCCTGTTTGCCCCACAGCCTGGATTTGAAGAAATTCATGGCTAAAAGAGGAGGTCTTTTCCACCAGTGGCAGAAAAGCCACAGAAGCCAAGACAGCACTTACATTCAACTAGCATGAGCTTCACTTCAGCAAGCATTACCTTTGCTTTCGCCTGCAAGGCAGGCAGTTTTCAGGAACCTGTGTCATGGGGTCCCTTGGGAGACATCTGATGTGTGTACTTCTAGGAACAGACTTAAGTTTATTTTCAAGGCACAGAAGCCTCCATTTAAATGTTCAAAACACAAAACGCTGACCACTGCCAGCACAAAAAAGGGTGAAAACATGGCTGTCTTGAGCGTGGAAGTCACCCATAGCAATCCCAAGGCAACAAGGCTGCACAGATGCAATTCACGGAGAAGGCCAGGTCACCAGGAGGCTGGGGAAGCAGGTCAGCTCCTCACCCAGGTCCCCATTCCCACCAGGGGGAGATCCATCAGCAGGAAAAGGCCTCTTTTCCCTGGAGCACAACCCAAATATAGGGAGCTCTGGATGCCCCAGCTGTGTGAAGCACACAGGGCTGCGTACTGGTGTACTTCCTCCCTGGGCTGACACTGCACAGCACAAGCCCACCAGGGCTGGCCCAGGTTAAACTCTTGCCACTAGGCAGGGGACACTTGGGCCTCACACTGATGCACATTTGGGGGAATATTAAGCGGGATCATTCGACAGCATGGCTCAGGTTATCTGAAAAATTAGAGAGGAGGAGAACAAACACACAACACCCCAAGTCTGATATCCTGAATGGCTTATAGTATCTAAGGAAGAAAAATGTACGTGGTAGGAAGAAAATAGACAGAATTAACACCCCTCTTTCTTTCCCCTCCACATGCACAACTGAAGACAACTGAGCCAGTCTGGCTGGATGCTGGCAACCCTCTGCCTCCTTCAAATCTCTTCAGGGTGGTGTTTTGGGAAGCGGCTAGTTCAAGAGCTGTGGTTTGAGTAATTTTGTTAATGTTTTTATTAAATTCCTTTTTGAGCTGCTGTCCAGGTTGAGCTCTGCATCACTGTCAGACCAGGGCACTAATATGAAGGAAGCATTGAGCTTCCAAACATCTGAAGGCTCGCACAGGGTAACAGGAATAGTTTAAAAAAACCTCATTGAAGAGAAGTGCCTTTTGGTGCGCCCCACAGCCCTCTGTTTGCCCCATGGCACCCCTGAGCCCTCTGTGTGCCTTTCAGTGCCCCCAGGGCCCTTCTTCAGCCTTTCAGTCCCCTCAAAGCCACTTCATCTGCCTTTAAGTGCACCCCAGAGCCCCTGTATTTCTTTCAGTGCACTCAAGCCCTCCATGTGCCCTCTTGGTCCCCCCCAGACAAGTTAGTTTCTTTACTACTGCATGCATGTTTGTTCTTCTGTGCATGCGCGTGTGTGCATGGATGTGCATGATTGCGTGTGTATATGTGCAAGGGTATGTGTGCCTGTGCGTGTGCGCTTGTGCTTGTGTACATGCGCATGCACGTGTGTTTTGTGCATGTGTGTTCATGCAAATGTGCACATACATGGAGACACACACACAGGTGCATGCACACACCCCCCACATATGCACACACACGCACAGATGCACATGCATTCACAAATGCGCACACACACACACACACACACACACACAGAGAAATGCACACGTACACACATGCAGGGACACACTCATGTGCACATTCACATACACACAAACAGAGAAACACACCCAGACACAGGCACACACACGCAAAACCACAAAGGTGCCCAGAGCCAAGTACACGCACGCACACATGCATGCTCACAGGAACACAAAACCACACACACATGCGCAGGGCATGCACACAAGCACACAGACGTACACAGGGGCATATGTGCATATACACCCCCACGCAAGCACAGACGAACATGTGCACACCTGCATGTGTGTGTGCCTGTGGTGTGCAGGTGCTTGAGCATTTGCCTGTGTTTGCTCCCGTGTGTGTGGTATGTGTGCAGGCACACAGGTGTGTGCGTGTGCTTGTCGTGTGCTGTCTGTGCCTTTCAGGGAGGGGGACTCATGGCTTTCGTGGTGCGCCCAGCTTCAGTCTGAAGCAGGAAGCACCAGAGAGGCTCTGGGGCTCTCTGTGCTGTAGCACACCCACTAAAACCAAAGCACGGATGTACATTGAGGGCACAACCGGGCAGAAATTATTGTCTCAAAGTGACCCCACAAAGCATTTCAGCACAGGAATCATTCCACTGGCATCGCTGGAGGTACCATACGCATAACACCAGATGGAGGCATAAGGGCTTCCTCGCTCCGCTTCTGAGAGTCCAGCATTTCTCAGGATGATCTCCGCAACCTGGAAATAAACATGAGTGACACAGAGGCAATGAAATCAGCCTTTTTATCTCATTTGTTAATATAGGGGGGGCAGGAGGAACTGGCAGGAGAACCAGTTCCCTCTCACAGGTGAGCGGGCACAGAGCTGGTATATCTGATGCTGCGTAGTGCTGGGCAAAGGCAGAGAAATGCAGCTATTTTCTGCTGGCTGGGTATATAGTCCAGAGTTTGAACAGGGCATTGTGGAATAGGGCAGAGCGATTTCATCTCTCACAGAGCTTCCCTGTGCCCCAGGCTGGGGAATGCAGCTGGCATCTGCCAGAGAGGTTTGGCACCAACGCTCTGCGTGTCTGCACGAAGCATCCCGGTGCTGGGAGTCAGGTGCTCTGGGGAGCTCCCCTGGTTTCCCCCACCTCTGCCTTTGCTATCTCCAGTGAACCACCCAGGGAGCTGGTTGCTGCTGCCTGGGGTGAGCCAGTGCAGAAGGACAGCTCCACAGCTGCCAGCATCCAGCCACTGATGATATTCCCTGTGCGGCCAGCCTTGGGGACAACCGGGTAAGCAGGACGGATATGCTGTGGCAGGTGTCTTGGTTCCTCCAACATCCTTGTTACCTCTGGGGTGTCCGTGTCAGGGGGACATGCCTGTTGCTGGTGCTCTGTGACCACCCGCTGCTCCCCAGGGCTTTGGGGGCAGGGGGGCAACACAGTGCTTGGTGCACAACAGCTGTGTTAGTGATCTTGGGGTGGTGCTAAATATCACCTGCCATTGTCTTCTGGGTGCTGCCAGGCAGGTCATTTTGGGGAGCCGCTGTGATCCCTGCCTCCTCCATGGCAGGGAGCCAGTTCCCAACCAGTGTTTGTTAGGATGGTTTTTGCAGGGCAGGAGCCTGAGCTGGAGCACCAGAGCAAGCCATGTTGGCCTTGCCCCAGTTCCTCTCTCATTTACTCACAAGGGACTTCTCTTCAGCACAGGCGATGCTGGGTCCTTGCAATGAAGCGCCAGAAGCCCCCCGTGAAGAGCACAGCCCTGCTGATACAGGGAGTGAGGGAGGATCCAGGTGCAAGAGGAGTCGTTAAGCAAGGGCCCCAAAGTGGCGAGTGACCAAAGCTAAAGCCCAAGGTGGCTTTGGGTGCCTGAGCACCCCGTTCCCAAAAAGTTGGTTGTGCCCAGTGCATCAGAGCAGGAGAGCCCGGTGGAGACCCTTTGCTGCCTGCCGCAGGCAGGGCAATCGCGGGAGCGATAGAAAGGCTCTCGTGCCCAAGGTGGTCAGTGGGGGGCTGCTTTTGGGCCCATACAATGAGTGCAGGGTGCTGCACTGCAGAGGCAGCAGCTGCGGCATCCTCTCTCCACGGGAAAGGCCACCAGGCTCAGAGAAGCAGGAGCACAGTTCAATGTGCTCCAGAGTGGGTAGCCCTCAGGGACAGCTCTTGTCCAGACCGTCTCCACCCGAGACTGTTTGACAAACCCAGCCCCCTTTGCTGAAGGTGCTGGTGAGAGCAGGCATCTGCACTTGCCCTACAGCCCCCCGTGGAGTGGGACGAGTTTTGCTTCAATGCCCCATGCTTTTTAGTGAAGCTGGGAGTGCTCTTGGCTGACCTGACCGTGGCTGAAGTGTCAGGTCTGGCCATCTGAGTGTGAATCGTGCAGCCGCAGGTTACCTGTGGGCCCAAGACTGGCAGCACCATCAGTGCAGAGAAGTGAAGCCCTGGGCTCTGCTGAAACTAGGGTTTGGGGCTGCTGCAGCTGGGGGCACCAACCCAGTGTGCTGAGCCACACGCTTTCAGGGCAAAATGGGTGGTTTAGCCCTATTGTTGACAGAGGAAAGGGCCTGGAGTTTATTTTCCTGCCATTTCTATCAAAATACATTTTCTTTTCCTACGTGCTTGTTGCTGAGGATAACTGCTATTTCACTTCTTGCCCGCTCCTCCACCAGCCTGCCAGGACCACTGTTTCGGGCTCTAGCTAAAGCTGCAAGGAATAAGTGATCTTGTTTTCCAGAGACCCTGTCCAAAGGAAGAGGGACTTGTTTTCACCTTCATTTACCCCTTGAGAAGCAGCTGCAGAAAGAAGTGGGCCTGTGTTTGCCAGCTCGCACTGCTCCCTGCAGCCCTCAGACTTCTCGATGGGGAGCTGTGCTGCAGGGGTAGAGGGGAGCAGGAATCAGGCATGGCAGCGCTGCACTGTGTTGTTCTTGCTCTTGAAAATAAAAACTGGAGCTAGTCACAACTGAGACAAGGTGGCACTTGTTTTATTCAGTGCGTGGTTTGTTTAACCTCTGCTAATAGTTCTCAGAAAGAGAACTCCCCCACCCCGTCTCTGGCTTCTCCCCAGCTCCTGCATGGAGAAGAGCTTGGTGCTGCTGTGCTGCTGGTGTTAAAAGCGGGCAGCTGACAGGCGTCTCCTTGTGGCTTTTAGGTGCTTGCAGTGGATAAGAGCTTGTGCCAGCAGCAGCTGCCTCTCCTCCTTGACAGATGCTCCCTTCCTCCCAGCTTGTGCTTTCCTTGATGGTAGCATGGCTCTGGCTAGTTCCAGTCCATATCGCAATGCCCTCACTAAAGCTTTCCTTCCAATGCACCGGAGAAAGCTTTTCCACAGCGAAGGGCAGGCGGCAGCAGCGCGGGGTGAACAACAGGGGCAGCCCCAGCGTGATGCAGGGTTGAAGCCTCTGTTTGTGGATGCGAGGAGGAAGCAGTGAGTGCTGCAGAGCCTAAGCACCTTGTCTGGCAGAGCAGAAATCCTGCGGGGCATTTTTATCCCCAAGCAACTCGCCTTTAGGCTATTTTCCTGAGAGGGGTGGAGGACCAAAGAGCAAATTGTGTTGGGTTTCCCCTGCCTGCCTCTTTTCTTAAGGGAAGGGGGTGGGGGGCAAAAGAGCCAATCTTGCAGGGGCTTGCCCCAAAAGCACCCAAGATATGGGCTCTTTGCCCCCCCTCACCCGCCCGCCCCCTCAAGAAAATAGGCTGAGTTGTGTGGCAACAAAAATACAGAGAGCTTTGCCTCTACCAAACTCACTTAGTCTCACTGCTTTTTGGCCCCTTCCCCTCTCCTTTAAAAGGGTGGCTACACGAAGTGAGCAAGGGCCAAAAGAACAGTCTTGGTTTTCTTTCCCCCGCACATCTCCGTTTGCTCCATGGTGCTGATGAAGGCGGCTCTCCTTCATCTTGCAGTTATATGTTGTTAAAAAGGGCCTGGGTCCGGGCTGTGCTGGCTGCTGGTTTATTAACAAACAGACCCTGTTCCTCAAAAATGAATCCTTTTGCCTCCATCTCCCAGCCTGGCCCACGCACAGCCAGAGGCTTCATGGGGCTCAGATCCTGCAGGGAACCTGCCCTGGCCAGGGGAGGCATCCTGGGCTCTGCTTGAGAGAAGCAGCTGAAGGGATCAGGTTTAGGGAGACTTGTTGGGTTTTGCTTACCAGTTTTTCTGGTCTCCAGGTCTGGTGTCTGCAGTGAAAGCAGGATCCAGCCAGCTGCTCCTGCCATCGCTGAGCATCCTCCCTGGCCAGGCTGGGATGGAGGAGGCCATGCTGGGCAGGACAGAAGGCTCCAAGAGGCCGTGGTAGAGAGGGCTGGAGACAGGGTAGATGTCCTGAACTGCCTGCTACCCCAAGCAACATGGGGCTGGCATCTGAGCTGATGGGTCCTACCCAGCCTGAAGAGGAAGGGAATGGCTCAGGTGAGACAGGACCAGTTCTCTCTCTCCTGCCTGCAACTGTGAAGGCCTTGAACCGACCCTCTAATTACCTGGAAATTGGACAAGGACTGAGGGGTCAAGCAGGACACAGGAGCCTGTGAAGAACTGCAGAAGGCAAGTAGAAGGCTCGAAGGGTGCACCAGAAGATACGAGGAGGCCCCTGGGGATGCACTAAAGGCACTCAGAGGCCCCTGGGGCGAGCAGAAAGGAAATTGTAGACAACTGAGAGGCACAGAAAGATCCACGAAGGCACCTGGGCCACACCAGAAAGCATAAAGAGGCCCCTGAGGTGCATGGAAAGGCACGTGGAGGACACTGGGGAACACCAAAAGGTACCTGGAGGCCCTGGCGAGTGCTGAAAGGCACTCAGAGGCCCCTGGTCCACAGCAAAAAGCAAACAAACTACCCTAGTCTGCACCGCAAGGCACACGGAGATCCCTGTGCCACACCGCAAGGCACATGGAGGGCCCCACACTGCACCGCAAAGCACGCAGAGGCCCCCGAGCCGCACCACAGGGCACTCAAAGCCCCACAGTCCACCCCAAAAAGCACCCCGAGAAGAGCTTGGAGGCCCCAGGCTGTCTCCAAAGGTGCTCAGAGGCCCATGGCCTGATCCAAAAAACAGACAGACTATCCTGCACCACACCAAAAGGCATTCGGAGAACTCTGGCCTGCCCTGAAAGGTGCTCTAGGGTGCCTGGATTGCACCCAAAGGCACTCGGAGGCCTTGGCCCAGAATAAAAGCCACTGTGAGGCAGCTGCCTCACCCTGAAAGGTGTTCAGAGGACCATGGCCTGCCCCAAAAGGCACACAAACTATCCAAGGGTGTGCCTGGGATTGTGGTAGGTGAACTCCTTGGCCAGAAGCTACAAAACTACCAGTAGGCTTTGTGTTGTCTAGAAGCGTGTTTGTGCAGTGACTATGCATGTAGACATAGAGCATATGAGAAGAAGTGCAGAGGTGCAGGTGCTGTGGGGCTTGAATAGCCATGTCAGGCCTCTGTCAGGGGCCGAAGAGACTTTGGCTGCGAGCACTTGTTAGGGGTTGTGGTGGCTGAACTCCCGTCTAGAATTGCACTTTTGCTGTGAACATGCAGGTAGACGTGATGTCAAGTAGGGATAAGAGTGGAAGGGGAGGGCTGGAATAAGCATGCCACGGCCAGGGTGGGGGCCCAAGGGAACTTGGCTGTGACTGCTTCTTAGTGGTTGTAACAGGTGAGCCTCTTGGACAGAAGTTTGAATAGGAGGGTAGAGATGATGTTTTTGAAGAGAGAGGAACCGTGAGAAGCAGTTGTTACGGGGCTGGAATAGGCATCCCAAGCAGTGTAGGGGTAAGCTGGCTGTGAGCTCTTGTTTTGGTGTCGGCAGTGGCTGTCCACCCTTGCTTACTCTTCAGTGGAGAGGAGATCTTAGCAATCAGGCCGATTTTTTAGTGGAGAGAGAGATGATGCACAGAGCTGCCTTTGGATTGCGGGCGGAATCTCCATCAGAATATGGGTATAGGCAAGTCAGAGGAGCTACCAGTGAGCTCCTGTCTTGGATGGTGCTGCATGCCCTTGCTTGGCATGCAGTGGAGAGGATCATGTGTGATGGATGCCTTCCATGTGCCTTTTGGGTGTATCCCACTACTCTCTGCGTGCCTTTGGGTGTTCCCCGGGGTCCTCCCTGGGCCTTGGGGTGCTTCCAAGAGCCCTCCATGTGCCTTTCAGGGCACTCAAGGGCCCTCTCTGTGGGCATATGGTCTCCCCCAGGACCTTCTGTGTGATTTTTGGTATGCCCCAGGGCTCTCCCTGTTCCTTTCGGTGCAACCCAGGACACTCAGTGTGCATTTTGAAGCACCTCAGACACTCCATATGCCCTGTGGGTGTGCTGTAGCAGCCTCCTTGTGCCTTTGGGCGCACCCCAGGACCCTCTATTTGGCCAGGGTGGTTCCAAGGGCTCTCCGCGGGCCTTTCAGTGCATCCAAGGGCTCCCCTTGTGCCTTTAGACACCCCCTAGGGCCCTCGGTGCTCCTTTTGGTGCAGGCCAGGACCTTCCATGTGCCTTTGAGCGTGCCCCAGGGTATTCCATTTTCCATTTAGTGTGCCCCAAGAGCATCTCCGTGTGCCTTTCAGTGCACCCCTAGACGCCTCCCTGTGCCTTTGGGTGTGCCCCAAGGCCCTCCATGTCCTGTTCAGTGGGCCCCAGGGCCCTGCACGTGCTGTTCAGCACACCCCATGCCCTCCGTGGGCCTTTCTTCATGCCCAGGGCCCTCTGTGTGCCTTGGGGTGCACCCCATAAACTTCCATGTCTCCTTTGGTAACACTCGAAACTTTGAACAAAGCTATTCAAATAAATAGGGGTACTAGCTTGGCTCTGCTCTTTGCGTTGCAGCCACCAGGGCAGCTACGTGCAGGCAGAGTCCACAAATGTTGTCACTATAAATGATAAGTACACCACATTTTTGCCTGATACAGGAGCACGAGTTTTAACGATAGATCAGCATACCTATGAAGGTAAAGCTCCTTTAAAGAAACAAGCAATATCAGTAGTAGGTGTCAATGGTGCAGTTAGCACTTCTGCAGCTGTAGGGGCTAAATTAATATTGTCCAATGTCTGTACCATAAGACACTTGTCATGGGGCAAAATGAATAGTCTGGGAATGGATCTTCTGAAAGGACAGTCTTGGATAGATAGCTGGGGTAAGTGGGAAACTGGTCATCCTCCAGTTACAGGAAAAGCAGATCTCCATATGATTAAGCCTATAAATGTGCTACAAACAGCAGCCCCCACCCCATGCCTAATACCAAACCAGTTAACATTCCTCAGTGTCAGCTGCCTGCTCCTGCCATAAAACCTGTGACAGAAGAAATCAAACAATTATATATTCCATATATAAATATATGCCATAGAACAGCCCAATACAGCCCGTTAAAAAAACAGGTGGGATGTAGCACTTGACTATTCACTCTAGGGCTTTAGATAAAGCTACTGGCCTTTTCACAGCTGCTGTTTCTAGCATTGTAGATAGAGTTAATACAACAAATGAATGTGCCTGGGACTGGGACGGTGAGACAAAAGAAGGGGTATGGTTCGCAGGCGGGAGTGCCAAGTGAGTGGGGAAACAGTGGAGAGGCAAAGCTAGAGCTATGCTGGTAGAGACTAGAGAAGCTTTTGCTGACTAAATCAATGGCTGGGCCCAGCTGGCAGAGCTTAGAGCTGTGGAAATGTCCCTGGAGCAAGGAGCCACTTGTGTCTACGCGGGCTCAAATGCTGTAGGGGCCAGTGCCACCCAGTGGCTAGAGAACTGTGCGGAAAACAATTAGCAAGTAAATGGTACAGGCACACGGGGAAAAACACCCTGGGAAAAGATTTACGATATAGCTTAATCTGAGAACATATCCATAGGACATGTATGTGCCTGCCAAAAACCTTAAAACCTTGAGACAAAGTGGAATTAGATGGCTGATCATCTGGCTAGAATAAACATATTACAAAAATCTGAGGCAGGATGGCTGGGTAAATGGTTACACGAATAGTTAGGACACACTGGGAGTTACGATTTATTTCAACAGGCTGCAAGGAGAGGATGGCCTGTGACAAAAGCTCTGGCAAAGCAAATTGTAGACGCCTGCCGTTTTTGCCAAACAACGTGGTACAGTACCTGTCAAACAACAGTTTGCCAGTCTTAGGGAAGGTGAACTACTCTGGGAAACTTGGCAAGTAGATTATGTTGTGCCGCTAAAGCAAACAGCTGAAGGCTGGAAATACATCCTTACAGGAGCAAAAATAATCAGCAGTATAGGGAATGCGTACCCCATCCGAGCTGCAACTGGTCTAGCAACTGCTGCTGGTTTAAACCAGTGGTTTGCTACTTTTCTCTTGCCCGCAGAAATACAATCTGATAATGGATCCTATTTTAAGAATAAAGAAGTGCAAACTTGGTGTGCTTCAAATGGAGTACAGTGGACTTCTTTGCACCTACCGTATTGACCTCAAAGCAATGGGGTAGTAGAAAGATGGAATCGACTAGTGAAACAACAGCTACACGAGAGTGAATCTATTAGTACCTCTAAGTGGGGATGCCATTTGTGGGAAGCTGTAAGACAGCTAAATAAGCAACAAACTCCCATGGGAAGTCCCATAGATAAGGGGTTCATGTCAGTAGCTGCACGAATTCCTGCTAGAACAGAAGTGAAACCCTATTGAAGTCCTGGAGGTGAAGTTGTGGTTAAACATCCAACTCAGAGATGGATCTGGGTGACTCTTGTTTTACAAAGGAAAAGGAGTAGGGGATGCTGTAGACACTAGAGGGAGTAAATTAGCCCTAACTGAGGCTTGGATTATGTCCAAGACCTAGGTGTCTTCTCTTGCAGGAAAAGGTGCTGTTAGCTTATCACCGTGGGAATACTGGAATAACTGGAACGTACACCCCAAACCTGTCTTTAACAGGTTCCGCCTTTTCACTTTGCCCATGGAACAACTCGAGTATTAAAGATCAGTCACAACCCATCTTTAGAACTACGTTTACAGGAGGAATACAAGCTGTGATAGCACTAGGTCAAGGACTGACAGTAGGCAATAATGGTACACTATCCCTAAGATCTAAAGTTAAGGTAAATGTAACTCTATGGGATAACGCTGGACGGGAAGCTGCACGTGGCTCTGACAATAGAGTGAAATGGCTACTACAGGCATTTTAAGGCAACATTTGCCATTGTAATGTGGCATATGTTTTTGACCAAATCACCAAGCAGACTTACTGCATGACTTCTCATGTGACTGAACAAAAGATGTGTTGTTTTGCACTGTTTCATACCTCAGTAGTAATTGGAGTAACCTTTCCTCAGCTAGACAGCTTTCTCAAACAAAACACCAAAGTTACTCAACATCGGTATGAAGCTGGAAAACACTTGGAAGAAAAAGGAGTAAAAATGATATATGATACTAACGAACTGCTTTGGTTAGCAGAAGTTGAAACCAGTCTTACTGAACATCATTGGCGTGATATCTTGAAAGGCTGCTCAGCAAAAGCTACCAGCATATTGTGACTGATGTTACATCCTATGCTCATACTGTTAATAATCACTGTATCGTTATTTGTTGCAACCTTGATGTTGATCTGTTATCTTAAAAATTGAGTAGTACACATGCATGAAATATTAACTCAAGTTCAATCACATACAAAACTACTGTAAATTACTGTTTTCCCATATATATTTATGTTCTTCCCCTCACGGTGCACAGGCAAGAGGGCTGGTCATTCATACGATGAATGGATTAAGCTCACTGTGCAATGCCAGTAATCGTTAAATGTTGGTCTGAGCAAGGGGCGGAATGTGACGAACACATAAACCCCTGCAGTGGAAGAAGGGTCAGAGGAGATGGGCAAGGGCGAGGTGCCCATGAAGCTCAGGGAAGAATGTAGGGAGTGACTGACCACAGCTGTTGCAAGGAAAGCTGAATTTATCTCAACACAAAGGGGACTAAGATGGCGGCCTTTGTTTTGGATAAACAGCTGTGTCAGTTGAGTGGCTCAGCTGACTATATCACAGTGGAGTGGATCAGCTGGTTGGGTAAATGTTTCTCCCTGAGTTCATCAAAAGAGTGTGACTGTCTCCTGGAGCTGGACAGACCAGCATGGGGGGAGTGCATGCATGGCTCAGCCCAACACAGAGTATAAAACTGAGCAACTAGCAAAAGACTTTTGAAGAGAGCAATGGACTTGAGCGGCTTTCAACCCACGTATTGCGTCCCTGGGGACACCCAGCGTTGTGATGGTGAACAAATCATAGAGACCGGTAATGGGAATGACATTTGTGAGCCCCAGCGCTGCCTATAGAAGAGCCTAGATGACCCCGTGGGTGCATTAACTGCCTCATCTGCCAAAGCAGCCATGTGCCGTCGCAGGCACTGCCTCAGGCCGCGAGCTGGACACTCACTCTTGCATGCTTCCCCAGCAGTGCCAGGCAGCAGAGCAGCGATCCTCGTTGGCACTAGGGCTGCCTTTCCAGGAGGTGAAGTGCTCCTGCATGTGAGACACCCAGGCGGGAGAGCTGCATGCCCCAAGTCGAGAGCAGGAAGAATTGCTTATTCTCTTGTGACATCTGATAGCCCACCTCTGATAGCTGCCAAGGCCGTCAGGGACGCAGCTGCCTGCAGCTCATTCTTTCCATTCATGATTGTATCACAAACCATTTGGTGTCCATAACCTTAGCAGAGGCTGGCCCAGGCCTGAGCAGATCAAGTGTGACCAGCTCCTGCCCCAGTGGAAGCAGCTACCCCAGTGACCACCCTGCTGCTCCCAGCTCCTCTCCGCAAGGCCTCGAAGCTTGTGCTGATTACACTTGCATCCGGCCTGGAAGGTCAGAGAGACCTGTCTTGCTCTCCCTGCCCCTCATGGTGCTCTGTGAACCCACCCTGCTCTCCCCTTCCCTGTCTTTCCCTGAGTCCTGGACACACCGGGACGATGGTGCCCTTGAAACAGCCTGGGGCAATGCACCAGTGGGGCAAGAGTGACCACCTCTGCCCTTGCTAGGGAGCGCCAATGCACGCATATTACCTGTCATTGGAAGAAAGGCAATGGGAAGAAAGGCTGGCTCACTGGCAGGCTCAAAGGCTGCGCTCAGGCTGGCCATGCTTGGCCATGAGCTTGGGCTGACGGTTAAGGAGCCTTTGTTGGTACATGTACAATGGTTTGAGCTGTCACCATCAGAGTGCAAAGGGAGTTTGCTCATTTCTCTCTGTGATGGTACGCACCCTTACTGGGGGCTGCCCTGACAGCAGCACTGCTCTGAGGTGGGCAGCGGGTACGGTGGCTTTTGGAACCAGAGCCCTCATGTCCCCATGTTATGGGGGATGAAGCCTGCGGAAAGATCGTTCCAGCCAGAGCTCAAATCAGTTCTGCCAGAGCTCAAATCCCTCAGAGGAGTAACTGCTAAGGAAGCTGGGGAGATTGGAGCTAATCTCAAGCTAAATCACACCTTGCTTGTGAGTCTCAATCTCGCTGTGGGTACAATGCCAAGAGCAGCGATGAGGAGTGTGGGTACTTGAACACGCGAAATCATCAGGTCACAAACTCTTGTCTGAAAGGTAGAGATCTCTTGGCAAATTTATTGCAAGCAGGAAATGGCTGTAGCCGGACGAGTTTCTGTGTGCGAGTCCGTGTGCCTGGGGCTTTGTCCTTGAAGACCCCTGTCTCTGGCAGGGTTGTTGGTCTCCCTAGTGGCAGCAGTGTTCTGGGGCAGTATTTCTGTCGCCCCCAGGACAGAGCGTGGCTCTGGCTGCCCATCTAAGCTGGCAGGTCCTCCTTACGTGCCATGAGCTGAGGCTGGAAGTGGCAGGTGCTCTGGGGCGAGCTGAACGCCTCCAGCATGATCGCGTGCGTCTCTGTTGCTCTCCCTCCTTGTGCTCCACATCGACAGGGCCAGCTGCAATGTCAGGGGAGGCACCTGGCACTTGCGTCCCGGCCCCGTCCCTCTCGCTGCCCCCTGAGACAGCTGCAGGAAAAAGCTCTGCGCAGAGCCCGAAGCAGTGTCGTGAGGAGCGAGGGTCGTTGCCTGGGAGCCGGTGGGTCCGGAAGAGCAGCGATGGCTGTGGGAGGAAGGAGAGCCGTGGGTGAGGGGCTGTGCGAGCGCAGGGCAAGCACCTGCTGCCCCCCGCCACCAAGGGCTTTCCCAAGACGTTGTGGCTTAGTGCAGCTGGCCTCAGTGCCCCTTGCTGGGCCGGGCCAGGCCAGGCCTTCTGCCCACAGAATGGCTCTCGACTCGCATACGTACCTGGGTCACCCTCTGGCGTGTCTCTGGAGGAGGAGGATGAATTTGCATCCACTTTGTGCTCAGAGGGAAACTGCAAGGGGAGAGAAAAAAAGCAGAAGTGAGTGCCATCAGCTCACAAAGCTCAGGGGACTGGTGGCCTGGCATGAACGGGGGAAAATGGTACACGGCGTGGGGATGCTGCGAATGGCCGCGAATGGCCAAGGGAAGGGTCCTGTGACTGGTGGGCCAACGGGACGAGGCTTGTGATGGGGCTGTAACAGCAGGGCTGGGCTGGAGGCTGTAAAGAGCAGGGGGGCAAACGGCGCCAGAGGAAGGGGGCTGGCAGGGTGGGTGTGGGAGATGGCTGCTGCTGTGGCCGGCCCTTTCCCTCCTCGCTCTGCATCCATCCCCCAGCTAGAACGCAGTGCAGGGCGTGGAGGAGGTGTCAGTCCTTGTGCCTTAGGTGGGCTGGAAAGGAGAGCACCAGGCATCTCCCCACCATGCGCACCCCAGGTGGACCTCACATGTCTGCTCCCTTTGATGGTCAGTGCTGGCCACCTGCTCCTTGCTCACCCGGTGCGGAGGGCCTCCAGCCAAGGGAGAAGCTGCTGGCTTTGCTTCTGGGGAGCCTGACGTGGGGAGAGGCGCGCTGGTCTCCTCTTGCCGAGAGCCTCCGGCCAAGGGTGAATCTTCTGCCTCGGCTCCTGTGGCCACTGCTTGGGGGAGAGGCGCGCACTGCGGGTTGCCGGCTGCCTCTCTGTCAGCATCTGTGGCCTCGCTGTCAAGCAAGCAGGGCACGTCCTCGTTGTGGCGCATGTGCGTTGGCACCATTAGGCTCTGGAGGCTCGGTCGGACCCAGATCACACGGATAGAGGCAGATTCCTCCAGCTGCTGCTCTTCTGGCAGGTCTTTGTCAGCATCCTGCTGCCTCGCTTCCTCCTCTGTGGATCCGCCTTGCTCTTCCTGCAGCGCTGCCCGGACTCTGGTCCCTGCCGCTTCCTCCCGCTCCTCCTTCAGAGGCTGCTGTTGTGGGCCCCTTGCTGTTGGTGGCCGTGCTGGCCCTGCTGGCCTTCTGCCTCTGCCCAGGAAAGCTGGCATGCTTGCCCCCACGAGCATGGGGAGCAGGTCCTTGCTGAGGCACTGGGGCTGTACTTTTGGCACGTGGCGCCGTCTGGTCCTGGGCTGTGCTTGGCAGGGGTGCCGAACTGAGCATGTGTGCCAACAGCCCCTGCGGTGCAGCCACGCTGAGCTCCTCCGCAGCTTCATCCGTGCACGGCAGCGCCGGACACCTCTCCTGCTCATGTCCACGGCTAAGTGCAAGGCTGCAGAAACGAGCGAGTCGGCTGCGTGCTCCGGAGAGGCAGCAGATGGTATGGGGCTGTGTGGAGCGGGGCCTGGGCTCTCAGCCCTCCCTGCGATGTGCAGGTCATGGAGGGCCTGACAAAGGGCGGCCAAATCAGGCAGGGAAGACGATGAGGAGTCGGCTTGGGCCATTTCCCTGTGGGGCCCGGCAATGCCTTCTTCTGCAGAGCCGTGCAGTACCTCAGGGAAGGAGAGGCTGGAGCTGGGGCTGGGGCTCTCTGGCACAAGTGGCACCTCTTCACTTGTAAAACTCCCGCAGGGCAGGGCCTCCGCGCGCTCCACCCTGACCGTCTGCAACAGAAGGCAAGGAGAAAGGCCGAGTTACTGCGGTGCTTTCTCCCACGTGCTCCTTCCTTCCCTCCCAGCTGGCAAACCTCCCTGCTGGGAGCCCCAGTGGCAGCGCTCACCCACGCGGGTGGCTGCCACCCTGCTCCCAGCTGCTGGCTGGGGAGGGGGCTGGTCAGTGCTGGGCAAGGGACAGGCAAAGGCAGCGCCCACAGGGAGCCCCGTGGCGTGTCCTTGCAGAGTGCCGTGCGGAGCCGGCGGTCGGCCTGCCGGGCGGCAGGGACCTCCTGTTCCCTCCCAGCACCTGCCGCCTGCTTCTCGGCAGCTCCGGGCAGTCAGCAAGAGGCTTTGCCAGCGCCTCTGGTCAGCTCGGTACCTTTGTGCTGCTGTTTTCAGAGTCCTGTGAGCTCTCCGGGCGGGACAGCGGAGGCAGCCTGTCCCTCTGATGGGACGAAGCCGAGCTCTGGCTCCGCTGCATCGCTGCGGGTGGCTCCTGGTGGCCCACCTGTGAGGAGAAGGAGGTGCGTGCTGGAAGCGGCTGTGATGGCACAAGCGGCCCCTGAAGTGCAGGAAACCCCAGCCCCGTTTCAAAGGGAAGCTCATGGCCAAGCACGGCCAGCCTGAGCGCGGCCCAGAGCTGCTCTCTGCCTCTCGGCGCAGAGCTGCAGGGGCTGTGTGTGGCTTGGGGCACCCACTGCGTCAGCTCTGCCCGAGAGAAAATCCCCAGGGCCCCGAGGAAACACGCCCTTGCCGCAGGAGCTCAGGGCTGGCCGTCTCGCACCAGCTCCCCTTCCCCACCGTCCTTGTGCTCTGCGTGCGGGTCCCACGCCTGCTGCCTCCTCTCCCTCCAGCCCCATGGCTCACCTCGCTGCGCTCCCGCCTGCTGGGGTGCCCACCTGCGGGCTGGGAGCAGGGCTTCGCCTCCCGCTCCATGGGCATCTCCAAATACGCTGCCGGACACCTACCACGCCGGCACCAAGAGGAGCTGCTCCCTCCTGACGGAGTCGCTCTCCTCAGAGTGGGGACCCCGGGGCGCTCTGGCCCTGGCAGGTCACCACGGGGACGCCCCTCTCACAATGGCCTTGTGGGCACGATGCCACCGCCATCACAGAGCCCTGGCCGTCGCCGTGGGGACCTGCATGGCCTTGCGTGGGCAGTCACTCACGGGGACTCCCCATCACTGCGCCTTTGCCTCCAGCCCTCTGGGCCCAGTTCCTGAGCCCACCTGGGAGCTGGTGTCTGGGGAGCAGGAGGAGTTTTCCTCTCCCCAGCTCGGTGTTCCCCCCGTGCCTTGCAGAGGCGGCTCTTCTCCTTGCCTCCCTGCCTCCCTGGCCCCTCGCAGTCCCTGGGCAGGCCCCCATGTACGTGCTGGCCCACGCTCAGCATGGGGGGCCAGGTCTCACAGGGTGCCTCGGAAGAGACCCTCTCGGCAGACCTGGCGTGCGGCCAGCCCTGCTGGGAAAGCCCTGGGATGCCAAAGCGTGCCCAGACGCGGGGGAGCTCCGTCGGCACAGCGGCCCGGCCCAAGGGGAAGGAGGCACTGCAGCACGGCTGTGTGTCAGGCCTCTGCGATGGCCAGGCACAATCAAAACCTCTTTTTTTTCATGAAAACGCCATCTATCCATTGTGCCTCAAGACTGGTCGGATCGGGTTTTAATTGGTAATGAACTAAGAGGGAATAGGCCTTAGCCAGGATTGCCCTTTTAAGTCACTGAACCGTGACTAAAACCTTGCAATGCATTGCATAGCCTGTACCCACACACAACCCACCACAACTCCCCCCGCTTTCAGACTACCACTCTCACACCTAGAGTGCGGTAGAAGAGCTGCAAATGCCTAGCTCAAGGCTCCTAAACAGGACCTCTCACTGCTTAGGCCATGCTGTCCCTTCATCCGCTCTTGCCTCCAGCTTTCCTCATGCAACTGAGACGAGCAGAAGCTTATCCACTCCTTCCTTCTCGCACAAACTTTAAGCAATCTGCAGGCAATCGGAGCTCCCAGAGAGCCAAGCTGCTCCACAAACGCCAGCTCTCTTCCTGTTTGCTGACCAAGGGTAAGATTACACAGTTCTCACTACTACTAATTACACAGGGAATTTCTCCCAGAGCGCTGCCCTGGTGCTCACTTGGTATAACTGCCCCGCATTCATAATCCAGGGGAACGGCTCCTTGGGCAGGAATTGTTAGGGCAAATGCTGTTCAATTGCTTTTCAAATTGGCCCAAGTGACTTTCAGAGTGTTCCACAGGCCCTTATCCAACCGAACATTAGGGTATAGTTGAAAGATTAACAGAACTGGAATCATTGGTTCGTCTCCCTTTGCAGGAATTGGGAAGGGAACACAAACCCAACCATGCAAAGTATTTACATCTTGGGTATCTTGGATTAGTCAAAGAAACGACGACTCCTATTGCCCCAAACGTTTCTATCAAGAGCTACCTTACACAAGTTAAGATCTAGGTCTAAGAGTAGAAGCTGACTGAGATACAGACGGCAGCTTCTCCAGCGGGTGATCTGTGTTCCTCGGAAGAGGAGCTGTCTTTTCCTCTGGCGGTGGAACTCTCTTGCACTGTGATGCACGAACGCAGTTAGGCAAGTCCCTGCACTTCACTGCACTGGTAGTGATGAGCAGCACTTGCTAAGGTCCTTTCCACCGCGGCTGCAAGACATTCTTCCACTGGAGCACTTGAATAACCGCCCAGGCTCCTGCTTCTAGGGAATGGCAAGGCTCAACAGGTGGTTCTGGTAAAGCCTAGAGTACCTGGGCATGGAGAGATCTTAGGCATTTCATGGAGGCTCTACAGTAATTCAGTAATACCTCAGCAGCTAGTTGCAAATTCGTTTGAAACAAACTGAAGCTACATTGAAAAGTCTCTCTCGCTCTCTCCACACAGACACACACACACAGACACACAGACACACACACAGACACACACACACACACAGAGTACAACATTCAAACTGCATTTCCTTGTGATGCCATGATGCAAGCAGAAAAGAGTTCTTCATCCAAAACCCAGCTGCATTACAACAGTCTTCTGGCAGCATGGTTTGCTGTACTGCAAGATACAGTCTTCTCAGTAGTACTTCATTTGTTAGTTATCACCTGAACCACTTTTCAGCAAGAGTGGCGATAGCTACATGCAGATGTTATCATTGTGAAAGCTGTGATGCACCTTTGGGGACACCAGCTCCTGCAAGTCACTTGAGTCTAAGGATGACAATGAAAAGTTTTAGTTTGAAGTGTCTGCCCTATTGTCCACCACACAGTCTGAGACTGTGCACTACAGAAATGCAGTTTATATACTGAAATTCAGTGCTAGGTGGAGGATTAGGTAAACAAATGAACTGTCACTCAGTGATCAGTAGTGTGCTCCAGTTTAAATACAGTACAAGGCTGATTTTTTTCATATTAACACTTGTTTGAGAGAAAGGGGGACAAAGATCTGTTTCAGTGTTTGTCGCCTACCCAGTTTTATCAGCTTGAGAACTGACTGCTGAGAAAAAAACTATCCCTCAGTAGTACGGTAGGGGAGCGTTCAAATAATCCAAGACTTGAATTTACTCTTATTTTAACAAGCTCCAAAGCTAAGGCAGAAGTTTTGGCTCTGGTCTCTCCCCTTCCCAGACACGAGGTTAGAGCCACAGAAGTGTCTAAATTTGCAGTGCTTCCCTGTGCCAAAGCCTAGACCTTTCGGGTGCGAGTCACTACCACAGTCCTGCCCCATTACCACTGCCATCATGGAATAGTTTGTCAGACTCAGCCACTTCAGTTTTTGAGACTATTTAGAGAGGAGCCTAGGAAGTTACACCAAGCAGTTCTCCATTACTCACTAAATGCTAACTCTCTATTCAGAGAGTCCCAGCCCAGGAACAAGGCAAGCGTCTTTTGCAGCTGCCGTTCCAGCTCTGACTTTCCAAAAGGAGGAAAAAACACATTGACGGTTCACATCAAGCCTCCTAGCTCCTTAAAAGCTAGGTTTGTTTTGGTTTTCTTTCTGTTTGTTTTTTAAAAAGGACACACACTGCACCTTCCACTACCTTAGACTACTGAACTACGTTCCTAAGTAATGTTGCTGCCTGCTGCTCAGCCTCTCTGTTCTGAACTCTTACAGAGCTCTTGATGCAGCTTCCTGACACCTGCCCTCAGCTACAACTAACTGTTAACATCTTCAGTGCCAACAGAAAAAGGAAAGGCCATCATTTGAAGAAGCACACTTCTGATGCCCGTTTTCATTTGACGACCTTCCCCTTGCACAGGAAATTAAGCAGCAATAAATATCTAGCTCCTGTGTCGGTCAAGAAGAAACCTGGAAGAATAAAGCCATATGGGTCTATGACATCATTTGGTCATAGCTTTTTTATTCCATACAGCTAGTATTAATCACAATTGCCAGTTTCTTTAGGAGTACATCAAATTTTCTGGAAGAGATGGAGAAACATTCCTCCAGTGTCTGCAGATACACGCTGTCCACATCATTGAGAACGGGAGCTGCTAAAGAATCAGCCACCAAAGTCAGCTGAACCGCTGCGCTCCCCTTGCTAAGGAATGCTGGTTTTAAGGGGGCAGCAGCGTCACAGGGGTTAAAAGACCTACGGCGCGTTCTCGTTCTCCGTGGAGGAAGAGGTTTGTATGGCACATAAGGAGCAGCAGCAAGGAGCGCCCCATCCCTCAGAACAACCACGCAGTCAGCGCACCTGGGCTCAGAGTCACACAAGCCAGGCTTACACAGAGCACACTGATGAGAGTTTTGTCAGCCAGAGCATCCAGGCTGCTTGCTGATTAGCCCCGTTGTGCGCAACAAACGCCTAAGGCCAGCCAAAGCCAGAGACACCTCGTGCAACACTGCAGTTTTCTTCAGCAGCCAAAGAGCCCCAAACTGGCGCCAAAGCCCTCCTCGCTAGTCACAGTATGTTTGGGATCGTCCGGGCGTTTTCACAGATCTCGGCGTAGCGCCCGGCCCCACTCCGCTGCCGGGGGCTCCGGCGGCGCGGGCGGCCGCTCCCCGCCCCGCCCCCGCCCCTGAGGAGGTGCCACGCAGCGCGGGTGGGGGGGAAGCGGGCCGCGGCCGTTGCGGGGGTGGGGGGGCGGGGGGACGGACGCCGGCTCGCGCCGCGGCCGTTGGGCGGGCTGGGGCAGAAGCCGCCGCTGTTGCCATGGCAGCGGCCAACGCGCTGGGAGGCGCCTGCCCGCCCGCGGCGCCTTGGCGGGATGCGGCCCTGCTAGGGCTCCTCTCAAATGTACTACTATTTTCTCTCAATCAAAAGTTCCTTCTAAAGGCAATTCGGTACTGGAAACATCCTTATTGCAGAAATTCCACTTATTAAGATAGCTGCAGGTTTTAGGAGAGTAGCGAGTATATGGCTAAGGTCAGGGTTTGGTGCCTGGTGGTGGATGCCGCTCTGCCAATGTCAGTCCATCCTTGCTGGAGAAACGCGACCCTCCCTCGCAGGGTGGCTTTCCTGTGCCTGCTCCCTTCCCGTTTCTCAGGCTGCTTTGCTTTCTTTAGCCCAGGCCACGCTGTGTCATTGCAATGAAGCCTTGCCAGCCTGTTGTGTTGCTACCTGTGCGTGTGGGCAAAAGTGAGAGGCTGAAGCCGTGGAGGGGCCTTGGATCTCCCAGGGCAGTAGGGTGGTCCAAGACTGGAGCAGGGGCCCGGGCTCATGGGGCAATCTGTCCTTGTGGACAGCCACACCTCGATAGTGCCAGGCCCAGGGAAAGCTGAGCTGGCAGCAGGAGGCTGGAGCAGAGATGCCCAGAAGCCCCTTCCCGCCCCAGCTGCTCCGTGTTTCTGTAGCTCAGTGAATGGGTTTGTCTCCAGCTCTGTCTGGCTTCACTGGCATTGCGTGCACTGGTCTGCCTCTTGAGAGGTCGCTGATGCAAAGTAACAAGTTCCCAAGTTTTTATTCCAAGCAGGAAATGGCCATAGCCTGACGAGTGTTTGCGCGCACGTCCATGTGTGTGTGTGAGGTCACACGTCTGTGGGAGTTGGTCCTTGAAGGTCCCTGTCTCTGGCAGGGTTGTGGGGTCTCCCAAATGGCAGGAGTGCCCTGCGGCAGTATTTGTGTCGCGCCTTTTTTTTTTTTGGAGAAATGGACATGGTATGAAGAAATTAGACCTGGAATTAAAAACCTTCTTTCTTTCCCTTCCACATCCACAAGCTGTGAAAAGAACTGAGCCAATCTGGTTATTGCTAGCAACCCTCTGGCTCTTTAATTATCCTTGTAGTGGTTGCTTGGGGTGTGAGTTTTGTTGTTTTGGGGATACTGCAGGGCAAATGGAGGGCTCTGGGGTCCACTGGAGGGCAAACTGTGTGCCCTAGGTACATCTAGGGCTCTGAAAGGCAGAGGACTGTGTCACAGCAGAGGGCAAAGGGAGGCATCCTGAGGGGCCCGGAGGGCAAACGGAGGGCTCTGGGCTATATACGAATGTAAATGGGGGGATCTTGAGGGGAACAGAGAGAAAACAGAGGGCTCTCCAGTGCACCAAAAAGCCGGCAAAGAGTTCTGGAACACACCGAAATAAGGCTCTGGGGCACACCAGGGGAAAACAGAGGGCTCTGGGGTGCACCAGAAGCAAACCAGAGGGATTGGGATGCACCGGAGGGCTAACAGAAACCCCTGGGACATATCACAGAGCAAAGGAAGGGGAGCTGAAGGGAGCAGGGGCAAACTGGGAGCCCCAGAGTGTACCGAAAGACAAGCTGAGGACTTTTAGGTAAATCAAAAAGGCACGTGGAGGGATCTAGGCTATCACAGAAGACAAATGGATGGGCCCTGAGAGGCACCCAGAGAGCTGTGGCGTGTACAAACAGCGGTCCCTGGGGCGCACCTGAATGCAATGGGGGCCTGCAGGAGCCGGACGGCACATTTTCTTCCCTGTCAGCCCTTATTTTGGTACCTGCTCACACAGGCTCAAGTTAGCATTTCACATTAGGTTGTTTCTAGTTGTTGGGTTTTTATTTGCTTTTATAAAGCGCTGCATTACTATTCTGAAAGGTGGGCATGTATTTCAGAAAGTGGGTTACATATTAAAGCTAGGAAAGGGAAAGAGGAGTCCTATGGCATCACAGCCCTCCCCTTCTCCCTTGGGAGGTCCTTCCCTCCTACACAGTGTGTTATTTGCTCTCCTCCCTGTGGATCACAACCACTGGTCTGCACAGGGAATGTCCTGTTTGCCCCACAGCCTGGATTTGAAGAAATTCATGGCTAAAAGAGGAGGTCTTTTCCACCAGTGGCAGAAAAGCCACAGAAGCCAAGACAGCACTTACATTCAACTAGCATGAGCTTCACTTCAGCAAGCATTACCTTTGCTTTCGCCTGCAAGGCAGGCAGTTTTCAGGAACCTGTGTCATGGGGTCCCTTGGGAGACATCTGATGTGTGTACTTCTAGGAACAGACTTAAGTTTATTTTCAAGGCACAGAAGCCTCCATTTAAATGTTCAAAACACAAAACGCTGACCACTGCCAGCACAAAAAAGGGTGAAAACATGGCTGTCTTGAGCGTGGAAGTCACCCATAGCAATCCCAAGGCAACAAGGCTGCACAGATGCAATTCACGGAGAAGGCCAGGTCACCAGGAGGCTGGGGAAGCAGGTCAGCTCCTCACCCAGGTCCCCATTCCCACCAGGGGGAGATCCATCAGCAGGAAAAGGCCTCTTTTCCCTGGAGCACAACCCAAATATAGGGAGCTCTGGATGCCCCAGCTGTGTGAAGCACACAGGGCTGCGTACTGGTGTACTTCCTCCCTGGGCTGACACTGCACAGCACAAGCCCACCAGGGCTGGCCCAGGTTAAACTCTTGCCACTAGGCAGGGGACACTTGGGCCTCACACTGATGCACATTTGGGGGAATATTAAGCGGGATCATTCGACAGCATGGCTCAGGTTATCTGAAAAATTAGAGAGGAGGAGAACAAACACACAACACCCCAAGTCTGATATCCTGAATGGCTTATAGTATCTAAGGAAGAAAAATGTACGTGGTAGGAAGAAAATAGACAGAATTAACACCCCTCTTTCTTTCCCCTCCACATGCACAACTGAAGACAACTGAGCCAGTCTGGCTGGATGCTGGCAACCCTCTGCCTCCTTCAAATCTCTTCAGGGTGGTGTTTTGGGAAGCGGCTAGTTCAAGAGCTGTGGTTTGAGTAATTTTGTTAATGTTTTTATTAAATTCCTTTTT
Source organism: Apteryx mantelli (assembly GCF_036417845.1). Lineage (NCBI taxonomy): Eukaryota > Metazoa > Chordata > Aves > Apterygiformes > Apterygidae > Apteryx > Apteryx mantelli. The sequence goes on from NC_089990.1 coordinate 25,409,683, forward strand.
GAGCTGCTGTCCAGGTTGAGCTCTGCATCACTGTCAGACCAGGGCGCTAATATGAAGGAAGCATTGAGCTTCCAAACATCTGAAGGCTCGCACAGGGTAACAGGAATAGTTTAAAAAAACCTCATTGAAGAGAAGTGCCTTTTGGTGCGCCCCACAGCCCTCTGTTTGCCCCATGGCACCCCTGAGCCCTCTGTGTGCCTTTCAGTGCCCCCAGGGCCCTTCTTCAGCCTTTCAGTCCCCTCAAAGCCACTTCATCTGCCTTTAAGTGCACCCCAGAGCCCCTGTATTTCTTTCAGTGCACTCAAGCCCTCCATGTGCCCTCTTGGTCCCCCCCAGACAAGTTAGTTTCTTTACTACTGCATGCATGTTTGTTCTTCTGTGCATGCGCATGTGTGCATGGATGTGCATGATTGCGTGTGTATATGTGCAAGGGTATGTGTGCCTGTGCGTGTGCGCTTGTGCTTGTGTACATGCGCATGCACGTGTGTTTTGTGCATGTGTGTTCATGCAAATGTGCACATACATGGAGACACACACACAGGTGCATGCACACCCCCCCCACATATGCACACACACGCACAGATGCACATGCATTCACAAATGCGCACACACACACACACACACACACAGAGAAATGCACACGTACACACATGCAGGGACACACTCATGTGCACATTCACATACACACAAACAGAGAAACACACCCAGACACAGGCACACACACGCAAAACCACAAAGGTGCCCAGAGCCAAGTACACGCACGCACACATGCATGCTCACAGGAACACAAAACCACACACACATGCGCAGGGCATGCACACAAGCACACAGACGTACACAGGGGCATATGTGCATATACACCCCCACGCAAGCACAGACGAACATGTGCACACCTGCATGTGTGTGTGCCTGTGGTGTGCAGGTGCTTGAGCATTTGCCTGTGTTTGCTCCCGTGTGTGTGGTATGTGTGCAGGCACACAGGTGTGTGCGTGTGCTTGTCGTGTGCTGTCTGTGCCTTTCAGGGAGGGGGACTCATGGCTTTCGTGGTGCGCCCAGCTTCAGTCTGAAGCAGGAAGCACCAGAGAGGCTCTGGGGCTCTCTGTGCTGTAGCACACCCACTAAAACCAAAGCACGGATGTACATTGAGGGCACAACCGGGCAGAAATTATTGTCTCAAAGTGACCCCACAAAGCATTTCAGCACAGGAATCATTCCACTGGCATCGCTGGAGGTACCATACGCATAACACCAGATGGAGGCATAAGGGCTTCCTCGCTCCGCTTCTGAGAGTCCAGCATTTCTCAGGATGATCTCCGCAACCTGGAAATAAACATGAGTGACACAGAGGCAATGAAATCAGCCTTTTTATCTCATTTGTTAATATAGGGGGGGCAGGAGGAACTGGCAGGAGAACCAGTTCCCTCTCACAGGTGAGCGGGCACAGAGCTGGTATATCTGATGCTGCGTAGTGCTGGGCAAAGGCAGAGAAATGCAGCTATTTTCTGCTGGCTGGGTATATAGTCCAGAGTTTGAACAGGGCATTGTGGAATAGGGCAGAGCGATTTCATCTCTCACAGAGCTTCCCTGTGCCCCAGGCTGGGGAATGCAGCTGGCATCTGCCAGAGAGGTTTGGCACCAACGCTCTGCGTGTCTGCACGAAGCATCCCGGTGCTGGGAGTCAGGTGCTCTGGGGAGCTCCCCTGGTTTCCCCCACCTCTGCCTTTGCTATCTCCAGTGAACCACCCAGGGAGCTGGTTGCTGCTGCCTGGGGTGAGCCAGTGCAGAAGGACAGCTCCACAGCTGCCAGCATCCAGCCACTGATGATATTCCCTGTGCGGCCAGCCTTGGGGACAACCGGGTAAGCAGGACGGATATGCTGTGGCAGGTGTCTTGGTTCCTCCAACATCCTTGTTACCTCTGGGGTGTCCGTGTCAGGGGGACATGCCTGTTGCTGGTGCTCTGTGACCACCCGCTGCTCCCCAGGGCTTTGGGGGCAGGGGGGCAACACAGTGCTTGGTGCACAACAGCTGTGTTAGTGATCTTGGGGTGGTGCTAAATATCACCTGCCATTGTCTTCTGGGTGCTGCCAGGCAGGTCATTTTGGGGAGCCGCTGTGATCCCTGCCTCCTCCATGGCAGGGAGCCAGTTCCCAACCAGTGTTTGTTAGGATGGTTTTTGCAGGGCAGGAGCCTGAGCTGGAGCACCAGAGCAAGCCATGTTGGCCTTGCCCCAGTTCCTCTCTCATTTACTCACAAGGGACTTCTCTTCAGCACAGGCGATGCTGGGTCCTTGCAATGAAGCGCCAGAAGCCCCCCGTGAAGAGCACAGCCCTGCTGATACAGGGAGTGAGGGAGGATCCAGGTGCAAGAGGAGTCGTTAAGCAAGGGCCCCAAAGTGGCGAGTGACCAAAGCTAAAGCCCAAGGTGGCTTTGGGTGCCTGAGCACCCCGTTCCCAAAAAGTCGGTTGTGCCCAGTGCATCAGAGCAGGAGAGCCCGGTGGAGACCCTTTGCTGCCTGCCGCAGGCAGGGCAATCGCGGGAGCGATAGAAAGGCTCTCGTGCCCAAGGTGGTCAGTGGGGGGCTGCTTTTGGGCCCATACAATGAGTGCAGGGTGCTGCACTGCAGAGGCAGCAGCTGCGGCATCCTCTCTCCACGGGAAAGGCCACCAGGCTCAGAGAAGCAGGAGCACAGTTCAATGTGCTCCAGAGTGGGTAGCCCTCAGGGACAGCTCTTGTCCAGACCGTCTCCACCCGAGACTGTTTGACAAACCCAGCCCCCTTTGCTGAAGGTGCTGGTGAGAGCAGGCATCTGCACTTGCCCTACAGCCCCCCGTGGAGTGGGACGAGTTTTGCTTCAATGCCCCATGCTTTTTAGTGAAGCTGGGAGTGCTCTTGGCTGACCTGACCGTGGCTGAAGTGTCAGGTCTGGCCATCTGAGTGTGAATCGTGCAGCCGCAGGTTACCTGTGGGCCCAAGACTGGCAGCACCATCAGTGCAGAGAAGTGAAGCCCTGGGCTCTGCTGAAACTAGGGTTTGGGGCTGCTGCAGCTGGGGGCACCAACCCAGTGTGCTGAGCCACACGCTTTCAGGGCAAAATGGGTGGTTTAGCCCTATTGTTGACAGAGGAAAGGGCCTGGAGTTTATTTTCCTGCCATTTCTATCAAAATACATTTTCTTTTCCTACGTGCTTGTTGCTGAGGATAACTGCTATTTCACTTCTTGCCCGCTCCTCCACCAGCCTGCCAGGACCACTGTTTCGGGCTCTAGCTAAAGCTGCAAGGAATAAGTGATCTTGTTTTCCAGAGACCCTGTCCAAAGGAAGAGGGACTTGTTTTCACCTTCATTTACCCCTTGAGAAGCAGCTGCAGAAAGAAGTGGGCCTGTGTTTGCCAGCTCGCACTGCTCCCTGCAGCCCTCAGACTTCTCGATGGGGAGCTGTGCTGCAGGGGTAGAGGGGAGCAGGAATCAGGCATGGCAGCGCTGCACTGTGTTGTTCTTGCTCTTGAAAATAAAAACTGGAGCTAGTCACAACTGAGACAAGGTGGCACTTGTTTTATTCAGTGCGTGGTTTGTTTAACCTCTGCTAATAGTTCTCAGAAAGAGAACTCCCCCACCCCGTCTCTGGCTTCTCCCCAGCTCCTGCATGGAGAAGAGCTTGGTGCTGCTGTGCTGCTGGTGTTAAAAGCGGGCAGCTGACAGGCGTCTCCTTGTGGCTTTTAGGTGCTTGCAGTGGATAAGAGCTTGTGCCAGCAGCAGCTGCCTCTCCTCCTTGACAGATGCTCCCTTCCTCCCAGCTTGTGCTTTCCTTGATGGTAGCATGGCTCTGGCTAGTTCCAGTCCATATCGCAATGCCCTCACTAAAGCTTTCCTTCCAATGCACCGGAGAAAGCTTTTCCACAGCGAAGGGCAGGCGGCAGCAGCGCGGGGTGAACAACAGGGGCAGCCCCAGCGTGATGCAGGGTTGAAGCCTCTGTTTGTGGATGCGAGGAGGAAGCAGTGAGTGCTGCAGAGCCTAAGCACCTTGTCTGGCAGAGCAGAAATCCTGCGGGGCATTTTTATCCCCAAGCAACTCGCCTTTAGGCTATTTTCCTGAGAGGGGTGGAGGACCAAAGAGCAAATTGTGTTGGGTTTCCCCTGCCTGCCTCTTTTCTTAAGGGAAGGGGGTGGGGGGCAAAAGAGCCAATCTTGCAGGGGCTTGCCCCAAAAGCACCCAAGATATGGGCTCTTTGCCCCCCCTCACCCGCCCGCCCCCTCAAGAAAATAGGCTGAGTTGTGTGGCAACAAAAATACAGAGAGCTTTGCCTCTACCAAACTCACTTAGTCTCACTGCTTTTTGGCCCCTTCCCCTCTCCTTTAAAAGGGTGGCTACACGAAGTGAGCAAGGGCCAAAAGAACAGTCTTGGTTTTCTTTCCCCCGCACATCTCCGTTTGCTCCATGGTGCTGATGAAGGCGGCTCTCCTTCATCTTGCAGTTATATGTTGTTAAAAAGGGCCTGGGTCCGGGCTGTGCTGGCTGCTGGTTTATTAACAAACAGACCCTGTTCCTCAAAAATGAATCCTTTTGCCTCCATCTCCCAGCCTGGCCCACGCACAGCCAGAGGCTTCATGGGGCTCAGATCCTGCAGGGAACCTGCCCTGGCCAGGGGAGGCATCCTGGGCTCTGCTTGAGAGAAGCAGCTGAAGGGATCAGGTTTAGGGAGACTTGTTGGGTTTTGCTTACCAGTTTTTCTGGTCTCCAGGTCTGGTGTCTGCAGTGAAAGCAGGATCCAGCCAGCTGCTCCTGCCATCGCTGAGCATCCTCCCTGGCCAGGCTGGGATGGAGGAGGCCATGCTGGGCAGGACAGAAGGCTCCAAGAGGCCGTGGTAGAGAGGGCTGGAGACAGGGTAGATGTCCTGAACTGCCTGCTACCCCAAGCAACATGGGGCTGGCATCTGAGCTGATGGGTCCTACCCAGCCTGAAGAGGAAGGGAATGGCTCAGGTGAGACAGGACCAGTTCTCTCTCTCCTGCCTGCAACTGTGAAGGCCTTGAACCGACCCTCTAATTACCTGGAAATTGGACAAGGACTGAGGGGTCAAGCAGGACACAGGAGCCTGTGAAGAACTGCAGAAGGCAAGTAGAAGGCTCGAAGGGTGCACCAGAAGATACGAGGAGGCCCCTGGGGATGCACTAAAGGCACTCAGAGGCCCCTGGGGCGAGCAGAAAGGAAATTGTAGACAACTGAGAGGCACAGAAAGATCCACGAAGGCACCTGGGCCACACCAGAAAGCATAAAGAGGCCCCTGAGGTGCATGGAAAGGCACGTGGAGGACACTGGGGAACACCAAAAGGTACCTGGAGGCCCTGGCGAGTGCTGAAAGGCACTCAGAGGCCCCTGGTCCACAGCAAAAAGCAAACAAACTACCCTAGTCTGCACCGCAAGGCACACGGAGATCCCTGTGCCACACCGCAAGGCACATGGAGGGCCCCACACTGCACCGCAAAGCACGCAGAGGCCCCCGAGCCGCACCACAGGGCACTCAAAGCCCCACAGTCCACCCCAAAAAGCACCCCGAGAAGAGCTTGGAGGCCCCAGGCTGTCTCCAAAGGTGCTCAGAGGCCCATGGCCTGATCCAAAAAACAGACAGACTATCCTGCACCACACCAAAAGGCATTCGGAGAACTCTGGCCTGCCCTGAAAGGTGCTCTAGGGTGCCTGGATTGCACTCAAAGGCACTCGGAGGCCTTGGCCCAGAATAAAAGCCACTGTGAGGCAGCTGCCTCACCCTGAAAGGTGTTCAGAGGACCATGGCCTGCCCCAAAAGGCACACAAACTATCCAAGGGTGTGCCTGGGATTGTGGTAGGTGAACTCCTTGGCCAGAAGCTACAAAACTACCAGTAGGCTTTGTGTTGTCTAGAAGCGTGTTTGTGCAGTGACTATGCATGTAGACATAGAGCATATGAGAAGAAGTGCAGAGGTGCAGGTGCTGTGGGGCTTGAATAGCCATGTCAGGCCTCTGTCAGGGGCCGAAGAGACTTTGGCTGCGAGCACTTGTTAGGGGTTGTGGTGGCTGAACTCCCGTCTAGAATTGCACTTTTGCTGTGAACATGCAGGTAGACGTGATGTCAAGTAGGGATAAGAGTGGAAGGGGAGGGCTGGAATAAGCATGCCACGGCCAGGGTGGGGGCCCAAGGGAACTTGGCTGTGACTGCTTCTTAGTGGTTGTAACAGGTGAGCCTCTTGGACAGAAGTTTGAATAGGAGGGTAGAGATGATGTTTTTGAAGAGAGAGGAACCGTGAGAAGCAGTTGTTACGGGGCTGGAATAGGCATCCCAAGCAGTGTAGGGGTAAGCTGGCTGTGAGCTCTTGTTTTGGTGTCGGCAGTGGCTGTCCACCCTTGCTTACTCTTCAGTGGAGAGGAGATCTTAGCAATCAGGCCGATTTTTTAGTGGAGAGAGAGATGATGCACAGAGCTGCCTTTGGATTGCGGGCGGAATCTCCATCAGAATATGGGTATAGGCAAGTCAGAGGAGCTACCAGTGAGCTCCTGTCTTGGATGGTGCTGCATGCCCTTGCTTGGCATGCAGTGGAGAGGATCATGTGTGATGGATGCCTTCCATGTGCCTTTTGGGTGTATCCCACTACTCTCTGCGTGCCTTTGGGTGTTCCCCGGGGTCCTCCCTGGGCCTTGGGGTGCTTCCAAGAGCCCTCCATGTGCCTTTCAGGGCACTCAAGGGCCCTCTCTGTGGGCATATGGTCTCCCCCAGGACCTTCTGTGTGATTTTTGGTATGCCCCAGGGCTCTCCCTGTTCCTTTCGGTGCAACCCAGGACACTCAGTGTGCATTTTGAAGCACCTCAGGCACTCCATATGCCCTGTGGGTGTGCTGTAGCAGCCTCCTTGTGCCTTTGGGCGCACCCCAGGACCCTCTATTTGGCCAGGGTGGTTCCAAGGGCCCTCCGCGGGCCTTTCAGTGCATCCAAGGGCTCCCCTTGTGCCTTTAGACACCCCCTAGGGCCCTCGGTGCTCCTTTTGGTGCAGGCCAGGACCTTCCATGTGCCTTTGAGCGTGCCCCAGGGTATTCCATTTTCCATTTAGTGTGCCCCAAGAGCATCTCCGTGTGCCTTTCAGTGCACCCCTAGACGCCTCCCTGTGCCTTTGGGTGTGCCCCAAGGCCCTCCATGTCCTGTTCAGTGGGCCCCAGGGCCCTGCACGTGCTGTTCAGCACACCCCATGCCCTCCGTGGGCCTTTCTTCATGCCCAGGGCCCTCTGTGTGCCTTGGGGTGCACCCCATAAACTTCCATGTCTCCTTTGGTAACACTCGAAACTTTGAACAAAGCTATTCAAATAAATAGGGGTACTAGCTTGGCTCTGCTGTTTGCGTTGCAGCCACCAGGGCAGCTACGTGCAGGCAGAGTCCACAAATGTTGTCACTATAAATGATAAGTACACCACATTTTTGCCTGATACAGGAGCACGAGTTTTAACGATAGATCAGCATACCTATGAAGGTAAAGCTCCTTTAAAGAAACAAGCAATATCAGTAGTAGGTGTCAATGGTGCAGTTAGCACTTCTGCAGCTGTAGGGGCTAAATTAATATTGTCCAATGTCTGTACCATAAGACACTTGTCATGGGGCAAAATGAATAGTCTGGGAATGGATCTTCTGAAAGGACAGTCTTGGATAGATAGCTGGGGTAAGTGGGAAACTGGTCATCCTCCAGTTACAGGAAAAGCAGATCTCCATATGATTAAGCCTATAAATGTGCTACAAACAGCAGCCCCCACCCCACGCCTAATACCAAACCAGTTAACATTCCTCAGTGTCAGCTGCCTGCTCCTGCCATAAAACCTGTGACAGAAGTAATCAAACAATTATATATTCCATATATAAATATATGCCATAGAACAGCCCAATACAGCCCGTTAAAAAAACAGGTGGGATGTAGCACTTGACTATTCACTCTAGGGCTTTAGATAAAGCTACTGGCCTTTTCACAGCTGCTGTTTCTAGCATTGTAGATAGAGTTAATACAACAAATGAATGTGCCTGGGACTGGGACGGTGAGACAAAAGAAGGGGTATGGTTCGCAGGCGGGAGTGCCAAGTGAGTGGGGAAACAGTGGAGAGGCAAAGCTAGAGCTATGCTGGTAGAGACTAGAGAAGCTTTTGCTGACTAAATCAATGGCTGGGCCCAGCTGGCAGAGCTTAGAGCTGTGGAAATGTCCCTGGAGCAAGGAGCCACTTGTGTCTACGCGGGCTCAAATGCTGTAGGGGCCAGTGCCACCCAGTGGCTAGAGAACTGTGCGGAAAACAATTAGCAAGTAAATGGTACAGGCACATGGGGAAAAACACCCTGGGAAAAGATTTACGATATAGCTTAATCTGAGAACATATCCATAGGACATGTATGTGCCTGCCAAAAACCTTAAAACCTTGAGACAAAGTGGAATTAGATGGCTGATCATCTGGCTAGAATAAACATATTACAAAAATCTGAGGCAGGATGGCTGGGTAAATGGTTACACGAATAGTTAGGACACACTGGGAGTTACGATTTATTTCAACAGGCTGCAAGGAGAGGATGGCCTGTGACAAAAGCTCTGGCAAAGCAAATTGTAGATGCCTGCCGTTTTTGCCAAACAACGTGGTACAGTACCTGTCAAACAACAGTTTGCCAGTCTTAGGGAAGGTGAACTACTCTGGGAAACTTGGCAAGTAGATTATGTTGTGCCGCTAAAGCAAACAGCTGAAGGCTGGAAATACATCCTTACAGGAGCAAAAATAATCAGCAGTATAGGGAATGCGTACCCCATCCGAGCTGCAACTGGTCTAGCAACTGCTGCTGGTTTAAACCAGTGGTTTGCTACTTTTCTCTTGCCCGCAGAAATACAATCTGATAATGGATCCTATTTTAAGAATAAAGAAGTGCAAACTTGGTGTGCTTCAAATGGAGTACAGTGGACTTCTTTGCACCTACCGTATTGACCTCAAAGCAATGGGGTAGTAGAAAGATGGAATCGACTAGTGAAACAACAGCTACACGAGAGTGAATCTATTAGTACCTCTAAGTGGGGATGCCATTTGTGGGAAGCTGTAAGACAGCTAAATAAGCAACAAACTCCCATGGGAAGTCCCATAGATAAGGGGTTCATGTCAGTAGCTGCACGAATTCCTGCTAGAACAGAAGTGAAACCCTATTGAAGTCCTGGAGGTGAAGTTGTGGTTAAACATCCAACTCAGAGATGGATCTGGGTGACTCTTGTTTTACAAAGGAAAAGGAGTAGGGGATGCTGTAGACACTAGAGGGAGTAAATTAGCCCTAACTGAGGCTTGGATTATGTCCAAGACCTAGGTGTCTTCTCTTGCAGGAAAAGGTGCTGTTAGCTTATCACCGTGGGAATACTGGAATAACTGGAACGTACACCCCAAACCTGTCTTTAACAGGTTCCGCCTTTTCACTTTGCCCATGGAACAACTCGAGTATTAAAGATCAGTCACAACCCATCTTTAGAACTACGTTTACAGGAGGAATACAAGCTGTGATAGCACTAGGTCAAGGACTGACAGTAGGCAATAATGGTACACTATCCCTAAGATCTAAAGTTAAGGTAAATGTAACTCTATGGGATAACGCTGGACGGGAAGCTGCACGTGGCTCTGACAATAGAGTGAAATGGCTACTACAGGCATTTTAAGGCAACATTTGCCATTGTAATGTGGCATATGTTTTTGACCAAATCACCAAGCAGACTTACTGCATGACTTCTCATGTGACTGAACAAAAGATGTGTTGTTTTGCACTGTTTCATACCTCAGTAGTAATTGGAGTAACCTTTCCTCAGCTAGACAGCTTTCTCAAACAAAACACCAAAGTTACTCAACATCGGTATGAAGCTGGAAAACACTTGGAAGAAAAAGGAGTAAAAATGATATATGATACTAACGAACTGCTTTGGTTAGCAGAAGTTGAAACCAGTCTTACTGAACATCATTGGCGTGATATCTTGAAAGGCTGCTCAGCAAAAGCTACCAGCATATTGTGACTGATGTTACATCCTATGCTCATACTGTTAATAATCACTGTATCGTTATTTGTTGCAACCTTGATGTTGATCTGTTATCTTAAAAATTGAGTAGTACACATGCATGAAATATTAACTCAAGTTCAATCGCATACAAAACTACTGTAAATTACTGTTTTCCCATATATATTTATGTTCTTCCCCTCACGGTGCACAGGCAAGAGGGCTGGTCATTCATACGATGAATGGATTAAGCTCACTGTGCAATGCCAGTAATCGTTAAATGTTGGTCTGAGCAAGGGGTGGAATGTGACGAACACATAAACCCCTGCAGTGGAAGAAGGGTCAGAGGAGATGGGCAAGGGCGAGGTGCCCATGAAGCTCAGGGAAGAATGTAGGGAGTGACTGACCACAGCTGTTGCAAGGAAAGCTGAATTTATCTCAACACAAAGGGGACTAAGATGGCGGCCTTTGTTTTGGATAAACAGCTGTGTCAGTTGAGTGGCTCAGCTGACTATATCACAGTGGAGTGGATCAGCTGGTTGGGTAAATGTTTCTCCCTGAGTTCATCAAAAGAGTGTGACTGTCTCCTGGAGCTGGACAGACCAGCATGGGGGGAGTGCATGCATGGCTCAGCCCAACACAGAGTATAAAACTGAGCAACTAGCAAAAGACTTTTGAAGAGAGCAATGGACTTGAGCGGCTTTCAACCCACGTATTGCGTCCCTGGGGACACCCAGCGTTGTGATGGTGAACAAATCATAGAGACCGGTAATGGGAATGACATTTGTGAGCCCCAGCGCTGCCTATAGAAGAGCCTAGATGACCCCGTGGGTGCATTAACTGCCTCATCTGCCAAAGCAGCCATGTGCCGTCGCAGGCACTGCCTCAGGCCGCGAGCCGGACACTCACTCTTGCATGCTTCCCCAGCAGTGCCAGGCAGCAGAGCAGCGATCCTCGTTGGCGCTAGGGCTGCCTTTCCAGGAGGTGAAGTGCTCCTGCATGTGAGACACCCAGGCAGGAGAGCTGCATGCCCCAAGTCGAGAGCAGGAAGAATTGCTTATTCTCTTGTGACATCTGATAGCCCACCTCTGATAGCTGCCAAGGCCGTCAGGGACGCAGCTGCCTGCAGCTCATTCTTTCCATTCATGATTGTATCACAAACCATTTGGTGTCCATAACCTTAGCAGAGGCTGGCCCAGGCCTGAGCAGATCAAGTGTGACCAGCTCCTGCCCCAGTGGAAGCAGCTACCCCAGTGACCACCCTGCTGCTCCCAGCTCCTCTCCGCAAGGCCTCGAAGCTTGTGCTGATTACACTTGCATCCGGCCTGGAAGGTCAGAGAGACCTGTCTTGCTCTCCCTGCCCCTCATGGTGCTCTGTGAACCCACCCTGCTCTCCCCTTCCCTGTCTTTCCCTGAGTCCTGGACACACCGGGACGATGGTGCCCTTGAAACAGCCTGGGGCAATGCACCAGTGGGGCAAGAGTGACCACCTCTGCCCTTGCTAGGGAGCGCCAATGCATGCATATTACCTGTCATTGGAAGAAAGGCAATGGGAAGAAAGGCTGGCTCACTGGCAGGCTCAAAGGCTGCGCTCAGGCTGGCCATGCTTGGCCATGAGCTTGGGCTGACGGTTAAGGAGCCTTTGTTGGTACATGTACAATGGTTTGAGCTGTCACCATCAGAGTGCAAAGGGAGTTTGCTCATTTCTCTCTGTGATGGTACGCACCCTTACTGGGGGCTGCCCTGACAGCAGCACTGCTCTGAGGTGGGCAGCGGGTACGGTGGCTTTTGGAACCAGAGCCCTCATGTCCCCATGTTATGGGGGATGAAGCCTGCGGAAAGATCGTTCCAGCCAGAGCTCAAATCAGTTCTGCCAGAGCTCAAATCCCTCAGAGGAGTAACTGCTAAGGAAGCTGGGGAGATTGGAGCTAATCTCAAGCTAAATCACACCTTGCTTGTGAGTCTCAATCTCGCTGTGGGTACAATGCCAAGAGCAGCGATGAGGAGTGTGGGTACTTGAACACGCGAAATCATCAGGTCACAAACTCTTGTCTGAAAGGTAGAGATCTCTTGGCAAATTTATTGCAAGCAGGAAATGGCTGTAGCCGGACGAGTTTCTGTGTGCGAGTCCGTGTGCCTGGGGCTTTGTCCTTGAAGACCCCTGTCTCTGGCAGGGTTGTTGGTCTCCCTAGTGGCAGCAGTGTTCTGGGGCAGTATTTCTGTCGCCCCCAGGACAGAGCGTGGCTCTGGCTGCCCATCTAAGCTGGCAGGTCCTCCTTACGTGCCATGAGCTGAGGCTGGAAGTGGCAGGTGCTCTGGGGCGAGCTGAACGCCTCCAGCATGATCGCGTGCGTCTCTGTTGCTCTCCCTCCTTGTGCTCCACATCGACAGGGCCAGCTGCAATGTCAGGGGAGGCACCTGGCACTTGCGTCCCGGCCCCGTCCCTCTCGCTGCCCCCTGAGACAGCTGCAGGAAAAAGCTCTGCGCAGAGCCCGAAGCAGTGTCGTGAGGAGCGAGGGTCGTTGCCTGGGAGCCGGTGGGTCCGGAAGAGCAGCGATGGCTGTGGGAAGAAGGAGAGCCGTGGGTGAGGGGCTGTGCGAGCGCAGGGCAAGCACCTGCTGCCCCCCGCCACCAAGGGCGTTCCCAAGACGTTGAGGCTTAGGGCAGCTGGCCTCAGTGCCCCTTGCTGGGCCGGGCCAGGCCAGGCCTTCTGCCCACAGAATGGCTCTCGACTCGCATACGTACCTGGGTCACCCTCTGGCGTGTCTCTGGAGGAGGAGGATGAATTTGCATCCACTTTGTGCTCTGAGGGAAACTGCAAGGGGAGAGAAAAAAAGCAGAGGTGAGTGCCATCAGCTCACAAAGCTCAGGGGACTGGTGGCCTGGCATGAACGGGGGAAAATGGTACACGGCGTGGGGATGCTGCGAATGGCCGCGAATGGCCAAGGGAAGGGTCCTGTGACTGGTGGGCCAACGGGACGAGGCTTGTGATGGGGCTGTAACAGCAAGGCTGGGCCGGAGGCCGTAAAGAGCAGGGGGGCAAACGGCGCCAGAGGAAGGGGGCTGGCAGGGTGGGTGTGGGAGATGGCTGCTGCTGTGGCCGGCCCTTTCCCTCCTCGCTCTGCATCCATCCCCCAGCTAGAACGCAGTGCAGGGCGTGGAGGAGGTGTCAGTCCTTGTGCCTTAGGTGGGCTGGAAAGGAGAGCACCAGGCATCTCCCCACCATGCGCACCCCAGGTGGGCCTCACACATCTGCTCCCTTTGATGGTCAGTGCCGGCCACCTGCTCCTTGCTCACCCAGTGCGGAGGGCCTCCAGCCAAGGGAGAAGCTGCTGGCTTTGCTTCTGGGGAGCCTGACGTGGGGAGAGGCGCGCTGGTCTCCTCTTGCCGAGAGCCTCCGGCCAAGGGTGAATCTTCTGCCTCGGCTCCTGTGGCCACTGCTTGGGGGAGAGGCGCGCACTGCGGGTTGCCGGCTGCCTCTCTGTCAGCATCTGTGGCCTCGCTGTCAAGCAAGCAGGGCACGTCCTCGTTGTGGCGCATGTGCGTCGGCACCATTAGGCTCTGGAGGCTCGGTCGGACCCAGATCACACGGATAGAGGCAGATTCCTCCAGCTGCTGCTCTTCTGGCAGGTCTTTGTCAGCATCCTGCTGCCTCGCTTCCTCCTCTGTGGATCCGCCTTGCTCTTCCTGCAGCGCTGCCCGGACTCTGGTCCCTGCCGCTTCCTCCCGCTCCTCCTTCAGAGGCTGCTGTTGTGGGCCCCTTGCTGTTGGTGGCCGTGCTGGCCCTGGCCTTCTGCCTCTGCCCAGGAAAGCTGGCATGCTTGCCCCCACGAGCATGGGGAGCAGGTCCTTGCTGAGGCACCGGGGCTGTACTTTTGGCACGTGGCGCCATCTGGTCCTGGGCTGTGCTTGGCAGGGGTGCCGAACTGAGCATGTGTGCCAACAGCCCCTGCGGTGCAGCCACGCTGAGCTCCTCCGCAGCTTCATCCGTGCACGGCAGCGCCGGACACCTCTCCTGCTCATGTCCACGGCTAAGTGCAAGGCTGCAGAAACGAGCGAGTCGACTGCGTGCTCCGGAGAGGCAGCAGATGGTATGGGGCTGTGTGGAGCGGGGCCTGGGCTCTCAGCCCTCCCTGCGATGTGCAGGTCATGGAGGGCCTGACAAAGGGCGGCCAAATCAGGCAGGGAAGACGATGAGGAGTCGGCTTGGGCCATTTCCCTGTGGGGCCCGGCAACGCCTTCTTCTGCAGAGCCGTGCAGTACCTCAGGGAAGGAGAGGCTGGAGCTGGGGCTGGGGCTCTCGCTGCTGGTGAGTCCAGCCTCCTCTGCCATGTCCCTGCCACTGGTCTCCAACTGCAGGCGATCGTCTGCGGCAGAAGATGGTGTTTCCCCGTGTGATGTCCCAGCAAGAGGCGCTTGCACGCTGGGAGGCTGCAGGTCTCCGCTCTTTGATGCTGAGGACTCACTCAGGACTGAGTCGTGGCTGTGCACCCTCGCGTTGCGGGCCTGTGGCAGACTTGGCAGCACGGGGTATCTTGTCCAGGACTTGTCCCATTCCGTGGATGCTGGGCCACTTCGGCTTGCCCCTTCAGCAGTGCTCTGGGCTCCCTGGAGAAGGGAGTGTCCTGAAGGCTGCTGGCTGATCGGGGGAAGAGTGATCCTGCTGCCGTGGCCTTGCGATGGCCTTGGTGTTGCCAGTGCTGCTCTGGAAGAGCTAGGCCTGGCCTCTGGCGTGGTGGGGAAACGCTCTTCCCTTGCCCTGGTGAGAGCAGAAGCACCCTGCTCGAGTAGTCGAAGGGGAGCACCACTACCAAGTGGGAGGTTTTCCCTGCTGTCATCTTCGGTGAAGTTCTCAGCAGGCCATTGAGGTGCATCAGGCCTGCCTCTGGCAGAGCATCCCGAGGATGTTGGCAGAGCGGGCAGCTTGAGTTGACTTGGAGATGCTGCCGTCTGACCTCTACCTGTGCGCAGCGACACATCTGCCTGGGCTGCTGCCCTGGTGGGGAGAGGCAGCAAGCATGGCACAAGTGGCACCTCTTCACTTGTAAAACTCCCGCAGGGCAGGGCCTCCGCGCGCTCCACCCTGACCGTCTGCAACAGAAGGCAAGGAGAAAGGCCGAGTTACTGCGGTGCTTTCTCCCACGTGCTCCTTCCTTCCCTCCCAGCTGGCAAACCTCCCTGCTGGGAGCCCCAGTGGCAGCGCTCACCCACGCAGGCGGCTGCCACCCTGCTCCCAGCTGCTGGCTGGGGAGGGGGCTGGTCAGTGCTGGGCAAGGGACAGGCAAAGGCAGCGCCCACAGGGAGCCCCGTGGCGTGTCCTTGCAGAGTGCCGTGCGGAGCCGGCGGTCGGCCTGCCGGGCGGCAGGGACCTCCTGTTCCCTCCCAGCACCTGCCGCCTGCTTCTCGGCAGCTCCGGGCAGTCAGCAAGAGGCTTTGCCAGCGCCTCTGGTCAGCTCGGTACCTTTGTGCTGCTGTTTTCAGAGTCCTGTGAGCTCTCCGGGCGGGACAGCGGAGGCAGCCTGTCCCTCTGGTGGGACGAAGCCGAGCTCTGGCTCCGCTGCATCGCTGCGGGTGGCTCCTGGTGGCCCACCTGTGAGGAGAAGGAGGTGCGTGCTGGAAGCGGCTGTGATGGCACAAGCGGCCCCTGAAGTGCAGGAAACCCCAGCCCCGTTTCAAAGGGAAGCTCATGGCCGAGCACGGCCAGCCTGAGCGCGGCCCAGAGCTGCTCTCTGCCTCTCAGCGCAGAGCTGCAGGGGCTGTGTGTGGCTTGGGGCACCCACTGCGTCAGCTCTGCCCGAGAGAAAATCCCCAGGGCCCCGAGGAAACACGCCCTTGCCGCAGGAGCTCAGGGCTGGCCGTCTCGCACCAGCTCCCCTTCCCCACCGTCCTTGTGCTCTGCGTGCGGGTCCCACGCCTGCTGCCTCCTCTCCCTCCAGCCCCATGGCTCACCTCGCTGCGCTCCCGCCTGCTGGGGTGCCCACCTGCGGGCTGGGAGCAGGGCTTCGCCTCCCGCTCCATGGGCATCTCCAAATACGCTGCCGGACACCTACCACGCCGGCACCAAGAGGAGCTGCTCCCTCCTGACGGAGTCGCTCTCCTCAGAGTGGGGACCCCGGGGCGCTCTGGCCCTGGCAGGTCACCACGGGGACGCCCCTCTCACAATGGCCTTGTGGGCACGATGCCACCGCCATCACAGAGCCCTGGCCGTCGCCGTGGGGACCTGCATGGCCTTGCGTGGGCAGTCACTCACGGGGACTCCCCATCACTGCGCCTTTGCCTCCAGCCCTCTGGGCCCAGTTCCTGAGCCCACCTGGGAGCTGGTGTCTGGGGAGCAGGAGGAGTTTTCCTCTCCCCAGCTCGGTGTTCCCCCCGTGCCTTGCAGAGGCGGCTCTTCTCCTTGCCTCCCTGCCTCCCTGGCCCCTCGCAGTCCCTGGGCAGGCCCCCATGTACGTGCTGGCCCACGCTCAGCATGGGGGGCCAGGTCTCACAGGGTGCCTCGGAAGAGACCCTCTCGGCAGACCTGGCGTGCGGCCAGCCCTGCTGGGAAAGCCCTGGGATGCCAAAGCGTGCCCAGACGCGGGGGAGCTCCGTCGGCACAGCGGCCCGGCCCAAGGGGAAGGAGGCACTGCAGCACGGCTGTGTGTCAGGCCTCTGCGATGGCCAGGCACAATCAAAACCTCTTTTTTTTCATGAAAACGCCATCTATCCATTGTGCCTCAAGACTGGTCGGATCGGGTTTTAATTGGTAATGAACTAAGAGGGAATAGGCCTTAGCCAGGATTGCCCTTTTAAGTCACTGAACCGTGACTAAAACCTTGCAATGCATTGCATAGCCTGTACCCACACACAACCCACCACAACTCCCCCCGCTTTCAGACTACCACTCTCACACCTAGAGTGCGGTAGAAGAGCTGCAAATGCCTAGCTCAAGGCTCCTAAACAGGACCTCTCACTGCCTAGGCCATGCTGTCCCTTCATCCGCTCTTGCCTCCAGCTTTCCTCATGCAACTGAGACGAGCAGAAGCTTATCCACTCCTTCCTTCTCGCACAAACTTTAAGCAATCTGCAGGCAATCGGAGCTCCCAGAGAGCCAAGCTGCTCCACAAACGCCAGCTCTCTTCCTGTTTGCTGACCAAGGGTAAGATTACACAGTTCTCACTACTACTAATTACACAGGGAATTTCTCCCAGAGCGCTGCCCTGGTGCTCACTTGGTATAACTGCCCCGCATTCATAATCCAGGGGAACGGCTCCTTGGGCAGGAATTGTTAGGGCAAATGCTGTTCAATTGCTTTTCAAATTGGCCCAAGTGACTTTCAGAGTGTTCCACAGGCCCTTATCCAACCGAACATTAGGGTATAGTTGAAAGATTAACAGAACTGGAATCATTGGTTCGTCTCCCTTTGCAGGAATTGGGAACCATGCAAAGTATTTACATCTTGGGTATCTTGGATTAGTCAAAGAAACGACGACTCCTATTGCCCCAAACGTTTCTATCAAGAACTACCTTACACAAGTTAAGATCTAGGTCTAAGAGTAGAAGCTGACTGAGATACAGACGGCAGCTTCTCCAGCGGGTGATCTGTGTTCCTCGGAAGAGGAGCTGTCTTTTCCTCTGGCGGTGGAACTCTCTTGCACTGTGATGCACGAACGCAGTTAGGCAAGTCCCTGCACTTCACTGCACTGGTAGTGATGAGCAGCACTTGCTAAAGTCCTTTCCACCGCGGCTGCAAGACATTCTTCCACTGGAGCACTTGAATAACCGCCCAGGCTCCTGCTTCTAGGGAATGGCAAGGCTCAACAGGTGGTTCTGGTAAAGCCTAGAGTACCTGGGCATGGAGAGATCTTAGGCATTTCATGGAGGCTCTACAGTAATTCAGTAATACCTCAGCAGCTAGTTGCAAATTCGTTTGAAACAAACTGAAGCTACATTGAAAAGTCTCTCTCGCTCTCTCCACACACACACACAGACACAGACACACAGACACACACAGACACACACACACACACACACACACACACACAGAGTACAACATTCAAACTGCATTTCCTTGTGATGCCATGATGCAAGCAGAAAAGAGTTCTTCATCCAAAACCCAGCTGCATTACAACAGTCTTCTGGCAGCATGGTTTGCTGTACTGCAAGATACAGTCTTCTCAGCAGTACTTCATTTGTTAGTTATCACCTGAACCACTTTTCAGCAAGAGTGGCGATAGCTACATGCAGATGTTATCATTGTGAAAGCTGTGATGCACCTTTGGGGACACCAGCTCCTGCAAGTCACTTGAGTCTAAGGATGACAATGAAAAGTTTTAGTTTGAAGTGTCTGCCCTATTGTCCACCACACAGTCTGAGACTGTGCACTACAGAAATGCAGTTTATATACTGAAATTCAGTGCTAGGTGGAGGATTAGGTAAACAAATGAACTGTCACGCAGTGATCAGTAGTGTGCTCCAGTTTAAATACAGTACAAGGCTGATTTTTTTCATATTAACACTTGTTTGAGAGAAAGGGGGACAAAGATCTGTTTCAGTGTTTGTCGCCTACCCAGTTTTATCAGCTTGAGAACTGACTGCTGAGAAAAAAACTATCCCTCAGTAGTACGGTAGGGGAGCGTTCAAATAATCCAAGACTTGAATTTACTCTTATTTTAACAAGCTCCAAAGCTAAGGCAGAAGTTTTGGCTCTGGTCTCTCCCCTTCCCAGACACGAGGTTAGAGCCATAGAAGTGTCTAAATTTGCAGTGCTTCCCTGTGCCAAAGCCTAGACCTTTCGGGTGCGAGTCACTACCACAGTCCTGCCCCATTACCACTGCCATCATGGAATAGTTTGTCAGACTCAGCCACTTCAGTTTTTGAGACTATTTAGAGAGGAGCCTAGGAAGTTACACCAAGCAGTTCTCCATTACTCACTAAATGCTAACTCTCTATTCAGAGAGTCCCAGCCCAGGAGCAAGGCAAGCGTCTTTTGCAGCTGCCGTTCCAGCTCTGACTTTCCAAAAGGAGGAAAAAACACATTGACGGTTCACATCAAGCCTCCTAGCTCCTTAAAAGCTAGGTTTGTTTTGGTTTTCTTTCTGTTTGTTTTTTAAAAAGGACACACACTGCACCTTCCACTACCTTAGACTACTGAACTACGTTCCTAAGTAATGTTGCTGCCTGCTGCTCAGCCTCTCTGTTCTGAACTCTTACAGAGCTCTTGATGCAGCTTCCTGACACCTGCCCTCAGCTACAACTAACTGTTAACATCTTCAGTGCCAACAGAAAAAGGAAAGGCCATCATTTGAAGAAGCACACTTCTGATGCCCGTTTTCATTTGACGACCTTCCCCTTGCACAGGAAATTAAGCAGCAATAAATATCTAGCTCCTGTGTCGGTCAAGAAGAAACCTGGAAGAATAAAGCCATATGGGTCTATGACATCATTTGGTCATAGCTTTTTTATTCCATACAGCTAGTATTAATCACAATTGCCAGTTTCTTTAGGAGTACATCAAATTTTCTGGAAGAGATGGAGAAACATTCCTCCAGTGTCTGCAGATACACGCTGTCCACATCATTGAGAACGGGAGCTGCTAAAGAATCAGCCACCAAAGTCAGCTGAACCGCTGCGCTCCCCTTGCTAAGGAATGCTGGTTTTAAGGGGGCAGCAGCGTCACAGGGGTTAAAAGACCTACGGCGCGTTCTCGTTCTCCGTGGAGGAAGAGGTTTGTATGGCACATAAGGAGCAGCAGCAAGGAGCGCCCCATCCCTCAGAACAACCACGCAGTCAGCGCACCTGGGCTCAGAGTCACACAAGCCAGGCTTACACAGAGCACACTGATGAGAGTTTTGTCAGCCAGAGCACCCAGGCTGCTTGCTGATTAGCCCCGTTGTGCGCAACAAACGCCTAAGGCCAGCCAAAGCCAGAGACACCTCGTGCAACACTGCAGTTTTCTTCAGCAGCCAAAGAGCCCCAAACTGGCGCCAAAGCCCTCCTCGCTAGTCACAGTATGTTTGGGATCGTCCGGGCGTTTTCACAGATCTCGGCGTAGCGCCCGGCCCCACTCCGCTGCCGGGGGCTCCGGCGGCGCGGGCGGCCGCTCCCCGCCCCGCCCCCGCCCCTGAGGAGGTGCCACGCAGCGCGGGTGGGGGGGAAGCGGGCCGCGGCCGTTGCGGGGGTGGGGGGGCGGGGGGACGGACGCCGGCTCGCGCCGCGGCCGTTGGGCGGGCTGGGGCAGAAGCCGCCGCTGTTGCCATGGCAGCAGCCAACGCGCTGGGAGGCGCCTGCCCGCCCGCGGCGCCTTGGCGGGATGCGGCCCTGCTAGGGCTCCTCTCAAATGTACTACTATTTTCTCTCAATCAAAAGTTCCTTCTAAAGGCAATTCGGTACTGGAAACATCCTTATTGCAGAAATTCCACTTATTAAGATAGCTGCAGGTTTTAGGAGAGTAGCGAGTATATGGCTAAGGTCAGGGTTTGGTGCCTGGTGGTGGATGCCGCTCTGCCAATGTCAGTCCATCCTTGCTGGAGAAACGCGACCCTCCCTCGCAGGGTGGCTTTCCTGTGCCTGCTCCCTTCCCGTTTCTCAGGCTGCTTTGCTTTCTTTAGCCCAGGCCACGCTGTGTCATTGCAATGAAGCCTTGCCAGCCTGTTGTGTTGCTACCTGTGCGTGTGGGCAAAAGTGAGAGGCTGAAGCCGTGGAGGGGCCTTGGATCTCCCAGGGCAGTAGGGTGGTCCAAGACTGGAGCAGGGGCCCGGGCTCATGGGGCAATCTGTCCTTGTGGACAGCCACACCTCGATAGTGCCAGGCCCAGGGAAAGCTGAGCTGGCAACAGGAGGCTGGAGCAGAGATGCCCAGAAGCCCCTTCCCGCCCCAGCTGCTCCGTGTTTCTGTAGCTCAGTGAATGGGTTTGTCTCCAGCTCTGTCTGGCTTCACTGGCATTGCGTGCACTGGTCTGCCTCTTGAGAGGTCGCTGATGCAAAGTAACAAGTTCCCAAGTTTTTATTCCAAGCAGGAAATGGCCATAGCCTGACGAGTGTTTGCGCGCACGTCCATGTGTGTGTGTGAGGTCACACGTGTGTGGGAGTTGGTCCTTGAAGGTCCCTGTCTCTGGCAGGGTTGTGGGGTCTCCCAAATGGCGGGAGTGCCCTGCGGCAGTATTTGTGTCGCGCCTTCCCACTACTCTCTGCGTGCCTTTGGGTGTTCCCCGGGGTCCTCCCTGGGCCTTGGGGTGCTTCCAAGGGCCCTCCATGTGCCTTTCAGGGCACTCAAGGGCCCTCTCTGTGGGCATATGGTCTCCCCCAGGACCTTCTGTGTGATTTTTGGTATGCCCCAGGGCTCTCCCTGTTCCTTTCGGTGCAACCCAGGACACTCAGTGTGCATTTTGAAGCACCTCAGGCACTCCATATGCCCTGTGGGTGTGCTGTAGCAGCCTCCTTGTGCCTTTGGGCGCACCCCAGGACCCTCTATTTGGCCAGGGTGGTTCCAAGGGCTCTCCGCGTGCCTTTCAGTGCATCCAAGGGCTCCCCTTGTGCCTTTAGACACCCCCTAGGGCCCTCGGTGCTCCTTTTGGTGCAGGCCAGGACCTTCCATGTGCCTTTGAGCGTGCCCCAGGGTATTCCATTTTCCATTTAGTGTGCCCCAAGAGCATCTCCGTGTGCCTTTCAGTGCACCCCTAGACGCCTCCCTGTGCCTTTGGGTGTGCCCCAAGGCCCTCCATGTCCTGTTCAGTGGGCCCCAGGGCCCTGCACGTGCTGTTCAGCACACCCCATGCCCTCCGTGGGCCTTTCTTCATGCCCAGGGCCCTCTGTGTGCCTTGGGGTGCACCCCATAAACTTCCATGTCTCCTTTGGTAACACTCGAAACTTTGAACAAAGCTATTCAAATAAATAGGGGTACTAGCTTGGCTCTGCTCTTTGCGTTGCAGCCACCAGGGCAGCTACGTGCAGGCAGAGTCCACAAATGTTGTCACTATAAATGATAAGTACACCACATTTTTGCCTGATACAGGAGCACGAGTTTTAACGATAGATCAGCATACCTATGAAGGTAAAGCTCCTTTAAAGAAACAAGCAATATCAGTAGTAGGTGTCAATGGTGCAGTTAGCACTTCTGCAGCTGTAGGGGCTAAATTAATATTGTCCAATGTCTGTACCATAAGACACTTGTCATGGGGCAAAATGAATAGTCTGGGAATGGATCTTCTGAAAGGACAGTCTTGGATAGATAGCTGGGGTAAGTGGGAAACTGGTCATCCTCCAGTTACAGGAAAAGCAGATCTCCATATGATTAAGCCTATAAATGTGCTACAAACAGCAGCCCCCACCCCACGCCTAATACCAAACCAGTTAACATTCCTCAGTGTCAGCTGCCTGCTCCTGCCATAAAACCTGTGACAGAAGTAATCAAACAATTATATATTCCATATATAAATATATGCCATAGAACAGCCCAATACAGCCCGTTAAAAAAACAGGTGGGATGTAGCACTTGACTATTCACTCTAGGGCTTTAGATAAAGCTACTGGCCTTTTCACAGCTGCTGTTTCTAGCATTGTAGATAGAGTTAATACAACAAATGAATGTGCCTGGGACTGGGACGGTGAGACAAAAGAAGGGGTATGGTTCGCAGGCGGGAGTGCCAAGTGAGTGGGGAAACAGTGGAGAGGCAAAGCTAGAGCTATGCTGGTAGAGACTAGAGAAGCTTTTGCTGACTAAATCAATGGCTGGGCCCAGCTGGCAGAGCTTAGAGCTGTGGAAATGTCCCTGGAGCAAGGAGCCACTTGTGTCTACGCGGGCTCAAATGCTGTAGGGGCCAGTGCCACCCAGTGGCTAGAGAACTGTGCGGAAAACAATTAGCAAGTAAATGGTACAGGCACATGGGGAAAAACACCCTGGGAAAAGATTTACGATATAGCTTAATCTGAGAACATATCCATAGGACATGTATGTGCCTGCCAAAAACCTTAAAACCTTGAGACAAAGTGGAATTAGATGGCTGATCATCTGGCTAGAATAAACATATTACAAAAATCTGAGGCAGGATGGCTGGGTAAATGGTTACACGAATAGTTAGGACACACTGGGAGTTACGATTTATTTCAACAGGCTGCAAGGAGAGGATGGCCTGTGACAAAAGCTCTGGCAAAGCAAATTGTAGACGCCTGCCGTTTTTGCCAAACAACGTGGTGCAGTACCCGTCAAACAACAGTTTGCCAGTCTTAGGGAAGGTGAACTACTCTGGGAAACTTGGCAAGTAGATTATGTTGTGCCGCTAAAGCAAACAGCTGAAGGCTGGAAATACATCCTTACAGGAGCAAAAATAATCAGCAGTATAGGGAATGCGTACCCCATCCGAGCTGCAACTGGTCTAGCAACTGCTGCTGGTTTAAACCAGTGGTTTGCTACTTTTCTCTTGCCCGCAGAAATACAATCTGATAATGGATCCTATTTTAAGAATAAAGAAGTGCAAACTTGGTGTGCTTCAAATGGAGTACAGTGGACTTCTTTGCACCTACCGTATTGACCTCAAAGCAATGGGGTAGTAGAAAGATGGAATCGACTAGTGAAACAACAGCTACACGAGAGTGAATCTATTAGTACCTCTAAGTGGGGATGCCATTTGTGGGAAGCTGTAAGACAGCTAAATAAGCAACAAACTCCCATGGGAAGTCCCATAGATAAGGGGTTCATGTCAGTAGCTGCACGAATTCCTGCTAGAACAGAAGTGAAACCCTATTGAAGTCCTGGAGGTGAAGTTGTGGTTAAACATCCAACTCAGAGATGGATCTGGGTGACTCTTGTTTTACAAAGGAAAAGGAGTAGGGGATGCTGTAGACACTAGAGGGAGTAAATTAGCCCTAACTGAGGCTTGGATTATGTCCAAGACCTAGGTGTCTTCTCTTGCAGGAAAAGGTGCTGTTAGCTTATCACCGTGGGAATACTGGAATAACTGGAACGTACACCCCAAACCTGTCTTTAACAGGTTCCGCCTTTTCACTTTGCCCATGGAACAACTCGAGTATTAAAGATCAGTCACAACCCATCTTTAGAACTACGTTTACAGGAGGAATACAAGCTGTGATAGCACTAGGTCAAGGACTGACAGTAGGCAATAATGGTACACTATCCCTAAGATCTAAAGTTAAGGTAAATGTAACTCTATGGGATAACGCTGGACGGGAAGCTGCACGTGGCTCTGACAATAGAGTGAAATGGCTACTACAGGCATTTTAAGGCAACATTTGCCATTGTAATGTGGCATATGTTTTTGACCAAATCACCAAGCAGACTTACTGCATGACTTCTCATGTGACTGAACAAAAGATGTGTTGTTTTGCACTGTTTCATACCTCAGTAGTAATTGGAGTAACCTTTCCTCAGCTAGACAGCTTTCTCAAACAAAACACCAAAGTTACTCAACATCGGTATGAAGCTGGAAAACACTTGGAAGAAAAAGGAGTAAAAATGATATATGATACTAACGAACTGCTTTGGTTAGCAGAAGTTGAAACCAGTCTTACTGAACATCATTGGCGTGATATCTTGAAAGGCTGCTCAGCAAAAGCTACCAGCATATTGTGACTGATGTTACATCCTATGCTCATACTGTTAATAATCACTGTATCGTTATTTGTTGCAACCTTGATGTTGATCTGTTATCTTAAAAATTGAGTAGTACACATGCATGAAATATTAACTCAAGTTCAATCGCATACAAAACTACTGTAAATTACTGTTTTCCCATATATATTTATGTTCTTCCCCTCACGGTGCACAGGCAAGAGGGCTGGTCATTCATACGATGAATGGATTAAGCTCACTGTGCAATGCCAGTAATCGTTAAATGTTGGTCTGAGCAAGGGGCGGAATGTGACGAACACATAAACCCCTGCAGTGGAAGAAGGGTCAGAGGAGATGGGCAAGGGCGAGGTGCCCATGAAGCTCAGGGAAGAATGTAGGGAGTGACTGACCACAGCTGTTGCAAGGAAAGCTGAATTTATCTCAACACAAAGGGGACTAAGATGGCGGCCTTTGTTTTGGATAAACAGCTGTGTCAGTTGAGTGGCTCAGCTGACTATATCACAGTGGAGTGGATCAGCTGGTTGGGTAAATGTTTCTCCCTGAGTTCATCAAAAGAGTGTGACTGTCTCCTGGAGCTGGACAGACCAGCATGGGGGGAGTGCATGCATGGCTCAGCCCAACACAGAGTATAAAACTGAGCAACTAGCAAAAGACTTTTGAAGAGAGCAATGGACTTGAGCGGCTTTCAACCCACGTATTGCGTCCCTGGGGACACCCAGCGTTGTGATGGTGAACAAATCATAGAGACCGGTAATGGGAATGACATTTGTGAGCCCCAGCGCTGCCTATAGAAGAGCCTAGATGACCCCGTGGGTGCATTAACTGCCTCATCTGCCAAAGCAGCCATGTGCCGTCGCAGGCACTGCCTCAGGCCGCGAGCCGGACACTCACTCTTGCATGCTTCCCCAGCAGTGCCAGGCAGCAGAGCAGCGATCCTCGTTGGCACTAGGGCTGCCTTTCCAGGAGGTGAAGTGCTCCTGCATGTGAGACACCCAGGCGGGAGAGCTGCATGCCCCAAGTCGAGAGCAGGAAGAATTGCTTATTCTCTTGTGACATCTGATAGCCCACCTCTGATAGCTGCCAAGGCCGTCAGGGACGCAGCTGCCTGCAGCTCATTCTTTCCATTCATGATTGTATCACAAACCATTTGGTGTCCATAACCTTAGCAGAGGCTGGCCCAGGCCTGAGCAGATCGAGTGTGACCAGCTCCTGCCCCAGTGGAAGCAGCTACCCCAGTGACCACCCTGCTGCTCCCAGCTCCTCTCCGCAAGGCCTCGAAGCTTGTGCTGATTACACTTGCATCCGGCCTGGAAGGTCAGAGAGACCTGTCTTGCTCTCCCTGCCCCTCATGGTGCTCTGTGAACCCACCCTGCTCTCCCCTTCCCTGTCTTTCCCTGAGTCCTGGACACACCGGGACGATGGTGCCCTTGAAACAGCCTGGGGCAATGCACCAGTGGGGCAAGAGTGACCACCTCTGCCCTTGCTAGGGAGCGCCAATGCACGCATATTACCTGTCATTGGAAGAAAGGCAATGGGAAGAAAGGCTGGCTCACTGGCAGGCTCAAAGGCTGCGCTCAGGCTGGCCATGCTTGGCCATGAGCTTGGGCTGACGGTTAAGGAGCCTTTGTTGGTACATGTACAATGGTTTGAGCTGTCACCATCAGAGTGCAAAGGGAGTTTGCTCATTTCTCTCTGTGATGGTACGCACCCTTACTGGGGGCTGCCCTGACAGCAGCACTGCTCTGAGGTGGGCAGCGGGTACGGTGGCTTTTGGAACCAGAGCCCTCATGTCCCCATGTTATGGGGGATGAAGCCTGCGGAAAGATCGTTCCAGCCAGAGCTCAAATCAGTTCTGCCAGAGCTCAAATCCCTCAGAGGAGTAACTGCTAAGGAAGCTGGGGAGATTGGAGCTAATCTCAAGCTAAATCACACCTTGCTTGTGAGTCTCAATCTCGCTGTGGGTACAATGCCAAGAGCAGCGATGAGGAGTGTGGGTACTTGAACACGCAAAATCATCAGGTCACAAACTCTTGTCTGAAAGGTAGAGATCTCTTGGCAAATTTATTGCAAGCAGGAAATGGCTGTAGCCGGACGAGTTTCTGTGTGCGAGTCCGTGTGCCTGGGGCTTTGTCCTTGAAGACCCCTGTCTCTGGCAGGGTTGTTGGTCTCCCTAGTGGCAGCAGTGTTCTGGGGCAGTATTTCTGTCGCCCCCAGGACAGAGCGTGGCTCCGGCTGCCCATCTAAGCTGGCAGGTCCTCCTTACGTGCCATGAGCTGAGGCTGGAAGTGGCAGGTGCTCTGGGGCGAGCTGAACGCCTCCAGCATGATCGCGTGCGTCTCTGTTGCTCTCCCTCCTTGTGCTCCACATCGACAGGGCCAGCTGCAATGTCAGGGGAGGCACCTGGCACTTGCGTCCCGGCCCCGTCCCTCTCGCTGCCCCCTGAGACAGCTGCAGGAAAAAGCTCTGCGCAGAGCCCGAAGCAGTGTCGTGAGGAGCGAGGGTCGTTGCCTGGGAGCCGGTGGGTCCGGAAGAGCAGCGATGGCTGTGGGAGGAAGGAGAGCCGTGGGTGAGGGGCTGGGCGAGCGCAGGGCAAGCACCTGCTGCCCCCCGCCACCAAGGGCGTTCCCAAGACGTTGTGGCTTAGTGCAGCTGGCCTCAGTGCCCCTTGCTGGGCCGGGCCAGGCCAGGCCTTCTGCCCACAGAATGGCTCTCGACTCGCATACGTACCTGGGTCACCCTCTGGCGTGTCTCTGGAGGAGGAGGATGAATTTGCATCCACTTTGTGCTCAGAGGGAAACTGCAAGGGGAGAGAAAAAAAGCAGAGGTGAGTGCCATCAGCTCACAAAGCTCAGGGGACTGGTGGCCTGGCATGAACGGGGGAAAATGGTACACGGCATGGGGATGCTGCGAATGGCCGCGAATGGCCGCGGGAAGGGTCCTGTGACTGGTGGGCCAACGGGACGAGGCTTGTGATGGGGCTGTAACAGCAAGGCTGGGCCGGAGGCCGTAAAGAGCAGGGGGGCAAACGGCGCCAGAGGAAGGGGGCTGGCAGGGTGGGTGTGGGAGATGGCTGCTGCTGTGGCCGGCCCTTTCCCTCCTCGCTCTGCATCCATCCCCCAGCTAGAACGCAGTGCAGGGCGTGGAGGAGGTGTCAGTCCTTGTGCCTTAGGTGGGCTGGAAAGGAGAGCACCAGGCATCTCCCCACCATGCGCACCCCAGGTGGGCCGGAAAGGAGAGCACCAGGCATCTCCCCACCATGCGCACCCCAGGTGGGCCTCACACATCTGCTCCCTTTGATGGTCAGTGCCGGCCACCTGCTCCTTGCTCACCCGGTGCGGAGGGCCTCCAGCCAAGGGAGAAGCTGCTGGCTTTGCTTCTGGGGAGCCTGACGTGGGGAGAGGCGCGCTGGTCTCCTCTTGCCGAGAGCCTCCGGCCAAGGGTGAATCTTCTGCCTCGGCTCCTGTGGCCACTGCTTGGGGGAGAGGCGCGCACTGCGGGTTGCCGGCTGCCTCTCTGTCAGCATCTGTGGCCTCGCTGTCAAGCAAGCAGGGCACGTCCTCGTTGTGGCGCATGTGCGTCGGCACCATTAGGCTCTGGAGGCTCGGTCGGACCCAGATCACACGGATAGAGGCAGATTCCTCCAGCTGCTGCTCTTCTGGCAGGTCTTTGTCAGCATCCTGCTGCCTCGCTTCCTCCTCTGTGGATCCGCCTTGCTCTTCCTGCAGCGCTGCCCGGACTCTGGTCCCTGCCGCTTCCTCCCGCTCCTCCTTCAGAGGCTGCTGTTGTGGGCCCCTTGCTGTTGGTGGCCGTGCTGGCCCTGGCCTTCTGCCTCTGCCCAGGAAAGCTGGCATGCTTGCCCCCACGAGCATGGGGAGCAGGTCCTTGCTGAGGCACCGGGGCTGTACTTTTGGCACGTGGCGCCATCTGGTCCTGGGCTGTGCTTGGCAGGGGTGCCGAACTGAGCATGTGTGCCAACAGCCCCTGCGGTGCAGCCACGCTGAGCTCCTCCGCAGCTTCATCCGTGCACGGCAGCGCCGGACACCTCTCCTGCTCATGTCCACGGCTAAGTGCAAGGCTGCAGAAACGAGCGAGTCGACTGCGTGCTCCGGAGAGGCAGCAGATGGTATGGGGCTGTGTGGAGCGGGGCCTGGGCTCTCAGCCCTCCCTGCGATGTGCAGGTCATGGAGGGCCTGACAAAGGGCGGCCAAATCAGGCAGGGAAGACGATGAGGAGTCGGCTTGGGCCATTTCCCTGTGGGGCCCGGCAACGCCTTCTTCTGCAGAGCCGTGCAGTACCTCAGGGAAGGAGAGGCTGGAGCTGGGGCTGGGGCTCTCGCTGCTGGTGAGTCCAGCCTCCTCTGCCATGTCCCTGCCACTGGTCTCCAACTGCAGGCGATCGTCTGCGGCAGAAGATGGTGTTTCCCCGTGTGATGTCCCAGCAAGAGGCGCTTGCACGCTGGGAGGCTGCAGGTCTCCGCTCTTTGATGCTGAGGACTCGCTCAGGACTGAGTCGTGGCTGTGCACCCTCGCGTTGCGGGCCTGTGGCAGACTTGGCAGCACGGGGTATCTTGTCCAGGACTTGTCCCATTCCGTGGATGCTGGGCCACTTCGGCTTGCCCCTTCAGCAGTGCTCTGGGCTCCCTGGAGAAGGGAGTGTCCTGAAGGCTGCTGGCTGATCGGGGGAAGAGTGATCCTGCTGCCGTGGCCTTGCGATGGCCTTGGTGTTGCCAGTGCTGCTCTGGAAGAGCTAGGCCTGGCCTCTGGCGTGGTGGGGAAACGCTCTTCCCTTGCCCTGGTGAGAGCAGAAGCACCCTGCTCGAGTAGTCGAAGGGGAGCACCACTACCAAGTGGGAGGTTTTCCCTGCTGTCATCTTCGGTGAAGTTCTCAGCAGGCCATTGAGGTGCATCAGGCCTGCCTCTGGCAGAGCATCCCGAGGATGTTGGCAGAGCGGGCAGCTTGAGTTGACTTGGAGATGCTGCCGTCTGACCTCTACCTGTGCGCAGCGACACATCTGCCTGGGCTGCTGCCCTGGTGGGGAGAGGCAGCAAGCATGGCACAAGTGGCACCTCTTCACTTGTAAAACTCCCGCAGGGCAGGGCCTCCGCGCGCTCCACCCTGACCGTCTGCAACAGAAGGCAAGGAGAAAGGCCGAGTTACTGCGGTGCTTTCTCCCACGTGCTCCTTCCTTCCCTCCCAGCTGGCAAACCTCCCTGCTGGGAGCCCCAGTGGCAGCGCTCACCCACGCAGGCGGCTGCCACCCTGCTCCCAGCTGCTGGCTGGGGAGGGGGCTGGTCAGTGCTGGGCAAGGGACAGGCAAAGGCAGCGCCCACAGGGAGCCCCGTGGCGTGCCCTTGCAGAGTGCCGTGCGGAGCCGGTGGTCGGCCTGCCGGGCGGCAGGGACCTCCTGTTCCCTCCTAGCACCTGCCGCCTGCTTCTCGGCAGCTCCGGGCAGTCAGCAAGAGGCTTTGCCAGCGCCTCTGGTCAGCTCGGTACCTTTGTGCTGCTGTTTTCAGAGTCCTGTGAGCTCTCCGGGCAGGACAGCGGAGGCAGCCTGTCCCTCTGGTGGGACGAAGCCGAGCTCTGGCTCCGCTGCATCGCTGCGGGTGGCTCCTGGTGGCCCACCTGTGAGGAGAAGGAGGTGCGTGCTGGAAGCGGCTGTGATGGCACAAGCGGCCCCTGAAGTGCAGGAAACCCCAGCCCCGTTTCAAAGGGAAGCTCATGGCCGAGCACGGCCAGCCTGAGCGCGGCCCAGAGCTGCTCTCTGCCTCTCAGTGCAGAGCTGCAGGGGCTGTGTGTGGCTTGGGGCACCCACTGCGTCAGCTCTGCCCGAGAGAAAATCCCCAGGGCCCCGAGGAAACACGCCCTTGCCGCAGGAGCTCAGGGCTGGCCGTCTCGCACCAGCTCCCCTTCCCCACCGTCCTTGTGCTCTGCGTGCGGGTCCCACGCCTGCTGCCTCCTCTCCCTCCAGCCCCATGGCTCACCTCGCTGCGCTCCCGCCTGCTGGGGTGCCCACCTGCGGGCTGGGAGCAGGGCTTCGCCTCCCGCTCCATGGGCATCTCCAAATACGCTGCCGGACACCTACCACGCCGGCACCAAGAGGAGCTGCTCCCTCCTGACGGAGTCGCTCTCCTCAGAGTGGGGACCCCGGGGCGCTCTGGCCCTGGCAGGTCACCACGGGGACGCCCCTCTCACAATGGCCTTGTGGGCACGATGCCACCGCCATCACAGAGCCCTGGCCGTCGCCGTGGGGACCTGCATGGCCTTGCGTGGGCAGTCACTCACGGGGACTCCCCATCACTGCGCCTTTGCCTCCAGCCCTCTGGGCCCAGTTCCTGAGCCCACCTGGGAGCTGGTGTCTGGGGAGCAGGAGGAGTTTTCCTCTCCCCAGCTCGGTGTTCCCCCCGTGCCTTGCAGAGGCGGCTCTTCTCCTTGCCTCCCTGCCTCCCTGGCCCCTCGCAGTCCCTGGGCAGGCCCCCATGTACGTGCTGGCCCACGCTCAGCATGGGGGGCCAGGTCTCACAGGGTGCCTCGGAAGAGACCCTCTCGGCAGACCTGGCGTGCGGCCAGCCCTGCTGGGAAAGCCCTGGGATGCCAAAGCGTGCCCAGACGCGGGGGAGCTCCGTCGGCACAGCGGCCCGGCCCAAGGGGAAGGAGGCACTGCAGCACGGCTGTGTGTCAGGCCTCTGCGATGGCCAGGCACAATCAAAACCTCTTTTTTTTAATGAAAACGCCATCTATCCATTGTGCCTCAAGACTGGTCGGATCGGGTTTTAATTGGTAATGAACTAAGAGGGAATAGGCCTTAGCCAGGATTGCCCTTTTAAGTCACTGAACCGTGACTAAAACCTTGCAATGCATTGCATAGCCTGTACCCACACACAACCCACCACAACTCCCCCCGCTTTCAGACTACCACTCTCACACCTAGAGTGCGGTAGAAGAGCTGCAAATGCCTAGCTCAAGGCTCCTAAACAGGACCTCTCACTGCTTAGGCCATGCTGTCCCTTCATCCGCTCTTGCCTCCAGCTTTCCTCATGCAACTGAGACGAGCAGAAGCTTATCCACTCCTTCCTTCTCGCACAAACTTTAAGCAATCTGCAGGCAATCGGAGCTCCCAGAGAGCCAAGCTGCTCCACAAACGCCAGCTCTCTTCCTGTTTGCTGACCAAGGGTAAGATTACACAGTTCTCACTACTACTAATTACACAGGGAATTTCTCCCAGAGCGCTGCCCTGGTGCTCACTTGGTATAACTGCCCCGCATTCATAATCCAGGGGAACGGCTCCTTGGGCAGGAATTGTTAGGGCAAATGCTGTTCAATTGCTTTTCAAATTGGCCCAAGTGACTTTCAGAGTGTTCCACAGGCCCTTATCCAACCGAACATTAGGGTATAGTTGAAAGATTAACAGAACTGGAATCATTGGTTCGTCTCCCTTTGCAGGAATTGGGAAGGGAACACAAACCCAACCATGCAAAGTATTTACATCTTGGGTATCTTGGATTAGTCAAAGAAACGACGACTCCTATTGCCCCAAACGTTTCTATCAAGAGCTACCTTACACAAGTTAAGATCTAGGTCTAAGAGTAGAAGCTGACTGAGATACAGACGGCAGCTTCTCCAGCGGGTGATCTGTGTTCCTCGGAAGAGGAGCTGTCTTTTCCTCTGGCGGTGGAACTCTCTTGCACTGTGATGCACGAACGCAGTTAGGCAAGTCCCTGCACTTCACTGCACTGGTAGTGATGAGCAGCACTTGCTAAGGTCCTTTCCACCGCGGCTGCAAGACATTCTTCCACTGGAGCACTTGAATAACCGCCCAGGCTCCTGCTTCTAGGGAATGGCAAGGCTCAACAGGTGGTTCTGGTAAAGCCTAGAGTACCTGGGCATGGAGAGATCTTAGGCATTTCATGGAGGCTCTACAGTAATTCAGTAATACCTCAGCAGCTAGTTGCAAATTCGTTTGAAACAAACTGAAGCTACATTGAAAAGTCTCTCTCGCTCTCTCCACACACACACACACACAGACACACAGACACACACACAGACACACACACACACACACACACACACAGAGTACAACATTCAAACTGCATTTCCTTGTGATGCCATGATGCAAGCAGAAAAGAGTTCTTCATCCAAAACCCAGCTGCATTACAACAGTCTTCTGGCAGCATGGTTTGCTGTACTGCAAGATACAGTCTTCTCAGCAGTACTTCATTTGTTAGTTATCACCTGAACCACTTTTCAGCAAGAGTGGCGATAGCTACATGCAGATGTTATCATTGTGAAAGCTGTGATGCACCTTTGGGGACACCAGTTCCTGCAAGTCACTTGAGTCTAAGGATGACAATGAAAAGTTTTAGTTTGAAGTGTCTGCCCTATTGTCCACCACACAGTCTGAGACTGTGCACTACAGAAATGCAGTTTATATACTGAAATTCAGTGCTAGGTGGAGGATTAGGTAAACAAATGAACTGTCACGCAGTGATCAGTAGTGTGCTCCAGTTTAAATACAGTACAAGGCTGATTTTTTTCATATTAACACTTGTTTGAGAGAAAGGGGGACAAAGATCTGTTTCAGTGTTTGTCGCCTACCCAGTTTTATCAGCTTGAGAACTGACTGCTGAGAAAAAAACTATCCCTCAGTAGTACGGTAGGGGAGCGTTCAAATAATCCAAGACTTGAATTTACTCTTATTTTAACAAGCTCCAAAGCTAAGGCAGAAGTTTTGGCTCTGGTCTCTCCCCTTCCCAGACACGAGGTTAGAGCCATAGAAGTGTCTAAATTTGCAGTGCTTCCCTGTGCCAAAGCCTAGACCTTTCGGGTGCGAGTCACTACCACAGTCCTGCCCCATTACCACTGCCATCATGGAATAGTTTGTCAGACTCAGCCACTTCAGTTTTTGAGACTATTTAGAGAGGAGCCTAGGAAGTTACACCAAGCAGTTCTCCATTACTCACTAAATGCTAACTCTCTATTCAGAGAGTCCCAGCACAGGAGCAAGGCAAGCGTCTTTTGCAGCTGCCGTTCCAGCTCTGACTTTCCAAAAGGAGGAAAAAACACATTGACGATTCACATCAAGCCTCCTAGCTCCTTAAAAGCTAGGTTTGTTTTGGTTTTCTTTCTGTTTGTTTTTTAAAAAGGACACACACTGCACCTTCCACTACCTTAGACTACTGAACTACGTTCCTAAGTAATGTTGCTGCCTGCTGCTCAGCCTCTCTGTTCTGAACTCTTACAGAGCTCTTGATGCAGCTTCCTGACACCTGCCCTCAGCTACAACTAACTGTTAACATCTTCAGTGCCAACAGAAAAAGGAAAGGCCATCATTTGAAGAAGCACACTTCTGATGCCCGTTTTCATTTGACGACCTTCCCCTTGCACAGGAAATTAAGCAGCAATAAATATCTAGCTCCTGTGTCGGTCAAGAAGAAACCTGGAAGAATAAAGCCATATGGGTCTATGACATCATTTGGTCATAGCTTTTTTATTCCATACAGCTAGTATTAATCACAATTGCCAGTTTCTTTAGGAGTACATCAAATTTTCTGGAAGAGATGGAGAAACATTCCTCCAGTGTCTGCAGATACACGCTGTCCACATCATTGAGAACGGGAGCTGCTAAAGAATCAGCCACCAAAGTCAGCTGAACCGCTGCGCTCCCCTTGCTAAGGAATGCTGGTTTT
The DNA here is from genome assembly GCF_036417845.1 of Apteryx mantelli. Classification (NCBI taxonomy): domain Eukaryota; kingdom Metazoa; phylum Chordata; class Aves; order Apterygiformes; family Apterygidae; genus Apteryx; species Apteryx mantelli. The sequence continues at coordinate 25,443,939 of NC_089990.1, forward strand.
AAGGGGGCAGCAGCGTCACAGGGGTTAAAAGACCTACGGAGCGTTCTCGTTCTCCGTGGAGGAAGAGGTTTGTATGGCACATAAGGAGCAGCAGCAAGGAGCGCCCCATCCCTCAGAACAACCACGCAGTCAGCGCACCTGGGCTCAGAGTCACACAAGCCAGGCTTACACAGAGCACACTGATGAGAGTTTTGTCAGCCAGAGCATCCAGGCTGCTTGCTGATTAGCCCCGTTGTGCGCAACAAACGCCTAAGGCCAGCCAAAGCCAGAGACACCTCGTGCAACACTGCAGTTTTCTTCAGCAGCCAAAGAGCCCCAAACTGGCGCCAAAGCCCTCCTCGCTAGTCACAGTATGTTTGGGATCGTCCGGGCGTTTTCACAGATCTCGGCGTAGCGCCCGGCCCCACTCCGCTGCCGGGGGCTCCGGCGGCGCGGGCGGCCGCTCCCCGCCCCGCCCCCGCCCCTGAGGAGGTGCCACGCAGCGCGGGTGGGGGGGAAGCGGGCCGCGGCCGTTGCGGGGGTGGGGGGGCGGGGGGACGGACGCCGGCTCGCGCCGCGGCCGTTGGGCGGGCTGGGGCAGAAGCCGCCGCTGTTGCCATGGCAGCGGCCAACGCGCTGGGAGGCGCCTGCCCGCCCGCGGCGCCTTGGCGGGATGCGGCCCTGCTAGGGCTCCTCTCAAATGTACTACTATTTTCTCTCAATCAAAAGTTCCTTCTAAAGGCAATTCGGTACTGGAAACATCCTTATTGCAGAAATTCCACTTATTAAGATAGCTGCAGGTTTTAGGAGAGTAGCGAGTATATGGCTAAGGTCAGGGTTTGGTGCCTGGTGGTGGATGCCGCTCTGCCAATGTCAGTCCATCCTTGCTGGAGAAACGCGACCCTCCCTCGCAGGGTGGCTTTCCTGTGCCTGCTCCCTTCCCGTTTCTCAGGCTGCTTTGCTTTCTTTAGCCCAGGCCACGCTGTGTCATTGCAATGAAGCCTTGCCAGCCTGTTGTGTTGCTACCTGTGCGTGTGGGCAAAAGTGAGAGGCTGAAGCCGTGGAGGGGCCTTGGATCTCCCAGGGCAGTAGGGTGGTCCAAGACTGGAGCAGGGGCCCGGGCTCATGGGGCAATCTGTCCTTGTGGACAGCCACACCTCGATAGTGCCAGGCCCAGGGAAAGCTGAGCTGGCAGCAGGAGGCTGGAGCAGAGATGCCCAGAAGCCCCTTCCCGCCCCAGCTGCTCCGTGTTTCTGTAGCTCAGTGAATGGGTTTGTCTCCAGCTCTGTCTGGCTTCACTGGCATTGCGTGCACTGGTCTGCCTCTTGAGAGGTCGCTGATGCAAAGTAACAAGTTCCCAAGTTTTTATTCCAAGCAGGAAATGGCCATAGCCTGACGAGTGTTTGCGCGCACGTCCATGTGTGTGTGTGAGGTCACACGTCTGTGGGAGTTGGTCCTTGAAGGTCCCTGTCTCTGGCAGGGTTGTGGGGTCTCCCAAATGGCGGGAGTGCCCTGCGGCAGTATTTGTGTCGCGCCTTCCCACTACTCTCTGCGTGCCTTTGGGTGTTCCCCGGGGTCCTCCCTGGGCCTTGGGGTGCTTCCAAGGGCCCTCCATGTGCCTTTCAGGGCACTCAAGGGCCCTCTCTGTGGGCATATGGTCTCCCCCAGGACCTTCTGTGTGATTTTTGGTATGCCCCAGGGCTCTCCCTGTTCCTTTCGGTGCAACCCAGGACACTCAGTGTGCATTTTGAAGCACCTCAGGCACTCCATATGCCCTGTGGGTGTGCTGTAGCAGCCTCCTTGTGCCTTTGGGCGCACCCCAGGACCCTCTATTTGGCCAGGGTGGTTCCAAGGGCCCTCCGCGGGCCTTTCAGTGCATCCAAGGGCTCCCCTTGTGCCTTTAGACACCCCCTAGGGCCCTCGGTGCTCCTTTTGGTGCAGGCCAGGACCTTCCATGTGCCTTTGAGCGTGCCCCAGGGTATTCCATTTTCCATTTAGTGTGCCCCAAGAGCATCTCCGTGTGCCTTTCAGTGCACCCCTAGACGCCTCCCTGTGCCTTTGGGTGTGCCCCAAGGCCCTCCATGTCCTGTTCAGTGGGCCCCAGGGCCCTGCACGTGCTGTTCAGCACACCCCATGCCCTCCGTGGGCCTTTCTTCATGCCCAGGGCCCTCTGTGTGCCTTGGGGTGCACCCCATAAACTTCCATGTCTCCTTTGGTAACACTCGAAACTTTGAACAAAGCTATTCAAATAAATAGGGGTACTAGCTTGGCTCTGCTCTTTGCGTTGCAGCCACCAGGGCAGCTACGTGCAGGCAGAGTCCACAAATGTTGTCACTATAAATGATAAGTACACCACATTTTTGCCTGATACAGGAGCACGAGTTTTAACGATAGATCAGCATACCTATGAAGGTAAAGCTCCTTTAAAGAAACAAGCAATATCAGTAGTAGGTGTCAATGGTGCAGTTAGCACTTCTGCAGCTGTAGGGGCTAAATTAATATTGTCCAATGTCTGTACCATAAGACACTTGTCATGGGGCAAAATGAATAGTCTGGGAATGGATCTTCTGAAAGGACAGTCTTGGATAGATAGCTGGGGTAAGTGGGAAACTGGTCATCCTCCAGTTACAGGAAAAGCAGATCTCCATATGATTAAGCCTATAAATGTGCTACAAACAGCAGCCCCCACCCCACGCCTAATACCAAACCAGTTAACATTCCTCAGTGTCAGCTGCCTGCTCCTGCCATAAAACCTGTGACAGAAGAAATCAAACAATTATATATTCCATATATAAATATATGCCATAGAACAGCCCAATACAGCCCGTTAAAAAAACAGGTGGGATGTAGCACTTGACTATTCACTCTAGGGCTTTAGATAAAGCTACTGGCCTTTTCACAGCTGCTGTTTCTAGCATTGTAGATAGAGTTAATACAACAAATGAATGTGCCTGGGACTGGGACGGTGAGACAAAAGAAGGGGTATGGTTCGCAGGCGGGAGTGCCAAGTGAGTGGGGAAACAGTGGAGAGGCAAAGCTAGAGCTATGCTGGTAGAGACTAGAGAAGCTTTTGCTGACTAAATCAATGGCTGGGCCCAGCTGGCAGAGCTTAGAGCTGTGGAAATGTCCCTGGAGCAAGGAGCCACTTGTGTCTACGCGGGCTCAAATGCTGTAGGGGCCAGTGCCACCCAGTGGCTAGAGAACTGTGCGGAAAACAATTAGCAAGTAAATGGTACAGGCACATGGGGAAAAACACCCTGGGAAAAGATTTACGATATAGCTTAATCTGAGAACATATCCATAGGACATGTATGTGCCTGCCAAAAACCTTAAAACCTTGAGACAAAGTGGAATTAGATGGCTGATCATCTGGCTAGAATAAACATATTACAAAAATCTGAGGCAGGATGGCTGGGTAAATGGTTACACGAATAGTTAGGACACACTGGGAGTTACGATTTATTTCAACAGGCTGCAAGGAGAGGATGGCCTGTGACAAAAGCTCTGGCAAAGCAAATTGTAGACGCCTGCCGTTTTTGCCAAACAACGTGGTACAGTACCTGTCAAACAACAGTTTGCCAGTCTTAGGGAAGGTGAACTACTCTGGGAAACTTGGCAAGTAGATTATGTTGTGCCGCTAAAGCAAACAGCTGAAGGCTGGAAATACATCCTTACAGGAGCAAAAATAATCAGCAGTATAGGGAATGCGTACCCCATCCGAGCTGCAACTGGTCTAGCAACTGCTGCTGGTTTAAACCAGTGGTTTGCTACTTTTCTCTTGCCCGCAGAAATACAATCTGATAATGGATCCTATTTTAAGAATAAAGAAGTGCAAACTTGGTGTGCTTCAAATGGAGTACAGTGGACTTCTTTGCACCTACCGTATTGACCTCAAAGCAATGGGGTAGTAGAAAGATGGAATCGACTAGTGAAACAACAGCTACACGAGAGTGAATCTATTAGTACCTCTAAGTGGGGATGCCATTTGTGGGAAGCTGTAAGACAGCTAAATAAGCAACAAACTCCCATGGGAAGTCCCATAGATAAGGGGTTCATGTCAGTAGCTGCACGAATTCCTGCTAGAACAGAAGTGAAACCCTATTGAAGTCCTGGAGGTGAAGTTGTGGTTAAACATCCAACTCAGAGATGGATCTGGGTGACTCTTGTTTTACAAAGGAAAAGGAGTAGGGGATGCTGTAGACACTAGAGGGAGTAAATTAGCCCTAACTGAGGCTTGGATTATGTCCAAGACCTAGGTGTCTTCTCTTGCAGGAAAAGGTGCTGTTAGCTTATCACCGTGGGAATACTGGAATAACTGGAACGTACACCCCAAACCTGTCTTTAACAGGTTCTGCCTTTTCACTTTGCCCATGGAACAACTCGAGTATTAAAGATCAGTCACAACCCATCTTTAGAACTACGTTTACAGGAGGAATACAAGCTGTGATAGCACTAGGTCAAGGACTGACAGTAGGCAATAATGGTACACTATCCCTAAGATCTAAAGTTAAGGTAAATGTAACTCTATGGGATAACGCTGGACGGGAAGCTGCACGTGGCTCTGACAATAGAGTGAAATGGCTACTACAGGCATTTTAAGGCAACATTTGCCATTGTAATGTGGCATATGTTTTTGACCAAATCACCAAGCAGACTTACTGCATGACTTCTCATGTGACTGAACAAAAGATGTGTTGTTTTGCACTGTTTCATACAGCAGTAGTAATTGGAGCAACCTTACCTCAGCTAGACAGCTTTCTCAAACAAAACACCAAAGTTACTCAACATCGGTATGAAGCTGGAAAACACTTGGAAGAAAAAGGAGTAAAAATGATATATGATACTAACGAACTGCTTTGGTTAGCAGAAGTTGAAACCAGTCTTACTGAACATCATTGGCGTGATATCTTGAAAGGCTGCTCAGCAAAAGCTACCAGCATATTGTGACTGATGTTACATCCTATGCTCATACTGTTAATAATCACTGTATCGTTATTTGTTGCAACCTTGATGTTGATCTGTTATCTTAAAAATTGAGTAGTACACATGCATGAAATATTAACTCAAGTTCAATCACATACAAAACTACTGTAAATTACTGTTTTCCCATATATATTTATGTTCTTCCCCTCACGGTGCACAGGCAAGAGGGCTGGTCATTCATACGATGAATGGATTAAGCTCACTGTGCAATGCCAGTAATCGTTAAATGTTGGTCTGAGCAAGGGGCGGAATGTGACGAACACATAAACCCCTGCAGTGGAAGAAGGGTCAGAGGAGATGGGCAAGGGCGAGGTGCCCATGAAGCTCAGGGAAGAATGTAGGGAGTGACTGACCACAGCTGTTGCAAGGAAAGCTGAATTTATCTCAACACAAAGGGGACTAAGATGGCGGCCTTTGTTTTGGATAAACAGCTGTGTCAGTTGAGTGGCTCAGCTGACTATATCACAGTGGAGTGGATCAGCTGGTTGGGTAAATGTTTCTCCCTGAGTTCATCAAAAGAGTGTGACTGTCTCCTGGAGCTGGACAGACCAGCATGGGGGGAGTGCATGCATGGCTCAGCCCAACACAGAGTATAAAACTGAGCAACTAGCAAAAGACTTTTGAAGAGAGCAATGGACTTGAGCGGCTTTCAACCCACGTATTGCGTCCCTGGGGACACCCAGCGTTGTGATGGTGAACAAATCATAGAGACCGGTAATGGGAATGACATTTGTGAGCCCCAGCGCTGCCTATAGAAGAGCCTAGATGACCCCGTGGGTGCATTAACTGCCTCATCTGCCAAAGCAGCCATGTGCCGTCGCAGGCACTGCCTCAGGCCGCGAGCCGGACACTCACTCTTGCATGCTTCCCCAGCAGTGCCAGGCAGCAGAGCAGCGATCCTCGTTGGCACTAGGGCTGCCTTTCCAGGAGGTGAAGTGCTCCTGCATGTGAGACACCCAGGCGGGAGAGCTGCATGCCCCAAGTCGAGAGCAGGAAGAATTGCTTATTCTCTTGTGACATCTGATAGCCCACCTCTGATAGCTGCCAAGGCCGTCAGGGACGCAGCTGCCTGCAGCTCATTCTTTCCATTCATGACTGTATCACAAACCATTTGGTGTCCATAACCTTAGCAGAGGCTGGCCCAGGCCTGAGCAGATCGAGTGTGACCAGCTCCTGCCCCAGTGGAAGCAGCTACCCCAGTGACCACCCTGCTGCTCCCAGCTCCTCTCCGCAAGGCCTCGAAGCTTGTGCTGATTACACTTGCATCCGGCCTGGAAGGTCAGAGAGACCTGTCTTGCTCTCCCTGCCCCTCATGGTGCTCTGTGAACCCACCCTGCTCTCCCCTTCCCTGTCTTTCCCTGAGTCCTGGACACACCGGGACGATGGTGCCCTTGAAACAGCCTGGGGCAATGCACCAGTGGGGCAAGAGTGACCACCTCTGCCCTTGCTAGGGAGCGCCAATGCATGCATATTACCTGTCATTGGAAGAAAGGCAATGGGAAGAAAGGCTGGCTCACTGGCAGGCTCAAAGGCTGCGCTCAGGCTGGCCATGCTTGGCCATGAGCTTGGGCTGACGGTTAAGGAGCCTTTGTTGGTACATGTACAATGGTTTGAGCTGTCACCATCAGAGTGCAAAGGGAGTTTGCTCATTTCTCTCTGTGATGGTACGCACCCTTACTGGGGGCTGCCCTGACAGCAGCACTGCTCTGAGGTGGGCAGCGGGTACGGTGGCTTTTGGAACCAGAGCCCTCATGTCCCCATGTTATGGGGGATGAAGCCTGCGGAAAGATCGTTCCAGCCAGAGCTCAAATCAGTTCTGCCAGAGCTCAAATCCCTCAGAGGAGTAACTGCTAAGGAAGCTGGGGAGATTGGAGCTAATCTCAAGCTAAATCACACCTTGCTTGTGAGTCTCAATCTCGCTGTGGGTACAATGCCAAGAGCAGCGATGAGGAGTGTGGGTACTTGAACACGCGAAATCATCAGGTCACAAACTCTTGTCTGAAAGGTAGAGATCTCTTGGCAAATTTATTGCAAGCAGGAAATGGCTGTAGCCGGACGAGTTTCTGTGTGCGAGTCCGTGTGCCTGGGGCTTTGTCCTTGAAGACCCCTGTCTCTGGCAGGGTTGTTGGTCTCCCTAGTGGCAGCAGTGTTCTGGGGCAGTATTTCTGTCGCCCCCAGGACAGAGCGTGGCTCTGGCTGCCCATCTAAGCTGGCAGGACCTCCTTACGTGCCATGAGCTGAGGCTGGAAGTGGCAGGTGCTCTGGGGCGAGCTGAACGCCTCCAGCATGATCGCGTGCGTCTCTGTTGCTCTCCCTCCTTGTGCTCCACATCGACAGGGCCAGCTGCAATGTCAGGGGAGGCACCTGGCACTTGCGTCCCGGCCCCGTCCCTCTCGCTGCCCCCTGAGACAGCTGCAGGAAAAAGCTCTGCGCAGAGCCCGAAGCAGTGTCGTGAGGAGCGAGGGTCGTTGCCTGGGAGCCGGTGGGTCTGGAAGAGCAGCGATGGCTGTGGGAGGAAGGAGAGCCGTGGGTGAGGGGCTGTGCGAGCGCAGGGCAAGCACCTGCTGCCCCCCGCCACCAAGGGCTTTCCCAAGACGTTGTGGCTTAGTGCAGCTGGCCTCAGTGCCCCTTGCTGGGCCGGGCCAGGCCAGGCCTTCTGCCCACAGAATGGCTCTCGACTCGCATACGTACCTGGGTCACCCTCTGGCGTGTCTCTGGAGGAGGAGGATGAATTTGCATCCACTTTGTGCTCAGAGGGAAACTGCAAGGGGAGAGAAAAAAAGCAGAGGTGAGTGCCATCAGCTCACAAAGCTCAGGGGACTGGTGGCCTGGCATGAACGGGGGAAAATGGTACACGGCGTGGGGATGCTGCGAATGGCCGCGAATGGCCGCGGGAAGGGTCCTGTGACTGGTGGGCCAACGGGACGAGGCTTGTGATGGGGCTGTAACAGCAAGGCTGGGCCGGAGGCCGTAAAGAGCAGGGGGGCAAACGGCGCCAGAGGAAGGGGGCTGGCAGGGTGGGTGTGGGAGATGGCTGCTGCTGTGGCCGGCCCTTTCCCTCCTCGCTCTGCATCCATCCCCCAGCTAGAACGCAGTGCAGGGCGTGGAGGAGGTGTCAGTCCTTGTGCCTTAGGTGGGCTGGAAAGGAGAGCACCAGGCATCTCCCCACCATGCGCACCCCAGGTGGGCCGGAAAGGAGAGCACCAGGCATCTCCCCACCATGCGCACCCCAGGTGGGCCTCACACATCTGCTCCCTTTGATGGTCAGTGCCGGCCACCTGCTCCTTGCTCACCCGGTGCAGAGGGCCTCCAGCCAAGGGAGAAGCTGCTGGCTTTGCTTCTGGGGAGCCTGACGTGGGGAGAGGCGCGCTGGTCTCCTCTTGCCGAGAGCCTCCGGCCAAGGGTGAATCTTCTGCCTCGGCTCCTGTGGCCACTGCTTGGGGGAGAGGCGCGCACTGCGGGTTGCCGGCTGCCTCTCTGTCAGCATCTGTGGCCTCGCTGTCAAGCAAGCAGGGCATGTCCTCGTTGTGGCGCATGTGCGTCGGCACCATTAGGCTCTGGAGGCTCGGTCGGACCCAGATCACACGGATAGAGGCAGATTCCTCCAGCTGCTGCTCTTCTGGCAGGTCTTTGTCAGCATCCTGCTGCCTCGCTTCCTCCTCTGTGGATCCGCCTTGCTCTTCCTGCAGCGCTGCCCGGACTCTGGTCCCTGCCGCTTCCTCCCGCTCCTCCTTCAGAGGCTGCTGTTGTGGGCCCCTTGCTGTTGGTGGCCGTGCTGGCCCTGGCCTTCTGCCTCTGCCCAGGAAAGCTGGCATGCTTGCCCCCACGAGCATGGGGAGCAGGTCCTTGCTGAGGCACCGGGGCTGTACTTTTGGCACGTGGCGCCATCTGGTCCTGGGCTGTGCTTGGCAGGGGTGCCGAACTGAGCATGTGTGCCAACAGCCCCTGCGGTGCAGCCACGCTGAGCTCCTCCGCAGCTTCATCCGTGCACGGCAGCGCCGGACACCTCTCCTGCTCATGTCCACGGCTAAGTGCAAGGCTGCAGAAACGAGCGAGTCGACTGCGTGCTCCGGAGAGGCAGCAGATGGTATGGGGCTGTGTGGAGCGGGGCCTGGGCTCTCAGCCCTCCCTGCGATGTGCAGGTCATGGAGGGCCTGACAAAGGGCGGCCAAATCAGGCAGGGAAGACGATGAGGAGTCGGCTTGGGCCATTTCCCTGTGGGGCCCGGCAACGCCTTCTTCTGCAGAGCCGTGCAGTACCTCAGGGAAGGAGAGGCTGGAGCTGGGGCTGGGGCTCTCTGGCACAAGTGGCACCTCTTCACTTGTAAAACTCCCGCAGCGCAGGGCCTCCGCGTGCTCCACCCTGACCGTCTGCAGTAGAAGGCAAGGAGAAAGGCCGAGTTACTGCAGTGCTTTCTCCCACGTGCTCCTTCCTTCCCTCCCAGCTGGCAAACCTCCCTGCTGGGAGCCCCAGTGGCAGCGCTCACCCACGCGGGCGGCTGCCACCCTGCTCCCAGCTGCTGGCTGGGGAGGGGGCTGGTCAGTGCTGGGCAAGGGACAGGCAAAGGCAGCGCCCACAGGGAGCCCCGTGGCGTGCCCTTGCAGAGTGCCGTGCGGAGCCGGTGGTCGGCCTGCCGGGCGGCAGGGACCTCCTGTTCCCTCCCAGCACCTGCCGCCTGCTTCTCGGCAGCTCCGGGCAGTCAGCAAGAGGCTTTGCCAGCGCCTCTGGTCAGCTCGGTACCTTTGTGCTGCTGTTTTCAGAGTCCTGTGAGCTCTCCGGGCGGGACAGCGGAGGCAGCCTGTCCCTCTGGTGGGACGAAGCCGAGCTCTGGCTCCGCTGCATCGCTGCAGGTGGCTCCTGGTTGCCCACCTGTGGGGAGAAGGAAGTGCGTGCTGGAAGCGGCTGTGATGGCACAAGCGGCCCCTGAAGTGCAGGAAACCCCAGCCCCGTTTCAAAGGGAAGCTCATGGCCGAGCACGGCCAGCCTGAGCGCGGCCCAGAGCTGCTCTCTGCCTCTCGGTGCAGAGCTGCAGGGGCTGTGTGTGGCTTGGGGCACCCACTGCGTCAGCTCTGCCCGAGAGAAAATCCCCAGGGCCCCGAGGAAACACGCCCTTGCCGCAGGAGCTCAGGGCTGGCCGTCTCGCACCAGCTCCCCTTCCCCACCGTCCTTGTGCTCTGCGTGCGGGTCCCACGCCTGCTGCCTCCTCTCCCTCCAGCCCCATGGCTCACCTCGCTGCGCTCCCGCCTGCTGGGGTGCCCACCTGCGGGCTGGGAGCAGGGCTTCGCCTCCCGCTCCATGGGCATCTCCAAATACGCTGCCGGACACCTACCACGCCGGCACCAAGAGGAGCTGCTCCCTCCTGACGGAGTCGCTCTCCTCAGAGTGGGGACCCCGGGGCGCTCTGGCCCTGGCAGGTCACCACGGGGACGCCCCTCTCACAATGGCCTTGTGGGCACGATGCCACCGCCATCACAGAGCCCTGGCTGTCGCCGTGGGGACCTGCATGGCCTTGCGTGGGCAGTCACTCACGGGGACTCCCCATCACTGCGCCTTTGCCTCCAGCCCTCTGGGCCCAGTTCCTGAGCCCACCTGGGAGCTGGTGTCTGGGGAGCAGGAGGAGTTTTCCTCTCCCCAGCTCGGTGTTCCCCCCGTGCCTTGCAGAGGCGGCTCTTCTCCTTGCCTCCCTGCCTCCCTGGCCCCTCGCAGTCCCTGGGCAGGCCCCCATGTACGTGCTGGCCCACGCTCAGCATGGGGGGCCAGGTCTCACAGGGTGCCTCGGAAGAGACCCTCTCGGCAGACCTGGCGTGCGGCCAGCCCTGCTGGGAAAGCCCTGGGATGCCAAAGCGTGCCCAGACGCGGGGGAGCTCCGTCGGCACAGCGGCCCGGCCCAAGGGGAAGGAGGCACTGCAGCACGGCTGTGTGTCAGGCCTCTGCGATGGCCAGGCACAATCAAAACCTCTTTTTTTTAATGAAAACGCCATCTATCCATTGTGCCTCAAGACTGGTCGGATCGGGTTTTAATTGGTAATGAACTAAGAGGGAATAGGCCTTAGCCAGGATTGCCCTTTTAAGTCACTGAACCGTGACTAAAACCTTGCAATGCATTGCATAGCCTGTACCCACACACAACCCACCACAACTCCCCCCGCTTTCAGACTACCACTCTCACACCTAGAGTGCGGTAGAAGAGCTGCAAATGCCTAGCTCAAGGCTCCTAAACAGGACCTCTCACTGCTTAGGCCATGCTGTCCCTTCATCCGCTCTTGCCTCCAGCTTTCCTCATGCAACTGAGACGAGCAGAAGCTTATCCACTCCTTCCTTCTCGCACAAACTTTAAGCAATCTGCAGGCAATCTGAGCTCCCAGAGAGCCAAGCTGCTCCACAAACGCCAGCTCTCTTCCTGTTTGCTGACCAAGGGTAAGATTACACAGTTCTCACTACTACTAATTACACAGGGAATTTCTCCTAGAGCGCTGCCCTGGTGCTCACTTGGTATAACTGCCCCGCATTCATAATCCAGGGGAACGGCTCCTTGGGCAGGAATTGTTAGGGCAAATGCTGTTCAATTGCTTTTCAAATTGGCCCAAGTGACTTTCAGAGTGTTCCACAGGCCCTTATCCAACCGAACATTAGGGTATAGTTGAAAGATTAACAGAACTGGAATCATTGGTTCGTCTCCCTTTGCAGGAATTGGGAAGGGAACACAAACCCAACCATGCAAAGTATTTACATCTTGGGTATCTTGGATTAGTCAAAGAAACGACGACTCCTATTGCCCCAAACGTTTCTATCAAGAGCTACCTTACACAAGTTAAGATCTAGGTCTAAGAGTAGAAGCTGACTGAGATACAGACGGCAGCTTCTCCAGCGGGTGATCTGTGTTCCTCGGAAGAGGAGCTGTCTTTTCCTCTGGCGGTGGAACTCTCTTGCACTGTGATGCACGAACGCAGTTAGGCAAGTCCCTGCACTTCACTGCACTGGTAGTGATGAGCAGCACTTGCTAAGGTCCTTTCCACCGCGGCTGCAAGACATTCTTCCACTGGAGCACTTGAATAACCGCCCAGGCTCCTGCTTCTAGGGAATGGCAAGGCTCAACAGGTGGTTCTGGTAAAGCCTAGAGTACCTGGGCATGGAGAGATCTTAGGCATTTCATGGAGGCTCTACAGTAATTCAGTAATACCTCAGCAGCTAGTTGCAAATTCGTTTGAAACAAACTGAAGCTACATTGAAAAGTCTCTCTCGCTCTCTCCACACAGACACACACACACAGACACACAGACACACACACAGACACACACACACACACAGAGTACAACATTCAAACTGCATTTCCTTGTGATGCCATGATGCAAGCAGAAAAGAGTTCTTCATCCAAAACCCAGCTGCATTACAACAGTCTTCTGGCAGCATGGTTTGCTGTACTGCAAGATACAGTCTTCTCAGTAGTACTTCATTTGTTAGTTATCACCTGAACCACTTTTCAGCAAGAGTGGCGATAGCTACATGCAGATGTTATCATTGTGAAAGCTGTGATGCACCTTTGGGGACACCAGCTCCTGCAAGTCACTTGAGTCTAAGGATGACAATGAAAAGTTTTAGTTTGAAGTGTCTGCCCTATTGTCCACCACACAGTCTGAGACTGTGCACTACAGAAATGCAGTTTATATACTGAAATTCAGTGCTAGGTGGAGGATTAGGTAAACAAATGAACTGTCACGCAGTGATCAGTAGTGTGCTCCAGTTTAAATACAGTACAAGGCTGATTTTTTTCATATTAACACTTGTTTGAGAGAAAGGGGGACAAAGATCTGTTTCAGTGTTTGTCGCCTACCCAGTTTTATCAGCTTGAGAACTGACTGCTGAGAAAAAAACTATCCCTCAGTAGTACGGTAGGGGAGCGTTCAAATAATCCAAGACTTGAATTTACTCTTATTTTAACAAGCTCCAAAGCTAAGGCAGAAGTTTTGGCTCTGGTCTCTCCCCTTCCCAGACACGAGGTTAGAGCCATAGAAGTGTCTAAATTTGCAGTGCTTCCCTGTGCCAAAGCCTAGACCTTTCGGGTGCGAGTCACTACCACAGTCCTGCCCCATTACCACTGCCATCATGGAATAGTTTGTCAGACTCAGCCACTTCGGTTTTTGAGACTATTTAGAGAGGAGCCTAGGAAGTTACACCAAGCAGTTCTCCATTACTCACTAAATGCTAACTCTCTATTCAGAGAGTCCCAGCCCAGGAGCAAGGCAAGCGTCTTTTGCAGCTGCCGTTCCAGCTCTGACTTTCCAAAAGGAGGAAAAAACACATTGACGGTTCACATCAAGCCTCCTAGCTCCTTAAAAGCTAGGTTTGTTTTGGTTTTCTTTCTGTTTGTTTTTTAAAAAGGACACACACTGCACCTTCCACTACCTTAGACTACTGAACTACGTTCCTAAGTAATGTTGCTGCCTGCTGCTCAGCCTCTCTGTTCTGAACTCTTACAGAGCTCTTGATGCAGCTTCCTGACACCTGCCCTCAGCTACAACTAACTGTTAACATCTTCAGTGCCAACAGAAAAAGGAAAGGCCATCATTTGAAGAAGCACACTTCTGATGCCCGTTTTCATTTGACGACCTTCCCCTTGCACAGGAAATTAAGCAGCAATAAATATCTAGCTCCTGTGTCGGTCAAGAAGAAACCTGGAAGAATAAAGCCATATGGGTCTATGACATCATTTGGTCATAGCTTTTTTATTCCATACAGCTAGTATTAATCACAATTGCCAGTTTCTTTAGGAGTACATCAAATTTTCTGGAAGAGATGGAGAAACATTCCTCCAGTGTCTGCAGATACACGCTGTCCACATCATTGAGAACGGGAGCTGCTAAAGAATCAGCCACCAAAGTCAGCTGAACCGCTGCGCTCCCCTTGCTAAGGAATGCTGGTTTTAAGGGGGCAGCAGCGTCACAGGGGTTAAAAGACCTACGGAGCGTTCTCGTTCTCCGTGGAGGAAGAGGTTTGTATGGCACATAAGGAGCAGCAGCAAGGAGCGCCCCATCCCTCAGAACAACCACGCAGTCAGCGCACCTGGGCTCAGAGTCACACAAGCCAGGCTTACACAGAGCACACTGATGAGAGTTTTGTCAGCCAGAGCATCCAGGCTGCTTGCTGATTAGCCCCGTTGTGCGCAACAAACGCCTAAGGCCAGCCAAAGCCAGAGACACCTCGTGCAACACTGCAGTTTTCTTCAGCAGCCAAAGAGCCCCAAACTGGCGCCAAAGCCCTCCTCGCTAGTCACAGTATGTTTGGGATCGTCCGGGCGTTTTCACAGATCTCGGCGTAGCGCCCGGCCCCACTCCGCTGCCGGGGGCTCCGGCGGCGCGGGCGGCCGCTCCCCGCCCCGCCCCCGCCCCTGAGGAGGTGCCACGCAGCGCGGGTGGGGGGGAAGCGGGCCGCGGCCGTTGCGGGGGTGGGGGGGCGGGGGGACGGACGCCGGCTCGCGCCGCGGCCGTTGGGCGGGCTGGGGCAGAAGCCGCCGCTGTTGCCATGGCAGCGGCCAACGCGCTGGGAGGCGCCTGCCCGCCCGCGGCGCCTTGGCGGGATGCGGCCCTGCTAGGGCTCCTCTCAAATGTACTACTATTTTCTCTCAATCAAAAGTTCCTTCTAAAGGCAATTCGGTACTGGAAACATCCTTATTGCAGAAATTCCACTTATTAAGATAGCTGCAGGTTTTAGGAGAGTAGCGAGTATATGGCTAAGGTCAGGGTTTGGTGCCTGGTGGTGGATGCCGCTCTGCCAATGTCAGTCCATCCTTGCTGGAGAAACGCGACCCTCCCTCGCAGGGTGGCTTTCCTGTGCCTGCTCCCTTCCCGTTTCTCAGGCTGCTTTGCTTTCTTTAGCCCAGGCCACGCTGTGTCATTGCAATGAAGCCTTGCCAGCCTGTTGTGTTGCTACCTGTGCGTGTGGGCAAAAGTGAGAGGCTGAAGCCGTGGAGGGGCCTTGGATCTCCCAGGGCAGTAGGGTGGTCCAAGACTGGAGCAGGGGCCCGGGCTCATGGGGCAATCTGTCCTTGTGGACAGCCACACCTCGATAGTGCCAGGCCCAGGGAAAGCTGAGCTGGCAGCAGGAGGCTGGAGCAGAGATGCCCAGAAGCCCCTTCCCGCCCCAGCTGCTCCGTGTTTCTGTAGCTCAGTGAATGGGTTTGTCTCCAGCTCTGTCTGGCTTCACTGGCATTGCGTGCACTGGTCTGCCTCTTGAGAGGTCGCTGATGCAAAGTAACAAGTTCCCAAGTTTTTATTCCAAGCAGGAAATGGCCATAGCCTGACGAGTGTTTGCGCGCACGTCCATGTGTGTGTGTGAGGTCACACGTGTGTGGGAGTTGGTCCTTGAAGGTCCCTGTCTCTGGCAGGGTTGTGGGGTCTCCCAAATGGCGGGAGTGCCCTGCGGCAGTATTTGTGTTGCGCCTTCCCACTACTCTCTGCGTGCCTTTGGGTGTTCCCCGGGGTCCTCCCTGGGCCTTGGGGTGCTTCCAAGGGCCCTCCATGTGCCTTTCAGGGCACTCAAGGGCCCTCTCTGTGGGCATATGGTCTCCCCCAGGACCTTCTGTGTGATTTTTGGTATGCCCCAGGGCTCTCCCTGTTCCTTTCGGTGCAACCCAGGACACTCAGTGTGCATTTTGAAGCACCTCAGGCACTCCATATGCCCTGTGGGTGTGCTGTAGCAGCCTCCTTGTGCCTTTGGGCGCACCCCAGGACCCTCTATTTGGCCAGGGTGGTTCCAAGGGCCCTCCGCGTGCCTTTCAGTGCATCCAAGGGCTCCCCTTGTGCCTTTAGACACCCCCTAGGGCCCTCGGTGCTCCTTTTGGTGCAGGCCAGGACCTTCCATGTGCCTTTGAGCGTGCCCCAGGGTATTCCATTTTCCATTTAGTGTGCCCCAAGAGCATCTCCGTGTGCCTTTCAGTGCACCCCTAGACGCCTCCCTGTGCCTTTGGGTGTGCCCCAAGGCCCTCCATGTCCTGTTCAGTGGGCCCCAGGGCCCTGCACGTGCTGTTCAGCACACCCCATGCCCTCCGTGGGCCTTTCTTCATGCCCAGGGCCCTCTGTGTGCCTTGGGGTGCACCCCATAAACTTCCATGTCTCCTTTGGTAACACTCGAAACTTTGAACAAAGCTATTCAAATAAATAGGGGTACTAGCTTGGCTCTGCTGTTTGCGTTGCAGCCACCAGGGCAGCTACGTGCAGGCAGAGTCCACAAATGTTGTCACTATAAATGATAAGTACACCACATTTTTGCCTGATACAGGAGCACGAGTTTTAACGATAGATCAGCATACCTATGAAGGTAAAGCTCCTTTAAAGAAACAAGCGATATCAGTAGTAGGTGTCAATGGTGCAGTTAGCACTTCTGCAGCTGTAGGGGCTAAATTAATATTGTCCAATGTCTGTACCATAAGACACTTGTCATGGGGCAAAATGAATAGTCTGGGAATGGATCTTCTGAAAGGACAGTCTTGGATAGATAGCTGGGGTAAGTGGGAAACTGGTCATCCTCCAGTTACAGGAAAAGCAGATCTCCATATGATTAAGCCTATAAATGTGCTACAAACAGCAGCCCCCACCCCATGCCTAATACCAAACCAGTTAACATTCCTCAGTGTCAGCTGCCTGCTCCTGCCATAAAACCTGTGACAGAAGTAATCAAACAATTATATATTCCATATATAAATATATGCCATAGAACAGCCCAATACAGCCCGTTAAAAAAACAGGTGGGATGTAGCACTTGACTATTCACTCTAGGGCTTTAGATAAAGCTACTGGCCTTTTCACAGCTGCTGTTTCTAGCATTGTAGATAGAGTTAATACAACAAATGAATGTGCCTGGGACTGGGACGGTGAGACAAAAGAAGGGGTATGGTTCGCAGGCGGGAGTGCCAAGTGAGTGGGGAAACAGTGGAGAGGCAAAGCTAGAGCTATGCTGGTAGAGACTAGAGAAGCTTTTGCTGACTAAATCAATGGCTGGGCCCAGCTGGCAGAGCTTAGAGCTGTGGAAATGTCCCTGGAGCAAGGAGCCACTTGTGTCTACGCGGGCTCAAATGCTGTAGGGGCCAGTGCCACCCAGTGGCTAGAGAACTGTGCGGAAAACAATTAGCAAGTAAATGGTACAGGCACATGGGGAAAAACACCCTGGGAAAAGATTTACGATATAGCTTAATCTGAGAACATATCCATAGGACATGTATGTGCCTGCCAAAAACCTTAAAACCTTGAGACAAAGTGGAATTAGATGGCTGATCATCTGGCTAGAATAAACATATTACAAAAATCTGAGGCAGGATGGCTGGGTAAATGGTTACACGAATAGTTAGGACACACTGGGAGTTACGATTTATTTCAACAGGCTGCAAGGAGAGGATGGCCTGTGACAAAAGCTCTGGCAAAGCAAATTGTAGACGCCTGCCGTTTTTGCCAAACAACGTGGTACAGTACCTGTCAAACAACAGTTTGCCAGTCTTAGGGAAGGTGAACTACTCTGGGAAACTTGGCAAGTAGATTATGTTGTGCCGCTAAAGCAAACAGCTGAAGGCTGGAAATACATCCTTACAGGAGCAAAAATAATCAGCAGTATAGGGAATGCGTACCCCATCCGAGCTGCAACTGGTCTAGCAACTGCTGCTGGTTTAAACCAGTGGTTTGCTACTTTTCTCTTGCCCGCAGAAATACAATCTGATAATGGATCCTATTTTAAGAATAAAGAAGTGCAAACTTGGTGTGCTTCAAATGGAGTACAGTGGACTTCTTTGCACCTACCGTATTGACCTCAAAGCAATGGGGTAGTAGAAAGATGGAATCGACTAGTGAAACAACAGCTACACGAGAGTGAATCTATTAGTACCTCTAAGTGGGGATGCCATTTGTGGGAAGCTGTAAGACAGCTAAATAAGCAACAAACTCCCATGGGAAGTCCCATAGATAAGGGGTTCATGTCAGTAGCTGCACGAATTCCTGCTAGAACAGAAGTGAAACCCTATTGAAGTCCTGGAGGTGAAGTTGTGGTTAAACATCCAACTCAGAGATGGATCTGGGTGACTCTTGTTTTACAAAGGAAAAGGAGTAGGGGATGCTGTAGACACTAGAGGGAGTAAATTAGCCCTAACTGAGGCTTGGATTATGTCCAAGACCTAGGTGTCTTCTCTTGCAGGAAAAGGTGCTGTTAGCTTATCACCGTGGGAATACTGGAATAACTGGAACGTACACCCCAAACCTGTCTTTAACAGGTTCCGCCTTTTCACTTTGCCCATGGAACAACTCGAGTATTAAAGATCAGTCACAACCCATCTTTAGAACTACGTTTACAGGAGGAATACAAGCTGTGATAGCACTAGGTCAAGGACTGACAGTAGGCAATAATGGTACACTATCCCTAAGATCTAAAGTTAAGGTAAATGTAACTCTATGGGATAACGCTGGACGGGAAGCTGCACGTGGCTCTGACAATAGAGTGAAATGGCTACTACAGGCATTTTAAGGCAACATTTGCCATTGTAATGTGGCATATGTTTTTGACCAAATCACCAAGCAGACTTACTGCATGACTTCTCATGTGACTGAACAAAAGATGTGTTGTTTTGCACTGTTTCATACAGCAGTAGTAATTGGAGCAACCTTACCTCAGCTAGACAGCTTTCTCAAACAAAACACCAAAGTTACTCAACATCGGTATGAAGCTGGAAAACACTTGGAAGAAAAAGGAGTAAAAATGATATATGATACTAACGAACTGCTTTGGTTAGCAGAAGTTGAAACCAGTCTTACTGAACATCATTGGCGTGATATCTTGAAAGGCTGCTCAGCAAAAGCTACCAGCATATTGTGACTGATGTTACATCCTATGCTCATACTGTTAATAATCACTGTATCGTTATTTGTTGCAACCTTGATGTTGATCTGTTATCTTAAAAATTGAGTAGTACACATGCATGAAATATTAACTCAAGTTCAATCACATACAAAACTACTGTAAATTACTGTTTTCCCATATATATTTATGTTCTTCCCCTCACGGTGCACAGGCAAGAGGGCTGGTCATTCATACGATGAATGGATTAAGCTCACTGTGCAATGCCAGTAATCGTTAAATGTTGGTCTGAGCAAGGGGCGGAATGTGACGAACACATAAACCCCTGCAGTGGAAGAAGGGTCAGAGGAGATGGGCAAGGGCGAGGTGCCCATGAAGCTCAGGGAAGAATGTAGGGAGTGACTGACCACAGCTGTTGCAAGGAAAGCTGAATTTATCTCAACACAAAGGGGACTAAGATGGCGGCCTTTGTTTTGGATAAACAGCTGTGTCAGTTGAGTGGCTCAGCTGACTATATCACAGTGGAGTGGATCAGCTGGTTGGGTAAATGTTTCTCCCTGAGTTCATCAAAAGAGTGTGACTGTCTCCTGGAGCTGGACAGACCAGCATGGGGGGAGTGCATGCATGGCTCAGCCCAACACAGAGTATAAAACTGAGCAACTAGCAAAAGACTTTTGAAGAGAGCAATGGACTTGAGCGGCTTTCAACCCACGTATTGCGTCCCTGGGGACACCCAGCGTTGTGATGGTGAACAAATCATAGAGACCGGTAATGGGAATGACATTTGTGAGCCCCAGCGCTGCCTATAGAAGAGCCTAGATGACCCCGTGGGTGCATTAACTGCCTCATCTGCCAAAGCAGCCATGTGCCGTCGCAGGCACTGCCTCAGGCCGCGAGCCGGACACTCACTCTTGCATGCTTCCCCAGCAGTGCCAGGCAGCAGAGCAGCGATCCTCGTTGGCGCTAGGGCTGCCTTTCCAGGAGGTGAAGTGCTCCTGCATGTGAGACACCCAGGCGGGAGAGCTGCATGCCCCAAGTCGAGAGCAGGAAGAATTGCTTATTCTCTTGTGACATCTGATAGCCCACCTCTGATAGCTGCCAAGGCCGTCAGGGACGCAGCTGCCTGCAGCTCATTCTTTCCATTCATGACTGTATCACAAACCATTTGGTGTCCATAACCTTAGCAGAGGCTGGCCCAGGCCTGAGCAGATCGAGTGTGACCAGCTCCTGCCCCAGTGGAAGCAGCTACCCCAGTGACCACCCTGCTGCTCCCAGCTCCTCTCCGCAAGGCCTCGAAGCTTGTGCTGATTACACTTGCATCCGGCCTGGAAGGTCAGAGAGACCTGTCTTGCTCTCCCTGCCCCTCATGGTGCTCTGTGAACCCACCCTGCTCTCCCCTTCCCTGTCTTTCCCTGAGTCCTGGACACACCGGGACGATGGTGCCCTTGAAACAGCCTGGGGCAATGCACCAGTGGGGCAAGAGTGACCACCTCTGCCCTTGCTAGGGAGCGCCAATGCATGCATATTACCTGTCATTGGAAGAAAGGCAATGGGAAGAAAGGCTGGCTCACTGGCAGGCTCAAAGGCTGCGCTCAGGCTGGCCATGCTTGGCCATGAGCTTGGGCTGACGGTTAAGGAGCCTTTGTTGGTACATGTACAATGGTTTGAGCTGTCACCATCAGAGTGCAAAGGGAGTTTGCTCATTTCTCTCTGTGATGGTACGCACCCTTACTGGGGGCTGCCCTGACAGCAGCACTGCTCTGAGGTGGGCAGCGGGTACGGTGGCTTTTGGAACCAGAGCCCTCATGTCCCCATGTTATGGGGGATGAAGCCTGCGGAAAGATCGTTCCAGCCAGAGCTCAAATCAGTTCTGCCAGAGCTCAAATCCCTCAGAGGAGTAACTGCTAAGGAAGCTGGGGAGATTGGAGCTAATCTCAAGCTAAATCACACCTTGCTTGTGAGTCTCAATCTCGCTGTGGGTACAATGCCAAGAGCAGCGATGAGGAGTGTGGGTACTTGAACACGCGAAATCATCAGGTCACAAACTCTTGTCTGAAAGGTAGAGATCTCTTGGCAAATTTATTGCAAGCAGGAAATGGCTGTAGCCGGACGAGTTTCTGTGTGCGAGTCCGTGTGCCTGGGGCTTTGTCCTTGAAGACCCCTGTCTCTGGCAGGGTTGTTGGTCTCCCTAGTGGCAGCAGTGTTCTGGGGCAGTATTTCTGTCGCCCCCAGGACAGAGCATGGCTCTGGCTGCCCATCTAAGCTGGCAGGACCTCCTTACGTGCCATGAGCTGAGGCTGGAAGTGGCAGGTGCTCTGGGGCGAGCTGAACGCCTCCAGCATGATCGCGTGCGTCTCTGTTGCTCTCCCTCCTTGTGCTCCACATCGACAGGGCCAGCTGCAATGTCAGGGGAGGCACCTGGCACTTGCGTCCCGGCCCCGTCCCTCTCGCTGCCCCCTGAGACAGCTGCAGGAAAAAGCTCTGCGCAGAGCCCGAAGCAGTGTCGTGAGGAGCGAGGGTCGTTGCCTGGGAGCCGGTGGGTCTGGAAGAGCAGCGATGGCTGTGGGAGGAAGGAGAGCCGTGGGTGAGGGGCTGTGCGAGCGCAGGGCAAGCACCTGCTGCCCCCCGCCACCAAGGGCTTTCCCAAGACGTTGTGGCTTAGTGCAGCTGGCCTCAGTGCCCCTTGCTGGGCCGGGCCAGGCCAGGCCTTCTGCCCACAGAATGGCTCTCGACTCGCATACGTACCTGGGTCACCCTCTGGCGTGTCTCTGGAGGAGGAGGATGAATTTGCATCCACTTTGTGCTCAGAGGGAAACTGCAAGGGGAGAGAAAAAAAGCAGAGGTGAGTGCCATCAGCTCACAAAGCTCAGGGGACTGGTGGCCTGGCATGAACGGGGGAAAATGGTACACGGCGTGGGGATGCTGCGAATGGCCGCGAATGGCCGCGGGAAGGGTCCTGTGACTGGTGGGCCAACGGGACGAGGCTTGTGATGGGGCTGTAACAGCAAGGCTGGGCCGGAGGCCGTAAAGAGCAGGGGGGCAAACGGCGCCAGAGGAAGGGGGCTGGCAGGGTGGGTGTGGGAGATGGCTGCTGCTGTGGCCGGCCCTTTCCCTCCTCGCTCTGCATCCATCCCCCAGCTAGAACGCAGTGCAGGGCGTGGAGGAGGTGTCAGTCCTTGTGCCTTAGGTGGGCTGGAAAGGAGAGCACCAGGCATCTCCCCACCATGCGCACCCCAGGTGGGCCGGAAAGGAGAGCACCAGGCATCTCCCCACCATGCGCACCCCAGGTGGGCCTCACACATCTGCTCCCTTTGATGGTCAGTGCCGGCCACCTGCTCCTTGCTCACCCGGTGCGGAGGGCCTCCAGCCAAGGGAGAAGCTGCTGGCTTTGCTTCTGGGGAGCCTGACGTGGGGAGAGGCGCGCTGGTCTCCTCTTGCCGAGAGCCTCCGGCCAAGGGTGAATCTTCTGCCTCGGCTCCTGTGGCCACTGCTTGGGGGAGAGGCGCGCACTGCGGGTTGCCGGCTGCCTCTCTGTCAGCATCTGTGGCCTCGCTGTCAAGCAAGCAGGGCACGTCCTCGTTGTGGCGCATGTGCGTCGGCACCATTAGGCTCTGGAGGCTCGGTCGGACCCAGATCACACGGATAGAGGCAGATTCCTCCAGCTGCTGCTCTTCTGGCAGGTCTTTGTCAGCATCCTGCTGCCTCGCTTCCTCCTCTGTGGATCCGCCTTGCTCTTCCTGCAGCGCTGCCCGGACTCTGGTCCCTGCCGCTTCCTCCCGCTCCTCCTTCAGAGGCTGCTGTTGTGGGCCCCTTGCTGTTGGTGGCCGTGCTGGCCCTGGCCTTCTGCCTCTGCCCAGGAAAGCTGGCATGCTTGCCCCCACGAGCATGGGGAGCAGGTCCTTGCTGAGGCACCGGGGCTGTACTTTTGGCACGTGGCGCCATCTGGTCCTGGGCTGTGCTTGGCAGGGGTGCCGAACTGAGCATGTGTGCCAACAGCCCCTGCGGTGCAGCCACGCTGAGCTCCTCCGCAGCTTCATCCGTGCACGGCAGCGCCGGACACCTCTCCTGCTCATGTCCACGGCTAAGTGCAAGGCTGCAGAAACGAGCGAGTCGACTGCGTGCTCCGGAGAGGCAGCAGATGGTATGGGGCTGTGTGGAGCGGGGCCTGGGCTCTCAGCCCTCCCTGCGATGTGCAGGTCATGGAGGGCCTGACAAAGGGCGGCCAAATCAGGCAGGGAAGACGATGAGGAGTCGGCTTGGGCCATTTCCCTGTGGGGCCCGGCAACGCCTTCTTCTGCAGAGCCGTGCAGTACCTCAGGGAAGGAGAGGCTGGAGCTGGGGCTGGGGCTCTCTGGCACAAGTGGCACCTCTTCACTTGTAAAACTCCCGCAGGGCAGGGCCTCCGCGTGCTCCACCCTGACCGTCTGCAGTAGAAGGCAAGGAGAAAGGCCGAGTTACTGCAGTGCTTTCTCCCACGTGCTCCTTCCTTCCCTCCCAGCTGGCAAACCTCCCTGCTGGGAGCCCCAGTGGCAGCGCTCACCCACGCGGGCGGCTGCCACCCTGCTCCCAGCTGCTGGCTGGGGAGGGGGCTGGTCAGTGCTGGGCAAGGGACAGGCAAAGGCAGCGCCCACAGGGAGCCCCGTGGCGTGCCCTTGCAGAGTGCCGTGCGGAGCCGGTGGTCGGCCTGCCGGGCGGCAGGGACCTCCTGTTCCCTCCTAGCACCTGCCGCCTGCTTCTCGGCAGCTCCGGGCAGTCAGCAAGAGGCTTTGCCAGCGCCTCTGGTCAGCTCGGTACCTTTGTGCTGCTGTTTTCAGAGTCCTGTGAGCTCTCCGGGCGGGACAGCGGAGGCAGCCTGTCCCTCTGGTGGGACGAAGCCGAGCTCTGGCTCCGCTGCATCGCTGCAGGTGGCTCCTGGTTGCCCACCTGTGGGGAGAAGGAAGTGCGTGCTGGAAGCGGCTGTGATGGCACAAGCGGCCCCTGAAGTGCAGGAAACCCCAGCCCCGTTTCAAAGGGAAGCTCATGGCCGAGCACGGCCAGCCTGAGCGCGGCCCAGAGCTGCTCTCTGCCTCTCGGCGCAGAGCTGCAGGGGCTGTGTGTGGCTTGGGGCACCCACTGCGTCAGCTCTGCCCGAGAGAAAATCCCCAGGGCCCCGAGGAAACACGCCCTTGCCGCAGGAGCTCAGGGCTGGCCGTCTCGCACCAGCTCCCCTTCCCCACCGTCCTTGTGCTCTGCGTGCGGGTCCCACGCCTGCTGCCTCCTCTCCCTCCAGCCCCATGGCTCACCTCGCTGCGCTCCCGCCTGCTGGGGTGCCCACCTGCGGGCTGGGAGCAGGGCTTCGCCTCCCGCTCCATGGGCATCTCCAAATACGCTGCCGGACACCTACCACGCCGGCACCAAGAGGAGCTGCTCCCTCCTGACGGAGTCGCTCTCCTCAGAGTGGGGACCCCGGGGCGCTCTGGCCCTGGCAGGTCACCACGGGGACGCCCCTCTCACAATGGCCTTGTGGGCACGATGCCACCGCCATCACAGAGCCCTGGCCGTCGCCGTGGGGACCTGCATGGCCTTGCGTGGGCAGTCACTCACGGGGACTCCCCATCACTGCGCCTTTGCCTCCAGCCCTCTGGGCCCAGTTCCTGAGCCCACCTGGGAGCTGGTGTCTGGGGAGCAGGAGGAGTTTTCCTCTCCCCAGCTCGGTGTTCCCCCCGTGCCTTGCAGAGGCGGCTCTTCTCCTTGCCTCCCTGCCTCCCTGGCCCCTCGCAGTCCCTGGGCAGGCCCCCATGTACGTGCTGGCCCACGCTCAGCATGGGGGGCCAGGTCTCACAGGGTGCCTCGGAAGAGACCCTCTCGGCAGACCTGGCGTGCGGCCAGCCCTGCTGGGAAAGCCCTGGGATGCCAAAGCGTGCCCAGACGCGGGGGAGCTCCGTCGGCACAGCGGCCCGGCCCAAGGGGAAGGAGGCACTGCAGCACGGCTGTGTGTCAGGCCTCTGCGATGGCCAGGCACAATCAAAACCTCTTTTTTTTAATGAAAACGCCATCTATCCATTGTGCCTCAAGACTGGTCGGATCGGGTTTTAATTGGTAATGAACTAAGAGGGAATAGGCCTTAGCCAGGATTGCCCTTTTAAGTCACTGAACCGTGACTAAAACCTTGCAATGCATTGCATAGCCTGTACCCACACACAACCCACCACAACTCCCCCCGCTTTCAGACTACCACTCTCACACCTAGAGTGCGGTAGAAGAGCTGCAAATGCCTAGCTCAAGGCTCCTAAACAGGACCTCTCACTGCTTAGGCCATGCTGTCCCTTCATCCGCTCTTGCCTCCAGCTTTCCTCATGCAACTGAGACGAGCAGAAGCTTATCCACTCCTTCCTTCTCGCACAAACTTTAAGCAATCTGCAGGCAATCTGAGCTCCCAGAGAGCCAAGCTGCTCCACAAACGCCAGCTCTCTTCCTGTTTGCTGACCAAGGGTAAGATTACACAGTTCTCACTACTACTAATTACACAGGGAATTTCTCCTAGAGCGCTGCCCTGGTGCTCACTTGGTATAACTGCCCCGCATTCATAATCCAGGGGAACGGCTCCTTGGGCAGGAATTGTTAGGGCAAATGCTGTTCAATTGCTTTTCAAATTGGCCCAAGTGACTTTCAGAGTGTTCCACAGGCCCTTATCCAACCGAACATTAGGGTATAGTTGAAAGATTAACAGAACTGGAATCATTGGTTCGTCTCCCTTTGCAGGAATTGGGAAGGGAACACAAACCCAACCATGCAAAGTATTTACATCTTGGGTATCTTGGATTAGTCAAAGAAACGACGACTCCTATTGCCCCAAACGTTTCTATCAAGAGCTACCTTACACAAGTTAAGATCTAGGTCTAAGAGTAGAAGCTGACTGAGATACAGACGGCAGCTTCTCCAGCGGGTGATCTGTGTTCCTCGGAAGAGGAGCTGTCTTTTCCTCTGGCGGTGGAACTCTCTTGCACTGTGATGCACGAACGCAGTTAGGCAAGTCCCTGCACTTCACTGCACTGGTAGTGATGAGCAGCACTTGCTAAGGTCCTTTCCACCGCGGCTGCAAGACATTCTTCCACTGGAGCACTTGAATAACCGCCCAGGCTCCTGCTTCTAGGGAATGGCAAGGCTCAACAGGTGGTTCTGGTAAAGCCTAGAGTACCTGGGCATGGAGAGATCTTAGGCATTTCATGGAGGCTCTACAGTAATTCAGTAATACCTCAGCAGCTAGTTGCAAATTCGTTTGAAACAAACTGAAGCTACATTGAAAAGTCTCTCTCGCTCTCTCCACACAGACACACACACACAGACACACAGACACACACACAGACACACACACACACACAGAGTACAACATTCAAACTGCATTTCCTTGTGATGCCATGATGCAAGCAGAAAAGAGTTCTTCATCCAAAACCCAGCTGCATTACAACAGTCTTCTGGCAGCATGGTTTGCTGTACTGCAAGATACAGTCTTCTCAGTAGTACTTCATTTGTTAGTTATCACCTGAACCACTTTTCAGCAAGAGTGGCGATAGCTACATGCAGATGTTATCATTGTGAAAGCTGTGATGCACCTTTGGGGACACCAGCTCCTGCAAGTCACTTGAGTCTAAGGATGACAATGAAAAGTTTTAGTTTGAAGTGTCTGCCCTATTGTCCACCACACAGTCTGAGACTGTGCACTACAGAAATGCAGTTTATATACTGAAATTCAGTGCTAGGTGGAGGATTAGGTAAACAAATGAACTGTCACTCAGTGATCAGTAGTGTGCTCCAGTTTAAATACAGTACAAGGCTGATTTTTTTCATATTAACACTTGTTTGAGAGAAAGGGGGACAAAGATCTGTTTCAGTGTTTGTCGCCTACCCAGTTTTATCAGCTTGAGAACTGACTGCTGAGAAAAAAACTATCCCTCAGTAGTACGGTAGGGGAGCGTTCAAATAATCCAAGACTTGAATTTACTCTTATTTTAACAAGCTCCAAAGCTAAGGCAGAAGTTTTGGCTCTGGTCTCTCCCCTTCCCAGACACGAGGTTAGAGCCATAGAAGTGTCTAAATTTGCAGTGCTTCCCTGTGCCAAAGCCTAGACCTTTCGGGTGCGAGTCACTACCACAGTCCTGCCCCATTACCACTGCCATCATGGAATAGTTTGTCAGACTCAGCCACTTCGGTTTTTGAGACTATTTAGAGAGGAGCCTAGGAAGTTACACCAAGCAGTTCTCCATTACTCACTAAATGCTAACTCTCTATTCAGAGAGTCCCAGCACAGGAGCAAGGCAAGCGTCTTTTGCAGCTGCCGTTCCAGCTCTGACTTTCCAAAAGGAGGAAAAAACACATTGACGGTTCACATCAAGCCTCCTAGCTCCTTAAAAGCTAGGTTTGTTTTGGTTTTCTTTCTGTTTGTTTTTTAAAAAGGACACACACTGCACCTTCCACTACCTTAGACTACTGAACTACGTTCCTAAGTAATGTTGCTGCCTGCTGCTCAGCCTCTCTGTTCTGAACTCTTACAGAGCTCTTGATGCAGCTTCCTGACACCTGCCCTCAGCTACAACTAACTGTTAACATCTTCAGTGCCAACAGAAAAAGGAAAGGCCATCATTTGAAGAAGCACACTTCTGATGCCCGTTTTCATTTGACGACCTTCCCCTTGCACAGGAAATTAAGCAGCAATAAATATCTAGCTCCTGTGTCGGTCAAGAAGAAACCTGGAAGAATAAAGCCATATGGGTCTATGACATCATTTGGTCATAGCTTTTTTATTCCATACAGCTAGTATTAATCACAATTGCCAGTTTCTTTAGGAGTACATCAAATTTTCTGGAAGAGATGGAGAAACATTCCTCCAGTGTCTGCAGATACACGCTGTCCACATCATTGAGAACGGGAGCTGCTAAAGAATCAGCCACCAAAGTCAGCTGAACCGCTGCGCTCCCCTTGCTAAGGAATGCTGGTTTTAAGGGGGCAGCAGCGTCACAGGGGTTAAAAGACCTACGGAGCGTTCTCGTTCTCCGTGGAGGAAGAGGTTTGTATGGCACATAAGGAGCAGCAGCAAGGAGCGCCCCATCCCTCAGAACAACCACGCAGTCAGCGCACCTGGGCTCAGAGTCACACAAGCCAGGCTTACACAGAGCACACTGATGAGAGTTTTGTCAGCCAGAGCATCCAGGCTGCTTGCTGATTAGCCCCGTTGTGCGCAACAAACGCCTAAGGCCAGCCAAAGCCAGAGACACCTCGTGCAACACTGCAGTTTTCTTCAGCAGCCAAAGAGCCCCAAACTGGCGCCAAAGCCCTCCTCGCTAGTCACAGTATGTTTGGGATCGTCCGGGCGTTTTCACAGATCTCGGCGTAGCGCCCGGCCCCACTCCGCTGCCGGGGGCTCCGGCGGCGCGGGCGGCCGCTCCCCGCCCCGCCCCCGCCCCTGAGGAGGTGCCACGCAGCGCGGGTGGGGGGGAAGCGGGCCGCGGCCGTTGCGGGGGTGGGGGGGCGGGGGGACGGACGCCGGCTCGCGCCGCGGCCGTTGGGCGGGCTGGGGCAGAAGCCGCCGCTGTTGCCATGGCAGCGGCCAACGCGCTGGGAGGCGCCTGCCCGCCCGCGGCGCCTTGGCGGGATGCGGCCCTGCTAGGGCTCCTCTCAAATGTACTACTATTTTCTCTCAATCAAAAGTTCCTTCTAAAGGCAATTCGGTACTGGAAACATCCTTATTGCAGAAATTCCACTTATTAAGATAGCTGCAGGTTTTAGGAGAGTAGCGAGTATATGGCTAAGGTCAGGGTTTGGTGCCTGGTGGTGGATGCCGCTCTGCCAATGTCAGTCCATCCTTGCTGGAGAAACGCGACCCTCCCTCGCAGGGTGGCTTTCCTGTGCCTGCTCCCTTCCCGTTTCTCAGGCTGCTTTGCTTTCTTTAGCCCAGGCCACGCTGTGTCATTGCAATGAAGCCTTGCCAGCCTGTTGTGTTGCTACCTGTGCGTGTGGGCAAAAGTGAGAGGCTGAAGCCGTGGAGGGGCCTTGGATCTCCCAGGGCAGTAGGGTGGTCCAAGACTGGAGCAGGGGCCCGGGCTCATGGGGCAATCTGTCCTTGTGGACAGCCACACCTCGATAGTGCCAGGCCCAGGGAAAGCTGAGCTGGCAGCAGGAGGCTGGAGCAGAGATGCCCAGAAGCCCCTTCCCGCCCCAGCTGCTCCGTGTTTCTGTAGCTCAGTGAATGGGTTTGTCTCCAGCTCTGTCTGGCTTCACTGGCATTGCGTGCACTGGTCTGCCTCTTGAGAGGTCGCTGATGCAAAGTAACAAGTTCCCAAGTTTTTATTCCAAGCAGGAAATGGCCATAGCCTGACGAGTGTTTGCGCGCACGTCCATGTGTGTGTGTGAGGTCACACGTGTGTGGGAGTTGGTCCTTGAAGGTCCCTGTCTCTGGCAGGGTTGTGGGGTCTCCCAAATGGCGGGAGTGCCCTGCGGCAGTATTTGTGTCGCGCCTTCCCACTACTCTCTGCGTGCCTTTGGGTGTTCCCCGGGGTCCTCCCTGGGCCTTGGGGTGCTTCCAAGGGCCCTCCATGTGCCTTTCAGGGCACTCAAGGGCCCTCTCTGTGGGCATATGGTCTCCCCCAGGACCTTCTGTGTGATTTTTGGTATGCCCCAGGGCTCTCCCTGTTCCTTTCGGTGCAACCCAGGACACTCAGTGTGCATTTTGAAGCACCTCAGGCACTCCATATGCCCTGTGGGTGTGCTGTAGCAGCCTCCTTGTGCCTTTGGGCGCACCCCAGGACCCTCTATTTGGCCAGGGTGGTTCCAAGGGCCCTCCGCGGGCCTTTCAGTGCATCCAAGGGCTCCCCTTGTGCCTTTAGACACCCCCTAGGGCCCTCGGTGCTCCTTTTGGTGCAGGCCAGGACCTTCCATGTGCCTTTGAGCGTGCCCCAGGGTATTCCATTTTCCATTTAGTGTGCCCCAAGAGCATCTCCGTGTGCCTTTCAGTGCACCCCTAGACGCCTCCCTGTGCCTTTGGGTGTGCCCCAAGGCCCTCCATGTCCTGTTCAGTGGGCCCCAGGGCCCTGCACGTGCTGTTCAGCACACCCCATGCCCTCCGTGGGCCTTTCTTCATGCCCAGGGCCCTCTGTGTGCCTTGGGGTGCACCCCATAAACTTCCATGTCTCCTTTGGTAACACTCGAAACTTTGAACAAAGCTATTCAAATAAATAGGGGTACTAGCTTGGCTCTGCTGTTTGCGTTGCAGCCACCAGGGCAGCTACGTGCAGGCAGAGTCCACAAATGTTGTCACTATAAATGATAAGTACACCACATTTTTGCCTGATACAGGAGCACGAGTTTTAACGATAGATCAGCATACCTATGAAGGTAAAGCTCCTTTAAAGAAACAAGCGATATCAGTAGTAGGTGTCAATGGTGCAGTTAGCACTTCTGCAGCTGTAGGGGCTAAATTAATATTGTCCAATGTCTGTACCATAAGACACTTGTCATGGGGCAAAATGAATAGTCTGGGAATGGATCTTCTGAAAGGACAGTCTTGGATAGATAGCTGGGGTAAGTGGGAAACTGGTCATCCTCCAGTTACAGGAAAAGCAGATCTCCATATGATTAAGCCTATAAATGTGCTACAAACAGCAGCCCCCACCCCATGCCTAATACCAAACCAGTTAACATTCCTCAGTGTCAGCTGCCTGCTCCTGCCATAAAACCTGTGACAGAAGAAATCAAACAATTATATATTCCATATATAAATATATGCCATAGAACAGCCCAATACAGCCCGTTAAAAAAACAGGTGGGATGTAGCACTTGACTATTCACTCTAGGGCTTTAGATAAAGCTACTGGCCTTTTCACAGCTGCTGTTTCTAGCATTGTAGATAGAGTTAATACAACAAATGAATGTGCCTGGGACTGGGACGGTGAGACAAAAGAAGGGGTATGGTTCGCAGGCGGGAGTGCCAAGTGAGTGGGGAAACAGTGGAGAGGCAAAGCTAGAGCTATGCTGGTAGAGACTAGAGAAGCTTTTGCTGACTAAATCAATGGCTGGGCCCAGCTGGCAGAGCTTAGAGCTGTGGAAATGTCCCTGGAGCAAGGAGCCACTTGTGTCTACGCGGGCTCAAATGCTGTAGGGGCCAGTGCCACCCAGTGGCTAGAGAACTGTGCGGAAAACAATTAGCAAGTAAATGGTACAGGCACACGGGGAAAAACACCCTGGGAAAAGATTTACGATATAGCTTAATCTGAGAACATATCCATAGGACATGTATGTGCCTGCCAAAAACCTTAAAACCTTGAGACAAAGTGGAATTAGATGGCTGATCATCTGGCTAGAATAAACATATTACAAAAATCTGAGGCAGGATGGCTGGGTAAATGGTTACACGAATAGTTAGGACACACTGGGAGTTACGATTTATTTCAACAGGCTGCAAGGAGAGGATGGCCTGTGACAAAAGCTCTGGCAAAGCAAATTGTAGACGCCTGCCGTTTTTGCCAAACAACGTGGTACAGTACCTGTCAAACAACAGTTTGCCAGTCTTAGGGAAGGTGAACTACTCTGGGAAACTTGGCAAGTAGATTATGTTGTGCCGCTAAAGCAAACAGCTGAAGGCTGGAAATACATCCTTACAGGAGCAAAAATAATCAGCAGTATAGGGAATGCGTACCCCATCCGAGCTGCAACTGGTCTAGCAACTGCTGCTGGTTTAAACCAGTGGTTTGCTACTTTTCTCTTGCCCGCAGAAATACAATCTGATAATGGATCCTATTTTAAGAATAAAGAAGTGCAAACTTGGTGTGCTTCAAATGGAGTACAGTGGACTTCTTTGCACCTACCGTATTGACCTCAAAGCAATGGGGTAGTAGAAAGATGGAATCGACTAGTGAAACAACAGCTACACGAGAGTGAATCTATTAGTACCTCTAAGTGGGGATGCCATTTGTGGGAAGCTGTAAGACAGCTAAATAAGCAACAAACTCCCATGGGAAGTCCCATAGATAAGGGGTTCATGTCAGTAGCTGCACGAATTCCTGCTAGAACAGAAGTGAAACCCTATTGAAGTCCTGGAGGTGAAGTTGTGGTTAAACATCCAACTCAGAGATGGATCTGGGTGACTCTTGTTTTACAAAGGAAAAGGAGTAGGGGATGCTGTAGACACTAGAGGGAGTAAATTAGCCCTAACTGAGGCTTGGATTATGTCCAAGACCTAGGTGTCTTCTCTTGCAGGAAAAGGTGCTGTTAGCTTATCACCGTGGGAATACTGGAATAACTGGAACGTACACCCCAAACCTGTCTTTAACAGGTTCCGCCTTTTCACTTTGCCCATGGAACAACTCGAGTATTAAAGATCAGTCACAACCCATCTTTAGAACTACGTTTACAGGAGGAATACAAGCTGTGATAGCACTAGGTCAAGGACTGACAGTAGGCAATAATGGTACACTATCCCTAAGATCTAAAGTTAAGGTAAATGTAACTCTATGGGATAACGCTGGACGGGAAGCTGCACGTGGCTCTGACAATAGAGTGAAATGGCTACTACAGGCATTTTAAGGCAACATTTGCCATTGTAATGTGGCATATGTTTTTGACCAAATCACCAAGCAGACTTACTGCATGACTTCTCATGTGACTGAACAAAAGATGTGTTGTTTTGCACTGTTTCATACCTCAGTAGTAATTGGAGTAACCTTTCCTCAGCTAGACAGCTTTCTCAAACAAAACACCAAAGTTACTCAACATCGGTATGAAGCTGGAAAACACTTGGAAGAAAAAGGAGTAAAAATGATATATGATACTAACGAACTGCTTTGGTTAGCAGAAGTTGAAACCAGTCTTACTGAACATCATTGGCGTGATATCTTGAAAGGCTGCTCAGCAAAAGCTACCAGCATATTGTGACTGATGTTACATCCTATGCTCATACTGTTAATAATCACTGTATCGTTATTTGTTGCAACCTTGATGTTGATCTGTTATCTTAAAAATTGAGTAGTACACATGCATGAAATATTAACTCAAGTTCAATCACATACAAAACTACTGTAAATTACTGTTTTCCCATATATATTTATGTTCTTCCCCTCACGGTGCACAGGCAAGAGGGCTGGTCATTCATACGATGAATGGATTAAGCTCACTGTGCAATGCCAGTAATCGTTAAATGTTGGTCTGAGCAAGGGGCGGAATGTGACGAACACATAAACCCCTGCAGTGGAAGAAGGGTCAGAGGAGATGGGCAAGGGCGAGGTGCCCATGAAGCTCAGGGAAGAATGTAGGGAGTGACTGACCACAGCTGTTGCAAGGAAAGCTGAATTTATCTCAACACAAAGGGGACTAAGATGGCGGCCTTTGTTTTGGATAAACAGCTGTGTCAGTTGAGTGGCTCAGCTGACTATATCACAGTGGAGTGGATCAGCTGGTTGGGTAAATGTTTCTCCCTGAGTTCATCAAAAGAGTGTGACTGTCTCCTGGAGCTGGACAGACCAGCATGGGGGGAGTGCATGCATGGCTCAGCCCAACACAGAGTATAAAACTGAGCAACTAGCAAAAGACTTTTGAAGAGAGCAATGGACTTGAGCGGCTTTCAACCCACGTATTGCGTCCCTGGGGACACCCAGCGTTGTGATGGTGAACAAATCATAGAGACCGGTAATGGGAATGACATTTGTGAGCCCCAGCGCTGCCTATAGAAGAGCCTAGATGACCCCGTGGGTGCATTAACTGCCTCATCTGCCAAAGCAGCCATGTGCCGTCGCAGGCACTGCCTCAGGCCGCGAGCCGGACACTCACTCTTGCATGCTTCCCCAGCAGTGCCAGGCAGCAGAGCAGCGATCCTCGTTGGCGCTAGGGCTGCCTTTCCAGGAGGTGAAGTGCTCCTGCATGTGAGACACCCAGGCGGGAGAGCTGCATGCCCCAAGTCGAGAGCAGGAAGAATTGCTTATTCTCTTGTGACATCTGATAGCCCACCTCTGATAGCTGCCAAGGCCGTCAGGGACGCAGCTGCCTGCAGCTCATTCTTTCCATTCATGATTGTATCACAAACCATTTGGTGTCCATAACCTTAGCAGAGGCTGGCCCAGGCCTGAGCAGATCGAGTGTGACCAGCTCCTGCCCCAGTGGAAGCAGCTACCCCAGTGACCACCCTGCTGCTCCCAGCTCCTCTCCGCAAGGCCTCGAAGCTTGTGCTGATTACACTTGCATCCGGCCTGGAAGGTCAGAGAGACCTGTCTTGCTCTCCCTGCCCCTCACGGTGCTCTGTGAACCCACCCTGCTCTCCCCTTCCCTGTCTTTCCCTGAGTCCTGGACACACCGGGACGATGGTGCCCTTGAAACAGCCTGGGGCAATGCACCAGTGGGGCAAGAGTGACCACCTCTGCCCTTGCTAGGGAGCGCCAATGCATGCATATTACCTGTCATTGGAAGAAAGGCAATGGGAAGAAAGGCTGGCTCACTGGCAGGCTCAAAGGCTGCGCTCAGGCTGGCCATGCTTGGCCATGAGCTTGGGCTGACGGTTAAGGAGCCTTTGTTGGTACATGTACAATGGTTTGAGCTGTCACCATCAGAGTGCAAAGGGAGTTTGCTCATTTCTCTCTGTGATGGTACGCACCCTTACTGGGGGCTGCCCTGACAGCAGCACTGCTCTGAGGTGGGCAGCGGGTACGGTGGCTTTTGGAACCAGAGCCCTCATGTCCCCATGTTATGGGGGATGAAGCCTGCGGAAAGATCGTTCCAGCCAGAGCTCAAATCAGTTCTGCCAGAGCTCAAATCCCTCAGAGGAGTAACTGCTAAGGAAGCTGGGGAGATTGGAGCTAATCTCAAGCTAAATCACACCTTGCTTGTGAGTCTCAATCTCGCTGTGGGTACAATGCCAAGAGCAGCGATGAGGAGTGTGGGTACTTGAACACGCGAAATCATCAGGTCACAAACTCTTGTCTGAAAGGTAGAGATCTCTTGGCAAATTTATTGCAAGCAGGAAATGGCTGTAGCCGGACGAGTTTCTGTGTGCGAGTCCGTGTGCCTGGGGCTTTGTCCTTGAAGACCCCTGTCTCTGGCAGGGTTGTTGGTCTCCCTAGTGGCAGCAGTGTTCTGGGGCAGTATTTCTGTCGCCCCCAGGACAGAGCGTGGCTCTGGCTGCCCATCTAAGCTGGCAGGTCCTCCTTACGTGCCATGAGCTGAGGCTGGAAGTGGCAGGTGCTCTGGGGCGAGCTGAACGCCTCCAGCATGATCGCGTGCGTCTCTGTTGCTCTCCCTCCTTGTGCTCCACATCGACAGGGCCAGCTGCAATGTCAGGGGAGGCACCTGGCACTTGCGTCCCGGCCCCGTCCCTCTCGCTGCCCCCTGAGACAGCTGCAGGAAAAAGCTCTGCGCAGAGCCCGAAGCAGTGTCGTGAGGAGCGAGGGTCGTTGCCTGGGAGCCGGTGGGTCCGGAAGAGCAGCGATGGCTGTGGGAGGAAGGAGAGCCGTGGGTGAGGGGCTGGGCGAGCGCAGGGCAAGCACCTGCTGCCCCCCGCCACCAAGGGCGTTCCCAAGACGTTGTGGCTTAGTGCAGCTGGCCTCAGTGCCCCTTGCTGGGCCGGGCCAGGCCAGGCCTTCTGCCCACAGAATGGCTCTCGACTCGCATACGTACCTGGGTCACCCTCTGGCGTGTCTCTGGAGGAGGAGGATGAATTTGCATCCACTTTGTGCTCAGAGGGAAACTGCAAGGGGAGAGAAAAAAAGCAGAGGTGAGTGCCATCAGCTCACAAAGCTCAGGGGACTGGTGGCCTGGCATGAACGGGGGAAAATGGTACACGGCGTGGGGATGCTGCGAATGGCCGCGAATGGCCGCGGGAAGGGTCCTGTGACTGGTGGGCCAACGGGACGAGGCTTGTGATGGGGCTGTAACAGCAAGGCTGGGCCGGAGGCCGTAAAGAGCAGGGGGGCAAACGGCGCCAGAGGAAGGGGGCTGGCAGGGTGGGTGTGGGAGATGGCTGCTGCTGTGGCCGGCCCTTTCCCTCCTCGCTCTGCATCCATCCCCCAGCTAGAACGCAGTGCAGGGCGTGGAGGAGGTGTCAGTCCTTGTGCCTTAGGTGGGCTGGAAAGGAGAGCACCAGGCATCTCCCCACCATGCGCACCCCAGGTGGGCCGGAAAGGAGAGCACCAGGCATCTCCCCACCATGCGCACCCCAGGTGGGCCTCACACATCTGCTCCCTTTGATGGTCAGTGCCGGCCACCTGCTCCTTGCTCACCCGGTGCGGAGGGCCTCCAGCCAAGGGAGAAGCTGCTGGCTTTGCTTCTGGGGAGCCTGACGTGGGGAGAGGCGCGCTGGTCTCCTCTTGCCGAGAGCCTCCGGCCAAGGGTGAATCTTCTGCCTCGGCTCCTGTGGCCACTGCTTGGGGGAGAGGCGCGCACTGCGGGTTGCCGGCTGCCTCTCTGTCAGCATCTGTGGCCTCGCTGTCAAGCGAGCAGGGCACGTCCTCGTTGTGGCGCATGTGCGTCGGCACCATTAGGCTCTGGAGGCTCGGTCGGACCCAGATCACACGGATAGAGGCAGATTCCTCCAGCTGCTGCTCTTCTGGCAGGTCTTTGTCAGCATCCTGCTGCCTCGCTTCCTCCTCTGTGGATCCGCCTTGCTCTTCCTGCAGCGCTGCCCGGACTCTGGTCCCTGCCGCTTCCTCCCGCTCCTCCTTCAGAGGCTGCTGTTGTGGGCCCCTTGCTGTTGGTGGCCGTGCTGGCCCTGGCCTTCTGCCTCTGCCCAGGAAAGCTGGCATGCTTGCCCCCACGAGCATGGGGAGCAGGTCCTTGCTGAGGCACCGGGGCTGTACTTTTGGCACGTGGCGCCATCTGGTCCTGGGCTGTGCTTGGCAGGGGTGCCGAACTGAGCATGTGTGCCAACAGCCCCTGCGGTGCAGCCACGCTGAGCTCCTCCGCAGCTTCATCCGTGC
Source organism: Apteryx mantelli (assembly GCF_036417845.1). Classification (NCBI taxonomy): domain Eukaryota; kingdom Metazoa; phylum Chordata; class Aves; order Apterygiformes; family Apterygidae; genus Apteryx; species Apteryx mantelli. The sequence continues at coordinate 25,480,658 of NC_089990.1, forward strand.
ACGGCAGCGCCGGACACCTCTCCTGCTCATGTCCACGGCTAAGTGCAAGGCTGCAGAAACGAGCGAGTCGACTGCGTGCTCCGGAGAGGCAGCAGATGGTATGGGGCTGTGTGGAGCGGGGCCTGGGCTCTCAGCCCTCCCTGCGATGTGCAGGTCATGGAGGGCCTGACAAAGGGCGGCCAAATCAGGCAGGGAAGACGATGAGGAGTCGGCTTGGGCCATTTCCCTGTGGGGCCCGGCAACGCCTTCTTCTGCAGAGCCGTGCAGTACCTCAGGGAAGGAGAGGCTGGAGCTGGGGCTGGGGCTCTCTGGCACAAGTGGCACCTCTTCACTTGTAAAACTCCCGCAGCGCAGGGCCTCCGCGTGCTCCACCCTGACCGTCTGCAGTAGAAGGCAAGGAGAAAGGCCGAGTTACTGCAGTGCTTTCTCCCACGTGCTCCTTCCTTCCCTCCCAGCTGGCAAACCTCCCTGCTGGGAGCCCCAGTGGCAGCGCTCACCCACGCGGGCGGCTGCCACCCTGCTCCCAGCTGCTGGCTGGGGAGGGGGCTGGTCAGTGCTGGGCAAGGGACAGGCAAAGGCAGCGCCCACAGGGAGCCCCGTGGCGTGCCCTTGCAGAGTGCCGTGCGGAGCCGGTGGTCGGCCTGCCGGGCGGCAGGGACCTCCTGTTCCCTCCTAGCACCTGCCGCCTGCTTCTCGGCAGCTCCGGGCAGTCAGCAAGAGGCTTTGCCAGCGCCTCTGGTCAGCTCGGTACCTTTGTGCTGCTGTTTTCAGAGTCCTGTGAGCTCTCCGGGCGGGACAGCGGAGGCAGCCTGTCCCTCTGGTGGGACGAAGCCGAGCTCTGGCTCCGCTGCATCGCTGCAGGTGGCTCCTGGTTGCCCACCTGTGGGGAGAAGGAAGTGCGTGCTGGAAGCGGCTGTGATGGCACAAGCGGCCCCTGAAGTGCAGGAAACCCCAGCCCCGTTTCAAAGGGAAGCTCATGGCCGAGCACGGCCAGCCTGAGCGCGGCCCAGAGCTGCTCTCTGCCTCTCGGCGCAGAGCTGCAGGGGCTGTGTGTGGCTTGGGGCACCCACTGCGTCAGCTCTGCCCGAGAGAAAATCCCCAGGGCCCCGAGGAAACACGCCCTTGCCGCAGGAGCTCAGGGCTGGCCGTCCCGCACCAGCTCCCCTTCCCCACCGTCCTTGTGCTCTGCGTGCGGGTCCCACGCCTGCTGCCTCCTCTCCCTCCAGCCCCATGGCTCACCTCGCTGCGCTCCCGCCTGCTGGGGTGCCCACCTGCGGGCTGGGAGCAGGGCTTCGCCTCCCGCTCCATGGGCATCTCCAAATACGCTGCCGGACACCTACCACGCCGGCACCAAGAGGAGCTGCTCCCTCCTGACGGAGTCGCTCTCCTCAGAGTGGGGACCCCGGGGCGCTCTGGCCCTGGCAGGTCACCACGGGGACGCCCCTCTCACAATGGCCTTGTGGGCACGATGCCACCGCCATCACAGAGCCCTGGCCGTCGCCGTGGGGACCTGCATGGCCTTGCGTGGGCAGTCACTCACGGGGACTCCCCATCACTGCGCCTTTGCCTCCAGCCCTCTGGGCCCAGTTCCTGAGCCCACCTGGGAGCTGGTGTCTGGGGAGCAGGAGGAGTTTTCCTCTCCCCAGCTCGGTGTTCCCCCCGTGCCTTGCAGAGGCGGCTCTTCTCCTTGCCTCCCTGCCTCCCTGGCCCCTCGCAGTCCCTGGGCAGGCCCCCATGTACGTGCTGGCCCACGCTCAGCATGGGGGGCCAGGTCTCACAGGGTGCCTCGGAAGAGACCCTCTCGGCAGACCTGGCGTGCGGCCAGCCCTGCTGGGAAAGCCCTGGGATGCCAAAGCGTGCCCAGACGCGGGGGAGCTCCGTCGGCACAGCGGCCCGGCCCAAGGGGAAGGAGGCACTGCAGCACGGCTGTGTGTCAGGCCTCTGCGATGGCCAGGCACAATCAAAACCTCTTTTTTTTAATGAAAACGCCATCTATCCATTGTGCCTCAAGACTGGTCGGATCGGGTTTTAATTGGTAATGAACTAAGAGGGAATAGGCCTTAGCCAGGATTGCCCTTTTAAGTCACTGAACCGTGACTAAAACCTTGCAATGCATTGCATAGCCTGTACCCACACACAACCCACCACAACTCCCCCCGCTTTCAGACTACCACTCTCACACCTAGAGTGCGGTAGAAGAGCTGCAAATGCCTAGCTCAAGGCTCCTAAACAGGACCTCTCACTGCTTAGGCCATGCTGTCCCTTCATCCGCTCTTGCCTCCAGCTTTCCTCATGCAACTGAGACGAGCAGAAGCTTATCCACTCCTTCCTTCTCGCACAAACTTTAAGCAATCTGCAGGCAATCGGAGCTCCCAGAGAGCCAAGCTGCTCCACAAACGCCAGCTCTCTTCCTGTTTGCTGACCAAGGGTAAGATTACACAGTTCTCACTACTACTAATTACACAGGGAATTTCTCCTAGAGCGCTGCCCTGGTGCTCACTTGGTATAACTGCCCCGCATTCATAATCCAGGGGAACGGCTCCTTGGGCAGGAATTGTTAGGGCAAATGCTGTTCAATTGCTTTTCAAATTGGCCCAAGTGACTTTCAGAGTGTTCCACAGGCCCTTATCCAACCGAACATTAGGGTATAGTTGAAAGATTAACAGAACTGGAATCATTGGTTCGTCTCCCTTTGCAGGAATTGGGAAGGGAACACAAACCCAACCATGCAAAGTATTTACATCTTGGGTATCTTGGATTAGTCAAAGAAACGACGACTCCTATTGCCCCAAACGTTTCTATCAAGAGCTACCTTACACAAGTTAAGATCTAGGTCTAAGAGTAGAAGCTGACTGAGATACAGACGGCAGCTTCTCCAGCGGGTGATCTGTGTTCCTCGGAAGAGGAGCTGTCTTTTCCTCTGGCGGTGGAACTCTCTTGCACTGTGATGCACGAACGCAGTTAGGCAAGTCCCTGCACTTCACTGCACTGGTAGTGATGAGCAGCACTTGCTAAGGTCCTTTCCACCGCGGCTGCAAGACATTCTTCCACTGGAGCACTTGAATAACCGCCCAGGCTCCTGCTTCTAGGGAATGGCAAGGCTCAACAGGTGGTTCTGGTAAAGCCTAGAGTACCTGGGCATGGAGAGATCTTAGGCATTTCATGGAGGCTCTACAGTAATTCAGTAATACCTCAGCAGCTAGTTGCAAATTCGTTTGAAACAAACTGAAGCTACATTGAAAAGTCTCTCTCGCTCTCTCCACACAGACACACACACACAGACACACAGACACACACACAGACACACACAGACACACACACACACACAGAGTACAACATTCAAACTGCATTTCCTTGTGATGCCATGATGCAAGCAGAAAAGAGTTCTTCATCCAAAACCCAGCTGCATTACAACAGTCTTCTGGCAGCATGGTTTGCTGTACTGCAAGATACAGTCTTCTCAGTAGTACTTCATTTGTTAGTTATCACCTGAACCACTTTTCAGCAAGAGTGGCGATAGCTACATGCAGATGTTATCATTGTGAAAGCTGTGATGCACCTTTGGGGACACCAGCTCCTGCAAGTCACTTGAGTCTAAGGATGACAATGAAAAGTTTTAGTTTGAAGTGTCTGCCCTATTGTCCACCACACAGTCTGAGACTGTGCACTACAGAAATGCAGTTTATATACTGAAATTCAGTGCTAGGTGGAGGATTAGGTAAACAAATGAACTGTCACTCAGTGATCAGTAGTGTGCTCCAGTTTAAATACAGTACAAGGCTGATTTTTTTCATATTAACACTTGTTTGAGAGAAAGGGGGACAAAGATCTGTTTCAGTGTTTGTCGCCTACCCAGTTTTATCAGCTTGAGAACTGACTGCTGAGAAAAAAACTATCCCTCAGTAGTACGGTAGGGGAGCGTTCAAATAATCCAAGACTTGAATTTACTCTTATTTTAACAAGCTCCAAAGCTAAGGCAGAAGTTTTGGCTCTGGTCTCTCCCCTTCCCAGACACGAGGTTAGAGCCATAGAAGTGTCTAAATTTGCAGTGCTTCCCTGTGCCAAAGCCTAGACCTTTCGGGTGCGAGTCACTACCACAGTCCTGCCCCATTACCACTGCCATCATGGAATAGTTTGTCAGACTCAGCCACTTCAGTTTTTGAGACTATTTAGAGAGGAGCCTAGGAAGTTACACCAAGCAGTTCTCCATTACTCACTAAATGCTAACTCTCTATTCAGAGAGTCCCAGCACAGGAGCAAGGCAAGCGTCTTTTGCAGCTGCCGTTCCAGCTCTGACTTTCCAAAAGGAGGAAAAAACACATTGACGGTTCACATCAAGCCTCCTAGCTCCTTAAAAGCTAGGTTTGTTTTGGTTTTCTTTCTGTTTGTTTTTTAAAAAGGACACACACTGCACCTTCCACTACCTTAGACTACTGAACTACGTTCCTAAGTAATGTTGCTGCCTGCTGCTCAGCCTCTCTGTTCTGAACTCTTACAGAGCTCTTGATGCAGCTTCCTGACACCTGCCCTCAGCTACAACTAACTGTTAACATCTTCAGTGCCAACAGAAAAAGGAAAGGCCATCATTTGAAGAAGCACACTTCTGATGCCCGTTTTCATTTGACGACCTTCCCCTTGCACAGGAAATTAAGCAGCAATAAATATCTAGCTCCTGTGTCGGTCAAGAAGAAACCTGGAAGAATAAAGCCATATGGGTCTATGACATCATTTGGTCATAGCTTTTTTATTCCATACAGCTAGTATTAATCACAATTGCCAGTTTCTTTAGGAGTACATCAAATTTTCTGGAAGAGATGGAGAAACATTCCTCCAGTGTCTGCAGATACACGCTGTCCACATCATTGAGAACGGGAGCTGCTAAAGAATCAGCCACCAAAGTCAGCTGAACCGCTGCGCTCCCCTTGCTAAGGAATGCTGGTTTTAAGGGGGCAGCAGCGTCACAGGGGTTAAAAGACCTACGGCGCGTTCTCGTTCTCCGTGGAGGAAGAGGTTTGTATGGCACATAAGGAGCAGCAGCAAGGAGCGCCCCATCCCTCAGAACAACCACGCAGTCAGCGCACCTGGGCTCAGAGTCACACAAGCCAGGCTTACACAGAGCACACTGATGAGAGTTTTGTCAGCCAGAGCATCCAGGCTGCTTGCTGATTAGCCCCGTTGTGCGCAACAAACGCCTAAGGCCAGCCAAAGCCAGAGACACCTCGTGCAACACTGCAGTTTTCTTCAGCAGCCAAAGAGCCCCAAACTGGCGCCAAAGCCCTCCTCGCTAGTCACAGTATGTTTGGGATCGTCCGGGCGTTTTCACAGATCTCGGCGTAGCGCCCGGCCCCACTCCGCTGCCGGGGGCTCCGGCGGCGCGGGCGGCCGCTCCCCGCCCCGCCCCCGCCCCTGAGGAGGTGCCACGCAGCGCGGGTGGGGGGGAAGCGGGCCGCGGCCGTTGCGGGGGTGGGGGGGCGGGGGGACGGACGCCGGCTCGCGCCGCGGCCGTTGGGCGGGCTGGGGCAGAAGCCGCCGCTGTTGCCATGGCAGCGGCCAACGCGCTGGGAGGCGCCTGCCCGCCCGCGGCGCCTTGGCGGGATGCGGCCCTGCTAGGGCTCCTCTCAAATGTACTACTATTTTCTCTCAATCAAAAGTTCCTTCTAAAGGCAATTCGGTACTGGAAACATCCTTATTGCAGAAATTCCACTTATTAAGATAGCTGCAGGTTTTAGGAGAGTAGCGAGTATATGGCTAAGGTCAGGGTTTGGTGCCTGGTGGTGGATGCCGCTCTGCCAATGTCAGTCCATCCTTGCTGGAGAAACGCGACCCTCCCTCGCAGGGTGGCTTTCCTGTGCCTGCTCCCTTCCCGTTTCTCAGGCTGCTTTGCTTTCTTTAGCCCAGGCCACGCTGTGTCATTGCAATGAAGCCTTGCCAGCCTGTTGTGTTGCTACCTGTGCGTGTGGGCAAAAGTGAGAGGCTGAAGCCGTGGAGGGGCCTTGGATCTCCCAGGGCAGTAGGGTGGTCCAAGACTGGAGCAGGGGCCCGGGCTCATGGGGCAATCTGTCCTTGTGGACAGCCACACCTCGATAGTGCCAGGCCCAGGGAAAGCTGAGCTGGCAGCAGGAGGCTGGAGCAGAGATGCCCAGAAGCCCCTTCCCGCCCCAGCTGCTCCGTGTTTCTGTAGCTCAGTGAATGGGTTTGTCTCCAGCTCTGTCTGGCTTCACTGGCATTGCGTGCACTGGTCTGCCTCTTGAGAGGTCGCTGATGCAAAGTAACAAGTTCCCAAGTTTTTATTCCAAGCAGGAAATGGCCATAGCCTGACGAGTGTTTGCGCGCACGTCCATGTGTGTGTGTGAGGTCACACGTGTGTGGGAGTTGGTCCTTGAAGGTCCCTGTCTCTGGCAGGGTTGTGGGGTCTCCCAAATGGCGGGAGTGCCCTGCGGCAGTATTTGTGTCGCGCCTTCCCACTACTCTCTGCGTGCCTTTGGGTGTTCCCCGGGGTCCTCCCTGGGCCTTGGGGTGCTTCCAAGGGCCCTCCATGTGCCTTTCAGGGCACTCAAGGGCCCTCTCTGTGGGCATATGGTCTCCCCCAGGACCTTCTGTGTGATTTTTGGTATGCCCCAGGGCTCTCCCTGTTCCTTTCGGTGCAACCCAGGACACTCAGTGTGCATTTTGAAGCACCTCAGGCACTCCATATGCCCTGTGGGTGTGCTGTAGCAGCCTCCTTGTGCCTTTGGGCGCACCCCAGGACCCTCTATTTGGCCAGGGTGGTTCCAAGGGCCCTCCGCGGGCCTTTCAGTGCATCCAAGGGCTCCCCTTGTGCCTTTAGACACCCCCTAGGGCCCTCGGTGCTCCTTTTGGTGCAGGCCAGGACCTTCCATGTGCCTTTGAGCGTGCCCCAGGGTATTCCATTTTCCATTTAGTGTGCCCCAAGAGCATCTCCGTGTGCCTTTCAGTGCACCCCTAGACGCCTCCCTGTGCCTTTGGGTGTGCCCCAAGGCCCTCCATGTCCTGTTCAGTGGGCCCCAGGGCCCTGCACGTGCTGTTCAGCACACCCCATGCCCTCCGTGGGCCTTTCTTCATGCCCAGGGCCCTCTGTGTGCCTTGGGGTGCACCCCATAAACTTCCATGTCTCCTTTGGTAACACTCGAAACTTTGAACAAAGCTATTCAAATAAATAGGGGTACTAGCTTGGCTCTGCTGTTTGCGTTGCAGCCACCAGGGCAGCTACGTGCAGGCAGAGTCCACAAATGTTGTCACTATAAATGATAAGTACACCACATTTTTGCCTGATACAGGAGCACGAGTTTTAACGATAGATCAGCATACCTATGAAGGTAAAGCTCCTTTAAAGAAACAAGCGATATCAGTAGTAGGTGTCAATGGTGCAGTTAGCACTTCTGCAGCTGTAGGGGCTAAATTAATATTGTCCAATGTCTGTACCATAAGACACTTGTCATGGGGCAAAATGAATAGTCTGGGAATGGATCTTCTGAAAGGACAGTCTTGGATAGATAGCTGGGGTAAGTGGGAAACTGGTCATCCTCCAGTTACAGGAAAAGCAGATCTCCATATGATTAAGCCTATAAATGTGCTACAAACAGCAGCCCCCACCCCATGCCTAATACCAAACCAGTTAACATTCCTCAGTGTCAGCTGCCTGCTCCTGCCATAAAACCTGTGACAGAAGTAATCAAACAATTATATATTCCATATATAAATATATGCCATAGAACAGCCCAATACAGCCCGTTAAAAAAACAGGTGGGATGTAGCACTTGACTATTCACTCTAGGGCTTTAGATAAAGCTACTGGCCTTTTCACAGCTGCTGTTTCTAGCATTGTAGATAGAGTTAATACAACAAATGAATGTGCCTGGGACTGGGACGGTGAGACAAAAGAAGGGGTATGGTTCGCAGGCGGGAGTGCCAAGTGAGTGGGGAAACAGTGGAGAGGCAAAGCTAGAGCTATGCTGGTAGAGACTAGAGAAGCTTTTGCTGACTAAATCAATGGCTGGGCCCAGCTGGCAGAGCTTAGAGCTGTGGAAATGTCCCTGGAGCAAGGAGCCACTTGTGTCTACGCGGGCTCAAATGCTGTAGGGGCCAGTGCCACCCAGTGGCTAGAGAACTGTGCGGAAAACAATTAGCAAGTAAATGGTACAGGCACACGGGGAAAAACACCCTGGGAAAAGATTTACGATATAGCTTAATCTGAGAACATATCCATAGGACATGTATGTGCCTGCCAAAAACCTTAAAACCTTGAGACAAAGTGGAATTAGATGGCTGATCATCTGGCTAGAATAAACATATTACAAAAATCTGAGGCAGGATGGCTGGGTAAATGGTTACACGAATAGTTAGGACACACTGGGAGTTACGATTTATTTTAACAGGCTGCAAGGAGAGGATGGCCTGTGACAAAAGCTCTGGCAAAGCAAATTGTAGACGCCTGCCGTTTTTGCCAAACAACGTGGTACAGTACCCGTCAAACAACAGTTTGCCAGTCTTAGGGAAGGTGAACTACTCTGGGAAACTTGGCAAGTAGATTATGTTGTGCCGCTAAAGCAAACAGCTGAAGGCTGGAAATACATCCTTACAGGAGCAAAAATAATCAGCAGTATAGGGAATGCGTACCCCATCCGAGCTGCAACTGGTCTAGCAACTGCTGCTGGTTTAAACCAGTGGTTTGCTACTTTTCTCTTGCCCGCAGAAATACAATCTGATAATGGATCCTATTTTAAGAATAAAGAAGTGCAAACTTGGTGTGCTTCAAATGGAGTACAGTGGACTTCTTTGCACCTACCGTATTGACCTCAAAGCAATGGGGTAGTAGAAAGATGGAATCGACTAGTGAAACAACAGCTACACGAGAGTGAATCTATTAGTACCTCTAAGTGGGGATGCCATTTGTGGGAAGCTGTAAGACAGCTAAATAAGCAACAAACTCCCATGGGAAGTCCCATAGATAAGGGGTTCATGTCAGTAGCTGCACGAATTCCTGCTAGAACAGAAGTGAAACCCTATTGAAGTCCTGGAGGTGAAGTTGTGGTTAAACATCCAACTCAGAGATGGATCTGGGTGACTCTTGTTTTACAAAGGAAAAGGAGTAGGGGATGCTGTAGACACTAGAGGGAGTAAATTAGCCCTAACTGAGGCTTGGATTATGTCCAAGACCTAGGTGTCTTCTCTTGCAGGAAAAGGTGCTGTTAGCTTATCACCGTGGGAATACTGGAATAACTGGAACGTACACCCCAAACCTGTCTTTAACAGGTTCCGCCTTTTCACTTTGCCCATGGAACAACTCGAGTATTAAAGATCAGTCACAACCCATCTTTAGAACTACGTTTACAGGAGGAATACAAGCTGTGATAGCACTAGGTCAAGGACTGACAGTAGGCAATAATGGTACACTATCCCTAAGATCTAAAGTTAAGGTAAATGTAACTCTATGGGATAACGCTGGACGGGAAGCTGCACGTGGCTCTGACAATAGAGTGAAATGGCTACTACAGGCATTTTAAGGCAACATTTGCCATTGTAATGTGGCATATGTTTTTGACCAAATCACCAAGCAGACTTACTGCATGACTTCTCATGTGACTGAACAAAAGATGTGTTGTTTTGCACTGTTTCATACCTCAGTAGTAATTGGAGTAACCTTTCCTCAGCTAGACAGCTTTCTCAAACAAAACACCAAAGTTACTCAACATCGGTATGAAGCTGGAAAACACTTGGAAGAAAAAGGAGTAAAAATGATATATGATACTAACGAACTGCTTTGGTTAGCAGAAGTTGAAACCAGTCTTACTGAACATCATTGGCGTGATATCTTGAAAGGCTGCTCAGCAAAAGCTACCAGCATATTGTGACTGATGTTACATCCTATGCTCATACTGTTAATAATCACTGTATCGTTATTTGTTGCAACCTTGATGTTGATCTGTTATCTTAAAAATTGAGTAGTACACATGCATGAAATATTAACTCAAGTTCAATCACATACAAAACTACTGTAAATTACTGTTTTCCCATATATATTTATGTTCTTCCCCTCACGGTGCACAGGCAAGAGGGCTGGTCATTCATACGATGAATGGATTAAGCTCACTGTGCAATGCCAGTAATCGTTAAATGTTGGTCTGAGCAAGGGGCGGAATGTGACGAACACATAAACCCCTGCAGTGGAAGAAGGGTCAGAGGAGATGGGCAAGGGCGAGGTGCCCATGAAGCTCAGGGAAGAATGTAGGGAGTGACTGACCACAGCTGTTGCAAGGAAAGCTGAATTTATCTCAACACAAAGGGGACTAAGATGGCGGCCTTTGTTTTGGATAAACAGCTGTGTCAGTTGAGTGGCTCAGCTGACTATATCACAGTGGAGTGGATCAGCTGGTTGGGTAAATGTTTCTCCCTGAGTTCATCAAAAGAGTGTGACTGTCTCCTGGAGCTGGACAGACCAGCATGGGGGGGAGTGCATGCATGGCTCAGCCCAACACAGAGTATAAAACTGAGCAACTAGCAAAAGACTTTTGAAGAGAGCAATGGACTTGAGCGGCTTTCAACCCACGTATTGCGTCCCTGGGGACACCCAGCGTTGTGATGGTGAACAAATCATAGAGACCGGTAATGGGAATGACATTTGTGAGCCCCAGCGCTGCCTATAGAAGAGCCTAGATGACCCCGTGGGTGCATTAACTGCCTCATCTGCCAAAGCAGCCATGTGCCGTCGCAGGCACTGCCTCAGGCCGCGAGCCGGACACTCACTCTTGCATGCTTCCCCAGCAGTGCCAGGCAGCAGAGCAGCGATCCTCGTTGGCACTAGGGCTGCCTTTCCAGGAGGTGAAGTGCTCCTGCATGTGAGACACCCAGGCGGGAGAGCTGCATGCCCCAAGTCGAGAGCAGGAAGAATTGCTTATTCTCTTGTGACATCTGATAGCCCACCTCTGATAGCTGCCAAGGCCGTCAGGGACGCAGCTGCCTGCAGCTCATTCTTTCCATTCATGATTGTATCACAAACCATTTGGTGTCCATAACCTTAGCAGAGGCTGGCCCAGGCCTGAGCAGATCAAGTGTGACCAGCTCCTGCCCCAGTGGAAGCAGCTACCCCAGTGACCACCCTGCTGCTCCCAGCTCCTCTCCGCAAGGCCTCGAAGCTTGTGCTGATTACACTTGCATCCGGCCTGGAAGGTCAGAGAGACCTGTCTTGCTCTCCCTGCCCCTCATGGTGCTCTGTGAACCCACCCTGCTCTCCCCTTCCCTGTCTTTCCCTGAGTCCTGGACACACCGGGACGATGGTGCCCTTGAAACAGCCTGGGGCAATGCACCAGTGGGGCAAGAGTGACCACCTCTGCCCTTGCTAGGGAGCGCCAATGCATGCATATTACCTGTCATTGGAAGAAAGGCAATGGGAAGAAAGGCTGGCTCACTGGCAGGCTCAAAGGCTGCGCTCAGGCTGGCCATGCTTGGCCATGAGCTTGGGCTGACGGTTAAGGAGCCTTTGTTGGTACATGTACAATGGTTTGAGCTGTCACCATCAGAGTGCAAAGGGAGTTTGCTCATTTCTCTCTGTGATGGTACGCACCCTTACTGGGGGCTGCCCTGACAGCAGCACTGCTCTGAGGTGGGCAGCGGGTACGGTGGCTTTTGGAACCAGAGCCCTCATGTCCCCATGTTATGGGGGATGAAGCCTGCGGAAAGATCGTTCCAGCCAGAGCTCAAATCAGTTCTGCCAGAGCTCAAATCCCTCAGAGGAGTAACTGCTAAGGAAGCTGGGGAGATTGGAGCTAATCTCAAGCTAAATCACACCTTGCTTGTGAGTCTCAATCTCGCTGTGGGTACAATGCCAAGAGCAGCGATGAGGAGTGTGGGTACTTGAACACGCGAAATCATCAGGTCACAAACTCTTGTCTGAAAGGTAGAGATCTCTTGGCAAATTTATTGCAAGCAGGAAATGGCTGTAGCCGGACGAGTTTCTGTGTGCGAGTCCGTGTGCCTGGGGCTTTGTCCTTGAAGACCCCTGTCTCTGGCAGGGTTGTTGGTCTCCCTAGTGGCAGCAGTGTTCTGGGGCAGTATTTCTGTCGCCCCCAGGACAGAGCGTGGCTCTGGCTGCCCATCTAAGCTGGCAGGTCCTCCTTACGTGCCATGAGCTGAGGCTGGAAGTGGCAGGTGCTCTGGGGCGAGCTGAACGCCTCCAGCATGATCGCGTGCGTCTCTGTTGCTCTCCCTCCTTGTGCTCCACATCGACAGGGCCAGCTGCAATGTCAGGGGAGGCACCTGGCACTTGCGTCCCGGCCCCGTCCCTCTCGCTGCCCCCTGAGACAGCTGCAGGAAAAAGCTCTGCGCAGAGCCCGAAGCAGTGTCGTGAGGAGCGAGGGTCGTTGCCTGGGAGCCGGTGGGTCTGGAAGAGCAGCGATGGCTGTGGGAGGAAGGAGAGCCGTGGGTGAGGGGCTGTGCGAGCGCAGGGCAAGCACCTGCTGCCCCCCGCCACCAAGGGCTTTCCCAAGACGTTGTGGCTTAGTGCAGCTGGCCTCAGTGCCCCTTGCTGGGCCGGGCCAGGCCAGGCCTTCTGCCCACAGAATGGCTCTCGACTCGCATACGTACCTGGGTCACCCTCTGGCGTGTCTCTGGAGGAGGAGGATGAATTTGCATCCACTTTGTGCTCTGAGGGAAACTGCAAGGGGAGAGAAAAAAAGCAGAGGTGAGTGCCATCAGCTCACAAAGCTCAGGGGACTGGTGGCCTGGCATGAACGGGGGAAAATGGTACACGGCGTGGGGATGCTGCGAATGGCCGCGAATGGCCGCGGGAAGGGTCCTGTGACTGGTGGGCCAACGGGACGAGGCTTGTGATGGGGCTGTAACAGCAAGGCTGGGCCGGAGGCCGTAAAGAGCAGGGGGGCAAACGGCGCCAGAGGAAGGGGGCTGGCAGGGTGGGTGTGGGAGATGGCTGCTGCTGTGGCCGGCCCTTTCCCTCCTCGCTCTGCATCCATCCCCCAGCTAGAACGCAGTGCAGGGCGTGGAGGTGTCAGTCCTTGTGCCTTAGGTGGGCTGGAAAGGAGAGCACCAGGCATCTCCCCACCATGCGCACCCCAGGTGGGCCGGAAAGGAGAGCACCATGCATCTCCCCACCATGCGCACCCCAGGTGGGCCTCACACATCTGCTCCCTTTGATGGTCAGTGCCGGCCACCTGCTCCTTGCTCACCCGGTGCGGAGGGCCTCCAGCCAAGGGAGAAGCTGCTGGCTTTGCTTCTGGGGAGCCTGACGTGGGGAGAGGCGCGCTGGTCTCCTCTTGCCGAGAGCCTCCGGCCAAGGGTGAATCTTCTGCCTCGGCTCCTGTGGCCACTGCTTGGGGGAGAGGCGCGCACTGCGGGTTGCCGGCTGCCTCTCTGTCAGCATCTGTGGCCTCGCTGTCAAGCAAGCAGGGCACGTCCTCGTTGTGGCGCATGTGCGTCGGCACCATTAGGCTCTGGAGGCTCGGTCGGACCCAGATCACACGGATAGAGGCAGATTCCTCCAGCTGCTGCTCTTCTGGCAGGTCTTTGTCAGCATCCTGCTGCCTCGCTTCCTCCTCTGTGGATCCGCCTTGCTCTTCCTGCAGCGCTGCCCGGACTCTGGTCCCTGCCGCTTCCTCCCGCTCCTCCTTCAGAGGCTGCTGTTGTGGGCCCCTTGCTGTTGGTGGCCGTGCTGGCCCTGGCCTTCTGCCTCTGCCCAGGAAAGCTGGCATGCTTGCCCCCACGAGCATGGGGAGCAGGTCCTTGCTGAGGCACCGGGGCTGTACTTTTGGCACGTGGCGCCATCTGGTCCTGGGCTGTGCTTGGCAGGGGTGCCGAACTGAGCATGTGTGCCAACAGCCCCTGCGGTGCAGCCACGCTGAGCTCCTCCGCAGCTTCATCCGTGCACGGCAGCGCCGGACACCTCTCCTGCTCATGTCCACGGCTAAGTGCAAGGCTGCAGAAACGAGCGAGTCGACTGCGTGCTCCGGAGAGGCAGCAGATGGTATGGGGCTGTGTGGAGCGGGGCCTGGGCTCTCAGCCCTCCCTGCGATGTGCAGGTCATGGAGGGCCTGACAAAGGGCGGCCAAATCAGGCAGGGAAGACGATGAGGAGTCGGCTTGGGCCATTTCCCTGTGGGGCCCGGCAACGCCTTCTTCTGCAGAGCCGTGCAGTACCTCAGGGAAGGAGAGGCTGGAGCTGGGGCTGGGGCTCTCGCTGCTGGTGAGTCCAGCCTCCTCTGCCATGTCCCTGCCACTGGTCTCCAACTGCAGGCGATCGTCTGCGGCAGAAGATGGTGTTTCCCCGTGTGATGTCCCAGCAAGAGGCGCTTGCACGCTGGGAGGCTGCAGGTCTCCGCTCTTTGATGCTGAGGACTCGCTCAGGACTGAGTCGTGGCTGTGCACCCTCGCGTTGCGGGCCTGTGGCAGACTTGGCAGCACGGGGTATCTTGTCCAGGACTTGTCCCATTCCGTGGATGCTGGGCCACTTTGGCTTGCCCCTTCAGCAGTGCTCTGGGCTCCCTGGAGAAGGGAGTGTCCTGAAGGCTGCTGGCTGATCGGGGGAAGAGTGATCCTGCTGCCGTGGCCTTGCGATGGCCTTGGTGTTGCCAGTGCTGCTCTGGAAGAGCTAGGCCTGGCCTCTGGCGTGGCGGGGAAACGCTCTTCCCTTGCCCTGGTGAGAGCAGAAGCACCCTGCTCGAGTAGTCGAAGGGGAGCACCACTACCAAGTGGGAGGTTTTCCCTGCTGTCATCTTCGGTGAAGTTCTCAGCAGGCCATTGAGGTGCATCAGGCCTGCCTCTGGCAGAGCATCCCGAGGATGTTGGCAGAGCGGGCAGCTTGAGTTGACTTGGAGATGCTGCCGTCTGACCTCTACCTGTGCGCAGCGACACATCTGCCTGGGCTGCTGCCCTGGTGGGGAGAGGCAGCAAGCATGGCACAAGTGGCACCTCTTCACTTGTAAAACTCCCGCAGGGCAGGGCCTCCGCGCGCTCCACCCTGACCGTCTGCAACAGAAGGCAAGGAGAAAGGCCGAGTTACTGCGGTGCTTTCTCCCACGTGCTCCTTCCTTCCCTCCCAGCTGGCAAACCTCCCTGCTGGGAGCCCCAGTGGCAGCGCTCACCCACGCAGGCGGCTGCCACCCTGCTCCCAGCTGCTGGCTGGGGAGGGGGCTGGTCAGTGCTGGGCAAGGGACAGGCAAAGGCAGCGCCCACAGGGAGCCCCGTGGCGTGTCCTTGCAGAGTGCCGTGCGGAGCCGGTGGTCGGCCTGCCGGGCGGCAGGGACCTCCTGTTCCCTCCCAGCACCTGCCGCCTGCTTCTCGGCAGCTCCGGGCAGTCAGCAAGAGGCTTTGCCAGCGCCTCTGGTCAGCTCGGTACCTTTGTGCTGCTGTTTTCAGAGTCCTGTGAGCTCTCCGGGCGGGACAGCGGAGGCAGCCTGTCCCTCTGGTGGGACGAAGCCGAGCTCTGGCTCCGCTGCATCGCTGCGGGTGGCTCCTGGTGGCCCACCTGTGAGGAGAAGGAGGTGCGTGCTGGAAGCGGCTGTGATGGCACAAGCGGCCCCTGAAGTGCAGGAAACCCCAGCCCCGTTTCAAAGGGAAGCTCATGGCCAAGCACGGCCAGCCTGAGCGCGGCCCAGAGCTGCTCTCTGCCTCTCAGCGCAGAGCTGCAGGGGCTGTGTGTGGCTTGGGGCACCCACTGCGTCAGCTCTGCCCGAGAGAAAATCCCCAGGGCCCCGAGGAAACACGCCCTTGCCGCAGGAGCTCAGGGCTGGCCGTCTCGCACCAGCTCCCCTTCCCCACCGTCCTTGTGCTCTGCGTGCGGGTCCCACGCCTGCTGCCTCCTCTCCCTCCAGCCCCATGGCTCACCTCGCTGCGCTCCCGCCTGCTGGGGTGCCCACCTGCGGGCTGGGAGCAGGGCTTCGCCTCCCGCTCCATGGGCATCTCCAAATACGCTGCCGGACACCTACCACGCCGGCACCAAGAGGAGCTGCTCCCTCCTGACGGAGTCGCTCTCCTCAGAGTGGGGACCCCGGGGCGCTCTGGCCCTGGCAGGTCACCACGGGGACGCCCCTCTCACAATGGCCTTGTGGGCACGATGCCACCGCCATCACAGAGCCCTGGCCGTCGCCGTGGGGACCTGCATGGCCTTGCGTGGGCAGTCACTCACGGGGACTCCCCATCACTGCGCCTTTGCCTCCAGCCCTCTGGGCCCAGTTCCTGAGCCCACCTGGGAGCTGGTGTCTGGGGAGCAGGAGGAGTTTTCCTCTCCCCAGCTCGGTGTTCCCCCCGTGCCTTGCAGAGGCGGCTCTTCTCCTTGCCTCCCTGCCTCCCTGGCCCCTCGCAGTCCCTGGGCAGGCCCCCATGTACGTGCTGGCCCACGCTCAGCATGGGGGGCCAGGTCTCACAGGGTGCCTCGGAAGAGACCCTCTCGGCAGACCTGGCGTGCGGCCAGCCCTGCTGGGAAAGCCCTGGGATGCCAAAGCGTGCCCAGACGCGGGGGAGCTCCGTCGGCACAGCGGCCCGGCCCAAGGGGAAGGAGGCACTGCAGCACGGCTGTGTGTCAGGCCTCTGCGATGGCCAGGCACAATCAAAACCTCTTTTTTTTAATGAAAACGCCATCTATCCATTGTGCCTCAAGACTGGTCGGATCGGGTTTTAATTGGTAATGAACTAAGAGGGAATAGGCCTTAGCCAGGATTGCCCTTTTAAGTCACTGAACCGTGACTAAAACCTTGCAATGCATTGCATAGCCTGTACCCACACACAACCCACCACAACTCCCCCCGCTTTCAGACTACCACTCTCACACCTAGAGTGCGGTAGAAGAGCTGCAAATGCCTAGCTCAAGGCTCCTAAACAGGACCTCTCACTGCTTAGGCCATGCTGTCCCTTCATCCGCTCTTGCCTCCAGCTTTCCTCATGCAACTGAGACGAGCAGAAGCTTATCCACTCCTTCCTTCTCGCACAAACTTTAAGCAATCTGCAGGCAATCTGAGCTCCCAGAGAGCCAAGCTGCTCCACAAACGCCAGCTCTCTTCCTGTTTGCTGACCAAGGGTAAGATTACACAGTTCTCACTACTACTAATTACACAGGGAATTTCTCCCAGAGCGCTGCCCTGGTGCTCACTTGGTATAACTGCCCCGCATTCATAATCCAGGGGAACGGCTTCTTGGGCAGGAATTGTTAGGGCAAATGCTGTTCAATTGCTTTTCAAATTGGCCCAAGTGACTTTCAGAGTGTTCCACAGGCCCTTATCCAACCGAACATTAGGGTATAGTTGAAAGATTAACAGAACTGGAATCATTGGTTCGTCTCCCTTTGCAGGAATTGGGAAGGGAACACAAACCCAACCATGCAAAGTATTTACATCTTGGGTATCTTGGATTAGTCAAAGAAACGACGACTCCTATTGCCCCAAACGTTTCTATCAAGAGCTACCTTACACAAGTTAAGATCTAGGTCTAAGAGTAGAAGCTGACTGAGATACAGATGGCAGCTTCTCCAGCGGGTGATCTGTGTTCCTCGGAAGAGGAGCTGTCTTTTCCTCTGGCGGTGGAACTCTCTTGCACTGTGATGCACGAACGCAGTTAGGCAAGTCCCTGCACTTCACTGCACTGGTAGTGATGAGCAGCACTTGCTAAGGTCCTTTCCACCGCGGCTGCAAGACATTCTTCCACTGGAGCACTTGAATAACCGCCCAGGCTCCTGCTTCTAGGGAATGGCAAGGCTCAACAGGTGGTTCTGGTAAAGCCTAGAGTACCTGGGCATGGAGAGATCTTAGGCATTTCATGGAGGCTCTACAGTAATTCAGTAATACCTCAGCAGCTAGTTGCAAATTCGTTTGAAACAAACTGAAGCTACATTGAAAAGTCTCTCTCGCTCTCTCCACACACACACACAGACACACACAGACACACACAGACACACACACACAGAGTACAACATTCAAACTGCATTTCCTTGTGATGCCATGATGCAAGCAGAAAAGAGTTCTTCATCCAAAACCCAGCTGCATTACAACAGTCTTCTGGCAGCATGGTTTGCTGTACTGCAAGATACAGTCTTCTCAGCAGTACTTCATTTGTTAGTTATCACCTGAACCACTTTTCAGCAAGAGTGGCGATAGCTACATGCAGATGTTATCATTGTGAAAGCTGTGATGCACCTTTGGGGACACCAGCTCCTGCAAGTCACTTGAGTCTAAGGATGACAATGAAAAGTTTTAGTTTGAAGTGTCTGCCCTATTGTCCACCACACAGTCTGAGACTGTGCACTACAGAAATGCAGTTTATATACTGAAATTCAGTGCTAGGTGGAGGATTAGGTAAACAAATGAACTGTCACGCAGTGATCAGTAGTGTGCTCCAGTTTAAATACAGTACAAGGCTGATTTTTTTCATATTAACACTTGTTTGAGAGAAAGGGGGACAAAGATCTGTTTCAGTGTTTGTCGCCTACCCAGTTTTATCAGCTTGAGAACTGACTGCTGAGAAAAAAACTATCCCTCAGTAGTACGGTAGGGGAGCGTTCAAATAATCCAAGACTTGAATTTACTCTTATTTTAACAAGCTCCAAAGCTAAGGCAGAAGTTTTGGCTCTGGTCTCTCCCCTTCCCAGACACGAGGTTAGAGCCATAGAAGTGTCTAAATTTGCAGTGCTTCCCTGTGCCAAAGCCTAGACCTTTCGGGTGCGAGTCACTACCACAGTCCTGCCCCATTACCACTGCCATCATGGAATAGTTTGTCAGACTCAGCCACTTCAGTTTTTGAGACTATTTAGAGAGGAGCCTAGGAAGTTACACCAAGCAGTTCTCCATTACTCACTAAATGCTAACTCTCTATTCAGAGAGTCCCAGCACAGGAGCAAGGCAAGCGTCTTTTGCAGCTGCCGTTCCAGCTCTGACTTTCCAAAAGGAGGAAAAAACACATTGACGGTTCACATCAAGCCTCCTAGCTCCTTAAAAGCTAGGTTTGTTTTGGTTTTCTTTCTGTTTGTTTTTTAAAAAGGACACACACTGCACCTTCCACTACCTTAGACTACTGAACTACGTTCCTAAGTAATGTTGCTGCCTGCTGCTCAGCCTCTCTGTTCTGAACTCTTACAGAGCTCTTGATGCAGCTTCCTGACACCTGCCCTCAGCTACAACTAACTGTTAACATCTTCAGTGCCAACAGAAAAAGGAAAGGCCATCATTTGAAGAAGCACACTTCTGATGCCCGTTTTCATTTGACGACCTTCCCCTTGCACAGGAAATTAAGCAGCAATAAATATCTAGCTCCTGTGTCGGTCAAGAAGAAACCTGGAAGAATAAAGCCATATGGGTCTATGACATCATTTGGTCATAGCTTTTTTATTCCATACAGCTAGTATTAATCACAATTGCCAGTTTCTTTAGGAGTACATCAAATTTTCTGGAAGAGATGGAGAAACATTCCT
Source organism: Apteryx mantelli (assembly GCF_036417845.1). Lineage (NCBI taxonomy): Eukaryota > Metazoa > Chordata > Aves > Apterygiformes > Apterygidae > Apteryx > Apteryx mantelli. The sequence goes on from NC_089990.1 coordinate 25,500,077, forward strand.
CCAGTGTCTGCAGATACACGCTGTCCACATCATTGAGAACGGGAGCTGCTAAAGAATCAGCCACCAAAGTCAGCTGAACCGCTGCGCTCCCCTTGCTAAGGAATGCTGGTTTTAAGGGGGCAGCAGCGTCACAGGGGTTAAAAGACCTACGGCGCGTTCTCGTTCTCCGTGGAGGAAGAGGTTTGTATGGCACATAAGGAGCAGCAGCAAGGAGCGCCCCATCCCTCAGAACAACCACGCAGTCAGCGCACCTGGGCTCAGAGTCACACAAGCCAGGCTTACACAGAGCACACTGATGAGAGTTTTGTCAGCCAGAGCATCCAGGCTGCTTGCTGATTAGCCCCGTTGTGCGCAACAAACGCCTAAGGCCAGCCAAAGCCAGAGACACCTCGTGCAACACTGCAGTTTTCTTCAGCAGCCAAAGAGCCCCAAACTGGCGCCAAAGCCCTCCTCGCTAGTCACAGTATGTTTGGGATCGTCCGGGCGTTTTCACAGATCTCGGCGTAGCGCCCGGCCCCACTCCGCTGCCGGGGGCTCCGGCGGCGCGGGCGGCCGCTCCCCGCCCCGCCCCCGCCCCTGAGGAGGTGCCACGCAGCGCGGGTGGGGGGGAAGCGGGCCGCGGCCGTTGCGGGGGTGGGGGGGCGGGGGGACGGACGCCGGCTCGCGCCGCGGCCGTTGGGCGGGCTGGGGCAGAAGCCGCCGCTGTTGCCATGGCAGCGGCCAACGCGCTGGGAGGCGCCTGCCCGCCCGCGGCGCCTTGGCGGGATGCGGCCCTGCTAGGGCTCCTCTCAAATGTACTACTATTTTCTCTCAATCAAAAGTTCCTTCTAAAGGCAATTCGGTACTGGAAACATCCTTATTGCAGAAATTCCACTTATTAAGATAGCTGCAGGTTTTAGGAGAGTAGCGAGTATATGGCTAAGGTCAGGGTTTGGTGCCTGGTGGTGGATGCCGCTCTGCCAATGTCAGTCCATCCTTGCTGGAGAAACGCGACCCTCCCTCGCAGGGTGGCTTTCCTGTGCCTGCTCCCTTCCCGTTTCTCAGGCTGCTTTGCTTTCTTTAGCCCAGGCCACGCTGTGTCATTGCAATGAAGCCTTGCCAGCCTGTTGTGTTGCTACCTGTGCGTGTGGGCAAAAGTGAGAGGCTGAAGCCGTGGAGGGGCCTTGGATCTCCCAGGGCAGTAGGGTGGTCCAAGACTGGAGCAGGGGCCCGGGCTCATGGGGCAATCTGTCCTTGTGGACAGCCACACCTCGATAGTGCCAGGCCCAGGGAAAGCTGAGCTGGCAGCAGGAGGCTGGAGCAGAGATGCCCAGAAGCCCCTTCCCGCCCCAGCTGCTCCGTGTTTCTGTAGCTCAGTGAATGGGTTTGTCTCCAGCTCTGTCTGGCTTCACTGGCATTGCGTGCACTGGTCTGCCTCTTGAGAGGTCACTGATGCAAAGTAACAAGTTCCCAAGTTTTTATTCCAAGCAGGAAATGGCCATAGCCTGACGAGTGTTTGCGCGCACGTCCATGTGTGTGTGTGAGGTCACACGTCTGTGGGAGTTGGTCCTTGAAGGTCCCTGTCTCTGGCAGGGTTGTGGGGTCTCCCAAATGGCGGGAGTGCCCTGCGGCAGTATTTGTGTCGCGCCTTCCCACTACTCTCTGCGTGCCTTTGGGTGTTCCCCGGGGTCCTCCCTGGGCCTTGGGGTGCTTCCAAGAGCCCTCCATGTGCCTTTCAGGGCACTCAAGGGCCCTCTCTGTGGGCATATGGTCTCCCCCAGGACCTTCTGTGTGATTTTTGGTATGCCCCAGGGCTCTCCCTGTTCCTTTCGGTGCAACCCAGGACACTCAGTGTGCATTTTGAAGCACCTCAGACACTCCATATGCCCTGTGGGTGTGCTGTAGCAGCCTCCTTGTGCCTTTGGGCGCACCCCAGGTCCCTCTATTTGGCCAGGGTGGTTCCAAGGGCCCTCCGCGTGCCTTTCAGTGCATCCAAGGGCTCCCCTTGTGCCTTTAGACACCCCCTAGGGCCCTCGGTGCTCCTTTTGGTGCAGGCCAGGACCTTCCATGTGCCTTTGAGCGTGCCCCAGGGTATTCCATTTTCCATTTAGTGTGCCCCAAGAGCATCTCCGTGTGCCTTTCAGTGCACCCCTAGACGCCTCCCTGTGCCTTTGGGTGTGCCCCAAGGCCCTCCATGTCCTGTTCAGTGGGCCCCAGGGCCCTGCACGTGCTGTTCAGCACACCCCATGCCCTCCGTGGGCCTTTCTTCATGCCCAGGGCCCTCTGTGTGCCTTGGGGTGCACCCCATAAACTTCCATGTCTCCTTTGGTAACACTCGAAACTTTGAACAAAGCTATTCAAATAAATAGGGGTACTAGCTTGGCTCTGCTCTTTGCGTTGCAGCCACCAGGGCAGCTACGTGCAGGCAGAGTCCACAAATGTTGTCACTATAAATGATAAGTACACCACATTTTTGCCTGATACAGGAGCACGAGTTTTAACGATAGATCAGCATACCTATGAAGGTAAAGCTCCTTTAAAGAAACAAGCAATATCAGTAGTAGGTGTCAATGGTGCAGTTAGCACTTCTGCAGCTGTAGGGGCTAAATTAATATTGTCCAATGTCTGTACCATAAGACACTTGTCATGGGGCAAAATGAATAGTCTGGGAATGGATCTTCTGAAAGGACAGTCTTGGATAGATAGCTGGGGTAAGTGGGAAACTGGTCATCCTCCAGTTACAGGAAAAGCAGATCTCCATATGATTAAGCCTATAAATGTGCTACAAACAGCAGCCCCCACCCCACGCCTAATACCAAACCAGTTAACATTCCTCAGTGTCAGCTGCCTGCTCCTGCCATAAAACCTGTGACAGAAGTAATCAAACAATTATATATTCCATATATAAATATATGCCATAGAACAGCCCAATACAGCCCGTTAAAAAAACAGGTGGGATGTAGCACTTGACTATTCACTCTAGGGCTTTAGATAAAGCTACTGGCCTTTTCACAGCTGCTGTTTCTAGCATTGTAGATAGAGTTAATACAACAAATGAATGTGCCTGGGACTGGGACGGTGAGACAAAAGAAGGGGTATGGTTCGCAGGCGGGAGTGCCCAGTGAGTGGGGAAACAGTGGAGAGGCAAAGCTAGAGCTATACTGGTAGAGACTAGAGAAGCTTTTGCTGACTAAATCAATGGCTGGGCCCAGCTGGCAGAGCTTAGAGCTGTGGAAATGTCCCTGGAGCAAGGAGCCACTTGTGTCTACGCGGGCTCAAATGCTGTAGGGGCCAGTGCCACCCAGTGGCTAGAGAACTGTGCGGAAAACAATTAGCAAGTAAATGGTACAGGCACATGGGGAAAAACACCCTGGGAAAAGATTTACGATATAGCTTAATCTGAGAACATATCCATAGGACATGTATGTGCCTGCCAAAAACCTTAAAACCTTGAGACAAAGTGGAATTAGATGGCTGATCATCTGGCTAGAATAAACATATTACAAAAATCTGAGGCAGGATGGCTGGGTAAATGGTTACACGAATAGTTAGGACACACTGGGAGTTACGATTTATTTCAACAGGCTGCAAGGAGAGGATGGCCTGTGACAAAAGCTCTGGCAAAGCAAATTGTAGACGCCTGCCGTTTTTGCCAAACAACGTGGTACAGTACCTGTCAAACAACAGTTTGCCAGTCTTAGGGAAGGTGAACTACTCTGGGAAACTTGGCAAGTAGATTATGTTGTCCCGCTAAAGCAAACAGCTGAAGGCTGGAAATACGTCCTTACAGGAGCAAAAATAATCAGCAGTATAGGGAATGCGTACCCCATCCGAGCTGCAACTGGTCTAGCAACTGCTGCTGGTTTAAACCAGTGGTTTGCTACTTTTCTCTTGCCCGCAGAAATACAATCTGATAATGGATCCTATTTTAAGAATAAAGAAGTGCAAACTTGGTGTGCTTCAAATGGAGTACAGTGGACTTCTTTGCACCTACCGTATTGACCTCAAAGCAATGGGGTAGTAGAAAGATGGAATCGACTAGTGAAACAACAGCTACACGAGAGTGAATCTATTAGTACCTCTAAGTGGGGATGCCATTTGTGGGAAGCTGTAAGACAGCTAAATAAGCAACAAACTCCCATGGGAAGTCCCATAGATAAGGGGTTCATGTCAGTAGCTGCACGAATTCCTGCTAGAACAGAAGTGAAACCCTATTGAAGTCCTGGAGGTGAAGTTGTGGTTAAACATCCAACTCAGAGATGGATCTGGGTGACTCTTGTTTTACAAAGGAAAAGGAGTAAGGGATGCTGTAGACACTAGAGGGAGTAAATTAGCCCTAACTGAGGCTTGGATTATGTCCAAGACCTAGGTGTCTTCTCTTGCAGGAAAAGGTGCTGTTAGCTTATCACCGTGGGAATACTGGAATAACTGGAACGTACACCCCAAACCTGTCTTTAACAGGTTCCGCCTTTTCACTTTGCCCATGGAACAACTCGAGTATTAAAGATCAGTCACAACCCATCTTTAGAACTACGTTTACAGGAGGAATACAAGCTGTGATAGCACTAGGTCAAGGACTGACAGTAGGCAATAATGGTACACTATCCCTAAGATCTAAAGTTAAGGTAAATGTAACTCTATGGGATAACGCTGGACGGGAAGCTGCACGTGGCTCTGACAATAGAGTGAAATGGCTACTACAGGCATTTTAAGGCAACATTTGCCATTGTAATGTGGCATATGTTTTTGACCAAATCACCAAGCAGACTTACTGCATGACTTCTCATGTGACTGAACAAAAGATGTGTTGTTTTGCACTGTTTCATACAGCAGTAGTAATTGGAGCAACCTTACCTCAGCTAGACAGCTTTCTCAAACAAAACACCAAAGTTACTCAACATCGGTATGAAGCTGGAAAACACTTGGAAGAAAAAGGAGTAAAAATGATATATGATACTAACGAACTGCTTTGGTTAGCAGAAGTTGAAACCAGTCTTACTGAACATCATTGGCGTGATATCTTGAAAGGCTGCTCAGCAAAAGCTACCAGCATATTGTGACTGATGTTACATCCTATGCTCATACTGTTAATAATCACTGTATCGTTATTTGTTGCAACCTTGATGTTGATCTGTTATCTTAAAAATTGAGTAGTACACATGCATGAAATATTAACTCAAGTTCAATCACATACAAAACTACTGTAAATTACTGTTTTCCCATATATATTTATGTTCTTCCCCTCACGGTGCACAGGCAAGAGGGCTGGTCATTCATACGATGAATGGATTAAGCTCACTGTGCAATGCCAGTAATCGTTAAATGTTGGTCTGAGCAAGGGGCGGAATGTGACGAACACATAAACCCCTGCAGTGGAAGAAGGGTCAGAGGAGATGGGCAAGGGCGAGGTGCCCATGAAGCTCAGGGAAGAATGTAGGGAGTGACTGACCACAGCTGTTGCAAGGAAAGCTGAATTTATCTCAACACAAAGGGGACTAAGATGGCGGCCTTTGTTTTGGATAAACAGCTGTGTCAGTTGAGTGGCTCAGCTGACTATATCACAGTGGAGTGGATCAGCTGGTTGGGTAAATGTTTCTCCCTGAGTTCATCAAAAGAGTGTGACTGTCTCCTGGAGCTGGACAGACCAGCATGGGGGGAGTGCATGCATGGCTCAGCCCAACACAGAGTATAAAACTGAGCAACTAGCAAAAGACTTTTGAAGAGAGCAATGGACTTGAGCGGCTTTCAACCCACGTATTGCGTCCCTGGGGACACCCAGCGTTGTGATGGTGAACAAATCATAGAGACCGGTAATGGGAATGACATTTGTGAGCCCCAGCGCTGCCTATAGAAGAGCCTAGATGACCCCGTGGGTGCATTAACTGCCTCATCTGCCAAAGCAGCCATGTGCCGTCGCAGGCACTGCCTCAGGCCGCGAGCCGGACACTCACTCTTGCATGCTTCCCCAGCAGTGCCAGGCAGCAGAGCAGCGATCCTCGTTGGCACTAGGGCTGCCTTTCCAGGAGGTGAAGTGCTCCTGCATGTGAGACACCCAGGCGGGAGAGCTGCATGCCCCAAGTCGAGAGCAGGAAGAATTGCTTATTCTCTTGTGACATCTGATAGCCCACCTCTGATAGCTGCCAAGGCCGTCAGGGACGCAGCTGCCTGCAGCTCATTCTTTCCATTCATGACGGTATCACAAACCATTTGGTGTCCATAACCTTAGCAGAGGCTGGCCCAGGCCTGAGCAGATCGAGTGTGACCAGCTCCTGCCCCAGTGGAAGCAGCTACCCCAGTGACCACCCTGCTGCTCCCAGCTCCTCTCCGCAAGGCCTCGAAGCTTGTGCTGATTACACTTGCATCCGGCCTGGAAGGTCAGAGAGACCTGTCTTGCTCTCCCTGCCCCTCATGGTGCTCTGTGAACCCACCCTGCTCTCCCCTTCCCTGTCTTTCCCTGAGTCCTGGACACACCGGGACGATGGTGCCCTTGAAACAGCCTGGGGCAATGCACCAGTGGGGCAAGAGTGACCACCTCTGCCCTTGCTAGGGAGCGCCAATGCATGCATATTACCTGTCATTGGAAGAAAGGCAATGGGAAGAAAGGCTGGCTCACTGGCAGGCTCAAAGGCTGCGCTCAGGCTGGCCATGCTTGGCCATGAGCTTGGGCTGACGGTTAAGGAGCCTTTGTTGGTACATGTACAATGGTTTGAGCTGTCACCATCAGAGTGCAAAGGGAGTTTGCTCATTTCTCTCTGTGATGGTACGCACCCTTACTGGGGGCTGCCCTGACAGCAGCACTGCTCTGAGGTGGGCAGCGGGTACGGTGGCTTTTGGAACCAGAGCCCTCATGTCCCCATGTTATGGGGGATGAAGCCTGCGGAAAGATCGTTCCAGCCAGAGCTCAAATCAGTTCTGCCAGAGCTCAAATCCCTCAGAGGAGTAACTGCTAAGGAAGCTGGGGAGATTGGAGCTAATCTCAAGCTAAATCACACCTTGCTTGTGAGTCTCAATCTCGCTGTGGGTACAATGCCAAGAGCAGCGATGAGGAGTGTGGGTACTTGAACACGCGAAATCATCAGGTCACAAACTCTTGTCTGAAAGGTAGAGATCTCTTGGCAAATTTATTGCAAGCAGGAAATGGCTGTAGCCGGACGAGTTTCTGTGTGCGAGTCCGTGTGCCTGGGGCTTTGTCCTTGAAGACCCCTGTCTCTGGCAGGGTTGTTGGTCTCCCTAGTGGCAGCAGTGTTCTGGGGCAGTATTTCTGTCGCCCCCAGGACAGAGCGTGGCTCTGGCTGCCCATCTAAGCTGGCAGGTCCTCCTTACGTGCCATGAGCTGAGGCTGGAAGTGGCAGGTGCTCTGGGGCGAGCTGAACGCCTCCAGCATGATCGCGTGCGTCTCTGTTGCTCTCCCTCCTTGTGCTCCACATCGACAGGGCCAGCTGCAATGTCAGGGGAGGCACCTGGCACTTGCGTCCCGGCCCCGTCCCTCTCGCTGCCCCCTGAGACAGCTGCAGGAAAAAGCTCTGCGCAGAGCCCGAAGCAGTGTCGTGAGGAGCGAGGGTCGTTGCCTGGGAGCCGGTGGGTCCGGAAGAGCAGCGATGGCTGTGGGAGGAAGGAGAGCCGTGGGTGAGGGGCTGGGCGAGCGCAGGGCAAGCACCTGCTGCCCCCCGCCACCAAGGGCGTTCCCAAGACGTTGTGGCTTAGTGCAGCTGGCCTCAGTGCCCCTTGCTGGGCCGGGCCAGGCCAGGCCTTCTGCCCACAGAATGGCTCTCGACTCGCATACGTACCTGGGTCACCCTCTGGCGTGTCTCTGGAGGAGGAGGATGAATTTGCATCCACTTTGTGCTCTGAGGGAAACTGCAAGGGGAGAGAAAAAAAGCAGAGGTGAGTGCCATCAGCTCACAAAGCTCAGGGGACTGGTGGCCTGGCATGAACGGGGGAAAATGGTACACGGCGTGGGGATGCTGCGAATGGCCGCGAATGGCCAAGGGAAGGGTCCTGTGACTGGTGGGCCAACGGGACGAGGCTTGTGATGGGGCTGTAACAGCAAGGCTGGGCCGGAGGCCGTAAAGAGCAGGGGGGCAAACGGCGCCAGAGGAAGGGGGCTGGCAGGGTGGGTGTGGGAGATGGCTGCTGCTGTGGCCGGCCCTTTCCCTCCTCGCTCTGCATCCATCCCCCAGCTAGAACGCAGTGCAGGGCGTGGAGGAGGTGTCAGTCCTTGTGCCTTAGGTGGGCTGGAAAGGAGAGCACCAGGCATCTCCCCACCATGCGCACCCCAGGTGGGCCGGAAAGGAGAGCACCAGGCATCTCCCCACCATGCGCACCCCAGGTGGGCCTCACACATCTGCTCCCTTTGATGGTCAGTGCCGGCCACCTGCTCCTTGCTCACCCGGTGCGGAGGGCCTCCAGCCAAGGGAGAAACTGCTGGCTTTGCTTCTGGGGAGCCTGACGTGGGGAGAGGCGCGCTGGTCTCCTCTTGCCGAGAGCCTCCGGCCAAGGGTGAATCTTCTGCCTCGGCTCCTGTGGCCACTGCTTGGGGGAGAGGCGCGCACTGCGGGTTGCCGGCTGCCTCTCTGTCAGTATCTGTGGCCTCGCTGTCAAGCAAGCAGGGCACGTCCTCGTTGTGGCGCATGTGCGTCGGCACCATTAGGCTCTGGAGGCTCGGTCGGACCCAGATCACACGGATAGAGGCAGATTCCTCCAGCTGCTGCTCTTCTGGCAGGTCTTTGTCAGCATCCTGCTGCCTCGCTTCCTCCTCTGTGGATCCGCCTTGCTCTTCCTGCAGCGCTGCCCGGACTCTGGTCCCTGCCGCTTCCTCCCGCTCCTCCTTCAGAGGCTGCTGTTGTGGGCCCCTTGCTGTTGGTGGCCGTGCTGGCCCTGGCCTTCTGCCTCTGCCCAGGAAAGCTGGCATGCTTGCCCCCACGAGCATGGGGAGCAGGTCCTTGCTGAGGCACCGGGGCTGTACTTTTGGCACGTGGCGCCATCTGGTCCTGGGCTGTGCTTGGCAGGGGTGCCGAACTGAGCATGTGTGCCAACAGCCCCTGCGGTGCAGCCACGCTGAGCTCCTCCGCAGCTTCATCCGTGCACGGCAGCGCCGGACACCTCTCCTGCTCATGTCCACGGCTAAGTGCAAGGCTGCAGAAACGAGCGAGTCGACTGCGTGCTCCGGAGAGGCAGCAGATGGTATGGGGCTGTGTGGAGCGGGGCCTGGGCTCTCAGCCCTCCCTGCGATGTGCAGGTCATGGAGGGCCTGACAAAGGGCGGCCAAATCAGGCAGGGAAGACGATGAGGAGTCGGCTTGGGCCATTTCCCTGTGGGGCCCGGCAACGCCTTCTTCTGCAGAGCCGTGCAGTACCTCAGGGAAGGAGAGGCTGGAGCTGGGGCTGGGGCTCTCGCTGCTGGTGAGTCCAGCCTCCTCTGCCATGTCCCTGCCACTGGTCTCCAACTGCAGGCGATCGTCTGCGGCAGAAGATGGTGTTTCCCCGTGTGATGTCCCAGCAAGAGGCGCTTGCACGCTGGGAGGCTGCAGGTCTCCGCTCTTTGATGCTGAGGACTCGCTCAGGACTGAGTCGTGGCTGTGCACCCTCGCGTTGCGGGCCTGTGGCAGACTTGGCAGCACGGGGTATCTTGTCCAGGACTTGTCCCATTCCGTGGATGCTGGGCCACTTTGGCTTGCCCCTTCAGCAGTGCTCTGGGCTCCCTGGAGAAGGGAGTGTCCTGAAGGCTGCTGGCTGATCGGGGAAAGAGTGATCCTGCTGCCGTGGCCTTGCGATGGCCTTGGTGTTGCCAGTGCTGCTCTGGAAGAGCTAGGCCTGGCCTCTGGCGTGGCGGGGAAACGCTCTTCCCTTGCCCTGGTGAGAGCAGAAGCACCCTGCTCGAGTAGTCGAAGGGGAGCACCACTACCAAGTGGGAGGTTTTCCCTGCTGTCATCTTCGGTGAAGTTCTCAGCAGGCCATTGAGGTGCATCAGGCCTGCCTCTGGCAGAGCATCCCGAGGATGTTGGCAGAGCGGGCAGCTTGAGTTGACTTGGAGATGCTGCCGTCTGACCTCTACCTGTGCGCAGCGACACATCTGCCTGGGCTGCTGCCCTGGTGGGGAGAGGCAGCAAGCATGGCACAAGTGGCACCTCTTCACTTGTAAAACTCCCGCAGGGCAGGGCCTCCGCGCGCTCCACCCTGACCGTCTGCAACAGAAGGCAAGGAGAAAGGCCGAGTTACTGCGGTGCTTTCTCCCACGTGCTCCTTCCTTCCCTCCCAGCTGGCAAACCTCCCTGCTGGGAGCCCCAGTGGCAGCGCTCACCCACGCAGGCGGCTGCCACCCTGCTCCCAGCTGCTGGCTGGGGAGGGGGCTGGTCAGTGCTGGGCAAGGGACAGGCAAAGGCAGCGCCCACAGGGAGCCCCGTGGCGTGTCCTTGCAGAGTGCCGTGCGGAGCCGGTGGTCGGCCTGCCGGGCGGCAGGGACCTCCTGTTCCCTCCTAGCACCTGCCGCCTGCTTCTCGGCAGCTCCGGGCAGTCAGCAAGAGGCTTTGCCAGCGCCTCTGGTCAGCTCGGTACCTTTGTGCTGCTGTTTTCAGAGTCCTGTGAGCTCTCCGGGCGGGACAGCGGAGGCAGCCTGTCCCTCTGGTGGGACGAAGCCGAGCTCTGGCTCCGCTGCATCGCTGCAGGTGGCTCCTGGTTGCCCACCTGTGGGGAGAAGGAAGTGCGTGCTGGAAGCGGCTGTGATGGCACAAGCGGCCCCTGAAGTGCAGGAAACCCCAGCCCCGTTTCAAAGGGAAGCTCATGGCCGAGCACGGCCAGCCTGAGCGCGGCCCAGAGCTGCTCTCTGCCTCTCGGCGCAGAGCTGCAGGGGCTGTGTGTGGCTTGGGGCACCCACTGCGTCAGCTCTGCCCGAGAGAAAATCCCCAGGGCCCCGAGGAAACACGCCCTTGCCGCAGGAGCTCAGGGCTGGCCGTCCCGCACCAGCTCCCCTTCCCCACCGTCCTTGTGCTCTGCGTGCGGGTCCCACGCCTGCTGCCTCCTCTCCCTCCAGCCCCATGGCTCACCTCGCTGCGCTCCCGCCTGCTGGGGTGCCCACCTGCGGGCTGGGAGCAGGGCTTCGCCTCCCGCTCCATGGGCATCTCCAAATACGCTGCCGGACACCTACCACGCCGGCACCAAGAGGAGCTGCTCCCTCCTGACGGAGTCGCTCTCCTCAGAGTGGGGACCCCGGGGCGCTCTGGCCCTGGCAGGTCACCACGGGGACGCCCCTCTCACAATGGCCTTGTGGGCACGATGCCACCGCCATCACAGAGCCCTGGCCGTCGCCGTGGGGACCTGCATGGCCTTGCGTGGGCAGTCACTCACGGGGACTCCCCATCACTGCGCCTTTGCCTCCAGCCCTCTGGGCCCAGTTCCTGAGCCCACCTGGGAGCTGGTGTCTGGGGAGCAGGAGGAGTTTTCCTCTCCCCAGCTCGGTGTTCCCCCCGTGCCTTGCAGAGGCGGCTCTTCTCCTTGCCTCCCTGCCTCCCTGGCCCCTCGCAGTCCCTGGGCAGGCCCCCATGTACGTGCTGGCCCACGCTCAGCATGGGGGGCCAGGTCTCACAGGGTGCCTCGGAAGAGACCCTCTCGGCAGACCTGGCGTGCGGCCAGCCCTGCTGGGAAAGCCCTGGGATGCCAAAGCGTGCCCAGACGCGGGGGAGCTCCGTCGGCACAGCGGCCCGGCCCAAGGGGAAGGAGGCACTGCAGCACGGCTGTGTGTCAGGCCTCTGCGATGGCCAGGCACAATCAAAACCTCTTTTTTTTAATGAAAACGCCATCTATCCATTGTGCCTCAAGACTGGTCGGATCGGGTTTTAATTGGTAATGAACTAAGAGGGAATAGGCCTTAGCCAGGATTGCCCTTTTAAGTCACTGAACCGTGACTAAAACCTTGCAATGCATTGCATAGCCTGTACCCACACACAACCCACCACAACTCCCCCCGCTTTCAGACTACCACTCTCACACCTAGAGTGCGGTAGAAGAGCTGCAAATGCCTAGCTCAAGGCTCCTAAACAGGACCTCTCACTGCTTAGGCCATGCTGTCCCTTCATCCGCTCTTGCCTCCAGCTTTCCTCATGCAACTGAGACGAGCAGAAGCTTATCCACTCCTTCCTTCTCGCACAAACTTTAAGCAATCTGCAGGCAATCGGAGCTCCCAGAGAGCCAAGCTGCTCCACAAACGCCAGCTCTCTTCCTGTTTGCTGACCAAGGGTAAGATTACACAGTTCTCACTACTACTAATTACACAGGGAATTTCTCCCAGAGCGCTGCCCTGGTGCTCACTTGGTATAACTGCCCCGCATTCATAATCCAGGGGAACGGCTCCTTGGGCAGGAATTGTTAGGGCAAATGCTGTTCAATTGCTTTTCAAATTGGCCCAAGTGACTTTCAGAGTGTTCCACAGGCCCTTATCCAACCGAACATTAGGGTATAGTTGAAAGATTAACAGAACTGGAATCATTGGTTCGTCTCCCTTTGCAGGAATTGGGAAGGGAACACAAACCCAACCATGCAAAGTATTTACATCTTGGGTATCTTGGATTAGTCAAAGAAACGACGACTCCTATTGCCCCAAACGTTTCTATCAAGAGCTACCTTACACAAGTTAAGATCTAGGTCTAAGAGTAGAAGCTGACTGAGATACAGACGGCAGCTTCTCCAGCGGGTGATCTGTGTTCCTCGGAAGAGGAGCTGTCTTTTCCTCTGCGGGTGGAACTCTCTTGCACTGTGATGCACGAACGCGGTTAGGCAAGTCCCTGCACTTCACTGCACTGGTAGTGATGAGCAGCACTTGCTAAGGTCCTTTCCACCGCGGCTGCAAGACATTCTTCCACTGGAGCACTTGAATAACCGCCCAGGCTCCTGCTTCTAGGGAATGGCAAGGCTCAACAGGTGGTTCTGGTAAAGCCTAGAGTACCTGGGCATGGAGAGATCTTAGGCATTTCATGGAGGCTCTACAGTAATTCAGTAATACCTCAGCAGCTAGTTGCAAATTCGTTTGAAACAAACTGAAGCTACATTGAAAAGTCTCTCTCGCTCTCTCCACACACACACACAGACACACACAGACACACACAGACACACACACACAGAGTACAACATTCAAACTGCATTTCCTTGTGATGCCATGATGCAAGCAGAAAAGAGTTCTTCATCCAAAACCCAGCTGCATTACAACAGTCTTCTGGCAGCATGGTTTGCTGTACTGCAAGATACAGTCTTCTCAGTAGTACTTCATTTGTTAGTTATCACCTGAACCACTTTTCAGCAAGAGTGGCGATAGCTACATGCAGATGTTATCATTGTGAAAGCTGTGATGCACCTTTGGGGACACCAGTTCCTGCGAGTCACTTGAGTCTAAGGATGACAATGAACAGTTAGGGCCAATGCACCAGTGAGGCAGGAGTGACCATCTCTGCCCTTGCTAGGGAGAGCCAATGCATGCATTTCCCATCATTGGAAGAAAGGCAATGGGAGGACAGGCTGGATCACTGGCAGGCTAAAAGGCTGGATGAGCAGTGTGAGGCTTTGAATTGCATACACCTTCTGGAGCTGTAAGGTCTGGCCCTCTTGCATGCCTGATAACAGGCCTGCAAGAGACCAGAGTTTGGGCAGCTGCTGCTGACTGCTTGCCCCAAAGGACATGAATGCCAAGGCCAGCCTGCCCACTGTCAGCTGTCAAGGAGCAGCAAGGGCCAGCTGCTCCTGAAGGGAGCTGGGCACAATAACACAGCCAGCAGGGCTGGAGTCTTACCAGCCAGGACCCAGTCCTGCAGCACCCAAGCAAGGCAAGCAGGGCAGACTAAGACATCATGGCCAAGTTCAGCCAAGAGTCAAGATCACCGGGCAAGTTTGTGGCAATGATGCAGGTCCGAGGTCAAGCCAGGAAGTCATTTCTGGGGAGTCAGAGGGAGGGATGGGGAGGATGGGCAGGACTGCAAGCTTCTTATCACTGAGTATTGCTTAAGGAAAACCTGCTTCCCTTGCTGCTTCTCCTCCCTGTGCTCTCCGCTGCTGCTCCTCTCCCCCACAGGTTACAGAACCAACAGGCCTGTCTGGACCATGCTGGCTCCATCCAGAGGGACATGGAGCTCTCTGAATGCTCTTCCCCACAGTATGGATATGCTGCTATGCCTGATCTTGACCAGGGTAAAGCTGTTACCTCCCCACCAGGGTTGTGTCCCAACAGTGGGGTGTGGAGAAAGAGAGCAGAGAGGGGACACTGGCAGTGGGGAAGCTGGCGGAGGGTTGAGAGAACAAGATAAACCACCTTGGGAACTGTCTCTATGCCTGCAAAGTCTATGCTCCTTATGTTTGCTGTGATGGTGCCTGCTGACAGGGCTGTATGTCCTGCAGGGCTCCAGAGGGACCCCAGGAAGGTGTTTGAGGCTGGCACATGTTCTGAATTTCCCCAGGCACCTTTCAGGCTTTGCCAAGTTCAGCAGCAGCAATGCTTTTGCCATCCCTGCCCAAGAAAGATGTGGGAGCCATATGGCTGCCAGGAGCTGCCTGAGACTGCTTGAGTAGCTGGAAAACCTGAAATCCTTCTTCCAGACTGTAGTCTGCAGTAAGTTGTTCACCAAATGGTGTCATCTTTTGCAGGCTATCTTCTGTTACAAGCAGATGGGAATGGTGCACTGTGGCCTGTGAAATATGTTGCAGGCTGGCAGGGGGCCACTGCTCCCCAGAGCTGCTGCTCTTAACCCTTTGAAGGCTCCTGACTACATAGCCTAGTCCTATAAGGATGTTTTCAAGAGCTCTTCACCCTCTGTGCCAGATATTGGTGATGCCCATAAGGCAGCAGACATGCTTGAGAAATCTGGCCCTGAAAAGCTGGTGGTACCCTCTGTGCCTCAGTTTCCCCTAGCTTCACCTCTAGACTAAAAGAGGGGGATTCTCTTTCCACCTGGGAGGTCCCAGGCAGAGCTGGGAGTAAGTGCATTGCACCACAGATCTGGAGGGAGCCCGTTGCGTGGATGCACAGTGCTGCATGCAGCATACCTGGAAGATGGAGCCATGTTAGACATGCTGCACAAGGCACATGCAGGCAACCTGCTGCATGTGCACATATGCTGCTGAGCTACAGTTATGCCTGCACAAGCGCACCATTCATGAACCTGTCCAGGTTCCTGTGTCCCTGCTGAGATGGGGGCCAGGGAGCAGAGGATGTGGCTGCAGGAGAGAGGGAGGACAACTGACACAAGAGAGCCCTGTTCCTGTCAAGGTGGGTTGCCCAGCCCAAGTGATTATTAACAAGTAATCCTTGCTAGGAACTGACCTGCTGTGCGGCGCCTTGCCAGTGGTCTGGAGAGGAGGGCAAGGGGCGTGTGTGCGCATGGGAGGGCCTGTGAGCAGCCGGTTCACAGGCAGGCTGCAGTGTCCGTCACTTCCCCCAAACCCTGGTGGCTTTAGGACCGCGAGGCACACTGGCACGCTGGAGAGAGTGAATGGAGTGGAGCTGCCCTGCCTCCACGCTCCCCTCCCAGGACTGCTTTGCTGACTTGTCTGCTCTGATTCAATACATGCTGCAGGGGAGCTGGGCCAGGGAGCTGTGTGTGCCCAGGGCTGCACAGAGTGAGAGCACCCACAAACTTTGCTCAGTGCCTCTGCCCCAGCCCTGCACTCTCAGTCCCTGGGTGTCCTGGTTGGAAGAATGTCCATGGATGAGGTGTACGTCTTCCATCCCTTCAAACTCATCGCCCTCTGCTGCATCTTCATTGGCTTGGTGCTGGATGTGGTGGCCCTCCTGAGCCCTGCCTGGGTCACCTCGGACTACTACTCGCTGTCCTTATGGGAAGTGTGCAAGCAGTCCACAGACATGTGGCACTGCCTGTCCACCCTCAAGACAGGTGAGAGATGGGGACATCCTGCTTGGGGGACAGGACCACCAGTATGGGCAGTCAGGCTGGGTCTCCTGCTGCCAGTGTTCCTGCCAGAGCTCTCCCTGGTGCACTTACCCCCCTCAAAATTTGCATCCAGGATGACTTTGGCCCTCTGTCCTG
This sequence comes from Apteryx mantelli, assembly GCF_036417845.1. NCBI lineage: Eukaryota > Metazoa > Chordata > Aves > Apterygiformes > Apterygidae > Apteryx > Apteryx mantelli. The sequence goes on from NC_089990.1 coordinate 25,516,077, forward strand.
GGCTCTGCTGGAAGGGCACCCAGCTGTGGAGCTTGCCAGTTTGTGAGAAGGGAGTGTGTGGGGCAGATGTGCCAGACTTTTCTTGATTGGAGCAGAGCAGACAAGGCAGAGGAGAACCAGGCTGGACGCAGGTATTGTCTCTCAGAAGGACTGTACTGCAGAGCCCCTAACAGCCCCTCCGTGATGCCGAGCAGGGCCATGCTCTCTGTATGGGGGATTTTCAGGATTTGGTCTCTGTTCTGCTTGTGTTCCTTTTTTGCTGCCCTGCTAGTGGCCACATCCTGAGAAGACACCTGTCCCCTCACCTAGCCTTGCTCCCCTCGGCTGCTGTCCCTGCCTCTGGCCCACAGATGAACCCCTGTTGGTCTAGGCTTCTCCTGGGCTGTGGGAGCTGGTCCAGACCTTGCAGGGAGAGAGCAAACACAGTGCAGAGGGAGGTGTCATGAGGGGAGTGCACGAGGGAGGCGAGTTAGCAGGAGAGACCCAGGTGAAGGGGTCAGATGTTTCCATCATGCAAGGCAGCACGGTGTAGTGGGCAGAGCTCTGAGGCGGGGGTGGCGTGTCCATCCCTGGGGCAGCTGCATGGTGCTCAGCAGCTCAGGTCTCCGTGCTGCTGTTTCATCTCCTGTAACAGTGGAATAAGAAGACTGACCCTCTTCTTTGGAAAAGGATTTTGCAGTTTCATGGGCAAGCAGGGCTAAGAGAGGGTAGGCCAATGGTTACACAATTTTGGGTTGCTTCCAGGCCTGGCCTCAGGCTTAACTAACAAGCCTGATAAGCTTGGCACATGCACTTGGCTGGGAGGCAGTGTGCACTTCCCATTAGGCATCACTGCTGCTAGCCAGGCTCTTACCAAGTGGGTCTCTGTGTTCAGGCCTACTCCTTGCACTGTCAAAAGCTGGTGAAGCTTTGTTGGTCTGAGACATTGTGTGAGTCTTGGAGTGTGGCACATGCTCGTGAGGAGATCCGTGCATGTTCTTGGACATGGAGCTCGTAGTCATGCCCCCACCATCCAGGCTGTGCTCCAAGAGTGTCAGAGATGGTGCTGCCAAGTTAATGAGTGGCTTTTGCCCTCCACGGTTAAGAGTGAGCTCATGTAGGAGGTTCCTGCTCATTTATTGTGAGTAGGAGGATAGAGCCAAGGGAGCCCAAGCTTAGGCCAGCCCAGCAGGCCAAATGGCTCAGGCCAGATATGCTGCTGGGCTGCAGGAAGTTGTTACCCCAGGGTGCCTTGAAAGGTCACTCTCCTTTGAAAAAGAGGGGATGTAGATAGTCATCCAACAGCTGCCTTGTTTCTCCCACCTGCTGCTGCATCTGCTTGCCCCCTTAGGCCATCTGTGACTATCGATCAGCGAACAGGACTTGGTTTGGCGTGTTTTCCTCCTTGCGTTGTAGCTTTTGGACAGGGATACAAACAGGAGAACTGACTCACTGCTTCCTCCACATCTTTTTACAATAGGGACCTGTTTTAGATACAGTAAAACCTTGAGACAGAGTTTTCAAATACAATGTTTCATGGCATAGCAAATCTTCATTAAGAGCCAACACATCTGCGCCTGCTGGGCTTGGTACAGGTATAAAGTTGAGATGGAGAGACCCCTTCTTATACGAAGAGTGTGAGCTGTGTGCACTCCCAGGACAAACCTGAGCCCCAGTGCCAGAAGACGTTTGGACCATGTGGAGACCTGATCCTCCCAGACAGATTCTCATGCTTAGAAGAGATGCCCAGCAGATGGCCACAGTTGCACCATGAGATGGAAATGGACCAGATGAAGAGGCAGTGGAAAACTCCACTTGCTACTGGGGTCTCCCCACGTCTGCATTTGCAGCTGTGTGTCACAAGCCACAACTGTTTTACTGAGTATGCATTGCTGGAAGGGGAAGCAGAAACTCATCCCTCAATCCCTGCCTATGCCCTTCCCTCCTTGACACCAAAATCCCACAGAAAATGAGTTCAACGGAAGTGTTTGCTATCTGGACTTCCCCTCACTTTCATCCCCCACAGGGGCCTGGTCTCCTGTCAAGGAGGTCACTGGATCCAGGTGACTGACAGCACAAGCAGGCAGCTTCAGGACATGGTGGATGTGTTCATGTCGCCCTTCTCAGGGCTCACAATCCAAGGAGAGCCATTGAGGGGTTCACTTGCCCCAAACCGTGGCACATGGCAGGATGTTTAGGGGAAGTTATGAGGAGGTAGGTCTATGCTCATCCTCCCAGCCAGGGGGGGATGGGCTAAAACTGCAGCTCCGAGGGCATTGTTGCAGAGCTGAGGGAGAGAACATGATCCTGGTCTCTGCTGCAAGCTGCCATGAAGCTCAGTGGCTTAGCTATGCCAATAGAGTCAGTTAGATCGGGGGTGCAGGTGTCTGGGAAACCCCCTCCTCATCTGCCTCTGAGTCGAATAATGGCTCACAGTCACTGCCTTCTGCCCTCAGCAGTCAGAGGGATTTCAGCTCCACTGGAGACCCTTGTCGATGAAAAACCTGTATCACCTCTCTGTGCTCCTTCCTGGTGGCTTGTGGAGGTCACTGCCCTGGCAGAGCCAGGATGGCAAAGCGATGGCTTTGATGCTCCAGGCAGCTGGGCCCGGAGGATGTGGATCCCTTCCACCAGCTCATCTCCTCAGTGAGGCAGGGGACAATGGCAGAGCTGCACGCAAGGCGGTGGGGAGGCAGGCAGGAGGGCCAACGCATGCTGTTTACTTCTATTTTTTTGTGCCATCTTTTGTTGGTAACAACTCAACTAGGGAAATGAGGCCACATCCCTTGTTCTTCTGCAGGCAGGGGGTTGTGCAACAGGAGGGCACCAAAGCAGATGGGGACTCACTGCACGTGCTGATCTTTCCCTTCGCAGCTCGCCCTTGTGATTTATACTCCAACTGCCTGTCTCCATTCCCCCCAAATTAAAGCAAGGCTGTATAGCCATTGCTGGGAACAGAAGGCACAGAGGAGCTGATTTCAGCCTCTTTCCTGCCATGATCTGGTTGGGAGAGCTTCCTCAGGAGCTGCTTGTTGATGTTCAGCCTGCTGGAGATGCCTGGGCTGCCTGGATGCTCTGGTGAAAAATGTCTAGCCACTGCATATGGCTCAGTTTCACATGAAGGGTCTTCACTGTAGGCAAACTCTGAGCAGGAGACTCAGCTGTGACCCTTGAAATCTTTGTGGAGCTCCCAAAGGAGAGGTCAGCTGCTCATTCACCTCTTAGCCGTCCCATGAGTTTGCCCTGTATCCCTAGGTGGAGTCATTTAAGGGAGGTTTGGCTGAAGTATTTCCTCCAGGAAGGCAGCTGGTTGTGATATGAAGACCAGGGAGAAACAGTGTATCCAGCACTGTTCTTGGTGGCTTCTTCCAATAGTCCATCCCCTTTGCTATCAGAAAACGTAGCTCTTAATGTTTGGCATCAGCCCTGACAGCTGGGTCTAGATGTGCTTTTCCCAGAGGGATTTCAGAGCTCACTGGCACCAGCTTGTCTTCCCTCCCCATGAAGGTAATTAGCCATTGGATGGGAATCAAAACATTTCTGGGTTTTCCTCTTCCAACAAGTTCTGCAGACAGAGCTCAGATTCTCTCACTGCATTTTCTTCAGCCCTGGATTACTTTTATGCATGTGCTTGCTCCCACAGCAAATTCTCCTTTGGATTCCTGGAAATGGTAGAAATAGCCCCTGCTTTGAACAGGCAGGTGTGGAGGAGCATGTGGCCTTGGCAGCAAGGCAATTCTTGGGCTGCTGCAAACAGATAGTATTTGGGATGCCAGCACGTGAGCAGACAGACATGACTCATCTTCCCCCATATACCCATGTATTCTGCCTAGTGCCTGCAGTTGTGCCTGATGGCATGTCCCAGCAGAGATTTTGCCCTGTTTGACATATGTGTGGTACAGAGTGGTATCTGAACAGGGCACTCCACTCCCCCTTCTCCCAGCCAGAAAATTTTGGGTTGGGTCAGATGGTCCGTGATGGTGCAGGCACAAGAATGCCCCATCCTCCCCAGACGAGACGATGCATGCCAGATGCTGGAGGAGCCCTGCCTGCTCTTCACAGTGCCTGGGGCACAAGGCAGGGAAAGCTCAGGTCAGGCTGCAGAGAAGCAGGAGGCAGCTCAGGCTCCATCTTTTCCAGGAATGAACTGTTTTCCTGGACAAGACAGGTGTTATGCAAGCCTGTTATAAATGCCCCCACTCAGCCCAAGTCTGTTCCTCATTAAGCAGAGATGAAGTGTCTGTCCCATATGACTCTGCAGCCTGGCCCTCCTCCTTTCGCACGCTGGAGTCTCTTTGCAGATATACAGTTGAATGGGGCTGCCGGGTTCTACAGAGAGCCTCAGCATGCTCTCCCTTGGGGGTTTGCATGTGATTGCTGGTGCCCTTCCTTGGGACCTCAGCTCCTTATGTTCCCTGGCCCTGGTCCTGCTGCACTAGGTCTCCAGTTTGTTTTTCTTGCTCACCAGCTATCCTGCTTCTCTTTCCAGATGCTGCCATTTATGGCTGAACAGCAACAGTTGTGCCATCCCACAGGGAGGTAAAGAGCAGCTGAGCTTTTCCTGGAGGTTCTTCTCTGGCTCATATCTCCTGTCCTAGGTCCTCTCCAGCCCTAGAGTTAGTGCAACACTATTTGGGGTGCTCTGGCCAGATGAGGGCATGTGTGAGATGCAGGGTTTTTCTCCCAGCATTCCAGGCATGTGTTTTTTCTGCAGAGGGAAGGCTGGTGATGGGTGCATAGCTGAGGACAGCTGTGCTGAGACGTGAGCAGCCATGCTGTGCCCTCATTGATACAATAGGTACCTGCATCACCTCTCCTATGCTCGCATGACTTCCTTTTGCCCACAGACATAGGTGCTTCCCAGGGCAGCTAGCCCATCTGAAGAATGGGATTTCAGTGCAATGCTTAAAGTTCTCTTGTTGCATGTGTGGGATGGTTGCAGGAGGCACATGGTGCTTGGCAGGCAGCTACTGTGTTGTGCAGGAGTGCAGTAGATGCAGTGGAGGTCTTGGCAGGGCCATCTGCACTGTGGAAACCTGCTTCCAGCATGGCAATGGCAGCCCTTCCTAGCACAGCTGCACTCTCTGTGGGCAATGCTCTTCCTGCTATTGCATTTTTCCCTGTTGCTGAACCAGCAGTGAGAGCCTGGCAGGTACATGATGTTGATGGGATGTCTGGCCAAGCTTGGGTTGGAGGCTCTGTGCATACCACATCACATCTTGCTGCACTTGGGACATGTCTGGGCAGACTCAGTCTCCTGATGGTAGGGCTGACCCTAAGGGGATTCTCAGGTCTTAAATGTCTTGAGCTGGACCTGCCAGATCTTCCAAAGGGAATATAAGGTGTCCTGCCCTGTCACTCCCCTGTCCCTTTCCATCACCTTTCAGGCTGCTGCCCCATCTGTTTTCTGCCAGTGTGGGACTGAAGTTTCTGGGGACACCACCATGCTATTTACTACTGATTAATAGGAGTTCTGGGAGAAGTCCTTTGTTGTGGGTGACAAAGGCTGGGTGAAAAGCCCTGCTGTTTCCAGATGCTTCACTTGTTTGTGGGTTGTTTGACTTTTCTTTCCCCTCCTCCCTGCACAAGCTGCAGGCTGTCCTGGGCTTAGCTCCCAGTGCAGGGTTTCTCCTCCATGCATTGCCCCTTGGGCTGACTTTTTCCCAGACTGCAGCCTCCTTCTCCTCTTTGAGGTGGATCTGTGCCAGCCTTGCTGCTCCCTCCGCTGCCAGCCATCCTTTGCAACAACCACCAATCTGCGGGGTACCATTCTGCCTGACTTTCCTTTCCCTCTGCTCTGTGCTGATGCTGGTACCCTACCAGGACACCCACAGCACTTTGCTAATGCAGTTGCACTGTTGGCAGGGCCAGCCTAAGTCATGTTCATTTGGAGCCAGTTTACATTCACTTCTGATGCTGTCTCACATGGTGCGGACATGAGCTCGGGCTCTAGTATGGAAAATATCAATGGCTTAGTTCATTTTCCCTACTTGCTGCCCCATTTGCTTGGGATGGGGATTCTCCTTTACCATGTGCACCATCTCTGAAGCAGAGATGGTCAGAACCCTACACAAGAAAGAGAAAAGAGTGGTAGGAAGTGCTGTTGCTTTAAAAAGCTGGACACGTATGAGCTGGTCCTGGCTGTACTCCCGGAACGTGATTCCCGCTGGGGTGAGAAAAAAGATCCTTTTATCCATACAAATTGCCATTCCTCAAGCATTTAGAACCAAAGTACTAGTGTTAAACCAGTTATCCAGTTCAACTTGAAACATTCCTGTTCAGGTGTGTAAGACATTGCCCCAGTCTAAACCTCTAAATATTGTGCATTTATTTAGGTTAGTCATAGGAACACAAAGAAACTCCCTTATGCACTCCCTACTAGGAGAGAAACCCCTTTGCTTTGCCTCTGTTTCAGCCACAGGATGTGAGCTCTGGGCCACAAGGTGCTGAACCCCTAACGATGCTGATGGGAAGGGCAAGGACATGCTCCCAAGAGACCCCAGTGCTTTCTCATGTGTTTCAGGTGTTCAACCCCTGCCTTGGTGTCAGCTTTGTGAGCCCACCCCCTCTAAGTGCAAACATGTCCCAAAGTTTCCTTCTTCCCTTGGGGGATACCAAAGAGAAACACTTCCCTCCACCACCTCCCTGCTGTCACCTGGCCATTTGGCTGCTGAGCCACATGAAATAACAGCATGAACAACATACAGGGTGAAGCAAGTCATCCCAAATAACTTGTCTCAGGGCCTTCAGTTGCCTTTTTCTCCAAGAAAAACTGGATTTTATTTGTATAGTGTTTTTTTGGCGAGTATGTGTGGGAAGCTGTGAGCCTACTGGTTTACGATTCACTTGAAAAAAATCTGATTCAGTTCCTTTATGGAAAGAAATTAAACATTATTATTTCTGTTTTTTTTTTTTTTTTTTTTTTTTTTTAAAGCTAGGCAGAGTGTAGGCGGACTCCAGTGGGACCCAGCATTCAAGGTGAAAAAGGCCTGAAGGCTGAACTCACTGCCGGCCCAAGAGATGTTTCTGATTTAGTAAGAGGAGTGGTATACTCTTCCACCAAGAGCTTGATTCACAACGTTCTGGACAGGACAACATTCATAATGTCTCCTCCAGTTTCTTAATGCTGTTATTGCTCTGTTCATTCTGAAGTTTCCATAAAAGGGCAGTTTATGAAATGAGCTATGTAAGTCTGGTCTTACTATCTCTGGAAATCCCAGTACAAAGTATACAGAGGGTTGGTATTTTTTTTTCTATTTGTGTTTTATTTTCAAATTACCTGACTTAGGCTGCAGTTTCACAATATGCTGAACCAAAAGTTCCAATGCTCTGGTTTTCCGAAGAAGACTATTTCTGCTGTCACCTTCCCAAGGATGTGAGAACCACCCCCAGTTTCACATGCTCTCAGATTTTCTGGTTCAAATTCCCACAAGCTCTCAGTCAGAAGTCCTTCCAGGAGTTTTCCTTCAGCAAACCCCCACTCACCAAAGAGCCTCACTTTCAAAATGGGGAGTAGGTTTTCCATATGGGACATTTGAGGGTATGAGCAGTTCTAGCAATAGCTGGTTTGGCTATGGAGATCACAGGAAAATCTAGGCAAGGGATGCTTGCGTCAAATTGCTTCTGGAATAGTCTGAAGGCCTGAATCTAAGTTTTGTCATAAACCAAAGGTTTCCCTCCAAATTGTCTCTTTTCTACTCTAGACTGGCAAGTGGCTACACTGGTGTTAATTCTGACAGCAGCTACGATCGCTCTCCTGTCCTTCCTCATCTCTCTGATCTCATTCTGCTTGGAGATCTACTGGCAGTACTACAGAGTGGTTGCTGTTCTCCTTTTTGCTGCAGGTACCTCTATAAATAGATTATCCTTTGGCTGCTTGGATTCCATTTCAAGGGATGAACTCTCTCCTGACTCATTTTGTACAGTTCTTTTAAGTTCACAAATCAGGGCAGGGTTTGGATTGGTTCCTAAAAAAGGTGTCTCCGGGCTAACTGAAGAACAGGAGCGATTCACATTTCATTTTTAATACTGAGCTGTGGCCAGCTAGGATCCTGTATCCTGGGATGCATTGTCCTTCTGTGTAGTATATTGTTTTAAGCTAATGGCATCAATTTGCTCCATTTATACACTAGAGCCAAGCCATGAACTTTCTTGCCTGTAAATGGGACAGCTCAGACTTGATCCAGCAGTGAAAAGCTAACATTAGGTTTCCTGGGGGAAGCAATGAACAACTTGAGACACAACCCTTCAAAAACACTACTGTTTTATTTAGCAGAAACCTCTCCAGAAGCCACAGGACAGTTGTCCTAAGGCAAAGGTGCATCACTAAGAAGTGCTGCGGTATTGTCCCATCCACTATACCTATTCTCTAGGCTTGGTGGGTCAGTCACAGATTTGAAAGTATAGTAACTTCACTCTGCAGTTAAAGGAGAGAGCGATAGGCCTCAGTTCTGTGTTTATATGACTTTTTAAAATATTTATACCCTTGCCAGAGGAAATTGTTTGCAGTATATGTTTCCTATAACACTGTGAACCCAAAACCCGGTAATGCTGTGGACATGGGTTCATGAAATTAGTCAGGGCAGAACTATCAGTTAATGCAAAATGGATTTTCCAAGGTGGAATACAGAAATAGAAATAAATACTTTTTAATAACTTTTGCCTTGTTGTAGTAGTAGAACAAGTTAGGGGCAAAAAGGAGGAGATGTAAATCCAGTTCATCCCTTGATTTTGGTTTTATGCAGCTGAAAATTCACAGAGGCTTTAAAAATGATGAAGAAATCACATTGTGGGTCTGTCCCAGGCCTTCCTCCACTGCTGTTGTACTGAATGTGGCAGCCCTCTATGTGCTTAGATGGAAGGGGAAAAAGGGAAGTGGAGTGAAGGCTGCCAACAGATGACTGCAATTTTCCATGCCTCGAGTATCCATATTTTATTGGAATCCTTTGTTAAGGGGAAGAATTGCAAAGTGATACATGCTTCTGGGCTCTCTGAAAGTGTAACACTTTTTTTTTTTTGCTTCTTCCTTGTTTTTTTTTCCCCTGTCCCAGTGGTGCTGCAGATCTGTGCCTTGATTCTCTATCCTATCAAGTTCATTGACAGTAGCATGCTGAGGAGTTACCACGAATTCAACTGGGGCTATGGCCTGGGCTGGGGATCTGCCATCTTCATGCTGGGTGCAGCCATCCTCTACTGCCTACGCACAGACATTTATGAGGGTGCCTTCTACTAGGCAGGGGAAGCTAGCCACATCAGATTACTGAACTGTAACTAGATTGCCCGGACCCAGGTGGGAGGGGTGGGCAAGGGTGGTTATGGGGTTCTTGGGTATTTTGGAGCATCTGTTTCCTAAAATATTGAAGAACGAGCTTGGCAGTAAGTAAATTGTGTTTATAAACAAGATGGATATGAAGATCTGACATTCATTAAGGGATCAGGGCAATGGAGAAAAGTAGGTAATAGCTCCTCAGAATAATCAGCTGGTTTCTGTATCCTCATGGCTTGATCTGTTTTTCTTTTATTGTTATTATTCTTATTTTTGTAACACAGGTTGGGACAGTGAGGTGACTTTAGAAAGTGATTTTCATTGTTTAATGAAGGAACTCATTCTCATTTCTTTCCTTCTGACATATTTATCACATTAATAGCAACTTAGAAATTTGTAACATGGGATTGGGGTTATCTATGCACATGAGCAGAGAATGAAGGTCACAGGGAAGCCTGGGTGCAAGGCTGAGAGCTACTGGGTCTCTTGGTGGCTGCACTCTGCAGACTGTGTTCTGATGTTGAGAAGAATAAATGAAAGATCCTGCCTCAGTCTGCATGCGTATTTTCTTTTAGAGATCTTTAAAGGATCAGGTGACTTTGCCACTAGCAGTTGGGAAGAGAGGTCAGAGTTGAAAAGGTCTGGGATATAAATAAGCAGGAATTGCAAATTTAGCTCTTTGGACTAACCATATGCAGCAGATGAGACAAATGGTTGCTGCAAACTGTTCAAGCCAGAAATACTTTGAGCCTTCCAAGCCCAGATTCTTTGCAATCTTGTTGCCCAAAGGAATCCATGATGGAGAAATCTGGAGTCCAGCTTATGGGGGCTCAACTGTGCTGCTAAAGCCAATGGAAGAAATAAAACTGCTCTAACATTGGGAGAAGTGTCCTCTGTAGAACCTGTCTTGCCAAAACCCATGAGCTGAGGGAGCTGAGTTTGGTGGGGAGAGTGCCTGCACTGGATTCGGACCTCCATCTCTCTCAGCTAAAGCTCTCTCTGAAGCTTTTTATAGCTTGCACTGCCAGTCAGCTGCAAAGTGGTGGTGTTGAAAAGGTACTTACTTGCCTGTTCTGAGCCCATATTTCAGAAAGCTCTCCTGTGTTCCTAAAGATCCTCATTTCTCATCAGCCCTTCACCCTGTGAGCAAGCAAAAGTTCCTGCGAAGTCCTTTCTGCTTAAATGCAGTGCCCTGCCTTCCTGTGTATGCAGGTATGGGGACTAGGTTTTGGGAGCAATTTCAAAAACCTATTTTTTTCAAAACCCTGTGTGCTTACAACACAGGTACTCAACAGCAGCATAACACAGCAATGAGCTAGCAGAGAATCTTCCAGTCAAGCTCTTGAGAAAGCAATAACTATAAATCAGTCCGTGGCAACATATGAAAGGGGTCCTGTGAAGCTCATCATTCAACTTGCATTATGCTCTCCCAGATTTGGATTCCATGTGTTTTAACGCAATGGCTTTTTATGACCTCTCTGAAGCAAATCTTCCAGATGCAGCTGGCTTAGCAGTTCTCTGGCCCAGAGCAGGGGAAACCAACAGCCCCATCGTGTGGTTATGGAACACTCTACTGAAGACAATCAATGTGCTCTAGAGAGCACAAGTGACATTTCCTCGGGAAATGCACCGTTTCCATTATGCTAGTAACCACAAGCTGTGCAAATACCTTGGACAAAATAGTCTGGCTTCTGGCAAACTTGTGACAGCCAAAGAAGACAAACAATGGAAACGCAGAACATAGCATCGCTCAGTGGTTGCTGTAGTTAAAAGCAGGCTCAGAGGAACCTCCTTTAAATTTCTTATCTCATTGTATTCCTATTATTAAAACTGTAGATCATGAAATTAATCCTTGCCTCTCCCCACTCATAGCGAAGGTCTTTAGTAAGGATTTACTGTCTTATGCTCCCATCTCAGTCACTGCATGGAGTGAGATGTGGGAATTTCTGAATGTTGGGAGTCAACAGGAAAATATGTGTTGAGGTCTTGTGTTTAAATCCGAACCTTTAAACATCCCTTCTCTCTTCCCCCTCCCCACCATTGCTCTACACAAACAGTTTTGTTCTGAAGCTTTATTCTAAAGATAAGCTTTAAAACGACTCATTTTGCATGGGAAAGAATTGTGTTGTCAAGGCTTTCCACACACCCCTGCCCCAAAGTTTTATTTTCTCTGCACTGGTGAAAAGATCCAGAAGAGCCTGATGAGTTCAGTGAAGGTAACCAGAACATGAAGTCATTGATCAGAATATGCCTCCTTGCTATTCACCAGCCCTGAACTCTGGGGCTGAGCGCATTTCATGGTTTCCTGGTTAATCAGTGGTTACAACATGTATAAATAGAGTGAGCAGAACCAACCACTCCAATTTCCATACATTCTTGCTAATCTTTTTTTTTAAGCCATCAACACTAATGAAATGACTGGTGATAATGACTGGCATAAGGTCAAGATTTACAAATCATGTTTTTCTTCTAACTAGATAGTGTTCCTTCTCATAAAGTGGTGGAGCAGGTTTGGATGTGTGAGCTTCATTGCATATTTCCGAACCTCTTGCTCTTGGCTGCTTTTTTTTTTTTTTTTTAATCTGGAAATACCTGGCTTCTTAGTGTGTTTGCTTGTTTGTTTCTGGTAAATGAAGTGCAGTCTTAATAATTTAAATCTTAGGCTTACTGATACTTTAGTTCTAGAGCACCTGCTACCCCAGAGTTTCCACTTTTCATGGAAATAAAGCTCAACTGGGCTACCTGTTCCCATGAACTGGGATAGCCATTCTTTTGGCATAACTTGCAGAAAGTCCACCTCCTTGACCTAATGAGAAACAGTACTAGCTGCTATCTGGGACACTGTTGGTATACAGTGTGATTAACAGGGACACAAGTAGTTCATGACAAGTATATGTCAGCTAATCTGCTGTGAATTTCAAAGCACTGTTCTTGAAAGCTGCCAAACACTGAGGGAGACACTTTCCATTGCAAACAAGAGCACAAAGCTGGGCTGCATAGGGAAGATTTCTGCTAAAACTCCTGGGCTGTGAAGGGATGCAGAGACCCAGGACAGAAGTGATTTTGCTTACATCCATGTCTGTCAACATCTGTGAAGGACCTGAACGGAAACAACTGGCAAATCAATGCCACAGAGTGAGAAATAAATTGACAAGACCAGCAACGTACAAAGTTTAGGAGGAAGGGACATTTTTGCCCTGGCTCCTTTCAAGTGATGTATTTTACTGTTCTAGTTTTGGAATGTAGCTGTGGGATTGCTGGCTTACACAAACCACTCGTAAGCTCTGAGGGAGCCTTTCCGTTCCTTGCGCAAGTTCCAGACCTAGCAATTTGAAGGTACAACTGCCAGCGCTGCCAGAAGATTTCATGGGCCAAGTTTTAACAAGTCCTGACTTACAGTTTGTTGTAAGTACATGACTTTGGGTCTCTGTTAAGCTGTGATTACACAGAGAATGCAGATGAGAGGAAAGGTTAGGGCACATGCAGAGATTTTTCCAACCTGTACCTGCTGTAATCTAAGGGTGTGTAGGTGCTTAGATATTACAGGGGAAAGTGCAAAGGCTGTATACAGATCTAGATAAGGCCACCTGCATGGGTGTTTCAGCATTGTCAGGGAAATGGAGAAAGGAGCTTTAAATCTCCCTTTGCACTGTCAGCTACATGCACACTGGTCTGTCTGAGGAAGCGCTGAGCACAGCAGTGCTTCTAACCCGTACCAGAGTTGGTCGTAGTGTGCAGTCAAGGTAGACCTGTCAAAGGAATGGAAAAACTGGGACAGGAAAATCAGCAGGGCATAAAAATTTCCCTTGTTCATCCAAGAGTAAGGGACACCCCTACCTTTTACAGCTGGATGGGATTTTACAAACTTTGCAGAGGTTTCTGTTAACTAACTAAACCAACTAAAGGATGAAGAAGCTTTCTATGATTTTCTAGGGCAAAGGCAACTAACTCCAAACAGGGAAAGAAACTTTTCCTGTTCTTTTCTTCCCTCCTCCATCCACATTAGGAAAGAAAAAATGTCTCTTGGATAAGAGCTTGTAAAAAAGAAATATTATCAAGATGACTTCCCCTTTACGTTCAGCCTAGGTTTTTATGGGACAGAAGTCAATCTAGTATCCTCCCAGGATGTGTATGCTGAAAAGTATTTTTGTAAATACTGACACGTTGGCTTTGCAATCATGAAACATTTTCATAAGGAAAGGAATATCTGCATCTTCCTTGCTTTTCACTGAGAATTTAATCACCAAGTATGAGGAGGAAAAGAGATGTAGCAGAGCCAGCTCAGATGCTGTGTAAATGCTTGTTTCAGAAGACAGCATTTTTTTCCAGCATTACCAATTCTTATAACTTTTGCTTTGAGGATAATCCAGTGCTCTTTAGTTTCCAGCTCCTGTAATCAAGGGCCTTAAGAATCTCAGTGCTTGTTTAAAAATAAGTATATTAATTGCCATCTTTTATGAGGGAAGAGCTTGAGAATGAAGCTCAGTGTTTAAAACATACAGGATCGATATAATTAGATATCAAATTTAAGCTAATCAGCTTTAAAATCCTACAGATTGCTAATATCCACTCTGCGTGTAGAGCTAGACCTTGAGGACAGGCTTTTAGATGTGGACTGGCAATCTGCACAGTACATGGAAGTATGTCGTCCTCCCCCTAATACAGGACATTCCTGTAAGCAAGCCAGACGTATTGCTGATGCACTCAACCACAGTGCCTTATCGCAGCTCAGCCTGAGCAGCTTCAGGCTTCTTCTGAACGTTGCCCAAGAGAGCTTGTTGGTGAAGACCTTTTAACAGGGTCAATTGCTATCCTAAATGCCCTTAAAAAAAAAAAAGTCTTTCTTCACTAGGCTATTTTTAAGCTCTGGCTAATTACCCGTTAAGTTGCATTATTTACCCCTCCTCATGAGCTCTGTCCCTGCACTAAAGAGGTGAATTTCCACTCGGTGAAACAACATGGTACAATTGCATCCCTGGAGGGGCCACCAGTAGCAAACAGAGAACTAGTCTTACTCGTGTCTAACAACACGGAGAAGCTCGTGCACAGCCTAGCCGCGCGAGAGGCTTCCCTCAAGTGGGCTCCCTCCGCAGCGGCAGCCGCTGCGCTTCAGCCCGGCCGCGGGGCCCCGGGGCAAGGCCTGGCGCCGGCGGGCGAGCGGTTGCTGGACCAGTATCAGGCCCCAGGGATGCCCCCGCAGCCCTAACTGCCTGGGGTGGCTCTGACTGGCGGCGGCGAGAGGGAAGAGCCCCGCAGGAGCGCTGCGGCAGCCGGCGACCTACCGCCCCCAGGGGAGCCCGGCGCTCCCCGGCTGAGAGAAGAGCCGGGGGGGGGGGGAGGAAGGCGGGGCACGCCGCCATGACAGTTTACACTGCGGGGGGGGGGGGTGGCGGCAGTTGCCACGGCAGCTCCGCTGCTGGGGCAGCACCATCCCTGGGCTGGGACTGCCTCAGGCCCCACGGGGCTTCCACGGCAGCAGCACCCCGGGACGGCGGAAGGCGCCGCCGCGGCGCCCCGTGGCTCCCCTCAGAAGCGCCGCGCCGCGGGCGGGGCCGCGCCTGCCCCCGCCCCTGGGCGGCACCGCCGAGGCGGCCGCGAGCGAGGGGGGGGGAGGGCAGGCAGGAAGGAAGAGGGTCCGGCGCGCTGCACTGTGGGTGCCGCCGCCGCCGCCGCCGCCGGGAGCCATGGCGCTGTCGCGCGCGGAGCGGTGCCTGGCGCTGCTGCTGCGCCTGGTGTCGCGCGCCTGCCTGGCGCTGCTGGCGCTGGCGGCGCGCGCCGCCGCCGCCGCGGCCCCCGCCGCGGCCCCCGGCGGCCCCGGGCTGCGCGCCGTCCCGCCGCCGCGGCGCGCGCTGCTGCTGCTGTCCGCGCGGCAGCTGGCGCGCCGCATCCGCGCCCGCCAGGTGAGGGCCGCCCGCGGGGGCAGGGCGCCCGGCCCCCCCCCCCCCCGCCCAGCCCTCACCTCGCCTCCCTTCGGCCCTCTGCAGGTGACGTGCGTTGAAGCGGTTGAAGCTTACATCGAGCGGATCAAAGAAGTCAACCCCCTCACCAATGCGGTCGTTAAGGACAGGTGAGCGGGGGGGAGCGGGGGGCCGCTGCCCCGACCACCTGCCGGTGTCCCGAGCCACCAACAGCAGCCTGTCGAAGCGTGGCAGCGAGCGGCTGTCGCGCGTGCTGGGGCCGGGAGCTGGGGAAGGCTCGTCTCTTCTCGCTGACTCCATGTTCTGTATAGCCGTGATGCGCTTGGCAAGACCTAGCTCCCTGTCAAACCGTCCGAGAGCCACACCGGGAAGTTCACGTATCAACTGTGAGCGCGTTCCTTTCCATTCTAGAACACAGTTACACTTGTACAATCCATTGGGCATCTTTGGTGCCTCCATCTCTGTTCCCCATTATCGCTCGCCCGCGCTCACCTCTGTGATAGATGAGAACTGCTTCTTGCCTTGTAGCTGGATCACGACCACCCTTCGGAGACTTCTGGTCCTTCCTAGCTCCGTCGAGGCTGGAGAGAAGCACCACAGCTGCCCCTTCTGCTGTTCCCTTACAGGTTCCAGGAGGCCCTGGAGGAAGCCCGGCAGGTGGACGAGCTGCTTTCAGAGGGCCCTGCTGATGAATCTCTGGAGGAGAAGTTCCCCTTCTTGGGGGTTCCCATCACTGTCAAGGAGGCCTTTTCTCTGCACGGTGGGTTTGCGCTTGCTCCTCTCCAGCTTTTTGGATCGCAGCTTGCTCCCTCTTGCCCCAGCTCTTCTCAGGCTGGCGGGGAGCTGTGAGGCCTGCTTGGTGGGAAACAGCTTCCCTTTCCCCAGTCTGTGTCCCCCTTTAGCCAGGCACATTGTGTCTGTTTTCATTTTTAACACCCAGACACTCTGGGCTTGTTGCAGGATCTCAGAGGAGGAGGTAGTAGTCCTTGCAGTTTGCACAGGTACCGGAGAAGTTAGCCAGCCTTGCAGACGAGTTGCCTGCTGCCCTGAGAACGATCTCTGGGAAGCTGGCATTGACTCCTCTCTCTATTTGTCGATCCCGGCACCACAGGGATGCCCAATACGTCTGGCCTGGTCAGCCGCCGCAACGTCATCGCCACATCGGATGCCACGGTGGTGTCGCGACTGAAGCAGGCGGGCGCGATCCCACTGGGTGTGACCAACTGCAGCGAGCTGTGCATGTGGTATGAATCCAGCAACAGGGTCTACGGCCGCACGAACAACCCTTACGACCTGCAAAGGATTGTGGGCGGCAGCTCAGGTGAGCCTCCTTGCCTTAGCATGACCTTCCACAGGGAGCAGATGAATGCAGCAAGGAAAGCGAACAGTGTTCCCAAGTCTTCTGCCTGCTGCATTAACCTGTCACTGGAGCCCTGCAGAGCTCGCGTACTTGCTTCCTGGGCAATACAGTAGGTGATGCAGAGGTCCAGCTGCCTGGTATCTTCTGGATGTTACAGCTGGCGTTGCTTTGATCACTCTGTCTTCCTATGGATATGAATGGCAGTGCTGTTATGGCACTTATACAGGGAAAATCACTTTGGCATGAGTGGCCCAGCTGCACCCTGGACATCACTAAAGCTGAGGTGGCTCCCATCCCATCTGCATGTGAATAGAAGTGGCTGCAGCAAGATGCTCCTACGTTGTTGGATGTTCTGCGCTACAAGCCTGTTGGCTTTTGCTTTCTTTTCTCCTGTGCAGGTGGGGAGGGCTGTGTCCTGGCAGCTGCCTGCTCGGTGATAGGTGTGGGCTCCGATATTGGTGGCAGCATCCGGATGCCTGCCTTCTTCAATGGAGTCTTTGGCCATAAACCCACTACAGGTAAAGTAGGCGTGGGGGTGGGGGGACTGTGCATCTTCTCCTCTCAGCAGAAGGTTCTTGAGATGAAACATGGGGAGAGCTGTGCAAGGAACATGTTCAGGACACTCCTTAGTTTGCATCACATAATTTTTGATGTGGTGGGAGTGCTGTAACTGAACAGGCAAATTCCTGTATGGGACAAGTCCACTGCATGAGCACAGCCCGGCCTGAGCAATGGGAAGTTATTTTATGGCAGAATGTCAAATGCATGGGAGGCGGGAGGTGTGTTGCACATGGTATTGCATTCTCAGTGTGGGATGTTTTCCCAAGGTCAGTATCTGTTGCTTGGGTGTTTTCCTGGCAATAGGCAACTATCTGAGGGTTGACATAAGACACCCTTCCAAGCCCGGTCGGGGGTGGTTATCAGACTCTGATGACTGTGCGCAGTGAAAGAGGCAGGGTTCTTGTCTGTGCCAACTGGGTGCTTCTACTTCTTTTCGCTTATGCATGTTACCATGTGGTACCGTTGCATGCAGTTCCCTGAGCGACAGCTTCCCTCTGCACTGGAAGGCCGTGTCCTTGCAAGGCTTGCCCTGGCTTGAGATGGTATTTGCGGAGATGCAGCTCACCTCGTGATGGCTAACCCGTGTGCCTCTGTGCTTGCAGGGGTGGTGCCCAACGACGGCCAGTTCCCAAATGCTCGGGGGGTGCGGACCAACTTCCTGTGCACGGGGCCCATGTGCCGTTATGCAGAGGACTTGGAGCCTATGTTGAGGGTCATGGCTGGGCCTGGAGTCAGAAAGTAGGTTGCTCTTATGCTTTCATTGGTCTCAGCTACATTCTGGCCATTGCAGCAGGTCATTTTTATTCATTCCCTTTTGGACATGATAGCTTGTCTAAAAAGTCAGGTCTGTGCAGCCCAAGTTGCTTGTTACTGATTTATTTTGTCTGCTTCAGGCCTCAGTGGGACCCTTGCAGGCAGGGCGTGCAGCTTTCCTTCCCACCACCGATATACCCAGTGTTTAAGCAGCTCACAGGAGCAGGCTGTCTTGATCAGCCATGCCTGCCTTGCAAGTGAGACTTGAGGAAAGGAGCACAGCCCAGCCTGTCCCTCGGTTGAGTGTCAGCGTGTCCCTTCCCTCTTGAGGCTGGCCTTTCTTTTGGATTTTATGCGTGCTCTTTCCTGTTGCTGAACAATTAGTTTTTCATCCTCCACCATGACCTATGGCTGTTTGGTCTCTTGGTAGCTTCGTGCACTTGAGAAGTCCTTTATGCTGAGAGAGCAGTAAAACTCCTGGTTTGATGCCCCTCTCCCTTATCACAGGACCCATATTGAAAAATATGCCTTTCCTCTGCCCCTGTGAAGTCCAGGGAAGCATTACTAGTTGGATGACATGAGGGCCACTCTCCTTGTCTGACCAGTCATTGCTCCCTGCCTGCTGGTCCCCCTACCTTGCTTTAGACAGCATCAGCCCCTGCAGAGCCCAGCGCAGCTCTCACCTTGGCACGTGTGGGCTTGCTGTTCACTGACAGGCTGGCTAGGAGATGAAGAGGAGCGGGATAGCCTGCCAGTGCTGCAGCGTAGACCTTGTACCGCAGTGTGACTTGCGCACGTGTCGGTAAGGAGCAAAGCAGAGATGGGGCAGACTAGGCAGATCCTGCTCCTTGCTGTGGTCTCTCTGCTGGCTCGTTGCACTGCACGTGGCTGCTTTCTCTGTTGTTACTTTCACTTCTCCCGCAGCTCCCGTGGCATGGCGCTGAGCCGCATTCCTAACCCTGGCCGTGGCCAAGGTCTGTAATTACCAGGTGCATATTGAGAGACCTGGATTTTTCTGACAGTTATGACAATAGCAATAAATAGGCAGAACTACTGGGGCCTAGGGCTGATTGGGCAAGCAGGTGGGTGGGTTGTGGACTGCACTGAGATTTCCGTGTGTCTTCAGAGACTCCCCTTTCTACTGTGATTATCCTCGGGACACATATCTCTCATTAACAAGAGTGTGAGCAGCTCTGGCAGCCAGGGAGGAGCAAGAAACAGATTTGTAAGCAGTGTTGTTGCTTTCACAGGCTGAAACTGGATGAAAAGGTGTCACTGGAGAAAATAAAATTTCACTGCATGGATCATGATGGCGGGTCCGTTTTTGTGTCACCTGTGGACAAGGAGATCTTGCAGGTGCAAAAGAAGGTAGGAGGGAACTGGAACAGGTTATTTAGACAGTTGGCTGTCACTGGGATGAGCATGGAAATAAAACCTGGGGAGAACAGTTCGAGGAGTCACTTGGGGATGAAGTGACCTGCTCCATGTGTGCCAGGGGCTGGCTCCTGTATATGATGATGGGCTGGAGGGCTGCTGGCTCTGGCACTGTCTAGGCAGCCTTGAGTCCCATTTATGTCCTAGCAGTGGAAAAATGTGGAAAGATCTTTTTCTTGTTTCTGCGTAACAGCAGAAATGAGGTGAAAATCTTGTGAGCAGTTGCAAATGCCCTTGCTGGCAGTAGTTATGTGCTGGTCATGTGTTAGAGGGGCATCCAAAGTTTTTGGTCCAATTTCCATTGCAATAGCTGTGTTTTCGCTTTCTTAACTTCTCTTCTTCGTATTATGGTGACCTTCTGAGGATGCATTGTATGGCGAAGGGAGTGCTGTGTGTTAGCACTCCCCCCAAGACTGCTGTCTGAGTTTTAGTCATGCAAAGGAAGAGATCTATTGGGCTTGAGCCCTGACTGCAGGTACTGCATTTGGTAGCATTTGGTAGCACAGTGGTTGCACACTAGAGTGTTTCGCTGTGCTGGCATATGAGCGACACTTTTAAGAGACTTATAAAATCTTCTGTGCTGTTCTTGATGCTGTTCTGGAGCATCCAAATTCCGCTTAGCTGGGGATTGCATGGTGAATTTCTGGGGACCTCGAAGATCACAGCTCATCGTTATCAAATGGAAGAAGTTTCAGCTGCTAAATGTAGCAGAGAGCTGGCAGGATGTGCAATATCTGCTGCGTAGTAGCAAAGGAAGCCTAGTCTGCAGACTCTGGCCTGCAGGCCTTTCCTGTCTCTGGTTTGCATGCGCTCACTGCAAAACATCACGTCCTCTTAGAAGTAAACCCTTTCCCCTCTTTTCATTAGGTGGTGGAACACCTCGAAGGTGAGCTGGGGATCCAAGTTCAGCGTGTGGCAATCCACAAAATGAAGTATTCTTTCCAGATCTGGTCAGCCATGATGTCTTCCAAGGACAGCGATGGGCAGGTGTGTAAGAGAGCTGGGCCAAGTTGCAAACTCTGTTGTAGCAGAGAAGAGTCAGCTCTTTTGGGGCCAGACATGGAGAGCTGTAGACTTTCCACACCTGCCTGAAGGCCTTCTGTGCTCCTTTTGTCCCCGCTCTCCTTCTTTCATCTATTTCCAAAGCTACACATTCTCCTCTCCCTTGGTAAGTGTCTCCTGGCAGAGGAGTGAGACATTTTAGGGAGGGACAGAGCATTTTAGCATGTTGGCCTTTTCTGCTCAAGTTAATATTAAGTCAGCCAAGCAGGCAGCTTTCTGCCTAGTTCTCTTACCTTTGTGCTGTGTGCCTCAGGCCAGGGCCATGTTGCAGGCTGGGATTAATATGTATTAGGAGCCCAGGACAAACAGTGGATTAGCAGCATTTTACCAGCAGGCTTGTGGAGCAGACAGCATTTTTTTTTTTTTTTTTTTTTTAACCCTCCATGTGCTTTGATTCAGTGAGGTCAGTTGTTGTGTTCCAGCTGCTTCCCCTCAATTTTTAGTTCCCATGCCATGCTCTGTGCACATATGGAAGTATTTCATAGCAAAAATAAACTCCTGGGTGTATACCTAGTGTGTTTTTGCCATGCAGACAGCAGTGATAAACAAACCAACCCTGCTTTCTAAGGAACTGTATCACAGGAGGGCATGTCTGGTCCCTTCTGTCTCCTTTTTCCTGACTCTGGAGTCATGTAACAATGGTAAATACCCTCAGGAAACATTATCCAGGGCATTTCTCATAGCGTCATCTTAGATAAGGAATTTTGAAAGGTGCCCATGAGGGGGACTCTCTTTTCCCAGAGATGAGTCCCTTTCTTGATATGTCTGGCAGGAGGAGATTCTCCTGCTGCTTCTTTAGGTTAGTGCAAGTGCTGTATAAAGCTTGTGATGGACATCTCCTTCCATCTGAAAATGGGAATAGTTTGCTCTTCACCCACTTTGTGGGGAAATTTGTTCTCTCATCAGAACATATCAGGGTAATTGAGCAGCCATAGACTTACCTGTGGTTTGTCAGTCCTCTCTTCAACATTGCGTGCTAACCACAGCAAGCTGTTGCTGAATGAGGGGATGTGTGTGATTGCAGGAGGCACAGCTATTCACAGACCTGCTTGGGGATCATGGGAAGCCAGTGTGGCCACTGTGGGAGTTGATGAAGTGGCTTGTGGGGATGTCTTCCCATACTTTCCCAGCCATTGGTAAGTCTGTGAGGAGCCAAGTGGCATGCAGTGGTGGTAGGGCTGGGTGAGTTGTTAAATGGGGGCTCTGTTCTCCAATTTGTTGCAGAGAGAACAGAAAAAATAGTGTCCCTCCGTTGCCTCATGAGGGGGCTCCAGGGTTTGTACTGGGAAGCTTCAGACTGTTTTTTAGTAATGATACTTGATGTCTTTAAGTCCTAGGAAAGTGCATGCTCTAGGGAGAGAGGGAGTTGATCAGATTTTCAGTAAAGAGGAATGGGACATCTCCAGAGAAGGAAAAGTGAGGATAATAGAGCTGCAGGCAGGGTTTGCCCCTTGCTATGAGCTCTGCCAGAACTGATGGAACTTCAAGGGAGCTAGCCAGGTGTCTGTACGTGTATTGCTTCTTAGCAGCATTGGGGATTAACCCATGTTACACACAGTGGAGAACCCATATTAGTGCCCGATACGAGTGCTGCTGCTGTCTAATAAGTGCCAAGTTCCAAGTGGCCACCTCCTGCCTGGACATCTATGTTCATGAGAGCCTGTGGGAGTACAGTACCTCTGGCATTTCTGCTCAATCCAGGTGAAATGAGCCAGTGGCTGGAAAAACTCCTTGAAGTGGCAGAACCAAGCCTTAGTCAGGCAGTCTGAAAGCCTTTACCCTAGCAAAGAGGTAGCAGAAGACTTGTCATACTGCATGCAGGGGGAGATATGCTCTGGGAACAGGCAGGCCTGGAGGGAGAAGGGCTTTCTGGGTCACTCCCCTGCCTCATCCTTAACTCTTTTAAGAGGTGGGGGAAGCTGTGTATGCCTTCATAATGTGCTTTCTAGCCTGGTGTAACATATGGGTCTCTTATTCATTCCACTGTAATGCTGCATTCCTGTTTGTGCTCTTGCCCTGTAGCCCTAGGGTTGACAGAGAAGCTGGTGAAACTCAACCCTGGTGGGAATGCCAAGCTGGTGAGCATGGGGAAGAGCCTTCAGGCTGAGATGGAGACCTTACTGGGACCAGATGGGGTGCTCCTGTACCCTTCTCATCCCACTGTGGCTCCCAAGCATCACTCTCCCTTGTGCATGCCCTTCAACTTTGCCTACACAGGTGAGCTGCTCTGGCTTCTGAGACAGGGGGTCTCAGATGTGCCCTTGCCTATTGTAACAGTGCGTGCTTGCACTGACTCACTCCCCTGTGAGGGAGAGAGGTGGCAGTTTGTGCAGAGGTTTGTAATGCCCAGTGCTTGTGCCAGCAGCAGCCAGGCTCTCAGGCGGCTGTGGGCCATTTTGTGGCTCTCTCGGACTGTAGGGGGAGCTCTCTGGAGCCATCGTGCCTACGAAGCTGTTGGTGGGGAGACCTGTTCAGGGGGGACTCCCAGCATATTTTAACTGGAGTATTTGTGTCACTAGTAGTGGACTTCGCATAGCAGCTAGGTGTCTCACTGCTCCAGAACATCAGGCAAGAATTATTGTCATGCTTTAAAACTGTGTGGCGTTTATGCCTGCTGTCTGCAGTGGGACAGGTTTGGTTGATGTGTCTTAGCTCTAAGGGGGCCACCCTTATAGAGAAACTTGGCCTAGCTTCCCTGGTACACCCTGTCCTGAAGGGATGTGTTAAGCTGTTACAGCTGGCACAGTGTTTTAGCAGGCATCCAAGGGTTGCCAGGTGTCCTGAGGTACTGGGATTGACAGTCTGGGGCTCTTTATGTGGCTTTCCTGGCTCTTGAGCAACTTGATCTCAGCACCACACTGCAATGCTGTCTGGTTTTGGAGTAACGTAGGGATGGCACCTACAGCAGCAATGTTCTGAAGCAGATCTTGGCATGCCATGGCAAGTGCCCTGTGAGCGTATCATCACTTGTCATTATAGTTTTCATCTGTGATGCTGGCACTGGTGGAATGGTGCTGATAGGATTGCACTTGGGAACCTCTGGCCAGCAGCTTCTCTTTGTTGTTGTATCTCTCTGTGCTGCTTGGTAGTTGCGTGATTTGACTGTACCCCCGTGGAGAGGACCTGCTTCCAGCAGCCCAGAGCTGTGTGGGATAACAGTTACCTATCTGGTGGGAGAACTTTCTCTGAGGAGTCAGGGAGTGTCCTATCCTGTGCATAACTGATTGCTGTGCCCAGTGTCTGTTCTGATGCAACCTTCTCTCTTCCAGCTATCTTCAACGTCCTGGGCTTGCCTGTGACACAGTGCCCGCTAGGCCTGAGCAGCGAGGGCCTGCCGCTTGGCATCCAGCTGGTTGCAGCTGCCTACAATGACCACTTGACGCTGACAGTAGCCCGGTATCTGGAGAAGGCCTTTGGAGGATGGGTATTCCCTGGGAAAGCCTAGCATGGGTTCCCAGGACTCCAAGGAGGCAGAGACACAGATGGTTGTGTTCACAAAGGCTGTCTACAGGTGCTGATATCCGATATCGTCACAGCACTACTTGCTCCCTCCACACAGGGAGAAGCTGGCCAGCCCCATGTCTCCACCCTGTGAGCAGTGCAGGGATGTGGGGAAACCTCAGCGTTCCCACTGGAGCTGTCTCCTCCCCCAGCACCATCTGTGAGAGGAGAGACCTGCCCTCCCTGTGGTCCCTTAGGAGCCCCTGATGCCCTGCACTCTGAGCAGACAGCCCATGTCCTGTCTGGGGCAGGCACTGATGTTTCCCTAGGCATGGAGACCACTCTTTCTCTGTAACGCTTGCTGCTTTAAAGATGCTGGGTAAAGGCTAGAGAGAGGGGTCTGGCAGGGCTTGGGTGCTGTTGGACTGCTTGGGGACAACCTCCCAGCACCATGCTGGGACTCTCGTGGGCACATTCATTCTTTCTCCTTTGTGTCTCCCTACTCATGTGGCTGAGATCGCATGCCAGTGGCCTTTCTGCACCAGAGGCTTGCTGGTCCCTGCAGCCCCGCTGGGCTTAGAGAGGGCAAAGGGTTTTTCTCCCACACCATAACCAGGAGGAGAGGGGCTGCTGATGCTGAAAGTGTAGCTGTTGGCAGCTTTATGATCTATCTCTTTCTCACTCCAGCTCTTTTGTGGGGTGAACAGCATGCTTGGCTCTGTCCTTTGTGCTCTGTCTGGAGCGGAGCTAATGGTCAAGGGAGGAAGAGCTTTTCTGAGAGGGAGCTGGTCTTGTAAGCCTGGGCAAGGGAGGAAGAGCTTTTTTGGGAGAGAGGTGCTCTTCTAAGCCTTTGACAGCACTGGCAGAGCTCTTTAAATGCTACTCTGTGTGCTGAGATGGCTAAAGCATCTCCTGCCCATTTTTTCATCCCCTTCCACCCCAGTGGGCTGGATGTTTGTGGTCACCCAGGTTAATGGGCTTCCCCTGCTCCTGCTGCCCAACCTCCTGAGATGTCAGCAGCTCCTGACTTCTGCTGTCTGGCCTCTCTCCCCCCCTGTAAATGAATGTATGCAGAAATGCAGGCTGCTGGCCATTTCAGGGGGGCAGTGAACGTGTGCAAGATGTACATAATGAAGATGATATTAAAGAGTCTATCCGTCCAGTCTGCTGCCATCTCTGTGTCCTTGTTCTTGAAGGCCTGTGCTGCAGCCATGCTCTCCTGCGTGCTTCCCACATTGTGATCCTGCTTGTACCACTGCCCATCTGTGCTCACATAGTGAAGTGCATTGAGACTTTTCCTGCAGGCTGAGCCTAGAGTATGGGCTGCCAAATGCTGCTCTGCTGTCTTGACAGTGTGGGGACAGCAGCAAAGGCACAGGTATCTGCTCTCAGGGTCACACTCAACCACTGCCAGGCTCTTGCTTTAAAGTGACTGTATTTGAGGTGTCTGTGTTTTGTTTCTGGCACAATAGAAGGGAGTTGTCAAGCTCCTTTGGTGGTACCAAGTTTGGTCGCTGTGTTAGTAACAATGTGCCAAAGAAACCCAAATTAGGGTGCAGTTGCTTCTCAGCCCACCGCGTGCAGCAGCTGTACAGCATTATGCTTTCGGAAAGCATGGTTCCTGGTACTTCTGCTCTCCTTGTTAGGCTGCTGTGCTGCTGCCTCTGTTCTCAGCAAGGCTTGGCTTCACAAGGCATTGCTGAGCCGTGCATGTGTTTCTTTTGGTTCTGCTGAAGCAGTTGTTTCTAGGGCAGAGCAGCAATGCAACTGAGCAGATGTGACACCCCAAATGTTGTGGCTGTGCAAGGCTACCTCTGGCCAGAGGTGGGGAGCAGAGTGCTGTGGTCACTTTGTGAGTCCCATCCAGAAGACCTCTGCAGGTCTGTACATCAAGCTTGGGATGCAGATGGTTAAGAGGATAAAACCTGTTCCTAGGAAGACATTGACTTTCTGAAGGCATCCTGGTTCACATCTATTGCTGCCATGCATGGGCTGGCACAGGGTAGTCCTGACAGATTCCCTGATGTTTGGCCGTGCTGTTGCTTTCTGTTCCCAGGGCTGTGGCCCTCTGGCCGCTGGTCATCCTTGCAGAGAGATATGTCTGCTTAGTAGTAAAACTGGAAACAGCCAACACATTCAAGTGAGGCTGTGTCTTTCACTGCTTGCAGAGGGCACTGCTGAGCCCACTAAGTGAGTGCTGAGCTTGGTGGCAGTCTGTAACAAGATGACACAGTCAACAAGGAAGCAAGAAAAAAGAAACCAGACCCAGGAAAAAGGGTATGAACCACCAAAGTAAAATCACGTGTTGTGCTGCGAGCAGGTGAGTGGGACGTCCCTTGCAGCCCTCTGAGAACAGTCAGGCTGCGCAGCTGGTGGCAAGACAGGACCGACCTCTTCGCAGGTAAGGGAGAAAGAGGAGGGCAGGCTGCGGGAGAGGGCTGTAGTGCAAGTGTAGGCATCCCTGGTGCATCCTGGTGGAGGAGACCACTCCCTGCAGCGGGCTAGCGTGCTGGCCATGGGAAGCCTGGGAGCGTGGGACAAAGAGGTTGGCATTGATGCCTTGATTCCAGTGAGTCAAAGGTGTTGCTGTTAACTCAAAACTGGTTCTGCTAGGCTGGCTTAAGGTCTGTCCAGCCCCATGATGCCCTGCCCCACCATGACCCATGGCAGGTGCCTTGGAGGGAGCATAAGAGCCAGGCAGATAGCTAATTACACTTCCACCAAATACTCTCGGAGCCTCTTGTAACCTGACTCTGGATTTCTGAGCTAAAGGGCTGTCTGTGCCTGTGTTTAATAGACTGTGGTGGGCTCAGATTGCACTGCCGTGTTCACTGTAATGTGTTCCCATCACGGCAGGGGCCAAATGAATAACTGCGTGGCTGAAAGGAGGAGGGACTCTTTATACTTTTGCACAGCATGGCAATGGGGGAAGCTGGTGAAAGAAATAATGCGGGGAGGAGTGGGGGGTTAATCACTGCAGTTTTAGCATATGGGGTAGCTACTAACCAATGTTTTTAAGGAGAAACTTCCTCTCTGGGCTTAAATGCTCCTCAGTTCTATGGGGTTTGGGGGCCCCTTCCTCGATAGCAGGTGGAGGTAGTGCCGCGTGGTCACGAAGGTGTGTGCCGCTGCCACCCCCCTGGCCATCCCGGCTCTCCCTTGGGGCAAAACATCTGGGACACTACAGAAGCTGCTGTGCCTTGGTCCGTAGAGTGGCAGCTGCCCTGGAAGGCACCATAGGCTGCCAGAAGCATAGGGCAAAGGACTGGCTGCCCCAAGCTGGGGTCGCCCCGGCCTTCCTTGCCACTTTGCTCTGCAGCTGGTCATGCCGCTGGGCCTGCTGCAGCCCCCTCTGGGGTGCCTTGGTCCCAGGGAGCAGAGGCTGCATCCTGCTGGTGCCCCCAGAGCCGTTCTGGGGCACGGGGCCAGCCTCATCCCAGTCCCTCGCAGGGTCTCGGCTCTGGGGGGTCTGGCTGCGGGCGGGAGCAGAAATCCCTGCAGGACTTCAACCTCAGGCTGGGCAGCCCGAGACCTTCGGGCAGCGTAAGCTTGGCGGCGTGCCTGCTGCCCCTGCCGCAAGGTGTGTCCAAGCCTGAAGAATGTGTCGCTACGCAAGGCAGGGTGCGGCGTTCTGCTTGTCCCTCATCTGCTGGCAAAGGCAGACAGCGACCGCGTCTGCTGAAGGGCAAGGGGCCACCCTGCGGGGTGGGAAGCCGCTTGCCCCTCCGAGTCATCCTCCCTCCCCTGCTCAGGCAGCGGAGCCTGGGAGGGGGTGGAGAGCCTTCATCTCACCAGGGAATTTACTTGCTGCTCCACGTCTCTGCAGGTCGCAGTAACAGCCTTGGGCTTGCAGTGTCCCTGTGGACTGGAAGGAGGGTTTTTAGGTGACTTTCAGGAGGCTCTGATAATAGCCCCAAGCATCAAGGAAGAGGAGCAAGGAAGGAGAGGCAGCACCTGTTTTGATCGGGCCAAGGCGTGCAGAGCGACCTGGGGAGGGTGTGTGTGCTCGTGGCCCAGCGGCCACATGTGACTGCCTGCTGGCCAGGCACAGTGCAGCCGGTGGCAGCGTGGCCCTTAGCACCGGCGGCAGGGCCGTGGTGTGGCCCGCGGTCAGGCTGTCTCCTGCTGCCTTCAGGCCAGCCCACCTGTGGGACACAGGCCCCCCTCTCCCAGGGGAAACTCGTGCTGCCTGCTCCGGGGCCCCTTACAAAGCCTGCTGAAGGGGCTGGGAGGGCTTGTGCGAACTTCAGAGGTAGCGTTGAGTGGTAAAACTGCCCTCTGTGGCACTGTTAAGTCTGCACCTTGATTTGAGCTGCTCCCTGTGCCTTGGGTTTAGCAACCCAACTGTCACCTTCAGCTGCATCTGCATGGTCCTGGTTGGGGTCATGAAGGTGCAAAAGCAGCTGCCCACCAGCTGTCCATCCTTCAGCAGCTCTGGCCTCTTGGAGGTCTCACCTTGGATCAGAGCTGTTGACCGTAGCTTCCAGTCACCTGTCCTGGGTCACTGGCTGCTTCTCCTTGTTTTCAGCTCTGAACAGTTGTAAGGGGCAGAAAACACCTTCTGGATGGTGATCAGGTGTGGCAGGACTGGGGTGAGGCCAGGAAGAAAGGGAGGTGGTTTGGCAGCCCCAAGTGGGTGGGTTGCTGCTGTGCTAACAGGAGAAGCTGCATTGTGTGCAGGAAAGCCGCTGCCCTGGCTGTCGACTGTAGAAAGCAAAGCCGCCCTTGCTTATGATATTGGAAAGTTTTAGCCACGCACTGGCGAAAGCATTATATATGCACTTGCAAAGCCAATTGCAGTAATAACGTTGATCTGGTAATGCTGTTGATGTGGAGTCAATATAAGACGAAAAGAGTGGGAGGCAAGTCACTGAGAATAAGCCCAATGGCGTGAGGAAATGCTCCCACCCTTCTGCCCCTGGAAATGGCCCTGGGCTCCCCTCATTTGCTGGAGGAAACATGTCTCCATGACCAAGGAAGTCAGAATTGGCAACTGCAAACGAAGCCCTTGCCCAGCTCTTCCTGGAGAACAAGGTACCTCCATGCCACCTAGAAATGTTCTAAGGAGCTGGCAAGAGAGGGGTGAAAATTCGCAAGGAGCTGGGCTCTGAAGTGAGGCAAAGATAAGGAGCTACTGCCCAGATTTTGGAGACAGGAAATGGTATATAATATGTATCATTATATACCAATATATAATGGAGATAGGTATGAGGAAACAAAATGATAATGTGCTGCAGCATTGCCCTGGTATCACCTCTCGGTTTGTGCAGTGTGTGGCTGTGACGCAGGATCCCAGGCAGGACCATAGTCCCGGAGCTCTTCTGTGGCTTGTGCAGGCAGGCCTCCTTCCTCAGGGCATGGTGCCCTGTGGGAGCACCTCAAGACAGCTGTCAAGGAGCAGATGTGTGTGGATGCACCTTTTCCTGCTCTTGGGAGGGCTGAGGGTGGTCGGGGCGGCAGTATCACTGCTGCGTCAGTGGTGAGTCATCTGCAGAAGCATGTCCATCCCTAGCGAGCGGGTGGGTAAGCAGCACTGAGTCACCTCCAGGGTGATGTGAACCTTAAGCCATGAGCTTTCTCTGCAAATACTACTCGCTCTGCGGATGTGTAAATGATACCAGGAGTGTGACTTATTGCTAACTTTAGAGAGGGACCAAACATGGTGGGGAACCGGATAAATGTGGGTGTCTGCTCTCGGGCTGCTCCTTGAGAGTGAGACAGGGAGAGGGCCAGTCCACGCTTCCCCCAGGATGTGTCCCACCATGCAGAGGTGTCACGCTGTGACCAAGGGCAATACCGCACTGATGCATGTCAGCAGCAGAGAGGGGAGACTTGTTTGGAGAAACTAATCCGACAGACTCTAATGCTGCTGTTTTGAATTTGCATGACAGTGACTGAGCGTGGCACAAGGCAGCACCACTGCAGAGGTGGGGGCTTGATCGACAGCCAGCCTGGTGGACTGCTGATGTGTCAGACCAGGCCCCAGCTTCCCAGCAAGGGATCCCTTCCTCCCTTCGCCCAGGACACCTTTCAGGTGAGAGGCACCCAGCAGCAGACACCACATCCTGCAGCAAATGGCCACAGAGTTAGGCCAGCTCAGGTGTGCCGGGTGCCAGGGCAGAGCTGGGAGGCCTCGCTGCATGTGGTGTGAGGGATGGAAAGCTGCCTGCTCTCCCACCAGGTTCCCTTCCAGGCCCTGTGATGCTGAGAAGAGGCAGGGGATCCCTGCTATGGCGGGTGTGCAGATGGCTGATCCGAGCTCAGAGTGCCCCACTGAGTAACAGCGTGAGGAATCGCAGGATACTGCAGATAGCAAAGGGAGCACCGCTTGGCTGGATTTGGTACCAGCCACCACTGCAGCTGGTGCTCCCTCCCTGTCACCACAGCCCTGAGGATACCTGCCTTCGCACTGCTTCCCCTGGTCCCAGTGGGAGTACAGGGCCTCCAGCTGCTCCAGAGCAGGCACCACCATGCAAGGCTGTCTGCAACCCAGGCACACAATCTCCATGCGCAAGTCACCTACGGCACGGTGTCATGTGCATCCTTCGCTGTGGAAAGGGCATAACACCTCCTCTTGAAGCCATGGCTTAGGAAAATAAGTTTTCTCTAATCTCAGGTTTCAGTCATCTGTTGTGCTTCCAGGTGGCAAAACAGCTAAGATAATCCGCACCTCTCACCATGGGCTCCAGCATGCCAGTGTAGAGCTGGGGGCAAATGAACGTGGCCTGCTGGGAACATGAGTGCTGTGCTGAGCTTGCTTCTGTCTGTCACCAGCTGCACCCTGCTCTGGGGTAAGTCCGGTTCTGGAGCTGCCGCATGCGCCCTTTTCCTGGCCCAAGAGCAAAGTCCTGACTGCCTCACTGTGGCCTTGGTTGCAAGGTCTACAGTAGAGAAGAAAGCATGGGGATGGCTCTCAGACCTACAAAAGGTACTTGCAGAGAGGAGGGGACCAGACTTGAAAAATGCAGCTGGGCTTTTCTGCCATCTCAGAACCTCCAAGGACAGATTATCTTCCACATGCAGCTGAGAGAGGTTTGGGAAGTATACTGCTCCCCAGCCCTGAGAGACATGCCATTGGAGGAGTTGTGTGGTAGAATCCTGTTGCTGGGGCAAAGTGGGTGTTTCATTGAAGAGATGGAGATAGTGAGCAAAGTCAGCGGGGCAGGCACACAGGCAAAATCAACGTGCACTGGGGATACTCAAAAAGGGGAGGTGGAATACTAGGAAAGCCTGTGCTGGGCTCCTCTCCCTCATGTGTGGGGGACCCAGCTGAATGCCTCATGTATTCTGTGGGTGATAGAGTCCTGGGCTAGTTGTGCTCCCTGTGCACCTCCATAACCAGCCAAATGGTGCTGGGGGGGGCAGCAAATGCCTCAGGGTGTCAGTGCTTTTTCAAGGGACTGTAAATAGGATATTCCAGGGTGTGTTGGGTCATGTGAGAGATTCCCAAAACATAGATGCTGAGAGCCATGCTTCCAGCCAGCCCTTGCTGGAGAGCACCAAGGAGTTGGTGTTCACCTGTTCAGGACTGAAGTTGCAGGGCTGTCAGGTGTGCATGGGCCCATGGCTCCTGCACAAAGCAGTGAGATCTGTGCAATGTGGCCACAAGGTGGGTTAACATGGGACAGTGGTGAAAAGCGAAGGAGGAAAGGGCCAGGCAACAGCACCCTGCTTGAACACCAGCAGGTCCCACTTAGGTGGCAGAAGGGTGAGCATGTATCTCTCTGTGGGCCATCCCGAAGCAGAGCAATGTTGCCTTCCTTTGCCTTTACACCCCTTTCCCCCGCTCCCCCAGGCATGCCATTTCCTCCACAGAATGTGACACTAGTGGCAAAAAACTTCCACACTTGCCTGATGTGGGAGCCAGACCCTCACTCGCCCAGCAGTGCCAGGTACCAGGTCGAGTGGAAGAGTAGACGGTATGTATGGAACTGGGGAGGAAGGAGGTGGGGGTGTTTTCATCCCCACTGCCTCTAAGTCCTGGCCTGCCCACTGGGGGCTTCCTATGCCTCTCTCACTGCCTAGATGTGCTCACTGGCTGATCATCTGTCATCAGATACTTATGGTTGATTCCTCTCTGAGGCCTGAGCATCCTAGCAGAGGGTTGTGTGAGGAGGAAGTTGGGGGCGTTTTGTTAGCCAGAGGACTGTTTTCCTAAAGCAAATTTCATAGAATAACAGAATAGTTGAGGCTAGAAGGGACCTCTGGATATCATCTAACTCAAGTCCTCTGCTCAAGCAGGGCCACCTAGAGCAGGTTGCTCAGGACTATGTCCAGTCAGGTTTTGAATATCCCCAAGGATGGAGACTCCACAACCTGCCTAGGCAACCTTTTCCCTTTTTTGACCACCTTCACAGTAAAAAAAAGTGTTTTTTTCCTTATGTTCAGATGGAATTTCCTGTGTTTCGGTTTGTACCCATTGCCTCTTATCCTGTCACTGGACACCACTGAGAAGAGGCTGGCCCCATTCTCTTGACACCCTCCCATCAGATATTCATACACATTGATAAGATCCCCCTGAGCCTTCTTCTCTCCAAGCTAAAGAGTCCTAGCTCTCTGAGCCTCTGCTCATATGAGAGATGCTCCAATCCCTTAATCGTCTTTGTGGCCCTTTGCTGAACTTGCTCCAATAAGTCCATGCCTCTCTCATCCTGGGGAGCCCAGAACTGGACACAGCACTCCAGATGTGGTCTCATCAGTGCCGAATAATCACCTCCCTCAACCCAAGAGCAACACTCTTGTTTGCTAACAGTGTCCTGGGCTGCATTATCCGTGTTCTCTGACCGACTCTGCTTCATCAGATTCGCAATGCGTAGGTAGTAGTTTTTCCCCTTTTTGGCACCTTCTCACTGCATTCTTTCCATGGGCAGAACTTCTCCCTGGACCAAGGCAGATACCTGTTGGGGGAACAGCAGCAGCTCGTCCTGGACTTGTGAGCTATATTTTGAAGATATCCATGATATCTACTGGGCAAGAGTGAGAGCGGTGGATGGAGACAAACTGTCCAAGTGGGTCTCTTCTAGTGAACTGCAGCCATACAGAGACAGTAAGGACCTGGGAACTCCTCCAGCTGGATTCCTGCTCTTTTGAGGGAGCTGATGGGGTGGATGGGGCCCTTGGAGAGGTTGATACTGATGGGAAAAGTGAAGCTTGATCAGAAGAAAGGGATATGAGCATAACTGCTGGAAAAGGACTGCATTGCACTAGGGCTATGTGAGCAACAAGGGGACTAGGGAAGAGAGACAGTGGGAGGAGAACTCTGGGAGTCCCCAGAGTTTCTATGAGACTGGAAATGAAGTGGAGGGCCTTCATTTGCTCAAAGCAAGTCCAGTTAGAGCAGGTTGCTCAAAGTCTCGTCTAGTCAAGCAGAGATGATCTCCAAGGATGCAGATTCCTGCACCCCTCTGAGTCCCTGTACCAGTGTTTGACCATCTTTATGGGGGAAAAAAATATATAATCAATCAGAATTTCTCTGGCTGCAGCTTGTGCTGTTGCCTCTGTCCCTAGGCACCTCTGGGAAGGGTCTGACTCCATCCTCTTTCCACCCTGCTGTTGGGCAATTGCAGGCAGCAGTAACATCTCCCCGTGCCTTCTCTCCTCTGAGCTGAACACATCCAGTGCCCTTAGCTTCTCCTTGTACCCTCTGTGCTCCAGCCCCCAAACAGCCCAGGGGCATCCGCTGGGCTCCCTCCAGTGTGTCCATGTTCCCAAGTCTGAGGCTTGGGAACCCCAAAATAGACCCTGTGCCCAGATGTTGTGCACAACAGTGTGGAGAGCCCTTATCTTTGATCCAATAAAGGTTTCTCTTATTGTAGGGTGGGCTTCATGGTGCCCAAAGGGATGATGAAAGAGCTGTGGATCCAGGCCTAGGTTCAGATCCAGGGTCCCAGTCTGCATCACAGAGCAATTTTGGTGGTCTTAGCAGGTTAAGTGAGGGACAAGAGGGTTAGCGAGCTGTCTCACCAGCATGAGGGATCCTAGGAGAGGGATTAAATTCTGCAGTGACCCCTTCTCTCCACCCCACACAAAAGTCAGCTCAGAAGTCCAAGAACTACCAGTGCCTAGAACTGGAGATGAACGAGCAGGAAGAGAAGGGCTTTATATCTGCCCTCTTACTTTTCTTCCAAGTTTGCAGTCATCTGGGGCTTGCTCTCACCCACTTAGGCTCTGGACTGGAAGCATGTAGGCAAGAACCAGGTCTCATGTGCATGCTAGGGCAGCCATCCTTGACCCTGGCTGTCAGCACCAGCTCCCCAGGAAATGTTGAGAACAAGGTGTTGTGATAATCTGAGTCTCTGGAGAGCACATTGACATGCCCTTCCAGGCTTCCCTCTTAAAAGCATCCCCCATTTGTCCCTGTCATGGATCTGAGAGGTGCTGTGCGAGGGCATTTTTGTTCAGGCAAGTTAAAGCTGGTGCAGGATGGTTAAGGCAGGAACATCCCCTACAGCACTGTCTTTACCCTGACTGATGTGTTTGTGAGATGATATGTATGCAGGGAAGCAAGCTGTGAGTACACGTCTCTTCTCTATCGCAGGCTGGCTAGAGCAGTCTCCTGTCCAAACAGCATAGCCTTCCCCTAACCTGTCTCATACAGGGTTGTCACATGAACTGAATGTGCAATGATTAGCAGAAGGGAGCCGGAAGCACTAGTAGGTTTAACATGGACTGTGCTGGTGTTACCAGAGGAGGCAGAAGCAGCCGTAGCTATCAGAAACACCTGGTTGCTGCAGTTTCTAAAGATGGTTTCATAGCATGAGGTGCCATCAGGTTAGACTTGCCTGAAGAAACATCTTTGTACTAGCACTGGGACGATCAACAGAAAAGCATCATTTCTAGACAAATGAGATGACTGTCCCGTGTTTTGAAAGGTTTTTCCCTCCCTCCCCTCTTCTATTTTCTACAGCAGTTGTCGGTCCTCCCGAGCTGTCCTGGCTGCTCCAGGGTCACATCCTTAGCATAAAAATCATCATGCCACTCACTCCATACCAAAGTAAAAATGGCTCTTACAAGCCCATCAACAAAGTGCTGCGGAAACTGTGGTACCGGCTGAACCTTTATGAAAAGGATGTATTCATCCAGCAAGTATGTGCTGGGGAGAAAAGGGCTTCCCAACAATGTGGCAGGGACAGGCAAGGTTTGGAGGGCACAGGATTTGCAAAAGCTTTTCTGATGCAGCAAAATGGAGCTTTTGGAAAGATGCTTTTGAGTCCTCCTCTGGATGCATTGTCTTGGCAGCATCTGGGTATCAGACTGACAATCCTCACAAAGTTGTGGGGGTCAGGCAGGTAGTTCAGCCACCCATCCTGCCACAGCAATGCCTTCTGCTGGGAGAGAGATGCCCTCACGGGCAATGGGGTGGGCCAGGCCACTGGCTTTTCTGGTGTGCAGGGCTGGGGAGCTGGAGATATGAAACTTGGTCTGGGGGGAGACCCCTTTCCTCTTCTAGACTACATGAATAAGAAAAGAACTGTAACAATACCTGTTAGGATGAAAGCATGCATTGACTATAAAAAAACAAATGTGCTTTGGAACCTGTGCCAGCCACTAAAGGGCTCCTGGGGTGAAGAAACAAATCCTGAAGATGCTGGGAAGTGGGACAGTAGGGTCTGCGCTCGATGCTGGTCCCATGATATCGAGGCTGACGGACATGCTGCTTCCCATCTCTGCCTGCATTTCCCAATGTCAAGGAGCAGAGCAGTACACAGATATCCCCTGGCCCTGGGGGAGGTATTGCCAGGCCCCCTTAGCCAAACATCCCCCTCTGCTTCCAGGTGCCCTGTGAACAGAGGGGCAAGGAAGCCTCTTGCATGTTCAGGTACTTGAAACCAAGCACCCAATACTGTGTCCGGACTGTGACGGTGGGCATGCCCAGGGAGCAGAGCAGGGAGGCTGCACAGTGCATCACAACATCAGCCACCCCTGGAGGTAAGAGCTCTCTAGCTGTCTCAGCTGCTGTACTTCCATCTCAGGGCCCTGGTTCAGGACATGGACATGTGTCAGAGGGAGAGGGACGCATGATCTCTGGCCATTCTGGTCAGGTTTGGTGACCTAGCAGGACCCTGTGAGGACCCTCCTCTTCTTCTCTCAGGGGAAGATTCTCCCTTGCCATCTGACTCTGGCTTGCCCTGCACCTCCTGCTTGGATCATCCCAGCCTGTCATGGGACCCCCAGGGAAAAGCTGGCTTAGGGCACACTGTTGGGGATGCCAAGTGGGGTCCCTCCAACTCTCAACCTGTTCTGACCCCCTGCAGACTTTCCCTGGGTCCTCCTCGCCGTACTGAGTGCCGTCTTGCTGGTGCTGTTTGTGGCCGGGCTCTGCTTCCTCAGGCTGTATGTGTTCCTGAGACCCTCAGAGACGCGCATCCCGAACTCGCTTGTGAGTGAACAACCTTCCTCCAGCTTCCTCCTCCTATGCACCATGACTGAGCCAGGATTATCCATGTTTTCAGGGAGCTCAGCACTTCCTTCCCTCCACATCTTGTACCAACTCTTGGTGCCCTAGTACCTCACCTACTCTTCGATCCATCATCACCCCAGGCCTCATATTGCATTGTAAGAGATGCTGATGGATGCATCAGGCAGCCACAGGCCACACTGAAGAAGTATGCCTTGGGCAGCATGTGGCCTGGGAGCGTGATCCATGGCACTAGGAGCCTCCTGCTTTGGAGACCATTGGCTTTGCTTGGCTGTGTTCCCAGCTGGAGTAGCTTGGAGAGGAAGAAGGGAGGAAGAGTAGAAAATAGTGGGGATGCTATCCTGGGATGGTCAGTGGCCTTGCTGAGACGTAGCCCCTTGCCTCTTTAACAGGCTGCTCTATCCTTGGATCAAATGCAGCACTGAGAGAAAGTTTGGAGGTGCATACAGGATTACAGTTCTGTTGAGCTAATACAAACGGACAACTAAATGTCCTGAGTCAGCAGAACTAGGTTGTAAATCTCCTTTCCACGAGAAAAACCCTGTGGAAACAGTCACCAGAACAGCCTTTCTCCCTGACATCCAGTTCTTCCCCGTGTTCCCATTTCCCAGTGCTGACAGTGCCAGTCCTAGGGGTGCCAGCAGCCTGGGTTGAGCAGCCTTTTGGTGCTCCAGGTGTGCAAATGGCTTGCCCAGTTGTGTGAGCTAAGAACCATTCCATGACAACATGGAGAGGAGTTGACAGGCTTTTCCACTCACCGTGGCCCAGTTCGGTCACAGGGCCCTTTGCTTTCCTGTTCTGGTTGGCTTCTCTGTGGGGATTGCTTGTGTCTCTGAGTAGATAAGAGCTCTTCAATCAGCATCTGATGCCTGGGAAGTAGTTTGAAAAACAACAACACTAATAACTGCTGTGGCCTACCTCTGCTACTTCCTGGCATTGGAGCCTCCATGAGCTACAGAGCAGAGCCCTATGTGCATTTCTCTTGCGGTCTGAGCTCAGGAGATGGACCGTCCTGGACCACTGCCTTCACTGGGCTTGGCAGTCTGTCACCACAGGGCTGGTGGAAGTTTCAGTAATCTCAGACTGATTGGTTTGTTGCTTGTTTCCTGGCAGGCTATTTTAAATGAAGAGCTGACTCTGAACATCAGGGTGCCCACCCTTGAACTTGAGGGGGACTCATCCACTTTGATCTCACTGGTTGTGCTTCCCTCCCATGGATCATCTGCAGCTGAGCAGAAAAAGCCCCAAGTCCAGCTGTTCTTTGGAGAAAGCTTTTCCCAGGAGATGGCTGGCTACTGTGCCAATGGATTTAGGCCAGACTGGCCCGAAAGCGAGGCCCTGTCCTTTGCCCCCAGCCAGCTGGAGCATGTCTTGGACTCTGGGGCCTCCTCACCCCTGGAGGGGCTGGAGGAGGGCAGGGAAGGGGATGATGTGTCGGCTTTGCCAGCCCAGCTGCCCAGTGGCTCATGGGCATGTCTGGAGCAGCCTGTGCTGGTGGAACTGAATGATGACAGTTACAGGGGTGACGAAGACTACCAGACATCTGAGATGTGGCTTTCCTTGCACCTCCAGCTTTATTCTAAATGCCAATGCCCACTCTTGGGAACAGGCAGCAGCATCTCTCTGACTCCACAAGGCACAAGTTTCAGCCAAGAGGACCTAAAGGAGAGCCTTGGCATGACAGAACCCTGCTGCCAGTCCTGGGTACCGCTCAGCTCTGTGAAGCTGCCAGCTGACGAGGAGGACAGAGACCAGCTCTTCCCTGCTCTCTGTCACCTGCATGGCCATGGGGCCAAGCCAGAGTTAGGTGACAGAGACACACAGCAGAGTGACTTGGACCAGGCAACACTGGGCTGGCAAGGTGTTCCTCTCCCCAGTTCCTGTGAAGTGCCCTATTCACCCCTCGACATCCTGCAGGCAACCACATCCTCCGGCTATGAGATACATCCCCTGGTCACCGATGAGCCCTAGGGTAAAGTAGGAGTGTAACAAGAGAGCAGGGCTCTCCCGGATGCACGCCTGATGCACGCCTGCCGTCAGGAGCCAGATTGCAGCATTAATGAATAGCTCCAGTGGAGCAAGAAGCGTTACCCAAAGCTGACCCAACTGTGATGGACTGCCTGCTCAGACATGTGTGTGCCTCTTTGGGCCTGGGGCTGGGCCAAGATTCCCAGGCAGACAGGCACAAGCATGCTCTGGGACTGACTTCCATAGAAAGACAGTGAGGTCAGCATCATTTGAATTTCCCTGTTGGTTTTTCGTCCTTCGTATATATACATATATATATGTGTTTGTGTATGTATATGTGTATGTTTTTATGTATATATGTATATATACTTAAACAAATATATATTTTTATATATAAACTTTTTCCATTATATTAAAGAGGGGTTTTTTTTTTTTTTTACTTGTCTGGCATGGCTCTGGAAATACTGATTGTGCACTGGAACTGTTTTTAAATGACTAATTTATTACGGGAAAGTCTCTTCCATGCCTTATTGTTTCTGTATTACAAAATCAGTGCAGCTTTGTTTAAGTAGTATCTGGGAAAGCTGACAGGAAAACTTGGGGCTTCCCTGGGAGGAAATTTTGCCTTTGGCTGGTTTGTGTATTTCTGTTGCCGTTGCCTGGGGACAGGCTCAGACTTTAGCAACTGCAAAGTAGTTTTCTGATTTCATCTACCACAACTGGGGCAACCTCCTTTTGAGTAACCCTGCCCTGGGGTTGTCCTCTTGGATATATTGGCGAGGCTGCGCCTGCAGCTATGACAGTGAGGTGAAGCCCTGCTTCCTCAGTGTCTGGCAGCATTTTACCTTTGTGTTGTAGGGGCCAGGACCAGCGGATCTGAGCTCTGGGGGATAAATCAAAAGATTCAAGCAGGGTTTGGGAATAGGTGAGAAATCGCTGGTGTCCAGCACCCTGGCACCCATTGCGGCTGGCAGAGCTGCCAGCCCTGTGAGTGACACCCTGGGGAACTTTTTGGGTGAAAGTCTCACCTCCCTGGCCCTCAGCCATGGTGCGTGGAGCTGCACCAGGTTCCTTAAGCGCCGCAGCACTTTCTAGCCCAGGTTCCCAGTGAGTCACCTCTCTGACAGCCCTGTACGTCATCCCAGCTGTGCAACAGCCCCGTCTCTGAGGTGACTGTGCCCTCCCTCCCCACGAGTGTCAGCCTTCCTCTTCCCCTGCCACTGGGGCTGGCTGATTCATCTAGAAAGTTGTAGCACACTGGCTGTGGTTTTCTGGCAGCTGAGCGGGGACGTGGGGCAGCCCCTGCCTTGCTGCCGTGCAGGACGCCTTCTCACCTGCACCCTGGGTTGGACCCCGTGCTCCACACCATCCCCTCTGGGAGAGGGGACCGGGCAGTCTCAGGGCACGTGCAGACTTTGAGGGTGCTAGGTGTGGGGCAGACAGAACTTCTCAAAGGCAGCCAGGAAATCAGGAGTTATTGCTAATTCCCTGCATTCCTGCCTGAGAAACAGACAGATGAGTGAGAGTGGCTGGCTCTGACAGTGTTTGAGAGCTTTTTCCTCTAGCTGGAAGTTGCTATGTTAGAAACACATTGTCAGTCCCAGTGGTTATTTTTACTTTGGATCTGTCCCCTCCAGCTCAATAGCTGCTTCCTGGTCGGGAGAAGAATCGAAACCACTCGCATGCTGTTAGCCACCTGGGCTGGGAAGGGTGGCAGCATGCTTCAGAAGAAGCTGCTAGTGTAGTTTAACATTTCTAAATTCCTCTGAAAAGGTACAGCGCTAAATGTATGCATCAGGTCACGATGGGTATGCAAGAAGCTGGAGCCAGCGTGAAGTGGTATCAGTAGAGTGATAGGCCATGCAAGTCTCTTCAGGGCCGTGGCTGAATGCCCGCTGCAGTGGACTGCGAGATGTGACTGGTTTATGTTGTGCAGCATGTTACTTTCCCCAACAGGCAGATGTTTCCTACATCTCCACATAGGTGGAGACATATTTAGCCACTTTTCAGAGGGAGAGGTTAGCTAAAATACTAATAGGAGAGGGCTGGGGCATTGCTATGTCAGGTCTAAACCAAAGCTCTTCTGGGATGTAGATGGGTCAAGGCTGGCACAGGGCAGCTGGGAAGAGGCTCCGTGACACTGCTAAAGGGTTTGCCTGTGTGTGCCCCTGCATCGCTTCTACACAGGCCTTCACTGGGGAGGAAGCCGAGGGATGGCTCCTGCTCCATGCCCTGCACGGGGCCACGAGCCCAGTGGAGCTGCCGCCATGCCTGGCCGGCCTTCCTGCTTCCCCAGCCCCACTCCGCTGGCAATGAGCCCTATGACTTGGTGCTTTTTCTTATCCTTAGAGGAAAATGTCTCTGCTTTCTCACCTGTAAAACTGCAGTTTCCCAAATGAGGTACTTTGAAAGCTTGGAGCCCTTGGTATTTCTGGTTTTCTTCTGGGCTTGCAAGGGAGAAATAGCTTGGATAAATTAGCTTGGATTTTGACTAAGCTGGGCAGTGGTGACCTGGACCGTGTGTGTCATGGGCTGAGCTCACTTGCAGTGAGCAAGGTAAAACCTCATAAGAGCTCTGAATCAGACCCACCTTCAGGGTAGCTCCTTGGGCCAGAGGTACCTGCCATGACTATGACCATGTCCCCTCCCCTCGTCCCCTTTTGGCTGTCATTAGAACTTTATTTAGACAAGAAACAAATGATTTTTGTCTCCCCAGAAGCCTTGTGTGAACAGGCCTGGGAAGGAGGGAAGGAAAATCCCCTGGCTTGCCAAGAGAAGACTCTCTTTCTGCTCTAGAGGATCCCATGGTGGAAAGTCCCTCCAGAGCTCG
Organism: Apteryx mantelli; assembly: GCF_036417845.1. Classification (NCBI taxonomy): domain Eukaryota; kingdom Metazoa; phylum Chordata; class Aves; order Apterygiformes; family Apterygidae; genus Apteryx; species Apteryx mantelli. The sequence goes on from NC_089990.1 coordinate 25,557,066, forward strand.
TGTTCCACTGACCACAACTGTGAGGTGACATTTACCCACCTGTTTGCATGGTTGCCCCTCTGAGCTGCTGTCGTGCCCTCACTTACCCCAGCAGACCCACCATCCCCTCATTCTCACAATGTTCTCCCCAGAAATTCATATTTCTCCTCCCCACTTTTTTTTGATTCTGTTGCAAAACACATGGACACCCCCAGGTTAAAGCATATCCCAGGGGCCCTGGTCACTGGCCTGGATTTTAAGATCAGTCTGTTGTTGTGTCACTCTTGTCCTTGCAGTAAATGGCTAAAAGTGCTAATTGCTGCACAAGGGGTTGCTTCCCTGGCTAGCCATTTTCTAGGACTGTCCCCACAGTGATGTTCTCAGGTCACCTTGACCTTCACATCTGGCCCTGAAGCAGGCAAGAGATGCGGTTTGCTGTGCTGGTGAGCTCAGCTTCTTTGATCACAGATGTATGAAGGTAGTAGGGGGTCTCTGTGGCTGCCACGGTCCTGGGGACGAGCAAGCCTACATGTTGTGATGGGCGCTTTTCCAGCAGCAAATGGAAACCAAGCCCAAGTGCCATCAGCCTCTCAGTTTGGTGAGAAGTGCTCGTCTCTACCACCCCTGCGTTGCGCTGGGGAGGGGGGAATCTCCGGCTGTGCTCGTCATACTGAAACCCTTCTTTGCGGCAGGGCTGTGCACTGCGCACTTCCTCTTGGGGTGAGGTGCTGAGAGTGGAAACACTTCCCCTGTGCCTGGGCCCTGCTGCCATAAACCGCTGGAGCTGTGCTCAGAAAGTCAGCTGGCCCTGAGCATGGAGGCAGAACTCGCGTGTGACCTGCTGTTGTTGCGAGACACACGTCCCAGCAGTGCTTGGGATCACCAGGAGCAGAGACTGCGCTATTGCCATGATCAGGCACAGCCTTCCCTGGGGAAGCACTCCTGGACCAGGTCAAAGAGGTGTCCTCTCCCCTGGGCACCTGATTAGCAAAATCTCTGTTAGTGATGATCCAAGGACATGTGGGATAAAAAATAGCTTGAGATGAATTTTTAAAGAAAAGGGAAAGAAAAGGTCCTGAGAGCTGCTTGAGGGGACACATGTGCTGCCAATGCGTTCTGTTTGCTTCCAACAAAGCTCATTTCTGGCTCAGTAGGAACAAGAGAGTCTCATTTTCCTTAATTTGGGGAGTGGCTGTCATGTGTTATGTTGTTTCACTTTTTTTTTTTGATAAAATGAAATTTTGGGTGCAAATATATGTCATTGTTTTGGATCACATGAAATGGCCTTTTTCATTTTCAGGTATTTAAAAAGCAAACCAAAAAGCCGGGCCAAAATCCCCCCCTTACTAAAGTTAGGCAGACTTCAGAGGAGCTGGCGGTTTGAGACAAACACAAGAGTTGAAGTGCTGCAATCTGTAGATGCCTGAGCAAAATGTTCCACCTCTACCTCCCTTCCCTCCATCCCAATGATTTTTTTTTAACTTGAAGGTTTTGAGGCATCTGAGCTACAGTTGAGACTGCTCTGCAAAAATTCTCACAGCCAAAACCATGTGCCTGCTTTTGCTGATCTCTGTGGCCCTGTGGTCATGCCATCCTGCTGGTGAATGAACTGCAGCATCACAGCAGATGGGAACAGCAACCCTGGGAATTTGTTGAGCGCAGCTCCCATCCAGGACATTCTCTCCCTGAAGCATTCCTGAGATGCATTTCCCACTTCTGCTTTAAGACCTCCAGGAATGGAGAACCTGACCTGCTCTTTCCCCACAAGTGGTCAGAGTTTTCCCCATTAAATGTTTCCCCAGTGACTCATCACACTTTTCCTTTTTGTGGTTTCTTGTCCTATCCCCAGAGAACAGTTTATTCCCTTTCAATACTCCTCTGCATCTTCGTTCAGTCTCTTTTCTAGACTAACCCTTTGATCTCTTTGGTCTGATCCAATAATCTATGTTCTTTATACCTTACAATGGAGTGCTGAGCTCTTGCAGAGGTGCTGGACCTCCCTGAGATTTGCTCTTGACTCCAACCAGGTTTGCTTTGGCCTTGCATGTGCCCACAAAACAGTCTGAGTGACACAAGTGTTTGCAGCTGGCCAAAATCACAACTGCAGCCTGGGTTGAGCCCTAGAAATCATATTACATCTGCATCAGGGAGTGCACATCTATGCACCATTCACTTGGGAGATGGGTAATGCCAAGTTCTCTTCTCACTGGTGGTGTTCAGCAGATGCTGGCTTTGTACTTTGAGTTCAGGTCTGGGGTAGTGCAGCGATGTAGTTGCACAGAAACATTCTTACCTCCAGGATGCTGGCTGCAGCCAGTGATTTTAGTAAAAGCTGCTCTGTGTCCCCACGCAGCAGATCATAGGAAAAAAATCAAGTTGGAAGGGATCTTGGGAGGGCTCTAATCCATCCTTCTCTCAAAGCAGGGTGACCTGTGACATCAGGCTTTTTCCAGCCTGGACTTGGAAACCTCCAAGGATGGAGACTACACATCTCTGAGCATCCTGCTGCAGCTGCAGCACTGGACTGCCCTTGATTGTCAGGGAGTATTTGGCCAGCGAGACGAGGAGGTTGGGGCCTTCGCTCAGGACTGAACAGAGATTATATGCCAAGGGCTTGCTCTCTTCCATCATTCATTGTGGTGCATGGGCACCATCCCCTCTGTACTTCACAGTCTGTGATGCGTCTCCAGGTCACAGTCAAAACCCTAGGTATGTGGACCCTGTTTGACTGACCACATCATCCCTTGCAGTGCCAACAGGGCGTCCAGCCCCACCACTGCTCCTGAATGTCATTTCATGGTGACAGGGTGTTTTCAAGGAGCCATTCAAGGGTAGCATTGGTCAAAGCCTCCTCCTCAGGTGTGCAATTAGAGACCCACATGACAGGGTTCCCACATGCTTGTGGGCACTGGGAACAGAAGGGATCTGCAGTCTGAGCTTCAAGTCCTTCATGCCAATCAAAGAGTATGCGTTGTGCCAATCTGGCTGGTGCAACACCTGCCAAGATCTGGGCTGTACTCTGGGAGGTGCTGGCCTGGCATGGTGGGATGAAACTGGCTCCCATGACTGCCTTGTTGTCTGATGCGATAGCAATTACTCTTAGTGGTTTATCTTCACCGGGGAATGGAGAATGGTTGAAAAAGAGAAGCAACTCATAGCCTGTCCAGATAATGATGTGTGATTTGCACCCTCAGCTGTGTGGGGGCAGTTGCCACTGCCCCTTAGGAAGTGATGTCTGAAGGGTCCCCAAACTGCCCGGAGCCTGAAGGGGAGGCTGAGATTGTTCTGGGATGCAGACAGCTTTTTTATAAGTCTGTCACATAGAAGAGAAGACGAAGAGAAGATTCTGTTCTGAATTTCTGGCACAGGATCACCATGGGTGACTCAGGTGAGCTACTCTTCAGCAGTGGGGCATCACCCCAATCCAGAGGGTGATTTAAATAATTGAATGGTCTCTGTTCTCTGTGGTACAGAATTAGTAACAGTGGAAAAAGACAAAATGCTCATGACATTTCAATACGGCATTTTAGCAGCTGAATTTTCCGAGTTGAAGTGAGAAGGGTTTTTGCATCCGCCATCTCTGCTGGAGCCACTATCAGAGCTGTGAGTAACTTGCAGAGCTTTCTAGTGCCACAGTGAGAAGGTGCCATGTTTGGCTGGATGCTGAATGCCTGGCATGCCTGGACAGAGAGCAGCTGCTGACCTGCTCCCACTGTGCGCAGATTGGGGTCTGAGGATGTGAAGTGTCTGGCTTATTTTCTGCTTTGACCACCATCTTTCCAGGTGTGAAACATTTTAGCAGGGTGAGGTTGTACTATGTGACAGAGTGGTGTGCAGGGGCAGTTTCTCAGTCCCAGCCAAGCCTATGTAGCAGGAGGTGGCAACTGCCTGTTCGTGTGTCTCATAGGTGTGTGTTTTTCCTCCCTTGCTCCTGCAGGGTCCCGCTTGTATGTGAGCCTGGCTCCAGCCTTGTGCTGGAGGCCTGCAGCCTTGCCTTTCACAGGAAGGTTGTGCTGCCATGTGCCATCTGCAGCTAGCTCATCCCCACGACAGTGCTTCTAGCCTGGGGAGGTAGGACAAGCTCCCTTGTAGAGCAGCTCGCGTTGGTCAGACATAAGTTGCCTGTCTGCAGAAGGTCTAGGAACAGCTGGGCATGGGTCCTAAGAGCCCCCCATGTCCTGGGGCTCCAGGAGCTGGGGCCTTGGTCTAGGCTTAACCTCCATCTCAGCCCTGCAGAGTGCAAAATCATGGGGGTCGACCACTGTAGTATTCATGCTGACCATGGGTCTACAGCCACAGTGCCATGCCTGAAGGTATTCACTGTGGAGGCTTGTGAAATCTCTGACTCATTGTAATCAATAGGTTTGTTCCCAAGTGCTCTTTGTGCTATCGTCTGTGTTTTAAACTTCCGTCAGTACCAGATCAAAGCAATGAGGGGAATGCAGCTGAAAACAGCTCTTTCTTAGAAATAGCAGTTTTAGGACTGTTCAAGAGGGTATTTTTTATTACTAATTCTCAGAGAGCTGAGCTGCCAGCCTGTTCCAAACTAAACTATAAAAGTATTGGAGAGGGGAAAATTTCTATGCGGGGGCCAGTAGGGCTTTTGCAACAACAGATAGGAAACACAGCACTTAATAAACATGAGGGAGACGGCAGCTCCTGAAATGACAGGGCAAGGTTAAGCCCTAATAATCAGGCTTCCAGAACCAAAATAAGAGGCCTGCTCACCTTTGAAAGGGGGTAGGGCGAAGCAGAGATGCAGAGACCTGTGTCTCGGGCTGAAGCCCACCCCCGGACATGCTGTGACCCCATGCCCGCTCTGCCCTGCAGGCAAGTTGGTGCCTGCCCATTCTCCATCCTGCCCATCATTTCAACAGCCACAGCAGTGCTGGCGCTCTGAGGATAGTTTGTGGTCTGCCAGAGTTTGCAGGAGACTGGCTCCCTGTACTTGCAGCCATCTCCAAGTGCTGTCCTGCATGTGCTCATGTATCTGGCAAGCCTTCCTTGGACAGGCTGGAGGGGATGGACCCCTGCATGTGTTCTCCCACCAGAGGTTCCTTGCTCAACAGGTATGCTGTGGTCAATGCCTGTTCTACCTCCTTAGTGCTGTCTGTGTGGCCTATCCACCATTTTGGCTGTGCTATGTGCACTCCCCATCTTCCTGCAGCGAGCTCTGGCCTTGGGTGGGTGCTCGTCCCAGATAAATACCCCCAAAATCTCTGGGGTCTTTGCATCTTGGCAGGACTATATGGGCAGCAAATCTCCTGCGGGCTTACCCTCCCCATTCTTGCACTCAGAGCTCCCCAAGCATTGGCCAGGTTAAGCCTGGCCCGGGGGCTTTGAAGGGGGCTGGTGGGGCTCTTGCACAGTGGAAGATGGCAATAGGGCTGTGCCAGCAAAGGCATTTTCCACCACAGCGCAGCCCCGCCATCCCTCCCTGCAGTCTGCACCTGTGGGACTGGGAGGACTCTACTGGGTGCTTGCAGCATAACAACTGGATGGGTCCAGTGGGTGCCTGAAGTGCCCCTGCTATGCCAAGTACAGAAAAGGACACGAAAGCAGGAGCATGTGCTCCAGCTGTAGCATGCACTGGCCTGTTCTGTGCATTGACAGCTGGATGAAGAGGGACACAGAGAAGGGTCCAGGTCTGGCAATGTGGGGCCTGTGGTGGGAAAATAAAGCATGTACTCCTGGAGGCAGGGTGCCACCAGCCTGTGGAGTAGGTACAAGAGTGAAGGAATAGGACCAGTATTAATAATGTTATTTTTTACAGAGCCCTGTGACTATGGTTTACAATTCTTGCCCAATAAGGCCCTCCTATCCAGCCGTCCTTGTGCAGGGCTGGGATACCTTCGTGATGGCTCTGTGCCTCCAAATGTGTCACTGGCTTGGCATGGACCTGCAGTGTCAGAGCTGTCCTGCTGGACCCGATAGTTCAGGCCAGAAAGGCTTCCTGCTCCTTTGAGTCTGAGCTTCAATGTGATTCAGGTCATTGGTTCTTGCTGCATCTCTCCCTGCAGTCTGTGGGTTTGTTCCTCTGCTAGGCCAGCAGGTCAGGAGACTGAGGGTACTAGGAGCTTGACTCAGCTGGGATGCCTACCAGGAGGTGGAAGGGGACTGTGGAGGCCCCAGAAGCTGGAGACCAACAGGAAGCTGTGGAAAATATGTTTGGAGCACCTGTGTGGAGAGGGTTGCAGGGCTAAGGAGTTAGGGGGAGCCATGGGAAGCTCGGGTTGGCCTGGTTGGTTCAGAACTGAGTGATTTCTAACAAGGCAAGAGCTTTCCTGTAAGTCAGTAGGCCTGGATCCAAGTGCTGAGTGCCCATGGATGATGGAGAAGCCCAGGTCACCTTTGGTGTGAGTGCTTGGTGGGAGACGTGCTGGAGGGCCTTGGGGCAGAGTTTGTTGCAGAGCTGAGCTATTTCTGCTCCATGTGTTGGTTCAGAAGTGCCCTGGTTTGGGGACTTATGACAAGTGTCTGTGCCTTCAGTACGTGCTGTGGATGTTCAGGTCAGCTTTGCTGAAGCTGAGGTGACAGAGCTAGGAGTTGCCCAGTTCTGCCACCAAGTCCCATTGCTCTACTGGATGAATTTGCCTGCTTTGGATTGAAGGAACTGCCCAACTCACCTCTGCTCCTCCGAGCAGAATGCTTGGACAGAATCTATTAAATATGGCCTGGAGCTGGTGCTCCTCACATTCCCAACACAGGAGTGCATTTTCTGCAATGCCAGAGGATTTCTGGATAAGGAATAGACACAGAACTGGCTGGCTTGGCTCAGTGGCCTCCAAACTCTCCTTGCGCTGCTTTGGGCGCACTGTTTTGTAGCTCTCAGCCCATTGAGACAGCTCATGCCCCTAGTGATACACAGCACAGACAAAGCTGCACTCTGAGGCTGGCTGCACGCAGTCCCACATAATACACACATTAGTTCACAGAGGTCATTTACACACATGGCTCATGTATAACTCCTCGCCTTTCTGGACTAGCAGGTCTGCCCTTAGACAAGTGGTCTCAATGCTCCTTCAGCCGAATGATCCCGCAGATCAGAAATGCTGCATCATGGTGGTGAAACACTTATAAGCCTTTAAACACTCATGCTTCTTGACAATATTAGCCTAGCCTGGGATTCTCCAGGACTTGTCAGAGTCTGCTAGTCAATCAAGATGATAAAAACATCAACCTCATATCTCCGTCCCTTACAGCTGCCTCCTTTCCAGGCTGCTGATCCTGTAACCAAAGCTGTTGGTTCACAGCCGGCTGCTTCAGGAAGACAGAAATGTCTGTGCCTGCTGGGCAGACACCAGAGAACCAAGATGTTGGCTTTTGTTGATAGGAGTGGAGTGTGACTGCCTCCTGCAGCCTGTAGGACAGTGGTGCTCTCACCAACTACCTCCAAGAGGCTGGGTGAGATGGTCTCCAAGTCTCCAAGAAGCTGGGTGAGATGGTGAGAGACAGAAGAGATTGTTTTGGGAAAAGCAGCTCCAAAAAACTATCCCTCAGCTCCTCCTCAGTTCAGGTGTTGGATGTGGTGGCTTTCCAGCTATTTCTGCTGATGTACCCATGCATTTGGGCATCTCATTCAACTGTCTGTGTAGCCATTCAATTGCATCTACAGCAATTCTGTGTCAATGGCACCACCAGGGTTCAGGATGGCTGCCAAGGTGCCTGTGCACCAAGGTCCCTGTCTCTTTTCCACATGTATTTCCAGTCTGGAAGATTAGTGTGACATATTGCTTTATGACCCAACTATCCTCCCTCCAGTGGGCTGGAAAGTAATCCACCATGTGTACCATCCTATCAGTTACTGATCTCCCTAACACCAGTTAGCAAAGTCCTTCATTGAAAAGTGTTTCAGGAGTTAATTTTCAGTAACTCATATTGCTTCATTGTTTATAATAGCAATAATGTTTGTATTTATCCTTAATACAGTTAAGATGATAGCTCAGATTGTGGGTAATGCCCTCATAGTGCCTTGGCTGTTCCACACAAGCCATACAATTAGTACCTTCTCCCTGCTGTATCAAGGTGAAGCCAAGAAAGCCTCTCTGTACCCTGCATAGAAATAAAACAGTAGCCCTGACATCAGCCAAGGAAACTGAGGCACAATGTGATGCCTCTGCTGCAACCTACCTGGTGCTTCCCTGACATAGCAGTGATGAACCTCCAGCACATAGTGCTGTCCTGTCCTCTTGATTTGCCACATGTGTCAAGTGCTGTCCTGGGCTCCCTGGACTCCTGCCAGTGCCATCAGTCACAGTCTGCATCCCCTTTGGGAATCCCAACCTGAGCAGAGCCTCCAGAAAGGTCTGCTTGGGTCATGTAGGTTCAGGCACAGCCTAACTGGTGTAAAATGGAGTGTAACTGGCCTGCCAAGAAGGGCTATGGTCCCCAAAAAGCCTTCTGGGCTGAGATTCTTCTGAGATGACAAATGTGGTCCCTGTTGCACTGAGCTAACATCCCAGTCTGAGTTCTGCTGCCTTCTCCCTGTGATGACCTTCTCTGGTTCATATTTTCTGCCCATGTCCCTTTGCCATGTCCTGACAGCAGAACTGATGAACCTGCTTCAAGGCTTTTTCATTGTACTGCATGAAACCTGACATTCAGGGAATGGGAACAGATGAAAAACAGCCTAGATACGGATTTTGTCAGGAGAAAGGTCTCAGCTTACTTGTGTACTCAGTCAGGATGGATGACCGTTTTGCCTCATCCATCTACAACTCTGATCTGTGTCTGACATACAGGGACGTGCAGACAGAAGTAATGGTCTCTTGTTAATGTGCCTTCAAGCTGCTTCATGAAAAATGAGAGTCTGTACCTGGGACTGCAGACACTGTTGGCTTTTCGTGGTCAGCAGGGTCATGGTCAGCAACAAAATAGCTGCTTGGGCCCCCAAGCATCCTGTACAGTCTTCCTCAGCAAAGGTTCAGCAATGTACCTCCCCATGGACAAAGGACACAAGAGATGGAGAAATGTGAATCTCCCACCAAGATTTCAAAGGGACTTCCTCATGGCACTGTCGAAGCAGGCACTGTCCAGCCTGCCTGAACCCCACCATTTGTAGGGGTAGGAAAGGGCACTAAATGAAGCTTTCTGTCTCCTCTCCCCCACGAGTAACACTCAAGGTTGATTTGTAGCTCCTGGGAGCTTAAACTTCTTGTGTCTGTCAAACCCTTTCTTACTTCTTTACATTTTCTTATGTCTGTCAAACTCTTCCTTACTGCTCTCAGGAAGTGTGACACTATGAGTGAGGGTGAGAGATGCTGTCACAGCAAAGATGGCCTATCTGAGGTCACAAAGGTGACTAGTTTCATCAGGATTTCTTTAAATTAAGCCTCTTAGGCAAAATAATTTAAATAAATTACTTACAATTAGAGTATGCTGAAATAATGGTAGTTTGAAAGTGAAATTTGTCAGTAAAATGGGGAATCAAATGGGAACTAGAGAAATCTGAACACAGAAAAAAAGAGTCAAGTCCCTGCCAATACATCCTCTTCAAGTCCCTATAGTGAATGAATGAGGGTCTGTCTCTGCACCTACAGTTTTTAAGACGTGTAGACCATGTCTGTATTGTCTCAGGAAAAGCATTTTTCAGGCCCTGTCTCTGAGAGGTGTGACACTGGGACATTGATTGCAAGTCCTCCCATTACCAGCTGCCTTTTCTCAAGAGGGAAAAATCATGCATTTAACTCTAAGCAGAAAATGTCCAGAATCCAGCAGTGGCTATGAATTGCACAATGTGCATGTTTTTGTGAAACCCAGCAAGAGTACCTTCAATGTGCAGTGACTTACTGGCCTGGACATTCCCAACCTAAAGGGGCTAGGACTGCCAGAACTCAGATGCTGTGTGGGTTTTGTTCTCCTCTGGAAGGGGAAATTTTACTGACAGCTTATGAGAGAAGGAGACAGTCTCCTCTGAACACCAGCAAAGCCAAATACTATCTTAGCAAGGAAGCTCCAGCTGCTGCTGTCTGTTGAGGAGGAACATTATACTTTACCTGATCCTGTCATTAGAGAATGTGGCACCTGGTGCACATCAGCTCGAGATGCCCTTGCAGGGAAGGCTTTGTCACTGCCCTGGTTCTGTCATCAGAAGGGAAGGTGGTGGAAGATATATGGCGACCTTTGGGGAGCAATGTCATGTGAAAACGAAGTGTGGCTCTGTATGCTTTGTCCAAATGTCATCCCCCATGTCCTCTTCTGATCCCTCTTCAGCCTTGGCCAGACCCTACCAGGGACATGGTTAGCCTGTACAGCCTTCCTTAGCCATTCCTCTCCCAGCACAGCAAGGCCATGGTAAACAACAGTGTTCTCTGAAATCCCAGCCAAGCATTTGTCAAAGCTCCTTGTCAAGCATGATCAAGTGAAGATCAAACAGGGAGAAAGCAGAGCCAATTGTCTCTTGTCATTAGGATGAATGGCCAACCCAGAAGACAAGACAACACACCTGATGATAGCATATTGATTACAGAGACCTGAATGAGGCTGGAGGGCATAAAAGAGAGCCTCTTCACACTTCATCACTTACAAGCTCCTGGGAAATCAGTGACCATTTGGAGAAGGAGAGAAGATGCCTTCCCAGATGTTGGTAGTCACCTTGGCGGTACTGTTGGAAACTTGCTGCATTAATGCTTATCCTGTCTACCCTGAAAGCAATGGTGTCCAAGGTAAGGGCAAGTAACTTGCATGTTTGTGCATGTAAGCCAGGTGGGGTTTTTCCTTATGTACCACTTTATGGCTGGCACTGACTGCGGGCTCAAATCATTTGGCCCATATCTAACGTTTCATGTGGGTTTGGCTGCTCCAGACACGCACAGTAGTGCAACTTCCCCCTTTTCTCTTTGGACAGAAAGGTCTTCTGGCCTGGGGAGGGGTTTCCCCAGTATTGTTTGGAGTATTGTACATCCAGTAGAGTTAAATAGTTAGATCCCTGGGGTGAACAGGTTGAGCAAAAGAAGACTAGTCTGTTCCTGAGGGACTGCTTTGGCTGTTGTGATCTGCAGACAGCAGAGTTTGGGTGATGTATTCAGGTATTCTGGGATGAGAGATGCAATTGCCCTGGGAGTTAGCCAGTCCGGGGTGTACAGACAAAACAACCCTGTAGACTCCCTCTGTGGAGATGAGGAAATCACAGCTCATGAACAGAGCAAAGTGTGAACACTGAGTAACCTTTGGGATTGGGCAAGCTCTGTTCACAGTCACTGTGAGACCCAGCATCCCAGTGCTGACTGCCTGCACAGTGTGCTTGGAGGCTCTACCACTGCTTGGTGCCCTGCTATGTGGTCACTTAATCCAGGCCAGTGCCCCAAGGGGACTACAGGTAGCAGAGCCTGTATCTGCTAGACTTGGGAGCTGATGACACCATTTGCATCCGAAAGTACACCTGTGGGAACCCTTTCCAAAGGGGGTATCTATGGCCCTGGTCTGTATGTACTAGTACTGACCAGTGAGTAAGCACTTGTTTAGACACAGTGCACTTCCTGATATGGGAGAAGAGGTCATTTTGGTAGGGAGCCTGAGCTCTAAAAGAAAGAATGAGTTTAGCCCTATATCTCAGGGACCTGTGCAAGGCAGCAGAAACTGGTAACTGCTTGTACTCATGCTCTGATCCTGCCATGAGGTCGAAACAGTGGAACCTTGCATAGCCCACACAAGCAGGCCCCAGCTGAGGCATGTTGCACAGCATTTCTGGGAAACAAGCATGCACATGGGCTCTTCATGTCACTTGGTTGACTCATGGGGACTTCCGAAACTGCAGTAACTTGGCTGTTTGTCTGAGGCAAGGAAAGTATGTCCACAGCCAAGTTCTTGGGATTCCTGCCAGCCATCCTCCAAGGCTGAGGTGGCTTCAGAAGGCTCTTTTGTGATAATAGGAGCTAATGGTGACCCTTCCTCACCTGCCCATTGAGGTCACACTGAAGGCAATACAGAGTAATTCATTCTCTCATGCTGAGAAGAAGCCTTGCTCCCAGTTTTCTCACAGGCTAGCATTTTGACTCCCAGCCCAGGCCAACATTCCTTTCCCAGATGAGGAGACAAAGATCCCCAGTCCCCCTCTAACAACCTACCTTTCACTCTTGGGAACCATAGTCAATGCTGTGTTCAGGCTCTCAGTCCCACTGCCCAAGGAGCAGGCACACCCCAAAGGAGCTGCTTTGTCCTTGTCACTGTCTCCCCCTTCAATCCATACCTTATGCTGACAGATTTTAACCTGGCTGACAGTTCAATTGGCTTTGTGGCTGACAGAAAGCCTTTGGCAGGGCTCTGACCATCCAGGAACCTCAATCTAGCTCTGCCTGCACTGGGGGAAGGAATGAGACATGTCTGGAAAGTGGTTGAGGGCCAAGACGAGTCCTGGGACTCAGGACCAGCTGGACCAGGAGACAGGGCTAGCGTGGGGACATGTGTGGACAAAGGTAGTCACTGGGATGCTCTCGAAAAGGAGGAGGCCTACATCCAGGATGAAGGAGTGCTGCAGGTTAGGTGGCCCCAGGGAGCATGGAGAGAAGTAGATGCTGGTGCCACGTCCACTCTTCTTCTATCCTTCTCCTGAGACAGGTTTCCTTGTCTCCTGCCCATCATGCCAGACTCACAGTCCCTGCATGCTCATGGCTTTTCATACATATCTGTTTTTTCAGGAAATAAAAATGCTCTCCAGGAAGATGTCCCTGCCCGCCTGGTGAGTAGGGGATGCTGCCCTGGCTTTGGGGAGAATGGTCAAGGGTTACACTGCTGGGCAGAGAAGTCCTGTAAGCCAACTTCCCACAAAGTCCCAGAAAACCCTGTCCCTATGCACCTGTAAATTGGAGGCTGCCTTTGCTCAGAGGCCAGTGTTTGTGCCCACACTGCTTCCCTCCTCAGCCTGATAGGGAGGGGAGGGGACTTGGGGGCTGGTTTTGCTGGATGTGCACTGCACACATGTGATGGGGCTGGTGTGACCCTCTGCCATGGCAGGTGGAAGACTTCAAGACAGTTCTCTGGAAGATAGCGGCAGTGAGTGAGCTCCAGAGCCAGGGATTTACCCAGGCAGACCAGGTCCCTCAACCCAACAAGAGAGGTGAGTGCTGGCTCCCAGTGAGTCCTGGGGTCCAGCTGCATGAGGTCACCATGCTACAGAGGGCTGCTCTCATCTTACCCCAAACCAGGAACTGCTCTGCATAGCTGACCTGCAAAGGGTACACGGTGGTCAGGGGTCAGGTGTGTGGTGAAGGGTGCCCATCTCAGGAGCAGAGGGTGACCATGGCCTGGTGTGGAGGGTGCCCATTGTGTGGACTAAGCCAGAGCCACCCAGCTCCCGGGCTGTGCTCTTAGAACTGACTGCAAGGCTGAATGGGAGTCCAGGAGAAGAGATGGACATCTCTCTTCATTTAAACTTTTCTGCTGTAACTAAGCAGTGTTGCAGCCCCTCGCACAGTGTCTTTTCCTTTCCCTTCCAGCTTGCTTCTGGAAATACTGTGTCACCAAATGAGGGACACAAGAGGAGCCCTGCCTGCCGCCTGCCTGCCAGCCTGCTCTATGACACCTCTACCCAAACAGCCACCAGCTGGCCCCTCTGCACATGACCCTGACTGGCTACCACACAATAGTGTGCTCTGGTTTCCACAGAGCTTTGAAAGGTCTCCATTTCCTTCTGGTGGAAAAGGGAGAGGATCTGCAGCAGAGAAGGGGTGTCACAGGGAAGGGGAAAAGTCCCATGAGGGTCCAGAGCCCAGGACAGGGTGGCCCCCACAGCCACATGGCTGTCGCCCTGCATATCAGGTGATCAGTGGAGCAAATTGCAGCTACATCAAGGCAGAGCTGCCATCACACTTTTGGAGGGGCTTGCAGGCCACCAGCAGGAGCCAAGTGCAGGAAATGGAACTGTGTAGAAAGGCAAAGTGCTGTCACCTCACTGAATAAACCTCTTGCAGCTGAGCACTGTGTCCTGACTTTCTCCATCCCATGGTTGCTCCATCCCCACATCATGTAGGGCCCTGTTTCCTCCTGCTGCTGTGCGCAGGATGTGGATAGATCACAGTGAAGCATATGAGCACCCCAGGAAGGGAACGTCTCTCCTGCAAGCAGGGCAGAGGTGCTGCAGGGACCTCAGGGCCATGTGCAGCCTGGTGATTCGGCAGTGCCAGGCTGGCAGACACTGTGGGTTATGGCTTTGTCTATGTTAAACCCCAAAAGAATTTCCACCATGGGGAAGACCCCTCCTTCTCTCTACCCACTGTAGCTGCCTCCATGCCCTGCAGCCTTGGTCTGTGTGCAGACAACACACAAACAAGCAATATTAAAATAAAGTTTATTGCTGTTCTTAGTTAAAAAAAAAAACAAACAAACCAAAACCCATTAATAACAAAACCAGTCCCCAAACCCAGCACTATCAGAAGCAGGCTTGCAAGGACACATCCTTTAGTGCAAAGAGGGAAGCGGTAGTGAGATCTGGAGGGTGATTCTGCCATCTCTGTGTCTCCGCAGAGCCCATTACACCCATATTACAGTATTTTTTGCCCACTTGCAAAAGGCCACGGAGAGCTGGCTGAATTCATAGGTGCTGGCAGGAGCCCTGGGAAGCTGGAGGTATCTGATGGGGGAGGATGGGAAGTCATGGCCATGCAGAGTGACTTTTATTTCTCTTGCATCAAAGATGCTGGTTGGGAAGGGACAAAAAAGAGTCAAGGACAGTGGGCTGGCACCAAACCTGCCCAGGTACCTCCTACAAAAACAATGCTTTTGCAAACCAGTTTTTGCCTGCTCTCTCAGACTGACTGGTCCTGGGGTGTGGAAATCACATGAATGTCCTACCCTACACCTCTCTAAATCAGACACCTGCAGTTTTCGTGGGACTGGGGATGTGGTGGTAGAGTTGGATTTGCACCTGACTGCATCTCTCATGGTGTTAGGTGAGACAGAGACAGGTTTCTTAGCTCACAGGAGCCAGGTGGGACTTTACAGCCAGTTGCATGTGGACCTAGGTGCTTTCAGTTCTTCTAGTATGCTCAAGGGGAATGCCCTGACACCATGGAGCCATGGCTGCACCAGGCTGGTCTGCAAGGAGATCCCAGCACACTCAGCAGATCCCTCTGCCCTGATCCCTCTACAGAGCCTCCATGCACCTCCTTCCCAACCCATGGCATGTCCTGGCACTCTCACGCCAAGCATCCCCAGCATCTACATGCCCCTACATCCAAACGAGAATTAGATGCACGTTGCAATTCTTTGTCTTTAGCAGTGAGGGTAGTTAATCACTGCAATAAACTACTGAGTGCAGAACCTCTAGGTGTCTTCAGATCTAACATGGACGCCTTAGTGGAAGAGACACCAGCTACAGATTCCACAGCAGAATGACTGGGTGAATTCAAACAGCTACACCTCCCATGAATCTGTGATGTGCTGGTATCCCTGGACACCTGGATGCTTTTTCCTAATTGTACAGGTCTGCTGTGCCTGTGTGGGGCTGGCAGTTTGAGTGGCAGGCATAGAGACCAGGGCCAGGCAGAGCAGGGCACTAGATGCTCATGCAGTT
Source organism: Apteryx mantelli (assembly GCF_036417845.1). Classification (NCBI taxonomy): domain Eukaryota; kingdom Metazoa; phylum Chordata; class Aves; order Apterygiformes; family Apterygidae; genus Apteryx; species Apteryx mantelli. The sequence continues at coordinate 25,572,553 of NC_089990.1, forward strand.
CCAGCAGTGGATGATACGGCAGTAGCTGGCAAGACTGTTTAGGAGATCTCATCTCTTCCACCAAGGGTGCCGATACAATAGGCTAGTGCTCAGATTTTCATATGATGTGTGGTTCCAGGCCATACTGGCAAACCCAGAAAGAAATTGGTCTTTGGGGGACAGGGAAGTAGTTGCAGCTGCAGCCAGGTAGTGACCAGTCTGTACACATGCTGATGGCATATCAGGGCTGCAGCCAGCCGGCAGAGGAGGAGGGAACAGCAGCGGCTGTGAAGCAAGGCGTTGTTTCCAAAAGGTGGTGGCTAATGCCATAAGCCCCCTCCAGTTCATCTCTCAGCCGGGGTTTGGTTATGTCAGGACTAGGGAGACATAAGGGGTCTGGACAGAGGCAGTGCTGCCGGCATGCTTCCAGCAGCTGCATTAGGTCATCTTCTTGGCGACGCTGGCATATGTGCGCTCTATCTCTTCATCCGCTGGGCACGTATGGCTGAACTCATCGCAGGTGTAGGCATTGTGCAGGTAGCGCCAGACACCTGTCATGTCTGCTGGGATCTCAAAGTCACGGTACTTCTTGGCTGCGATCTAGAGTGGAGGGGGCAGGTAACAGAGGGGAGAGAGGGAGGCTGAGACTCCTGAGACTTGAGAAAGATTTGCTTCCCAGCTTGGGGGGGACAAATAGGGGGGCCCAGGCCCCCTGATCACATCACCACCCCAAGGCCCTCTACCCTGTCCCATCACCACCTCCTGGGGTGGGTGCCCTCTGTTTTGGTCCTGGGAGTGGAGCCAGTGCTATTACCTTGATGATGTGCAGTTTGGGCAGGAGGTTGCAGTCAGCTAGTGTCAGGTGGTCTCCATCCAGGAATTTTCTCTTGGAGACAGTGACGTCCTCCATGCTGTCCTGGTCAATCTCCTCAGGGAGAGGGGTGTTCAGGTAGAGATCCAGGCGGTGAAACTCCCGCAGCAGGGCCTTCTCAAAATCTGGGTGGGCAGAAAAACACTCAGAGCCAGCCTGCAACACCCAGGTCCAGTGGCTCCCCTCAGCTCCCAGCACAGTGCCAGGCTCATAACTGTGCCAGGCCTTCTGACCAAGTTGCTGAGCCTCTCCCAGATTTCATGTATGGGCATGAAGCCCTCTGGGCCAAGCCAGTGGTACACATAGCTGGACCCTTGCCAGGGCCTCTTCTGCCAGGTGGCAGAGAATGCACAATGCAAACTCTGGGAGCAGGGCTGTAGGATGACATGCATCTAAGCATTGGTCATGTCCCCACACTATAATTAGACCTGCTGGACCTCTGCTCTGCTAACTGGAGTCAAAAGCTGGGACCAGCACAACAGCATCTCCTCTTGCTCCTCTCCAGGACCTGACCTCCAGGATGTGCTTTCCACAGCGGGGCAGGCTGCCAGGGGTCCTGGCCTCTGGCTAGTGTCTGCACATAGCTCTGCATTTGCTGGGGTCGTTAACCCCAAGGAGCACAGAGGTAACAGCAGGACTGCCTCCATCCTTCCTGCCTGTTCTTCCGCTTGCCAGGGCAGCTTCACTGGGGAAGACGACAAGCCCAAGGCAGCAAGAACCCAGCCTGGTAGTAGGATTTACCTGTCAGCAAACAAGATGCTTTCCAACAAAAGTGCTGCTCCCCCAGCAAGGCAGATTGACAGCCCTCTTCCCCATGGGGCCCTTCCTCTGAGGGTTGGTGTACACTAGGAGCCTGCCTCAGCAGCGTGGCTCCCCCCAGCCACAACCACGAGCTGTTCACAGACATGGGGGACCCTGCACCCCCAACCGATGTTTCTTACTGATATTTGCTTCCTTGCGTGGGTTCTTGATGTATGCTGAGAACTTGGCAAAGATGTCACTACCAACATCGAAGGACTCCTTGTATTTGGGGCTCAAGTGTGGATACCTTTAAAGAGATGCTTCTGTCAGTACGGCAAGAACAGACTCAGAGATCTGGCTGCATGGTCCTTAACAATAATCAGCTGCATCATCTCCAGAACTGTGGTTCCTGGCATTGGTACTGGCAGATGCAGGTGCAACTCAGCCAGTTGTGGGTGTATTGTGAAGCTTTAAATGGTTGCAGTTGCCTCCCTGGGAGCTGTAACCTATTCTTGGGTGTTTGTTATGGGAAAATCATACTGCAGTAACCCCAGGGCAGGGTTAGAGGATGCCAGTGGCCCCAGAGCAGACTTCTGTTTGCAGACTGGGGTCGCTCACAGAAGCTCTGGCCCAGCCTGGAGGATGCATGCTGGAATGAAAGGGGCCTGGGGAAGCCAGAAACTCGCATGACTTCCTCAGGGAAGGGCTTTTGGTTACTTAGGTGTCCCAGGGTGCACTGCAAGGGCAGACATGTCCGACGAACCGGGTGAAGGATGCATTTGAAAGCTCCATTTTACACTCGGCAGCAGGGCTGCAGCTCTTCTCCTCAGCTCAGAGAGACTATTCCCTCACCAGCAGCCCTCTGGGCTAGCTGCACTCCCACATTCAAGCAGAGGTGTTTTCTTTGACTAAGCTGAATGCAGCAGATAAAAGCAGGCAAAAGGGGTCCCACAGCCCCATCTACCCTTTGACACCAGCTGCTGTTGATGGCTGCAAAACCAACAGCACCACCTCCCTGGGGCTATTGGCCTGCACACCTGCAAGCAACATCCCCCCACTTGCCTGCTCCTTCCCCTTCTGCCTGCATGGAGAGACCCGACAGTACACTTCCTCCCATTGTTTTCTCTCACAGGCTGCCTTGCTTCCTTGCAGCCTAACCTGCTGCAGGGAAGACACGCAGCTCCTCAGCACTGCAAGCCCTGGCCCTGCAGAGCAAGGTCCCACAAGGATGCAGGAACGTGGCCACAGATCAGCATGATGGGTCAAGAGATGATTTCCCCCCTCCCCGCTGGTTTCCAGACACCTCCCACCACCCTGCCTTGGTTTTCCCATCTGCCAAATACTACTGGATGCTGCTAAGTACTCTCCAGGCCCTGAAAGGGGGAAGGAGTAAGTTATAATTACGTGGGTGGGCCAAGGGTCTGCTCCAGGAACTCCTCGATCTTAATGAAGTCTGTTTTCAGCTCCTTGTTGAACAGCAAAAAGGGTGGGTTGGTGCCTGGAGCTAAATCTTTTAGCTCTTCGGGTTTCCTGGAACAAAGAAAATAAGTAGACTCAGTGCCTGCAGACTTTCTGCACCAGCCAGTTTCCCTGGAGAAATGAACAAGACCTGGATGGGCACATGGGAGGGCACAGGGGCAGGAGTATGCCCCTCTGCATGCTCTGCTGGCTTTTCGGGCCTGGGAAGTGCTCTCTAGCCCTTCTGTCTGCCTGATGGTGCCTTGGACTTGCAGGCAAATCCAGCAGGGCAGAGCTGTTGTCCTTGTGTGCACTTGCATGTAGACAGAGCTCTGTGTTGGCCCATCGCATGCATCCGTGCAGTGTGGTCACTGTGCAGGCAGGGGAACGTGAGGCAGGAATTGTCACTGCTGTCCCTCTTGCAGTGATGCTTCAGTGCAGGGCAAGGTGCAGGGTGCGGGACTGGGGCAGCCCATGCTGGCAGGGGTGCTTTTGGGAGGGAGGAAAGCACTGACAGAGGAGAGCTGAGCCATGGGCTGTCTCACCATACAGGTTCTGGTGACACAAAGCTGTGTTGTGGTGTTGTCTCACCTGGTCATGTCCACTGTGGTCACATTGAACTTGACTCCTTTGAGCCACAGCACCATGAAGAGACGCTGACAGAAGGGGCAATTTCCAATGTTTTCTCCATCCAGACCAGCCTGCAGGGAAAGCAGAAAAAACAGGGATTTAACCCAACATCCAGGCCCCATACCTGGGGCAATCCCAGGGATACACTGAACAACCCCTCAGAGAGGGTAACTCTATATCACTGCAGTACCCTACGGCCTTCCGTCCAGATCCGCAGGACCTCTCCTCCCCCTTTTGTTTGCAGACGAGACTTAGGCAGACTGAGATTTGGGGTGCTGGCACAGGGTCTTGCAACAACAGGAATTTCATCACAGAGTCTATGTTTATCTATCTATCTGTCTACCTGCCTACCTTCCATCTAATGCGTGTCTCTGGGCCTGGCTGCTGTGTCCTGAATGCATGTGCCAGGTTCATGAATGCAGTACGCCGGGACAAAGGGGCCAACCCCTCTTGACTAGGCTCTGCCTTTGCAAAGCCCCAGCCCAGAAAGCTGGGCTGCTTGGAGTCCAAGAGTTGCTGGAGCTGATCTCAGGAGGAAGGCATCCAGAGGGCATGGCCTGAGCCCTAGCCCAAGTCAGTGTGCCCTTCAGGTAGCCCATTAAAGTAGCTCTGCCCTGCAAATTGATCCCAGGCAGGCCCTGCCTTGGAGCTGCAGCTAGCAGTCGTGCCAGGGGCCTCGGCCTTTGGAACCCCCCCCTTCCTGAGCTATGGTCCTGCTGCCGTTGGAAAGTGCTGGAGACTGTCCTCAGGATGACTGGGGTAGGATCCTTCCCGGCGATATGAGATAAAGCAGGGAGGAGGAGGAGGCTGGAGGAAGGAGGTGGAGGGTGATTATAATAGATGGGGGAGGAAGGGAGGGTCTACTTGGCTGGAAGGCCAGACTCAAGAGGGCGGACACAAAGGAAATGTGCTCATGCTTGCCAGGAAAAGAGTGGTTTGTTTTTGTGTGCTGTTAGCGTCCGACTCTTTTTCTTTTGTGCTTAAAGAGCCCAGGCATAAATTCCCTAGGTTGAGGATAGCCAAGAGCCACACAAACAGCTTCCTTCACCTCTGTGAGGAGAAGGGGTGGGGGAGCATGGCCTGGGAACTGCATGACTGCCAGCCTCATCTGCCAAATGGGACCTGTGCTCTTGCTCTGCTGCTAGATTGACAAAGTCAACAGGGCTGTGATGTTTCAGCAACCCAAGCACATTATCTCAGGGGGCTGTTCTGTGACCTGTTTTTCTGCAGTGTATTTTAAACTCCAAAATGAGGTCAAACAGCAGTGAGGACACTGGCGAGCAGGAAGCTTGGACAACCTGTCTGAGTCCCATCAGGGTTCCCTCAGGGTTTTGCCCATCTGATGCCAATTCAGTAATCCCAAGGGAAAGCAGGGGTAGATGGGGTGAAAACATTTGCAGGCCAATTTTCTTGCTAAGTAGTAGCTGAAAATATCAATAGTCTTTGCAAAAAGCACTGAAGCTCCTTATGAGGAAATTGCTCTAGAGAAACCAGGCAGGTCCTCCTAAGCACGTGAAGACTGGTTCAGATGCTGCTCAAAGCAGGGAACTGCACCATGAGATGAAAGGAAAAATGGCACACAGGAAACTTAGCTTGTTTAAGAGAATAAACTCGTTTCTCAACTGCATCTGCACAGTAGCCCTCCAGCTTGTGTGGCAGTTCCAGTGCTGCAGAGAGGATCAGCACAGCTCACTCAGCTCCTTTGTGGAGGGATGCTGTTCCTGCAGAGAGGCATGTGTTTGGTACATCTCCTGGCATGGGACATGCAGCAAATGAACTGCAGAGGGAATGGCTTGTGGCCAATGGCTTCTTGATAACCCTTGATTTCTGACTGTTCAGAAAAGTGGCAGGAAAGCAGAAGTTCAGAGGCTAAGCGGGAAAATGATGAGATTTTGGAGGATCTGGTGGAATTGAAAGAAGTCAAGTAGCTGCAAGCAGGAATAACATCCCTAGAAACCTTTAGGCACTAGAATGCTCAGCTCCTCTGGGACAGTTACACTGGCCTAAAACTCACTCTAAAGAAGACAGTAAACTGAATAAAACAAGAAAACACTAACACTCAAAGTGGTCAGGTGGAGGTTATGGTTTGTTTTTCTACTAGACCAAAAGCAGTCATCCTTTCAAAAGGATGCAAATGCTTTTTAACCAGTATTTCTTATTCTTAGTTGTCATGAAATCGTGCTCATGAGAAAAAAACAATATGTTCCTTAGCTCAAGTTTCCTATGGGATAAACCCTGAAGTGAGGGTCTCATGTGAGAGTCCTGAGCATCAACGTGTTTTCACTGGTGTAGAGAGGGCCCTGTAGGGGCTGAAGAGCCATCCCTCCTCTGCACATGCATGGCATTGCAGCTGGTTGTCACCAGAGCAAATAGTGTCTATAGAAATGGAGCTAGGAAGAAGGGGAGGAATGGAGTATGTGCGAGTCAGACCAGCAGATAAAACCAAGCCTGAGGGTATGCATTCAGTAAATCCACCTGTATGTCTCCTGTGCCCTTTTCCTCCTGTCTTTTAAGACCCATCACGGAAGGGAATTTGGCCTGTTGATGCTACTTGCTGATTATTAATTAGAAAATCTATGAAGATGCAGTCTGCATGGCATACTAGGGTCACTGACAGCACTTAGAGCCCTGACCCCAGTGTGCTCCGGGGCCTGTGGATGTTTGCTGCCTGACATCACTTGCTCTGAGTGCAGCACCCCAGAGCCCTCAGAAAAGCTCTCTGAGAGCATGGGCCTTCTTGCCACCAAGCCAGGGCATTGGGCTGCGTAGCGGGAGCTGTGAGTCCACCAGAGTTGTTCCTGGGTGGTTTCTGCCCAGGAACCAATTTGGCACAAATGTCATAAATCACTAATCTGCTTCCTATGTCAGCTTCTAATAAATGAGAATTGATTTGGAATGGATAAAATGGTGTATCAAATGTCCTGCAGGGGAATTGGAGGGGAGATAATCAGAAAAGAGCCACAAGGGCTGACCTGCTCTCATACCAATGGGTATCTTTACTGCCCTTCCCCAGTCCATCATCCATGGCAGTTACAAGCCAAAACTAACACTGTCTTTTGAAGCATTTCCAAGACCAACAGCTCAAAAGGTGCTTTTTGTGGCTGTCCTGCATGAGGACTGACGGCTAAATGGACTGTGATTTTTTTCACTTTCTTCTTGTTCCCTGAGATGTCCCTTGTTGGGGCAGAGCCGCACAGGGTGGCAGAAGAGGGGAGCCGGCTGGTTGTGCTCCCCCTCGCTTTCCTCCATCAGTATGAGGCTGGGGAGTGAAGGGGCTTAATTGCAAATTGTCCTGTCAACTGCACTGGAGCTGCTGTGCTGAGCCAATGTAGTGAGTGGCCCTGTGTCAGGTGGAGTTGTGCAAGGCACATGGGGGAATGGCAGTGATGGACAGGGCAGTAGGGACGGACTGGGTGTCCCTCACCAGGGATGGTGCTGCTCTGGCCCAGGCTGGCTGTGCTGACCCATCTTGGGCCTCTCTGTAATTGCCTTGTAACTCCAACCTCTGAACAGCTCAGGGTGTTTTTCCCTCTTGTCTTTTAAAAACAAAAAAGTTGGGTGATTTTAGACCAGAAGGAAAGGAAAACCAGGATAGCCCCCACAGAAAAAAATTAAGCCAGGCTCATCCTAGGATGCTCAGAGCCAAATCTTTATTGAGAGGAAATGGGGGCAGTTCCACCAGTGCTTGGGTACTGCCAAGAGGCAAAGGGCTGTGGCTTGGCCCAGGCGAGCCCAGAGAGCAGTGACACCCCACCATGGCGCTGGAGGGCACTGCACACCCAGCTGCCTTCAGGAAGTAGGGAGCTCAGAGGAAAGAGGTTTGGAGAAACTTGTAGCCATGTGCTTTCCTTCCCCAGCAAAGCCCAAGTGGCAAGGAGGGGAAGTCTCTGCTCTTTGCTTCCTTCTCCAGAAAGCGCCTCTTCCCCTGCTGCAGCCTGCACCCTGGGCTGGGGGAGGGCAAAGCCTGCAGCTCTCCCAGGCTGACTTTCCTCACTAGCTTCCCTTCCAGCCCTCCAGTCTTTCCTCGGGAGGATGGAAGTGCAGAGCCATCACAGCACAATGATGGAAAAAAACAGTTCTGTTCTGGGTTTTCAAACCCCCTCCTCCCTGGGCAAGCCAGTGTGGGGCTGCTTTATGGGATACAGCTGGGCAGATGCCTCTGGATCCACATCCAGGCACAGAGGTGATGCCACTGAGGGCTGCTGAATGCCTGGCCATGGAGGTGTAGCTGGCATGGGATGAGGGATTTTGGTCCACATTGGTCTCTACAATAAAGGCTACCAGAGAGCTAGAGTTGGGCAGATGTGTGGGACAGAGGGGGAGGCTTGGGCCAGCACAACTTTTCCAGGGAGATGCAGGCTTTTAGCCCTAACTCTCTGTGCTGTTGCAGGGAGTTGGATGTACAAGATGTTAAACACCCAAAGTTGCTTAGAAGCCCCCATGTTTCCTCCCTTGGTGAAACAGCATGAAACATGGTGGGAGGAGGGAGGCAACAAGTGTGTCTGGGGCACTGCTGAGCTGTCTAGATTCGCTCAACACCCACCCAGTCCTCCATGGCCTGCCTACAATTCCTATGGCCACCCAGAAAATTGGAAAGCAGTCTTTGGATTGGCTAAACTCACAGGACTAAGCGTAAGGGACAGAGGCTCCTCCTGATGGCACCAGGCAGGGAGATGCTCACCTGCCCGCTGCCCCGAGGACTGCTGCCAGATGGGATGGCTGCATCATGCTGCCTGGGAAAGGCATGTCCGGGACTGCGGCTTCACCAGTGCAGGGCTTTCTCCAGCGGGACAAGTCTGTGCAAGGCCTGCCACAGCAGCCGGGCAGTGGTTACGCCAGCTAGCAATTCCCCAGGCCCTTCCCAGCCTTTGAAGTTGACAAGGGGGGGAGTATAAGAAATTTTTAGTAGGCTCTTGGGAACTGCCACCCCCAGGTCCGAAGGCAATGCAGGGAGCTGCCTCACACCCTTCCCATTCTTGCCGAGTTAGTTTAGCATTTGCTGAAAGCTATGCAAGGCTCCGAGAAGGTGTTGCGCACTGGTACATGCTTGCAGCCAGTGTGCACACACGAGCACTGGATCGCTGGCAGCACCCATCCCAGGATAACCATGATTTATGGCTGTCACCGTTGACACCAGCAGTGGTGTCTCAGAGGACAGACTGAAGTCTGGAAGATATGTGGGGTGCCCCTGACACGTCATAGCACAGTGGGGTGCCTGTTTGCTCAGCCCCTTCTGGATCTGACATGACTTCAATAAATCTGTGTCCTGAAGGGTAGGAGAATGAGACATGGCATCAATTTGTCTGTTAACTTGTCAGAGGGGGTTTTCAGTGCTAAATTAAGATTAAGGGGAAGTCCTGACTAAGCTGCTGATTTGTTTTCTGTTTCTCTTCCCTGTGAAACCCCCTTAAATCTTCTGCAGCCATTACAGTAACCTTGTGTATCATTTTCCTTTTTGCCCTAGACATCCTGGGGGACAAAGTAGTCTGTAGGGAGAGAATTTAAGACCTGAGTTACATTCACCAAGAAAATACACTTGCCTAGATTCAACCTGGTGAAGCTCAGTGTCTGGCAACTATCCTTGGGGCCACAGCTTCAGCAAGGGGATGGGAGAGACTTTTTTCTGCTAAGCCACAGATAATCCTTTCTGACATTTGTTTCCAGTTAATCCCTCTGCGAGCAAGGACCTAGGGTGTGGTGCCAACATGGACCTGCACCCAGCACAGGCGCCTGTACCAGTGGGAAACCAGCTCTTCTGGACAGATGCTGTGGTCCTTTCAGACACTGAGTTGTCTCAGTAGAAGAGGAGCGGAGGCTGCACAGCTCACAGCGGTTTGCTGCCCAGAGGTTGAAAGGCTGCTTGGAGAACTGCCCTTAACACCGTGACATGGTGGCACACAGTGGCAATGCTCTTCCCCCACTTGCTTGCAACATGTCAGCGTGCCTGGAGCCACGTCCTGTTCCGGAGCCTCTCTGCCACTACTGCTTGCATATGCACTTATGCAGAATTCAGCTGTCAGCCTTGGCTCCTCTCTTTCTATTCCCTGCATGTTTGCTGCAAATGTTTAGAACAGGAGTGTTGAAATGTTCCAGAGGAAGTATTTGAAAAATTGCTTAACAGAGGAAAAAACATTTCCAGCGAATAATCCCCTAGGGCTGACCTAAGAAGCCATCCCATCCCTCCCCATCCGCCCACATGTGAGCACTCACAGGCTCCCAAAGTTTTCCAGAGTCTGTTTCACAACTCCCGCTCAAAGCAAAAACTGAAGTAGCTGCTCTGCTTCATTTCAGCACTCCTGTTTGCATTTCCTGGGTTGAGACTTGTCTTGTCTGGGTTTCAAGAGGCACACGTGCTCCTGCCTCACTCCTTCATTATAACAACTACCAGCAGAACCGTTCCCCAAAGGAAGGTGACCACCACAAAAGCTAACACAGCATCCAGGGCTGGATGCCACCAGGCTCCCCAGGGGGAGTGGAGTGGGTACGACACCCTGCCTCTGCCCAAGTCAAAGTGTCTTTGGTACCCTCGCTGCCAGGCTCTGGGCATCCCACATGCCCAGGCTCTGGGAACAGGCAGGTGAATTCAGGCAGATTAGCCCATTTTCATGGCGAGTAACCCTTTAGTTTGGCACTCTCCTCCAGACTCTGAAACATGAAGACGCTCACAAACTTCCACCGCCTGAAACCATCTGGCTATTAATGACGCCTTGGGAAAAGACAGGCTACAGCCTGCCCGCCTGGGATGAGCCCATAGGCAACAGCTAATAAGCAAACGCGCCTCGGGGAACTCACCTTCACAAAAAGCTCGATCTCAGGCTCCTTTGTGGGGCTCTGCTGCTTATTCTCCATCCTGGTGGAACAGGGGAACCGTTGGCTGCTCACTGCTGGGGTGAGTTGATCCGTTCTCTGCTAAGCGCCCCTGGGTGAACTGGCAGGGAAGCTTTCTGAGGGCAGATGTCTTGAACACTTCTGTTGCACTCACTCCCCTGAGGAGTGCTGTGGCTTGCCCTTTCCTTCCTTTTGAAGTGGGGAGGAGCGATGGGGTGTACGCAGCGACCTGCTAGAGGGGTGGGGGGAACTGCAGCGGCCTCCCAGCCATGACTCAGCACCAGTCTATCTGGATGCATTCACAGGTCCCGTTCCAGTCTATCAAACTAGTCCAGGCGCTGCCCTGGAGACTCCAAGCAGTGGGCTCGTGGCCCAGACAGACCCGTCACTGCTGTTGTAATCTCCGTGCTAGGAGAGTGGGGTTTTTTTCCACGGGAAACAGGCAGGAAGCATCTCGCACTCCAGTTCTCTCACTGGCCTGGCCTGGAGGGGAAGGTCTTCACCTCTCCATCCTCCCCTCCTTGTACCTGGCTACCCCAGCGCCCTGCGGCTCCCTGCAGGGGCATGCTGTGCTCCCTCGGAGAGGGGGACCTGCCTCCTTCTGGAAAGCACAGCTTTGCCATGCCGTGTCCCTGCCGTGTCCACCAGCACCTACCACATTCTTCCAGCAGTGCCTCGAGGCTGCCAGTGCTACCTCTGGGCCACTGGGTGCACAGCTGGGCTGGGGGACCTGAACATGTTCCAGCTCTGACCTCCAGCCCCTCTCTCCTCATGGCATATTGACCTGAATTTGTCACCATTTCCCTCGCACTGTCATATGAGATCCCTCTGATTTTTGCTGTAGACACAAGTGCAGCTTCCAGGAGGGAGCAGATAGCTCCTCCCCATGTCCACCACGCAGTACAAGGAGGGTGCTTGAGCAAAAGGAACGAGGTGGGGAAAGACAGAGGCCAAGCAGGGCAGTTTGGCTGTCTGCCATCAACTCTTTGCAGCTAGCTGAGGGCTGCCAGGGTAAAGACTTTTGGCAAGAATTGATTGCAAAATATCCAAGGAGATAAAGTAAAGAGCCTGGAGTATGTTAGGGCCCGGTGGGGAATCCCAGAGCTCTGCTGGCAGCAGCCCAGCTGGGGCAGTGCATGGCAGGGTGATGGGAAAGGATGGCTCCAGGCCTGATCCCCATCAGGGCCCCATTCCTGGAACTTGGGCCATTTCACAGGAAAGATGACTGGCTTGCTTTCCTCTCCAGGATGGGAGGGAAATGACAGCCATCAGATCTGACTGGCTTCATCCCAGCTGAGACAGGTTTCCCCGCACCCACAAGTTTAAGGCAAGCAGAGCCACAGTCCTTACCCTCCAGGTCCTAACTTGAGGAGGAGGGTTGAGGAAGAGAAAGAGGAAGGAGGGGGTGAAGGCTGCTCCATCCAGGATGGATGGTGCTGGTACAGCTAGCTGCCCTGGAGAACAGTGAATTTTTTATCCTGTGTCAGCTGTCCATGGCAGGGGGATAACCTCCCCCTCCAGGTGCAGAGCTGTGGCTGTGCAGGACTGGCAGAGATGGTCTTCACTTTGTTTCTGTGTTTCCTGTTGGTGCCTGATTGTGGTTTCCTCGTCTCATGAATGTGATCTTGGGGAAGTCTTTCTCATGCCTTGGTACTGTGTAGCTGGAACCAAGTATATATTATATAAAATGAGGAGGGCTAGTGAACCCTTATTGCCTGAAGGCTGGATTAGCCTCCAGTTTGGGTAAGTTCAGGCTTTTCTGAAAACAGTCAAACCCTGATGAGAACATCTGCCCTGAGGAAAAGTGTCTGGCAAATAATTTTGCAGACTTCCAGAGGGACACCTTTCTGAACCTCCTTCTGCCAAGCACAGAGAGGTACTCAGCAGGCACTAGCAGGTGCAAGTGAAGGGCTGGGGGGGATTTTTCTTTCTGCCCCACCAGTGCTTTTTGACAACCTGAAACCCTGCAGTGCCCCCCACTGCACACATCCTTTCCATGGAGAGGGGAACAGGAGCTATTTCTTGTGCTATCTCTTGACCAGGATGCTGACCTGGGAAGGTGCTTGGCAGAGAAGGTGCTCTGTAGGGTTAATTGTCACTGCTTGTGACACCAACTTTGCAAAGGCTCCTACGCACTGGGCCTGAGCCTGCTTCCCCCTCCTCATCCCTTGCACAGGCTGGACTGTGGCTTGGCACAACTGTGGGAGGGAGGATGGCGGGCAGCAGATAGGAGAAGCAAGAGCAGGAACAGGGCAGCTTTAATCCCAAGGGAGGGCTCATACATAAGGCAAGGTCCCAGAGAGGTGCAAGGATGATGCTAGCTGAGCTGGCCAATTCTCATCGCAGCCCACAGGCTCAAGGGTGAGAAGGCTGCAGAGGCACTGTCCTCATGGCATGAGCCCTGCAGCTGCTTTTCATACATCTCCTTGTCCCTCTTCCCTGTCTGCACTGTCCACTCTGGGGAGCCCAGCCTGCAGCAGGGCTCTCATGGAGGGAGCCAGACTGGAGCTGGGGCAATTGCCAGTGGTGGTGGAAATGTTATACTTAGGTGGAAATGTTAATGTTAAGAACATCCTAAGCTGACCTGAGAACTGGGAGAGGGATGACAGGCAGAGGCACTCGAGGAGGGAGAGCAGCGAGCTGTGGCAGTGAAGAAGAGGTCCTTCTGTCAAGCCAGGAGATGTGGCAGTGCATCTGTGGCTGGAGAGGGCCTGGGAGAACACAGGCTGTTAAGCACCAAATTTCCCACAGCACGTCTGGTGCTTTCCGTGTGTCCCTACTGTTCTTTTCCCAGGTGTGCTGGGATGTCACCAGGGGCATGAAGGGCTCCTGTGCCAGGTGCTGCTCGGAGGCCAAAGCAAGCCATACGCCAGGGAGGCTGCTGGCCGTAGGAAGTAAGTTCTTGTTTCTGCAGGACCTGAATGAGCCAGGACCCTCAAATGCAACCTGTCATTGCCACATACCACCCAGATGTCACTTTAAAGCTGGACAGCCAAGCTGGGGTAAGGAACCAGCCCCGAGAGCAATGCACTGAGCAGAGCAGTGTGAGACAAGTCTTGGGCCCCTTCCTGGCCTGACCATGTGGTCACTGAGTCACGGCTGTGGGCAGGAATGCACCATGCTGTGAAAGGGATGGAGAAGCAGGATAGCAGTTCCTCAGGGTCTGCGCACTCTGTGAGCATGTGTCATGATGTCCTGGGGGCCCCACCAGGCCTCGCCGGCCACAGCCAAAGGACAACCAGAAACATTCACAATGACTGAACTTGGGGATATCACCTGGTTTTAGGGGCTTCTGACCAAGGGGGACAGAAACAGTGTCGCAGGACCTGCAAGTGAAAGTAAGAGTGGATTTGTCCAGGGCAAATAATACCAAATTGAAGCATCAGTTATCCTACAGCTTGATTTTTATAAGTGTTTGACACTGTTTCACATGACATTCTTGTAAGCAAGCAGGGCAATGAAACGACAACATTGTGCATGCAAAACAGGTCCGCAGTCCCACTTTTGACTGCAGCTCTCTTGGGGCCTGAGAAAAGTATGGGCATGCAGGACTGCTGCAAAGGTGCAGACTGCAGGTGGTTGGCATAAAAAGTCCACCAGAGGCTGGAGCAATCCATGAAGAGGAAGCATGCAGGAGATTTCTGGGCTTTGTGCTGCACACCACCACGAGCAGGGTCAGTGTTTCCCTGCTTTCCAGGGTGCTGTAGCCACAGCACACTTAGCACAAGCTTGGGACCTGTCTCACCCACTCCTCCCTCCCACAGCTCCTGCTCTGGACCCATGCAGGCAAGGTTTGCTGGTCTTTGCAGGGTCCCTGTCCTGTTGCTGCCCTGGTTTGAGCGATGCCCGATCCTGAGCTCTGTGGAGGATTTGTGCCAGTGCTCACTCTGTTGGCTGACACTACAGTGCTGTCTTTCTCTGCTGACCTCAGGCTCAGACCAGATGGGTCTATGGACTGGAGATGAGAACATCTGCAAGCTCCCAGCTGAAGGAACAGACAGATATTTAATTCCTGCAAAGTCAACGGGACAGGGCTCTCCTCACAAATGCTCTGCTATTGAACACCCTGAGACACGTTAGCTTTCCCCATGGAGGCAGCGTGGGAAGAAGGGCCATGGCAGAGGTATCACTGCAGGAAGCATCCCTGCCTGGGACATCTGATGCAGGGCAGGCATTTGTCTTTTTCACTGGCAAAGGCATTTTTGTGTGGGAGGCAGTCCGGGCAGCCCTTCCCTTCCGCGTAAAATGGTGAACGACCAGGCATTTGCTGAGATGGAGACTACAGTGTGTGTGTATCCTGATGACTGGCTGAATGTCTCTGTGAGAAGGGGAAGTGATACACTAGAAGTCTTGCCAACCCCTGTACCTCTGCTTGGGGGGATGGAGGAGGAGGGAGGGAAGGGGTTGCCACTTTCCCCGGGGGTAGTGGCTGTTTGCATGCGGCACCAAGGCACAGCACCTACTTCTGTTTGCTGCAGAGCACCTCCCCAAACACGTCCCCTCCCAAGGGGTCATCCCCATTCTGAGAGCATCCCAGCTGTCTACAGCAGCTGGCGTGCAAAGCAAGCGTGTACACACACACACACACACGCGCACACAAGCACATATGTCCTCCCAGGAGCCTTGGCAAGGCAAAGAAGTGAGCCTTTGTCAGCGCACAGTGCCAGCCCCGATCCCAAGCGCCAGCAGCGCGAGGGACCAGCAAACCCTCTCCAGCAGGAGCCAGCACAGACCGGAGGCAGCTACAGCATGGCTGCAGCCCGGCAGCTTTGGGGGCCTCAGCTCGTGGGGCTGGGGGCAGCCCTGGCCCTCCTGTGCCTCTCTGCTGGGGTCAAGGCAGCCCCCGAGTTTTCGGGTGAGTCGGGGCGACAGCCAGGGCGCTCGGGGGTGCAGTGGGGGGAGCTCTGGACGCAGCTGCCAGCAGCTGGGCAATGCAGCTGGAGAGGGTGGGGATGGGAGGATAGCTTCCTCGAATTGTGTGTGCCGGCCGGGCTCTCCGTCCTGGCCAGGGAGGGGGTCTGGGATGTGGAGGGCAGCCTGGGACCACGCTTGCTTGAGGGGAGGAAGAAGTGAGGGCTGTGTTTGTTTCGAGTGGGATGGGGAACAAGTGAGGCACAAGGCAATCCAGGCCATGCTGAGTTCTCCAGAAAGGCTGTTTATTATCTCTGGATCAGACCTGGGATCCAAAAACATCTCATGCACATGTGTTAGCCTTTCCCAAAGCGCTGCAAGGGACCAGCTGGCCCTGCCACTGCTCTCGCTGGCAGAGTCTGCAGGCAGAAATGCTGAACAGAAGACAAATGTTAAGAACATCTCAGAGCTTTTCTGAGACCCTCAACTCTCCCCTTTTCCTGCTGAGATGTGTATGCCCTTAATATCGGGTGATGTATGAACACAGAGATGAAGCCTCCTGGAGTACTCATGACCATCTTGTGAGCTGCATTTTGCTGCTGTGAAATGGAGAGGGAAGAGATGGGCTGAAGCCATACGTGGTCACCAGCCAGAGCAGGTGCCCGCAGACCCTGGCCAAAGCCATTCCCTCTATCGGCAGCCTGGTGGATGCTCTGCCCACGGTGGGGCTGAGCACCGGGGGGCTGCCCTTCCTGGGCAAGCGCTAGCCCAGCCTGGCTGCCAAAGCCCACGACATCCGGGCTGGGCTAGAAACGACCATGCGTTCTTGTCTCCAGCATAGTCCAAAAGCTGCTGGCAACAAGACGGTTAGAGAGAAACCGTTCATATGGGTGGAGACCGAAACCGGATGTATGGAGGGTATTTTTGGACTTGACAACAGCCTGTTGAAGGCTGACTGCTGCATTCACCTTCCACTCCACGCCGCCTTGCTCGAGAGGCATGAAAATGCGACAAGATGTCGTCGAGAGTGGCAGGGAGGGCTGCAGGGGGAGAGGATATGATTTCATGTGGGCAGAGTTAAATTCATAATCATGAGACCAGGGACTGAGTCACCGGAACCGTGAGGCAAAAATAATCTTTTGCAAAATCTGACTGCAGCCTCTTTGCTATTGTTTTCCTTAAAACAAATGTCTGTGCCAGTGCTTGCAGCCTGACAGTGGCGCGTGTGGTGGTGCTGGGTGGAGACAATGCAACGCACCCTCACACAGGGCCTGTGAGAGTCCTACGCCAGGGTCATTTGAGCCTCTGATTTAAAATTAAAACTGCAAGCTGCCATTAAACTGCAAAATGTGGCATGGGGTTCCTTCTGCAAGGCAGGCTGTGTTTTGGCAGGAAGGGGGAGATCTGTTGAGCGCTCCAAACTTGCAACTAAAAATCCTAAAAATCTTGTAAATATCTTGAAGTCAGTAGAGAAATCCTGTCCCTGGCACCTGGTGAAAGCAGTGTAGAAATTACAGTTCAGAGCACACACCAGGGATTTGTGTCAGATATCTTTGGGACTTTGAGTCTTTATGATAGATTTAGATAGTGGCTTTAAGCACTTCTCAGTGATAGCAAGCCAGGAACAACTTCTCTGGGAGCATCTTGCTATGAGCCCTGGAGTCACTGGTGGAGGGCTGCGAGGCTTGGTGGCTTATTCCCTGTGTGACTGTCAGCGCTTCCGAGGTCTGATCCCTGGTTGGCAGCCTGATCCTCTCAAGGCTTTCCTGAGGAGGAGCAAGGCTCTGGAGACCCAAGCTTGCTTCTCCTGCTGCAGGGATGTGAGCTAGGACATAGCAGAGAAATAAAAGCAGCTGAGAAAGGCCACTTCTCCCCCTTTTCATCCTCCCCACCTGCTTCATCATCACCAGAATTTGGCTCTCCAGCCAAGGGGAGTCCCAGGGCTGTTTTAGCCACAGAGTGTTTTGTCATCATCTCCAGCCATCTCAGGGATGGATGGGGGGAGTGGATCAATGCCAGGCAGAAGTTGAGCCCAGGATGGCTCTGGAGCCCGCAGGAGGGTCCTGCCACTGCTGCTGCAGTCTTAGGACCACTGTGGAGGTAGCAGCTGGGGGATGTAGCAGGAATCCAGTGGGAAGGCAGCAGCCCAGGCAGGGCCTTGTGGGCTGTCTCAGCCCCTGGAGTCCTTTAAGCTGTAGCACCGTAGGGATATGAGACAACTGGAGGTGAGGGGCAGAATAAGGCTTATCCTGTCCCCCTCTCTGTAGGCACCATGACCCAAGGGGCCAGGCCAGCTATGTGCCCTCTGAGGGGCATTCTTGCTTCTCCCTTGGGCTTTGGCCCTCCTAAAGCAGTTATCCCCTCCCTTCTACCCCCTTTCCCCTCTCCTTTCTTCTTTTCTCCTGTTTTCTGGCTTGAAGATGAGTGAGCAAGGCCTTGCCTGTGAAACGCTGCAGCCCTCCTCTGACAGGTGGCAGGTGGTGGCTCTCTCACCTGCTGAATGCAAAGAGAAAAGGATAGAGAAATGCCAGCAGCTGGCTGTGTCTGAGGGAAAAATTAAACTTTGGGCAAGGGCAACTCCCAGCTGCATGCTCCAACTGTCTGTCAGGGATGGTGGCGGCTCCTCAGAGCAGCCCTGGCTCCCGATGTTGAAGGGTTAGTGTCAGCAGTGGTGCCGCAGGAAGGTGAAAAGGGCCCTTTGTGTGGCTGAGCCTGGCACCAGGGTTTCCAGACAGATACAGGAAGAAGCACAACGCTGTGAACCAGCACCCAGAGTGAAGGAGCATTTCTTGGGGGCTGCTCCCACTCCAGACAGCCCAGCTTGGCATGCGTGCCACTCCAGCTTTGCCAGGCAGCAATCCCTGTACTGCGCCTGCTCATGAGCCTGCAGCCTTGGGGACAGCTGAGACTGATGTCACCCCTTCCCTCATTGCCCCCAGTTTGCCTTCCAAACCCTCTCCTGCAGTATCTCATTATTCAGAGGCTGGAGAAAGTGAAAAGCATGATATGGGCAAACTGTGCGAGTCCCTGCATGCTTAGTGATGCCACCACCTTAATTTGTCGGTATTTCTTTCTTGCGCACCTACTGCTGCCACAGAACTTGTGGGATGATGCTCAGATGCCATAGCAAAGCTTTGGCCTTGCAAGCAGATTTAGGCTGGTCCCTGGCTGCAGGCCCTGCAGCATCAGAGATACCTGCGCAGCACTGAGGCAGGTCAGGGGGGCTTTTGCTAGGTGTAAACATAAAGCAGGGTGGCTGCTCCAAGGGCATTTCTCTTTCCATCTAATAATATGGGGGAGAGAATGGGTCCAGACTGAGGCATGCACAGAAGGGGGAACTGCAAATGTCCTCAGCACTGTGCAGGAGCTGTGGGTCGTTGGGTGATGCCTTGCTGCTGACTGTGCACCCAGCGTGATTCAAATCTGGGCTGGGAGATGAAGTGCATGTCCTGCGCCAGACCCCACAGCTGGGCTAGGGGACAGGGTGTGTGTGCCTCCAAGGACCCCACAGCTGGGGAGCGGGGTGCATATCCCTCCAAAGCCCCCAGAGCTGAGGTCCTCCCTGGCAGATAACGAGTTACCCTCTCCTCACCTCAGAGCCTCACAGTGGTACATCACCTTAGATTTTATGCCAACGTCTGCTGCAAACTGCTCTGTGCAAAGCCCTATGCATCATTTTATGTTAGCTATTCACGGTTCCTCAGCCTCTTCCAGCAAACAGATTATACTCAGAGCATCCTTGGCAGTTTTCAGAGTTATTATGGAACAAGTTTCCTCTTTCACTCAGCACCCAACACATAATATCAACCAGATCTGATATCTCTGTGTTAAACCCTGTTAAATGCCACCTAGGCTGGGCATGGCAGGTCCCCCTTGCTGTCTCTTTTAAAGAAAACAGCCTAATTGGTTTTGAACACAAATTATGCAGGATTAAAAGAGAGAAATACTCCTGCACTGAGAATTCGGGGAGAGAAATACTGGTACCAATGCAAAAGAATTAGTTGAAAATGTATTTTACAGTGCCCATGATGCTAGCATAGATGTAACACGAGATAAAACTATGCAGTTGGTTGTTGTACATGTGGCTGGGGACTTGGCCCAGGAATGAGTTAAAGGCGTGAGCTAAGATGCTTCTTCAGTATAGACCAGAAGGTTCAGCGTGGTCATTCAGCTACAAGCTCCTGAAGTTTCCTGAGCCTTGTCATTGGGCTGTGCATGACATTAGCCTACCCTGGTGACATGGGTTAGGACTGGCTTACACTGACACACTGAGTTTCTTAGTCAGAGAAATCTGGGACCTGGGTTTACATGGGCTCAGCTGATGGTTAGTAACTTGTTGAGTCACACCAATCCAGCCACTTGCTGTCCCCCCACCTAAATTCTCCTTCTGAGTTTTCCTCACTGGCCTTGAACTCCGTTAGCCATCTCTGAGCTCTGTCTCACAGCAGCAGCTGCTGATCTCAGGATGGCTAATTCCTGCCCTTCTCACCCTGCTCCTCCTCTGGTTTCCCATCCTTGCCACATGGACAGCATGACAGTTTGTGAAGCAGCTGCTGAAGCCTTCCTCCCCTCCAGTTCATGGCTCAGCATTATACAGCGGAGAGGTTTTAGCATTGCAGAATAAATTGGACTCCAGTGGTTTCTGGTCCATCCCTGCTCTCTCCTCTATGTGCCTCTGTAAAAGGATTATGACTTTCTTAAAACCTTTTACAACTCCATGTGCGGTCTTCTGACCTGTCTTCCTGCCTCCAACTTTTGCTTCTGTTTGCTGCTCAGCTCAGTTGGTCTATATTGTTTTCCAGATGTCTGGCAGTAATGCTGGATATAGGCCTTGCTGCAAGCCCCCTCCTCTGCCACAATCATGCCCTGCTTGTGTTTGTCCAGTAAGTGCCTCTGTGCAGGACACCCTCCTTTGCCATCAACAGCTGGGAACTTAGGCACTGCCATCTCCACAGCCCTGGGTATCTCCTTCCTGGCTCTGGCCAACATCCCCTATGCTCTCCCCTGCCAGGCTACCTGCGCAAGGTGCTGAAGAACCACACAATCCATACCTGTGATGGCGAACAGCTGATCATCATGTGCCCTCACAAGACCACTGTCAGCATCCTTGGCACATTCTATGGGCGCCGCGTGCCCAGCCCACACCTCTGCCCCAGCCCTGGCAATGCCTCTGAGGAGAGCACTGAATGCATGTCTGCCACAGCCCGCCAGGTAAGGGCAACCCTTCCAGGATGTGCATCCTTACAGGATGGTGCTGCACATCTCCACAGGTCATGGGGCTCCCCATTTGGGCCACATGGCTGCAAATGTCACAGCCTTCACTTTCTCCTATGGGCACTGGCCCATCAGTGTCAGGATTAACCCCTGCAGCTCCCAGCAATGTCCTTTTTCCAGAAAGCTTCTGGGATACAAAGATGGACAAGACCTTCTGTGGTGGGTTCCTGTGATACAAGTCTGGGAGAGACGCTGCTGCATCCTGAGCTGGATTTTGGAGAAATCCTATAGGACAAAGTGGGCCCTGAGAAGACCCTGGCAGCTGGGATTCAAACCAGAGTGAGAAGTGGTGTAGGGGCTGGGGTCCCAGGGTTGGGAAGTGTGACTGGGCTCAGAGCATTGCCCAGTTGAGACACTGTGCCTCAGCCCTACTTGTGTATCCACTGTGGTTAGCATAGACCCTGGGGATTGACCCTGACCTTGGTGCAATGCTGATGTGGTGGAGCAGGGTGCTGTGTCTCACTCACTCCACAAGTACTTTGAAATGGCCTTTGGCTGTCTGGAAGCTAGGAACCAGTGGAAATTTAACAGTGTGCCTGTGGTGGTGGTGGGGGGTCTATAATGCTTCTGCAGCATGTGGTCTGAGGAGGAGATGGTGGCCCTCAGCACCTCCATGCAGATGGTGACTGTTCTGAGCAGTGGAGTGCTCCTTGCCTCAGGCACAGAGCACTGCAGATGCACAGGGTGCTCTAGAGATGCTGCTCTCAGCCCCAGGCTCTCAACTCCTGAACGAGGAAGGCCAAGTTTCAGCCATCAGGAAAGCCTCCTCAGGCCCTGCCAGGTGTCCCTGCCTCCTGGCAGGCTGTTCATCACTTCCATCCTCTCCAGCCAGCTTGGGTACTAGTGACTGTCTGTGCTGGCCTCTCAGGGCTATGGACCCATAAGGATTGCAGGAGCCTGGCAGCATCTGGCTAGGTTCCTTTCAGCCTGGCTGGATGGGAACAGTTGGGCTCTGGGCTTGAAGCGAGTGCTGTGAACTGTGCTGGACATGCAAAGGACTGAGGAGCAGCAGGCAGACACCTGCAGGAAGGGGAAAGTCATCCTAGCAGGGATGGGATGCCCCTTGCCCTCCCAGCCACATAGTCCTGCACTAGCCCTTCCGCTCACCACATCCTGCCTTGAATTCCATCATGCCACTAATCTGGCAGGAAGCAACTTGCTTGCTTTTGCCGAGTCCATCTCCCAAGAAGTAAATTAGTGGAGCTGGCCCAAAAGAGGTTTTGTGGTTTTGTGTTTTTCATGATCAGGGACAGTGTTCAGGGGTTAATGACCTAAGGACTGGGTGAAAAGGACAAGAGGGTCTTCCATCTTTATCCAGAGAGTAGTATTTGGAATCATGGCCAGCCTCCCATGGAGTGTCCAGGGAGCACTACCAGCTCCAGGCACTCGCTGGCTCAGTGAAGGTCTGCTGGGCTAAACCACCAGGAAGGGCAAAGACCAGCTTGAGCCAAGCTAGCCCCTTGGGAGACATGAGGGATGGGAAGAGAAGCCAGACGTGCACAGTCATAGATGTCAAATGGCTTCTGGCTCATTCTGAGGGAACCAGGGAGTGGGTCCAGGCAAAATCCTGCCCCCAGATACGAGGAGGAATCAAGCCCAACTGCAACACAAAGCATTCCACCTTTAAGCCTGCCCATTTTTCCCTGCTGGTCACAGGGCTCTGGATGAACTCATGGCAGCTGGGACACTGGGTGGGAGCCAGGGAGAGATGCCAGGCCTGAACAGGCGGGTTCCTTGGAGTCAGGGCAAGGGGCTTGGGACTGAGTTTCATGTGCCATTTTTCTATTCCTGTTCCAGCCTTTTGCTAGGGCTGGGGTTACCGGAGCGAAACGAGATGTATATAGCTCACTGTGGTGAAAAGAGAACAAACATGAAGCTGGAGAAGAGGAACAAGAGCCTGAAAAAAACAATTCCTTGCTTTGCTAGCTCACAAGATCTTTCTACCTGGTTCTGCTCCAGCCACAAATCTCCTCATGGCTTCTCACATGTCCCCAGGAGCTCTGCAAGGACAGAGCCAGAACTTCTGTGTTAGTTTGGCACAAGCCTGGCCCTAGAGGTCCCACAAACCACACTGCAAACACTTTGGTTCAGGGTACTCAGAGCTTGTGTGTAAAGTGGCTTGATGTTGTGTGATGTGCTGGAGGATGTGGTCAGGCATGTACATCTAGAGACTGAAAGGACAGGACTGTGACTGACTGTGGTCAGGATTTGCGTGGACTGTATAGTATAGGAATCCTCTCCATTTGTGATGGGTCCCAGTGGAAACATGGCAAGGTCCCACATGAATGCTCCTCATCCACTGCAAAGCAAAATCAAATTGTTCTAGCCACTATGTTGGTGGCAATTGCTGCCTTGTGGCTGATGCGAGGCCTGAGGCTGAGAGCGGTTCTCTTCCACTCTCACCCAGTGCAAAGCTACACAGCCCCTCAGTCCACCAGTGAGTGAAAGGAAGGGGCTGAACTTTATGCTGGAAGGGAGCAGAGGGGAATTGCTCCTTCTTTGGCTGAGAAGCAAGAACTAGCAGGTGAGACGAGGTACTCTTGCTGTGAAGATCTGCACTTACCTCTTTCACTCTACCCTCTTTCATCCCACTGTGGTTCAAGTTCAATGGCTCAGCTTTTCAGGGAGATGGAGTGGAAGAGGACCACTAGCCAAGGTCGCAAGTGACCTCATCAGGGCAGCGGCACGCAGGCTGGGTTTGCTACCATCTCTCTCATCTCAGCTGTAGCTGGTCCCCATACACCCTCCTCTCTTTCCTTCCAGTGCAAAGTGCAGCTGGCAGGTTTGTTCCCTGCCTGAGAGGAAGGGCTGTGCTCTGTCTTTGGACAGACATTCAGGATCTGAAGGATTGTCCCATTGCTGTAAAACAAAGCGTGAGCCCTGATCTGCAATGATAATGCACGGTTGCTCCCAGCTTTTTGTTCTGGCTCCCAGATGGATTGGCCCGATGAAGAGAGGGTCATTATAGCAACGCTAAGTGTCCTGCCTCTCACAGCAGCTTGGCAGACACAAGGGACAGCAGGGAAATCACATACTGGGTAAAACATGGGGCACAAACCAACCTGCCTTCATGCCATAGGGGTGAATACAAACGTGCAGCCATGGGGAAGGATGCCCAGAGGCAGATCTTTTAGAGAAGAAGGAAGTCTGGAGAGCAGAGATCAAAGGTGCTCTTGAGGCTCAGCTTAGGTCTATTTAGGGAAGACTTGAGGACTGAGATTAATTGCATTTCCTCCTCAAATTTCACTTCCGCTAGCAATGTCTAGCAGTCATTAAAGACCAAGAAGAGATTCATTTTTCCGCTTCAGCTCAAAGCTATGCTCTAAATGTGTCAGAGAGGAAGGGGATGGGACAGGAAAAGCAGAGAGAAAAAGCCACAGGGTTTTGGGACTACCTCAGGTGTTGGGACCCTTGGGGCCCAAGTCAGAGGGAGATTTCTCGGAGAGGCATGGATAGGGAACGCCTCTTGGCCTCACTCTTCCCCTTTCTGTGAGAAGGCTGGTGCTGAAGCTGTAGGTTCACTGCTGCTGGGGCTGGCAGCATGCCTAGGATCTGGGGAGATGCTAGATTCTGGGAACAGAAGCCGTGGCCCCAAAGACAGCCCAAGCCTGTAAGGCTTCTCAGGAAGACATGTTTAAACTGGCACCAAGTGAGAGTCCACCCACTGTGCATCTCAGCCCATGGCAGCACGGCCAACATGGCACTGCCGAAGTCGCAGGCTCAACTTGGATGTCAAGCTGTTTTAGCAGCGTTGCCTTGGGGCCCCAGTATGCAAGGCAGATGTGGGCCAGCTGGGCAGAGCTGGGCTGCCAACAGCTAGGCTCATGGCACTGCAGGCCACCTTAACCTGCCAGACCAGCTGGGACACAGCCTTCAGGCAGAGGCAGGGTGCAGGCTGCAGTGTGAAACCGCTTCCCCATCTTGTGGCCTGGTATAGGCATTGCATGGGGTCATGCTAGTGTGCATGTCTTTACGGGTGTTACATGAAGTCATGTTAATGTGAATGTCTGCACAAGCATCGCAGGGAGCCATACTAACGTGCATGGCTGCGTGGGTGTTGCACGGAGCAGTGCTAGTGTGATTGTCTGCACAGGCATTGCAAGGTGCTGTGCTAGTGTGTGGCACAGAACTGTGCTAGCGTACATACCTGTATGGGCACAGGGGAGGAATTCCTCTAGGAATCCACTCTGTTAAAGCTGCTACATGAACCAGGAGTACCCATGGAGTGAGCAGCCATAGGGCACCTTTGTGGAGTGAGAGGCTATTTCTCTAAGCCCAGTGATGCCACCAAGGGACAGTAGGTGAGAACAGCTTCAGGACTCTACACGCATCTTCATGTCTGTCTCATTTACTTCTCCAGAAACTGCTGGATGAGTGCCAGGACCAGCGATGGTGCCAGTTCTCAGTTCACAGCCAAGTCTTTGGGCCAGACCCGTGTCCTGGGACACACAAGTACCTTGTTGCTTCTTACAAGTGCCGGCCAGGTGAGGCAGAGTGGGGTTAGAGCACTGTCGTGGGCTCTTTCCCAGACACTGGGGTACCAGTGAGGCAAAGCTGAGGCCAGCCAATCCCTCTGGCCTCAGCTCCTCTGTTGAGCAGAAATGGGGGGAAAACTAAACTGCTGCTACATCTGGAGTCCTGGAGTCCTGGAGTCCTGGTCTGGCCATGGTCTAAGCTCTGTGCTAGGTGCTGTACAATCTTGGAGGAAAGTAATGAGGAGAAGGAACAATGCATATTGGGGGCATTTGGGCTGTGGGACAAACTCAAAGCAAGCAGGGCAGTGCAGCAGTGTGTGTTGTGTGCAGGAGTGCCACTAACAACCTCCTGGAAGAGAAGATGGTGCCAGAAGTTTTGCAGGGCACAGACTTGTGATTGCGAGCAATTGCACTGCCGTGGTTCTGCTTGTCTGCTCTGCTGCAGGAACTGCCCGCCTGGGCTTAGCATGCCCCTGGGGTTGGCACAGCCCCTTCACAGCACCTTGTGTGCATCCACTCTCACCCAGCAGGCTGGTGGGGTCAGACAGCACTCTGCCAGGGGCTCAGCTGCGGAGCGGGGTCTCATAGCCACCCAGCCATACCCTTGCAGCTTGATTTCTGTCAGTGGCAGATCTCAAACACTCATCTGGGCTGAGGGGCTGAACTAAGCAAGGGCAGGGGGCTCAGAATGATTTAAGCCACATTGGGGCATTCTGGTGTTGTTTCCCAGCTAACCATCGCATCAAGACTGTGTGTGAGAATGACAAGCTGAGGCTGCAGTGCCGGCCAAAATCCATCCTGGCCATTTACTCTGCAAGTTATGGACGATTCCTGCGGGGCAAGCCAGAGTGTGATGCCCTGAACACTGAGGGGCCTCATATAGGTACGTTGGGATAGTGTGAGCTAGAAATGTGGCCAGAACCTGTGCACAGAGAGGATCATAAATATATAGTCACACTGTACAGGGAAATAGCCATGTTACACAGGCACTGTGTGGGATGCTATGCCATCTGCTAAGACGAAGCCCCCAAGAGCAGACTTGATGACTTATCACATATGCATTTGTGGCCTATGGCACGCTCAGAGCTCAAGAGCATGAGAGTCCCTGCATGCCTGAACTCACACGCAGCCTTACTACGCTGGCAGCACTTGGGGCAGGCATGGGGCAGAACATTTCTCAGATGGCAGAGCATCTCTCAGAAATTTGGGTGGCAGGATGTGCTGGTGGGACCTGAACCCTTTGCACCCACCTAGCTTGTGCCTGGTGGGCAGGGGGAGGCAAGGATTGTCCATTGGGTCCAGGCTCCATCCACAGGGACCGTGGCGTTGCTCCAGTTCCACCGAGTCGTGCTGTGTGCTGCCCGCTGGTGGCAGAGCTGGCTCCCACCTGCCCTGTGTGTTCCCAGAGTGTTTGGCTCCCGACGCCTTGAGGAGGGTTTCCAAGAAGTGCCACCGGAAGGAGAACTGCACTGTGACTGCTGACAGAGCCACTTTTGGGGACCCATGCTTCCCTGGCATGAAGAAACAACTGAGGGTCTCCTACACATGTGGTGAGATCTGTGCAAGGGGTTCAGGAGATGTCTGCGGGGCTGGGAAGGTGGGGGAGCTGCTCGCTGACCCTGCTCTGTGGGCAGTGCTGTGCCCCCTCGCCAGCCCCGCACCGTACAGGCAAAGGTTCAGGGCTCCCCGGGGTCACACAGGCAGGGGGCAGGTGAGCTGGGCTATTTGGGGATTGCTTGGGGTGGTGCCCTTTGGGGTGGCCCTGCCTGTTCCCTGCCTGCCACGGCTACCCCGCTCTCCCCAGGGCCAGCCTCTCGAAGCAGTGCACACTCTCATTGCAGTGCCCAGGCAGCTGCTGGAGGAGGTGGGCCCTGACACCTCGGACCCCTTCCTGCTCTCGGACTACACACACGGTAATGACCAGTAGCCTCTGCACGTCTGGGCGACACGGCAAGCAGTGTTGCATTGCACCCTTGCCCAGATGAACTACCCTCAACAACTCCATGGCTTGTCTGCATCTGTGGGATTTGGGGCGGTGCTCCAAGCTCAGGCCCCTCTCTGCCAGAATGGGTGCAGCACTGTTCCTGTGGCGGCTCATTCAGTCTTTGTATCTTTCACCCTGCTCCGTGGGTGCTCTTAGTCCAGCATTGCTCCCATGCCCTTGCCAGCAGGGACTCATTCACACACTGATTGTCCCCTGGGCTTGACATCCTCTCCCTCAAGGGAGTCTGGAGAACCTACTTGACTCTTGCCCAAGGGAAAGCCATCCCTCATGCACTAAATCCCGGGATGAGGGAGCATCTACACACACTGCAGTGCAGCACAGACACATTGGGCTAGTGTGATATGAGTTGACACTGGTCCTGGAGCTGCATTCCTGCAGCATTACAAAAACCTGCCCACAACTCACATCTGAAACCACTCGCAGTTCCTTGTCTGAGCAAAAGGAGCTCTGGAGAAGCTGGAGAGATGGGGTCTGCTCAGGGAGGAGAGGGGAGGGAAGGGGAGGGAAGGTCTTGCAGAGGAGCATTGCAATAGGCAGAAGGGAGCTTATGTGGGAAGGAAGGAGAATCCGGGAAGGAGGCAGGCAGAGGCAGGCAGCCAGGCAGTGGGGAAGGGTGATTGGGGAGTGCCTTGTGTCTCAGTCCTTAAGACCGTGTCCCCTTGTTCGCTGCAGGTGGCTGGTACAAAGGGCCCAGGTTCTCCAGGCTTCGGGAAGACCTGATGATTTTTACTAGCTCTCTGGAAGCTTTTGCCCACATTTGGGGTATGTGCCCCTGGCTCTCACACAGCACCCTGAGGAGTGGGATGAACAGGGAGAAGGGAAAACCAGAGACTTGAGAGGGTGGCTCAGGTCCTGTGTCAGCCCCTGCTCAACCTGGGGCTCAGCACTGTGGGTTTGCAAGCTCAGATCTCAAACCCAGGCAGCCAAGACCTTTCCAGAAGGACTGTGCCAGCCATCCTATCCTGGCCGGGCCCAGGTCAGCAGGCACATGAGGGAGCAGAGCACTGAATGCCCAGACTGTTTTGACACAGCCACATCAGGGAGGCAGTGAGAGATGGAGCAATGTGATAGAGGCTCAAAGATTGAATGATCCGCGAGATTGCACAGCATCTGTGGCCTTAGTGCTGCTGCAGTCCTGCCCCTCATGCAAGGGAGAGAGAAAGATGCTTCCTTTTCCTATGAGTTGAATTACCTGCTGTGTTTCGTTCCTTCCTGCTCCTTCTGAATCAGTTCTCATACAGAAGAAGGGCAGTGCCTCTCTGAGGGCAAGGTAGTCCCTCAACATGGGAAATTACCTGTGTAAATTCCTGGAGTTATGACTCCGTTTGTTGCACTACTTGCCCTGCATCTCGCTGGGAGATGGCCTCCTCCCACTGCACCAAGGAGACAGGCTTTGCTGGATCGCAAGCGATGGCCCTTGTACCTCCTCTCCCACAGGGACCAGAGGTCTCCTGCAGGGGCTCTTGGTGATACTCCCACAGCCACGGGAGCAGCTGGTCCTTCTTAGCCCTGGCCCTGCAGCCTGGGTGTTGAGGGCATCTCTGCTGTCCTCCTCCCTTCCTCTTCCTCCTGCACATCTGGCAGAGGGAGTTTCTGGAAGCCTGGTGTACTGCAGGCTCCAGGGATAGCTTATACCCTCATGTCTGTGTTTGCCCTTCTCCCCCCAGGCATCCCAGAGAAAGTTGGCCTCTATTTTCTTTGTGGGGTCTCAGGAGGCCTCATGCTCCTGCTCTGCATCATCAGCCCCAAGGTGGCCTTCATCCAGGACATGAGGGAGGCTTTCAAAGATCCAGAGCTGGGGAAAAGCTCAGAGCTGAGTAGGACCAAGCTGCAGGATGAACAGGATGAAGACATTCCTGATGACAGCTCCTCAGACTCCTCCTTCCGCCGCCTCACCCGCATCTACCGGGCAACAGACAACATCTTCAGCCCTGAGCTGACCGCGGCAATGGAGGGGGCGGCAGAGCACCGGGGCCATGATGGGGAGGAGATCTGGATGCCCAAGGAGTCCAGCCCATATGCCATCCACAAGATCAAATCAGCCACCAAATGAGAGTTGGAAGAAGAAGGCTGTAGAGCAATGAGTACTGGGGGGGGAGGGAGGGGAAGGTAAAGCAGAATCAGATGTCTGGATGCCCTGCAAGGAAATGCTCCTCAGCTCTTCACTGAGAGACACAATGGTTTGGGCTCCTCGGAGCTGAATGGAGCTGGGACCAGCATTCCTGGTGTGACACTAGTGAGAAATCCCAAACCATGGCAGAGGGCACTGCAGCCCTGGTGCAGCCCCACAGCTGAGAGGGATTTCCTGAGAAGGCTGTTCCAGGATCAGCCCACTGCTTCAAGTGCTGTGGAAACCTTGGACCTGACCCCTCTGTGGGAAGATGTGATCCCAGGGTGTAATAAGGGGCTAAGGGATGGCTTGTGGGGCCATTGGCTCCTTTCCTGTGAACACATCACTAATCCTAACTTAACCTTCCAGTTCTTGCCATGTTCTCTGCTTGCTGAGGCTTGCTGGCTCTCAGCACTTAACCCCTCTCGGTCCAGCAAAGTCTGGGAAACCCTGATGCTTTTTGGGCTCTATTTCCTCCTGTTTCTCTTCATGTGCTAGTTCCCACTCACAATGCTGTGAACGTCCCCAAAGGCTTGGATAGTGCGCCGATGACTGAAGATGACACCTTTTGGCATAGATAAGGAAATTGAAAAGATGTGGGGAGGATGAACACTGACCTTGGAAAGGCTGTCTTGGTGGGTGTGTGAAAGGGGTCACAAGCACCAATCAGCACAGCCACACACCAGCACTGGGTGCTGGCAGGTACCTTGTACAAGCATAGTTGCTGGCATTTCACTTGGCTCAATTTCCCTGATGAGTACTGCACCCTTGAGAACTGTGGTAGCAGGGGGTGGCTGCTGTGAGGTGAGGGAGGAAAAGTCCTGTTAGCGTGCTAGCTCTCAGGAGGGATTTGCTCAAATGTTCCTGTGAACATTTGGAAATTCTTTCACTTTACGTTTTTCTGTGACTTCCTTCTTGCTGCTTTTATTCTGTGCTGGCTGGAGAGCTTCAGTTTCCAGGTAACAGGCTAACTTGCTGGGGCCTTTTCCAGCAAATAAATGCAAAGCTCTGAGTCACAAAATGAAGCCATTGAATTTGAGCTCCCACCAGTCCCAATTGCTGGGCCCCAGGTGAAAGCCCATGGGGGCGGCTTGCGCTGCAAAAAACTCCTGTCTTGGACTGGCATGCTGGCCACTGCAGCAGGCAGGGGGCCAGTGGGCTCTCAGCATGACATCTCAGTGTTGTGCCTTCCACAGCAAACTCTCATGCTGGTTGTGCCACCTCCAGAGCAGAGGTGCTGAGCAGAGGCAGATGCCAGGCCACACGAGGTGAGCCCACACCATCAGCTCCTGCCTGCTCTCCTGCACTGAGGGCTAAATTCACCTCCCTCCCTGGGATTTGCCCTTACCAGTTAAGGATGCTGCATACATTGCAAACACTGTGGTGGCTCTTTGCCACAGGCAGGGCCAAGGCTGAACTGTGCAACCTTCATGTTGGTAGGGGCTGCTCTGAGGGCTCAGCAAGGGCCAGGAGACACTACTCTCCAGCAGGCATTATAACCTTCAGCAGAGCAGCATGGGGTGAGCCCCAAGCCCCAAGAGGCTTTAGCCTCCCTTTAGCAGGTTGGAGTCCCCCTCTTTCTCCAAAGGGGGGTTATTGGATACACACATGCTGTGTTGCAGCCTTGCCTTGTGGTGGTGCCTCCATCTTCTATGGCATCTTGCCACCAGTATTTATTTATCTTTAGTCACAAAATCCCTCCTTGACCTCTGTCATTAATGGTGAGAATGGGGGAAAATGAAACAGCAATCCTTAGCCCTTTCTACACAGATCAGCTCCTTTCCTAATGTTGATGTTTCTGGCTCTGGGCCATGGGGAGCAACAAGTTTGGCTTGTTTTAGCCTGGGAGCAGAGGTGGGGAAAGGCAGTTCATAAAGATCCCATGAATGACACTTCCCTGCTCTTCTTTCTCTCAAGCCCAAGGCACTCTGTCCAGTAAGCAATCCTGGAATGAATGTCCCCAAATGCCTTGTGGAAGGGTTTCTAAGTAGCCTCGGACATGGCCCCATGATGACGGAGAGCTGGGCTGGGTCTGAGGGCTGCTTTCAGCTTTGAAAGGCAGCACAAGGCTTATAATGGTGTGGAAAGGAGCTGGATGAATCAAAGAATCACAGAATGGTTGATGTTGGAAGGGACCTCTGGAGATTATCTAGTCCAACCCCCCTGCTCAAGCAGGGTCACCTAGAGTACGTTGCCCAGGACCATGTCCAGATGGTTTTTGAATATCTCCAAGAATGGAGACTCCACCAGCTCTCTGGGCAACATGTTCCAGTGTTCAACTTGCTGTCCACCAGGACCCCCAGGTCTTTCTCTGCAAAGCTGCTCTTGAGCTGGTTGGCCCAGTACTGGTGCCTGGGGTTATTGCTCCCAAGGGACAGGACTCTGCATTCCCTTTGTTGAACTTTATGAGGTTCCCGTCTGCCAGTTTCTCCAGCCTGTTGAGCTCCCTCTGACTGGCAGCACAACCCTCTGGTGTATCAGCCATTCCTCCCAGTTTTGTATCATCAGCAAACTTGCTGAGGGTACATTCGGTCCCATCATCTAGGTCATTAATGAAGACATTAAACAGCATTGGCCCCAGTATTGACCCCTGGGGTACAACCACTAGTTACTGGCCTCCAGTTAGACTTCACGCCAGTGATCACAACCCTCTGAGCTCTGTCATTCAGACAGTTCTCACTCTACCTCCTTGCCTGCTCATCTAGCCCATACTTCATCAGCTTGCCTATGAGGTTGTTGTGAGAGACAGGGTCAAAAGACTTACTGAAGTCAAGGTAAACAACAACCACTGCTCTCCCCTCTTCTGCCAAGCCATTCATTCCATCATAGAAGGCTCTCAGGTTGGTTATGGATGATTTCCCCCTTGTGAATCCATGCTGACTACTCCTGATCACTTTTTTATCCTTCATATGCCTGGAAATGGTATCCAGGATTAGTTGCTCCATCGCCTTACCAGGGATTGAGGTGAGGCTGACTGGCCTGTAGTTCCTGGGTCCTCCTTCTTCCCCTTTTTGAAGATGGAGTGACATTTGCTTTCTTCCAGATCTCAGACACCTCTCCCATGATGATTCAAAGATGATTGAGAGTGACTTTTCAATGACATTGGCCAGCTCCTTCAGCATTCCTTCAGCCCCCCGTTGGGGCCCATGGACTAATGTATGTCCAGTTTGCTTAAGTGACCCCTAACCCAATCCTCCTCCACCAAGGGAAAGTCTTTCTTTCTCCAGACTTTTTCCTTCATCTCTGGTGCCTGGGATTTCTGAAGGCCAGTCTGACCAGTAAAGACTGAGGCAAAGAAGGCATTCAATACCTCAGCCTTCTCTGTGTATTTTGCCACCAGGACCCTTGCCCCATTCAGCAGTGGGCCCACATTTCCCCTGGTCTTCCTTTTGTTACTGAGGTATTCAAAGAAGACCTTCTTGTTGTCCTTGACATCCCTCAACAGACTGATTCCAGATGTCCCTTGGCCTTCCCAACCCCATCCCTGCATGGACTTGCTTGGACAATGTCCCTGTATTCCTCCCAGGTTACCTGTCCCTGCTTCCACCTTCTGCATACTTCCCTCTTCTGTTTGAGTTTTACCAGGAGCTCCTTGTTCGTCCATGCAGGTCACCTGCCCCCTTTGCTTGACTTCTTGCTCATTGGGATGGACCGTTCTTGAGTTTGGAGGAAGTGATCCCTGAATATCAACCAGCTGCCTTGGACACCCCTTCCATCCAGGATCGTATCCCATTCTTCCAAACAGATCCCTGAAGAGGCCAAAGTCTTCTGTCCTGAAGTCCAGGGTTGCGATCCCACTTTTTGCTCTGTTCCCTTCTCTGAGGATCCTGAACTCCACCATCTCATGGTCACTCTAGCCACGGTTGCCTCCAACCTTCACATCACCAACCAGTCCTTTCTTGTTTGTAAGTACTAGTTCCAGTAGAGCACCTCTCCTCATTGACTCCTCTATCACCTGAATCAGGAAGTGATTAGGATGAAGGCAGTGACCCATCTCTTTTCACAGTGGAGCACGCCAGGCACCAACCCGGTCTTGAGAGTGCATGTAGCAGGCTCTATTCTTCCATGAACTGCTGCACATGAAGTGCTAGGTTGGGCATAGCAGCAAGAGAGGACTGTGAATTGGCAGCAGTCAAGCTGGACTATGGTCTGGGGGCTCATGCAGGCATCTGTGCTGGAGCAAAGCCCTCCAACATCCAAAAGCCAGGAATGGGGCATGCCAGCTCAGGAGATTATGCAACACGAGACTGAGAGGTGTTTTCCCTGTGTCCTCAAACTCTGTCAGCAGGGCTTCATGAGAAGCTTAACACCTGTGATCTCCAAAGGAAGTTGCAGTGCCGAGGGAGAGATAAGTCCTTGCTTTCCACCCCATTTGAGGGGTTGGGAAGGGATGTGGGAGCCTAAGGAGGGTGTGGGGGCTCGCCCCTCAAATCTGCCTCCAGCGTCCCTAGCTAACCAGCAGGACATCAAGACCTAATGGCTAGCCTCAGAGCTTGTCTCCATTCTTGGACAGCTGCTACTGCTCCTACCACAAAGCCAAGCTCCTCTCCAGGCCCTGCAGCAGGCAATAACACAGGGTGCATGGCTCAGCACTTAGTTCTGGCAACTCACCTCCTTCTGTGCCTCCAGCATCCTGGGAAAGGCTCAGAGGAGCAGACCGTGGCAGCTCTGGCAGGGCTCAGCTGCCCCCCTCCTTCCTGGTGCAAGGTCCCCAGTGGGTATGGATGCCTGCAGGCAATGGGACTAGCATCTGCCCCACTTCACCCTAAAGAGTTTTGCTTTTGTGACCAACTTCTTATTAACAGCTGGAAGAACTGGGGTGCCATCTCCTCCTCTGTCTTCTCACAGCCGGGACCAAACTCCCTCCCAGCCCTTCCCAGGGCTGTCCTGGAGATTTTCTCCCAGTGCAATCCTTTCTATTCAGTTTATAGACCAGCACCATCGATCTGTACTGTGTATTTGTCAGAGCTGCCAGGGGAGGGAGCCAACGAGGAAGAAATGAGAAGGACGCTGAAAGCAGAGATTGAGCAGAAAATGATAGCTCCATCCAGAGCGGGAAGGAGGTGGGAAGAAAGATGACAGACAGGCAGGCTGGCAGCTCCATCCCCTCCAAGCAACATGCCCCCATCTCCCTACCTTCCCTCGGTGTTCGCTTTGCAGGGCTCAATTCTTGCCCCCCTCCCCCAAGTCATCAGAATGGCCCTGTCTTTACTCCAGCCCCGATGGTCCAGCATGATTTCAGGCACACGTATCTGTGGCACTGACCATAGCACTCATCTGCAGTGCTGGGCTTCCTCACATCAGCTCAGTTTCCTGTGAGTTCAGTTTTTCCGGGGTGAGCTCTGAAGGGGTGTCAGTGCAGCAGTGAACTGGGGACTGGAAAGCTTCCATATGCAGACCCGTCCCAAAGCTCACCCAAGCCCCTGCAGAGCTGCAGGCTGACTTGGAAGGGGACAGGGGGATTATTGGCTAGGGATCTTAGCCTATAGGCTGATACACTGTGTTTCCATCAGCTGGGATTCATCCCAGCTCTGCCTGGGAAGCATGTGTCTGACTCACATTTTTGGCTGGGGTGTGTGCTGCCCTGTCATGTGCAGGGCAAGGCAAACACCTGCATCCTGAGAGGAGCTGATCCACACGAGCAGAGAACAATCCTCAGAGAGCTCCCAGGTCACAGATGGCAGCAGTTGCACCAGTGAGCTGGGGCTGGAAAGGACAAACGGCCGAGGATCAAAGCAGTGCAGGCTGGAGCCACAGCAGCCCTGGCTGGGTTCAGGGATTCAAGGCACTCAGAATGGGTGGGAGCCATCTTTAAACCCCTGACAGCCTGGGAGCATCCTTTGGCCATGCTACAACCCAGGAAAGCAAGGTCATTTTGCTGCTTCCAGCTGCAAATGCCCCCAGGTCCTCTTTCTGTCAGACAGACCTTGCAAGAGTCACTGAGGGACCTCATTATACATGACCACAATTGCCCTTCTCGTTAGCGAGGAGAAAGGACTGATCCTGCCCACACGGCTCATGGTCAGCAGGGTTAAGTCCCCTTGGAAACTGGGTGCTGCAGCACCTGTGGATCTCCCAGCACTGCCTGGATGTTTCCTTAGCAAGGTTTTCATTGCCTTTGCCAGAGCCGGTCTGCTCATATCCAGCTCAGACACAGAGGCTCGAAGACCACCTCATTCCCTGCTCTTCTTCTGCAGCCTCCTTTCCTGGAACCTTCTGCAGACCTAGCAGCAGGCATTAGCAAACCCTGGGTCCCTGTCTGTGGGGTGGTTGCAGCCCAGGGCTGAAGCCCAGCTCTGGGCTGTCATGAGTCTCCTCCAGCCTGTGCTGGCCCTTGTCTTGCAGCAGGGCGGAGAGGGGGTTGCTGGCCACAAGCAGTATGCTTATTTCTGATACATTCCCTGAATTTCTGCAGGCCCCGCTGGAGCCACTGAAAAAAAATCACCCTCAGTGTGGTAGCCTCAGACTGGCCCTGTAAGGCTGATGGGCTGAGAAGCCCTGCTGGGAGCCTCCAGGGACATTGCAGGGAGAAGGGTTCGTGTGTGCCCTCAAGTTTGGTGCATGCAGAAAGCAGTGTCCTCATGCTGACTGGGCTGCAGGATCTGTACACCTTGTGCAAGGGTCAGTCTGCGTGCTGGGCATGAACCCTGCAACAACCTGAGGGCAAGAAACAGTTTACAGGTCCTGTGTGAGCATTTTTATTGCTGTGCTAATAAGGAAACAACCCCGTTCCATTTACTCAGCTGTGGCTACGGAAATCTTCTGAGCATGGCAACCATGGCACTGGAATGTGGGACTGTCACAAAGCATTTGCCTGATTTAAACTTAGGAGCTCAGAAGGTCTTGCAAATGCAGAGGGAACATGCTGGCTGGGTGACGCTATCCTCTTCAGCAGCACTGAGCATTGTTGAAGTTACCTCAACTTCAAGGTTTCCTCTGAGCCTGAAACTTGAAACCAGACACAGTGATAAAAGCACCTGAGAGATGAAGAGAGGAAGGGAAGGTTGCATGACTGAACTGACACCTCCAAGATTTTGCATTTGAAATGTACCTGGAAGCCAAAAGACAGCAGGTATCAAGAAAGGCTGCTCCTCCAGCCACCAAACTGCTGCTAGGCCCACAGCTGGAGGGCAGCGCCACAAGCAGGGCTGCATTTGGACCTTGGCATAGCAGCTCCTTCACTGTTTGCCATTTTCAGGTTGCAAATTTTTGTCTTGTCCCACCTTTACCAAAGCAAACCCCAAAGGGACCATCTGAAGGGGAGGGCTGAAGAGCTCTCTTCCTCTCCTGCTTTTAAAACACAGCCAGGAGAAGTGGTGGCACCATGCAGGAAAGTCTGGTGTTGTGTTGAAGCACAGCAGTGGGCTCCAGTGGGCCTGCAGTTTGCATGGTGTGCAGCCAGACACATACATGCAGCTTACAAGCAGTCGGCTCTCCAGGCTTTGTGCATGAACATGTTTAATGCCAGGATTAATTTTCTTACATATCAGGTTTGGGCAGGTTGTGGCCACGGTGTGGATATGGGGGATGCACTAAAAACCCCAAAGACCGTGGGTGTGGGCCACAAAACTGCAGCCAGACATGCTGCACACAAGCCCACAGAGCTGACAGAGCAGGGGGTCTCTCTGCTCCCTGCTCTGCTCACTCGTGGCTGGGACCCGCAGTGCCTGGGCATGGTTTGGTCCACCTGCGTGCACCTTCCTGGCCGGGAAAAATAGCAGTCAGTCCCATTGCTCAGCTGGCATCACTCAGTGCCCTGTGTGCCACCTCCCAGTGGGCTGCTGTTGCCAAGCAGAGATGTCTGAGCAATCCCTGTGCCAGGTAAGAAGGAGTCTGCCTGTGTCCGGGTGCAGGAGGGGTAGCGGGCCCAGAGATGCTCTGCTGGATGCTTCACCAGCCCAAGGAGAGAGCCAGCTTTGGGGCTCGCCAGGGAAAGCTGAGTTGGGTACAAGTTCTTGGGATGGGGAGCACGTTTCCAGGCTGTCCATGCTCCTGGATCCTGGAGCTGCTGAACACAGAGCTCCCGTGTTCAGGGCTAGGGGCGGATTTTTCCTAGCTGTGCTGCAAAAAGTGTCCTCGCACTACAGAAGGGCTGTTTGTGGAAATCTCCGGGTAATGTGTTTGCACAAGCTACAGTGTGTTATTCTGCAAGGGTGCATGTTTGCTTTCTAGCCCTAATACCAAGGGATTTTGTGTTGATCAGGAACCATTTGCTGAACATAGCAGGGATTGTGTAGCACGGCAGTATGAGCGCGTTTGCTTGCATCTACCAGCAAGAGTAGGGCTATGTGTGTGTTTTCCAGGCTGCCTGGTGGAAAGCGTGTGTGTCTGTGTGTGTTTCCCAGGGCATGGCCACTCTTGAGGCAGAAGTGTGGTGAGCTCGGGTGTGTGGGTTTGCTCCAGGGGAACCAGTGCGCAATGAGGGTTTGTAGCTGGGTTTCAGAAGGCCACACTGCATGCCGTTGGTGGTTTTTCAGGTCCTGTTGTGTAAAGCATGTTTATCAGACATGGTTTGTGGCCATGTTTTACACACCATGCTGATCTGGGAGGTCTTGGTGACTGTCTGGGATAGACTGCTCCACGGCCAGGGGTTTCCTCTCCAGGCCCTTAGCATCCCCAAGCTGCCTGGTATGCAGACTCACGTCCAGCCAGCAGATGTCTGTGGGGACTGGAGGATGCACGACCCTGCCAGGGCGTCTCTGCTCCCCCTGCAGCAGCTCGGTTTCCAAATGCCCTTGCTGGAAGCTGTCGGTTTGTGAGAGGCATGCTGTGGCCCAGGGTTGCCTTGCCAGACCAACCCATCGAGGCTGAATCTGGGTGGCATGCGTTGGCCCTCCACCCCATTTCCCAAGGGAATGACGCTCAGGTCAGAGCATCCCAACACCCTTGAGACCCCTTTGCTTCCAGCCGAGTCCTGGCAGGCAGCAGGGCCTGGAGACTTGTATGCAGCAAGCTGGAAACATGGCCTTGGCTTGCAAACGTGGCTGACGTACAAGCTCTGTGGACACTGGGGTCCCAAAGTTAGGGCTCTGAAATCATCAAAGGATGCTGAGTTGTAGCTGCAGGATAGTCCTGGTAGCTGAACTGAGCTGTTTTCACGTTGAGCTCTGGGCACTGTGTTGGTAGGAGGCATCAGCTATGGTGTGCTGAAAGGGAAACTGAGACAGAGCCAGGCCAGTGTTCAATAACAACAAGAGACAACTATTCTGCAGTGCTAATTCCTGCTGTGAGAGCCAGCAAGGACTCCCTTGGCTCCCCAATGCTCCCATTGACTCTTCCACGCTGCCACCTCTCCTGACTCTGTCCCACATTGCTGCCGATGGCCATGCTCAGAGGATCCCAGGACTTTGCTGTGAGCAGGGAGGCCCTGACCCTGGCAGGTCATGGCCTGGAAAAAACCCTGTCTGCCTGCAGAAGCAGCTGAGACCGTGATACCCATGCATTGGTGAGCATCGGTGCATGTGTGAAGGCACATGGTTAGGGACTGCCCAACAAGAGCTACTCTGCACAAGCAGGGCTGCTCCATGCCCTCCAGGGCAGGGGTTGTGCCAGCCCCCAGGGCATGATAGGAGCAGAAACCAGCTGTCCAGCCCCAGCGCCTGTCTCTTCCACAGCTGTTGGCAGTGAATAAAAGTCCAGGGGACCAGACAGTTCTTCTCAGCTGTTTTATTGCTTTAGATAGCTCAGGTTAAAGATGTTTTAAGGATTCAAATCAGGGCTGGGGTAAACTTGCATGAGTGCTTTACAGGCACTTGTACTCCTGAGAGCTTGCACGGAGCTCCTACTGTTGCCTAAACTTGGGTTTGCACTGCTCCCCCTCCTTTGCCTCTGTGGTGGGACTGTGCTGGGGCCTGGAGGGATGGGACCCATCTGTGATCACAGGCTAGACCGCTGAGGCTTCTGCTCCTCTTGGGGCTTGGCCTTGCCACTGCAGGGACAAGGGGCAGAAATCAGGCATGTGCCTTGCATCCTGGCTCAGAGCCCTCAGAGACAAGCAGCCTGGACACAGGCCCCCGTTGTCACCATCACCACTTTGAAGTCGCTCATCTCTCTTGTGACCTCCCACACAGGGTCCAGAGCCCAAGGCCACCCTTTCTAGCCCCTGGGAGTCCAAGAGTAACTCTCTCCAGCCCCTGGAAGCCACCTTTTGCTTCCACCTGCCCAGCTCAGAAGCCACCGCGAGCACTGCTGATGCACTTGGAGTAGGTATATGGAGGCAAGGGTGACTCCCACCCTAGGGCTGCAGGCACATCTTACCTCTGCGACATGTGCTCCAGCTGGTCCCAGCATTCTTGCTCCTGCATATACTTATCATGGCCATCTGTAAGGCTGATGTTACTCGACATTTTCATTGTACCACAAGAAAATGAGACACCGGGGGTGTGACTGGCCAAGGACTCCTTGCTGGGGAGAAATCAAGGTCAGATACCCCCATTCCTGATCATAACAGAGGATGAGAAGTGGCCAGACCCTCTGAGAGCAGCTGAGCTTGTGAAACAGCCCAATATGGGCCTTTCTGGGTCCAAAAAGGGTCCCCTTAACCCCCCAACCAGAAGCAGAGGGTAGGGGAGGAGGCAAGAGAGATGGAGCCTTTCCCCCAGCCCTGCAAGTGTTTCTGGGCATGGGACAGTCTCCCAGCTGGCTTTCAGGGCCATGGACTGGCAGCACTCACTCATGCTGTTTTTGAGGCTGTGTCCTGCAGCAGTGGGTTCCAGCCCTCAGTCCTGCCGCCTTGCAGCATCACATAAATAGGACAGCAAACAGGAGGGCAGAGCTGATCTCTCTGCTTCTGTGCTGTATGTACTAATTAATAGCCCTGTCTCATGAAACACACACCCTTTGCAGGTTTGCTTCACATCTGCTGTGGAAACAGCACTCAGGAGTGCAGAGGTGGCACAGGCTGACTTCTCCAGCATACCCCAGCCTGGCACCCTCCCCCTGCCCAGGACAAGCCTACCAGACCTTGGTGTCACCACTCCTGTGCAGGGGCTCCCGGCCACCAGGCTCTGCTTGGAAATTACAGATAGGAAAAAGATCCCTGAGGCAGCATGGCTTCACTGTCCTTCCCCTGTGATGCATCCATAACCTCCCCAGTGCTTCCCGCAGTGGTGACTCACCTGCCGTGGTGCCTGAGCTGTGGAAGCTGCCTGCTCCGTGTCCAGCTGGCCCAAAACTGACTGTGAGACAGGAGGGTGTCTGCTGCGTGGGAGAGCCCAGCTCCACCCCTTCAAGGAAATCAGACACTTAGCCCAGAGCTGTGTTCCCATCCTCCTTGGCAGAGTTCCCCTCCCAGCCGCAAGGTGCTCCTTGCTGCTCAGGGTGCCAAGAGTGGCCCCAATGCATGACATGCCACCCCTCCAACAGCAAGAGCCCTGCAGCTCCTGCAGCTCCAGAAACCAGGGGTGTGCAGCAGTGCCCGCTCGGGGCACTAGCGCCTGGAGGTTGGCATGGGCAAAGCATTGCGACTTCTGAGCCAGACATGTTGGAACAAGGCTGTGCAGGAGCTGACAATGGTTAAGCTCATCCCAGGGATGGCTTTCCTGGGCCCGGCATCCTGCACACAGAGAGGGGTACAACACTAGCACCATTACACTGGGCAGGATCCGGGCACAGCCAAACACAGGCACACAAGCCCTTGGCATGGAAGTGCTGGCTGGACATCTGGGTTCAAGTTCATGCTCTGGCACAGCCTTGCTGTAGGACCTTGGTCACATCATTTTCCCATCCCTTGATTTCCCCATCGGGAAGAATAGAAGAGGAGGAATAAGTCATTTGCTGGACTTTATCATCAATATTTTGGTTATGGAGCAGTCACAGGGTTGGGAGCGTCAGCACACCAGTGCTGGCTATGGCTGTGTGCTTCCTTCTCCCTGACTTTTCTGTCTGTGCTCTGGGACAGCCACGTCTCTAGGCTGTATCTTGCTATTTACTCAGCAAAGTCAGCAAACACATGTAGCAACATCCCATCAGTCCCAGTGAGCGCCCCTCTCTAGGGGTCAGTTTTGAGGTGCCCACAGACCGCCTGGGGTCATGGTGCCCACTGGTCGGTGAGCTGCCTGTTGCCCAGTTTAGGAAAGCAGGTGCCTGAGCTCAAAACCTTAGAGGGCAACCCCTAACTCCTGCAATCCTTAATTTGTCCTCATGCCAGAGCTTCCCCACATCAGTTAGACCCCAGATGCTGCTGACAGGGGTCAAAACCACACATGGATCTGCCAAGATACCACCAGCAGGTGCAGGCTGTGTCTGCAAAGTGAGAGGGGTGTTTGAATGAGGCCTTGTTCAACACAGAAAGGAACATAAAGAAGAAAAAGAAAACGTTTCTCCTCATTTTCTTAAGTGTCATTAGCTATGTCCCACATGTCTCCTGCCCCCAGGATGTCCCAGTGGCATCCCGTGGGGAGCCGTGTTGCAGGCGGCAGGACGTGGCTATGCCGCAACACCAGGTGCCAGTTTGTTCATTTGCTTCAGTTCGTTCCCGCTGTAAACACCCCTGAAAAGCCAGGTCCCCACACCGTGGCGGTTAAGAGGCATAGACCCAGGAGAGGTTGGTGCAGGGGTCTGGAGGTCTGGTGTCCTCCTCTCTCCCTTCTATCTGTGTGCAGCCAGGCAGGACACAGGGCTGCCTGGGAGCCTGAGTAGCAAGGACAGATAGGATTAGCCCTGCAGGAAGTGGGGAATGGATTGAGCTCTGGAGACATATGGAAACCAACACACACCCTCGAGCGACAAGAAAACTGGCAGGGCTTCAGGACATTCAAAGCAATGCCATCCAGCTTCAGGCTGTTCCTTACCCTCTCTCAGCTTTACCGGCTCTTTTCCTATGAAATTGGAGCCCAAAGCTGATCTGAGCTTGCCAGGACCACCCTCTTCCCAAGCCTGCCTGGGCACTTTCCAAAACTGGGGTACGTTCTGGGATCATGCGCTGTGGTTTTATCTGGCTTTTAGTGCTCAGGTGGCTCCTGGCATCTCCTGCAGTCTTGATGCATCCCCAACCCACTGGAGAACAGAAAGGGAAACTCCCATCTTAAGAGTTACCCATACCTGTTTTATCTTCTGCCCCACAGTTGAATCAAAATCAGAACATGCAACTCTGCCTACAGAAAGGTTTGGATTCACTTGGGTTTTGGACACAGCTCAGAGCTGGGTCCTACTTTGCTCTGGCAAAGCCCTGCTCCCTATTGCCTCTTGGGGAGAGCATGTTCCTGAAAACCTGAACTGCGGAAAACGTCACCCAGACAAGCACAACAGGCCCTGTTCAGACTCTGTTTGCATGGAAGTCTCATGAAATAAAAGGGAACTTGCTTTGATTTTCCTTCCCACAGAAGGGTGCCCAAGATTTCAGCTTGAAATGCCACGGTGGTCCTTAACCCCATGGCTAGGAAAGCTGTGAACCCCCATAGCACTAAAAACAAGGGTGCCTGGCAGCCTCTGTGGAAATGCTCCCGTGCTGATAAACACTGTGGTGACAGGGGCTGAGAGATGGACAACTATGTGCAGAGAGGGTCTCGGACACGTGTGCCTCTTGGGGGATCTGAGGAACAGGATTAATGAGAAAGCATGAACCGCTGCAAGATGATGTGCGCTCACGCCTCTGGCCAGAGCATCAGTACAGGCAGGCCAGGCGTGCAGGGCTGGAGGGGCCATGGCGCCGAGGTTACGGGGGACACTGCGCTCTGCCTGGGTTTGGTGACTAAGCGAAGGGTGGGAGTAAAGGAATAAACAGGCAAGGACAACAGGGAGGTTGAGTTCAAGCAAGATCCTGCAGCAGGAATTGAGGCATCAGAGGCAGAAAGACTTGGGAAGATGGTGCACCCAAGACACGCTCCTGGTGGCAGCAGCACGGCACGCAGCTGTGGGGTCTGTGGCGGTGGTGCCACCTTGCCACGTGGTTCTTGTGCTTGCTGCCCTGAGACAGCCTGATGCTGAGCACAGCTCATAGTGGGGTGCTGAGCCCACGGCCAGAGGTGCTGAGTCTGGGGAACAGCTCCTCATGCGGTTGCTTCAGGCTGTGGTAAGCCAGAGGCCAAGTGGATAAACCAGGGGAAAAGTGTCCAAACCCTTTTTCAACTCCCTGACAGCTGGCCACAGGGAGTTGCCCTCCCATGCCCTCTCATGCCCTCTGGCCCCCTGAGTCTGCTCTCAGAGACGTCTGCAGTTTCCACCATCTGATTTTCGGCATCTGAAACTTGCTCAGGCCACAAGCACCAAAGCCAGCAGCACAAAACGGGCAGCCGTAGTTCCTCTCTGCCACCCGCCCGGGCCAATCCCCACAGGTCCCTGCAAGCAAAGAGACATCTGGGAGAAAGGGAGTAGTGAGGCTCATCTAAGACACTG
Organism: Apteryx mantelli; assembly: GCF_036417845.1. Taxonomy (NCBI): domain Eukaryota; kingdom Metazoa; phylum Chordata; class Aves; order Apterygiformes; family Apterygidae; genus Apteryx; species Apteryx mantelli. The sequence continues at coordinate 25,616,109 of NC_089990.1, forward strand.
GGGGATTTTAGAGCAATCCTCCCGGATCCACATACATGGACATTGGAGGGAGCCCACAGAGCAGCATCCAAACCTTCTACTTGCTTCTCTGGGTCTAAACTCTCTGCGTGGCTTTGGGCAGCTCATCTCAGCACCCTTGTGACTCTGGCATTTAATGAGAACCGAGAGCGGCACAGGTCAGCTCCCTGGCCATGCCAGGCCGCTTTCAAAACCACAGTGACAGGAAAAGCCCTGCAGCTATTGCAGGATCTGGGCATGACACATCCTCCCCAGGAAAGGCGCTTCTGCAGCCTTGCAGGCTCCTGCAGTCGTAAGTCCAGGGCTGAGCAGCAGGGACACGTGGCCAGTGTGCCCAGATTGCTGCCTGGACATGTACCCATGGGAGCTGGATATGTCACCCTGTGGTGGCCCAAGCAGGACTGCACTAAGGGGAACCCATGCTCTGGGGCCATCAAAAATTGCAGGGATAGGAACCACTGGCTCGCAGGAGATGAGCCCATGGGTTAAATATGAGCTCTCCACACCCCTGTGACCTGCTGTCTCTGAGAGGTTTGCAGCTTCAGGAAGAGATGAGCACCCTCTTTTGGGCGCTGGAGACGGGCATATTTGTTTGACCAGCTTTCAATTCTCTCAAGGAGTTTGGTACAGCAGCACTCCAGGCTGCCCTCTCCCTGTTTTGGTGCCAAGATTTTGACTGGCTGGCTTGGCTTGGGAGATGCTTAGCCTTGGGTGCAAAACGCAAATCTACCTGATGCCCAACTGTCTGTGCTTTCAACCTCAGCTGCTTGAACACAGTCCTCAGTCTTCCTTGCAAATGCAGAGACTGGCTAAGCAAGTGCAAAGGATTAAAACAAGCACTCAGGGGAGCTGTAGCCTGCAAATCTCTGTGCTTGATAGGCCAATAGCACCAGCAGCATGCATCTACCAAATACCATCCCATGAAGCAGAAGAGTCATCCCAGAGAGGTGATGTTCTCACAGGCGCTGTGACAATGAATGCCTGGGCAGAGGATGGAGAAAACAAGTCTCAAAGGGGGAAAGCTGACGATGACTTAGGTCATGTCGACTTGGAGAGGCAATGACCAGCTGGTTAATCAGCACATGGGTACCACTGGCCCACCAGCACTGACTCAGCCCTGTCCACGCTGTCCCAGGTTAAGGCATAGGAGTATGAGTGGGGGGAGCTGGGGAGGCAGGAGGGGGTGAGGAGGACTGCAGGAGGCAGAGCACGGGCAGAAACGGGTAGGAAACCTGGCTCACTGGTTCTGCTGCGCTTGGGATAACTTGTTTGCAGCTCTTTGAAGCCCTCAGAGCCTGACTGGGGAACGTGCTCGTGCTCGTCTCCCAAACCCTGTGGCTACAAAGCTGGGTTTGGCTGCAGTTCAAGCCAAGACTCTGCCCAGAAGAGAGCTCCAGCAGCAGATACTTTCGAAAGGGTGAGTGTGAAACAGCAGTGGTGCTGAGCACTCCTTGCAATTCGCCCTGCTGGCTCTGCTGGGCTGAGCTGCAGTGGGACACCTCAGCAGGAGACCCCCCCATGGGCTCTGCGGGACCTCGGTGCAGGAGCTGTGAGAGAAGCTTTAGCCGGTCTCCACAGAAGCGGGAGCCCTGTGGCTCCCACAGAGGAGTTTGGGGGGGGTGAATCTGTGCCACTCTGGCTGCCGTTATGCCGGCATAGCTGTTGCAGACAGTCAACCTGGCTGGTGGGTGGTGAGTGGAAGTGCTCCCCGCGTTGCCTCCATGGTCAGCTGGCTGCACCGTGAGCCATGCAGCCAGCTGAGGGCATGAGTTTGATGCTGTCTTCAATAATTGTCCATGATCGTATTTGCATTTTTTTTTTTTTTTCTGTCAAACGTGGGCATCTCTGACTTAGTAAGCCAGGGGAACGTGTTCTGGAAGGAAGAAGAAAGATGAGGCAATTAAATGCACTGGGAAAACTGGTCCAGCCTGAGGAGCTGTTGGCGCTGCACCTGGTGCACAAGCACATTGCTGCGGGCGCTGGGCACGTGGGGTGCCAGAGGCAGCTGCTGTGCTGCTGTGCTCTTGTCCCATGCTGAAAAAGAGACCGTGATTCAATGGAGATCTCCCTATCCAGCCCCTCCCCGATTTCACCCAGCTGCCTCCCTGCTGGCCCAGCAAAGCCATGGGTTGAGGAGTGGAGATGCAAAACTGGCTCCAGCCAGCCTGTACAAACCTGCTGGCTTCGGCAGCTCTGCCTGCGAGCGCTGCTGGGCACCTGTGGGCACCAGTGGGTTGCACTGGCAGCAGCAGGAAGGGTCTGTCCCTGCTGGGGCTGCCGCAGGGGCCTGCCAGTTTGCACGGGTTCATCCTGCACCCTCCTGACCTCGCTTCCACAGTCTGGACCACGTCTCAGGGCCTTTTATTTCTCTCTGAGCAGGAGGTGCCCCAGGACTCCCTCCTGCCCCAGCATCTCCCCTGCTCCCTGCTTGGGGTTGGGTGCTGCCATCCTGTCCCAGCCCGCCCCAGGGATCCTTTGCGCCTGGGTTTGTTCTCCTGCAGTGCCACAGAAGGTAGAGGGGGCCGGAATGTGTGGAACGAGTTGGCCGGACTCAGCTGCATTGCCAGGTCTCCTAAGGGTGGCGAGTGGGGAGCAGGGTGGGGGGGCACGAGCCTGGGGCAGGGCCAGGGGGACGGGTCCCTTGTGGGGAGGCAGCCAGGGCACCCACAGCAGGGCTGGCAGGGTGGGGCACAGACAGATGTGCAACAGGGGGTCATGCCCAGACAGATGTGCAATGGGGGGGCACAGCCAGATGTGCAATCAGGAGCGCAGTCAGATGTGTGGTCTGGGGGGGAGCATGCACAGACAGATGTGCAATGGGGGGGCAGACAGATGGCGGCAAGCCCGGGGCGATGCGCGCCGCGGCAGGCTCGGACAGATGTGCAGCGGGGGGGCGGCGGCCCCCACAGCTGTGCGGGGGCACCACGCGCTCCCGCCGCGCCCGTCCGTGCGCCTGCCACTTTAAGATCGATTTAAACCCGAGAGCGGCCCAGCCAATCGGAGAGAGGCCTGCGCCCCCTGCTCCCGCCCCCACCGGATCCGCCCCTTCCCATTGGGCAGCGGGGCCGAATTTTAAACTCTCCGCGCCCACCCCCTAGTAACCGCATCCCGGCCCGCGCGCTGATTGGCTGCCGCTCGGCCAGTGCCGGCCGCCGCCGCCGGGCTGCTATTTTCAAAAGAGCCGGGGCCGGGGCGGCGGCGGCGGCGGCGCAGGTGAGTGGGGCCTTGGCGCGGGGCCTGCGCCACCCCCGGCGCTTCAGGTTCCCCCCTTCCCGGCGCCGCCGCCGCTCTGCCGGTGCGGGGAGCAGGCGGCAGGGCCCCGGCTCCATCCCGGGCCGCCCCTCAGCCCCCTGCTCCAGGGCCACGGGGCTGCCGAGGGCGAGCAGGAGCTGAGACACCCCCCCGCCGTCCTGGGGTGCCCCAGGGGCCCCTGGCTTTGGTGCACCCACTGGCCTGGGGCTGGGGTGGGGGGCAGGGGAGTGGGGGCTGGGGCCCCCTCAGGCCAAGGATGCCCCCCCAGGCCTGGACCCTCTCCCCCACGGTCCCTTTGGGGCTGCCCCCCAGGGCATAGGCTCTACGGCCCAGCCCCATGTGCTGCTCTGCATGGCCACCACCGGCTGCATGTAGGGTGGCTGGGGTCGGTCCCTGCTGCCTCCCCCACCCCGGGAGGAGCAAGCTCCCTGTGGCACCCTTACATCCCCCTTCTACACCTCAATTTCCCCTGGTCTGGGGGCAGCCAGGTGCTGGTACTGAGCCCTGCTCTGCCCCTGCAGCTGTGCTTGGAGAGAGGCTGACAGGAGACGATGCCGGTGCCACGTAACACCAAGACACTGGGCACCAAGCAGCCCCGGGCAGGCAAGGTGGGCACGGTGACAGAAAATGGCAAGTCTGAGAAGGTAAGTCCTCAGCTGGGTGGGGGGCTGTGGCCAGGAGGTGTGAGGGCTTCTCTGGTGCAGCTGGGCCCATTGCCATGTCTCACAACCTCTGTTGCAGGAGGAGAGCTGTCAAGCGAAGAGGTCCCCATCCTCGCCTCAGGGGGGGCCCAAGAAAAGGTCAGCGTTTGGGGACATCACAAATGTGAGTGCTTCCTTGGCATGAGAGGGTTTTGGTGCTCTCTTTGAGCCCCCCCATAGGAGTGGGGCTAGCTCTCCACGGCATCCACCTTCTGCTGGTGGAGCGGAGGGTGTCTTGTGCCCCATGGTGGGAAGGATGGGTTTGCTTCCAGGCTCTATGGAGGGGTTCACCAACTCTTGTCTTGCTTCCCTCTATGCACCCTTCTGTATGTCCCAACTTTCCCCCAAAACAGGCTCACAAGAGCCAGACAGTGATGGGAAAGAAGGAGACTGTGAAAGCTGGGCCACGCAAGGTGCAGAAGGCACCAGTTGTCCTTGGGGTTGTGAAGAACAATGAGATCAACCTGAAAAAGTGAGTAGCCAGGTGAGATGGGGGACAGGGATGAGGGGAGACACTTTGGGGTCAGCACCTGGAATCCAGCTCTGCAGGGGATGGGGAAGAACAAGCAATAGCGGGGGAACTTCCTCAGGGATGGTGGAGTCCATGGACTGGTACCCTGGGTCCTGGAGAAGGGATGTGCTGCACTGTTGATTTATGGCACTAGCTGCTGCAGGTTGTCATGTAGGGCCAGGAGCTGCATGTGGGGGGCAGTGAATAGATGGGCCCATGGGGGTATTTTAGAAGCTGTTGAGCTGCTTTCTGAAGCAACAACAAGGGGCTGGAGGACCCCTTAGAGCTGGGAGATGTGGGCACCCTCTCAGTGATGACTTATGCTCTTGTCCCGTTCAGATCAATGAAAAAAACTCCCCTGACAGAGACTCCTGCAGAGCCCAAGAAGGTTCCTGTGCCAGAGAAGCCTGTGCCTGTGCAGGTACCACAGTTGCCCAAGGAGAGGGCAGGGACCCTGGAGTGCATCCTGGCCCTGGTCTTATCCTGATCTTGCTGGTGATGCAGGCCTGTGGCTGTTGCCAGTGGCGCTGGGGCACCAGACAGTGCTTTGAACCTCAGAGATGAGTCCAGTGTGGCAGGAGCTGGGGAAAAATACCCCCTGCCTTCTTCCTTCAAAGGTCTCTTGTGGGAAAGAGCAGGGTGGGGGTTGCAGGGCAGGTGGGAGTAGAGCTGTCAGGCAGATGTGGGGGGAAGGGGCAGTTAGAGGTGCAGTTGCATTGCCCTGAAGGGGTGACCTCCCCAGGCACCCTGCAGAGCCATGCCAGCCTCCCTCAGCTTAGCTGGCAGCATGCAGCTGCCCCTCATTGGTGCTTGGGGCCATCCTTCCAGATACCAACAGTGGAGGACATAGACAAGGAGCAGTTGAGTGACCCCTACGCCAGTGCAGAGTATGCCAAGGAGATCTTTGACTATATGCGGGAAAGAGAGGTGAGTACTGGGTGCGATGGCAGCTGTGGCTGAGCCAGGCAAGGTTGCCCACCCTCAGGGAGCAGCCAATGTGCTGCCCAGAGGCTCTGAGCGCCTGGCAGCAGTGGGCCTGTCACTACTGCACCTCACTTTGGGATAGAGGGTGTCCAGCAAGTTCCTAACAGCCCCTGCCTTGACAGGAGAAATTTGTGCTCCCCAACTACATGGAGAAGCAGCCAGACATCAGTGGGGACATGCGGGCTATCCTGGTGGACTGGATGGTGGAAGTGCAGGTACATGGACCTGGGGAGGGGTTATGGCCCTTCAGAGCAGCCCGCTGCCCTGGGTGAGGGTCAGGGCACTTGGCATATGGAGCCTCATCACTTAGGTAGAGGCTCCTGTGAGTGTTCCCAGGGCTGAGCTGATCTGCTCCCCACCATCCCAGGCTGGGGATAAGCCTGCGTGACCCTACTCCTAGCCTGGCACTGTGGGCACCTCTCTGGCCCTTGTGGGGGATTCTGCAACCAGGTGGGGGGGGGCAGGGGTGGCCTGGCTCTTGTGTGATTTCCCACCACTTGCATCCTTGCAGGAGAACTTTGAGCTGAACCATGAGACGCTGTACTTGGCAGTGAAGCTGGTGGACCACTACCTGGTGGAGGTGGTGAGCATGAGGGACAAGCTGCAGCTCATTGGCTCTACGGCCATCCTCATTGCCTCCAAATTTGAGGTGACTCCTTGCAGTGTGCTGCATCAAAGTGCTAGGGGCAGAAGGGGCTGTGTTTCTCTAGCCCTCCATAGCTGTGAGTTATGGAGAAGTCCAGGAAGCTGAAGTGCCAGGCCACTGCTAATGAGGGATGCCAGGGCAGCTTATCTGTCCATGTGCAACTTCCTGCTGAGGCTGTGAATGCAGGCCAGGTGGGCTGGATTCTGCCTACTGGTGACCTGGGTCTTCTCTCTGCAGTGCAGAGACCACCAGGACACCAGGGTTCATCCTGTGCAAGCAGGGCTAGGAGCTAGAGCCAGACAATGGTCAGTGTGGCTGTGGAGGAAAAGGGCTGGGGCAGTTATAGACAACACAAACTAATGCTGCCTCCGTTTATGATGTTCAGTGGGTCTCACGTGATGGTTCTTTCAGGACCTAGCAGGACAGCCCTTTATGGGACTTGCAAGCCACAAGGCTTTGTACCTCTTTTGCAAATGGTAGGATCCCCTGAGCATTGCCAGGATGAGTTCCTGTTAGGGTACTGAGCAGGCTGTGCTCTGGCAGGAGCGGTGCCCCCCATGCGTGGATGACTTCCTGTACATCTGTGACGATGCCTACAAGCGGGAAGAGCTCATTGCCATGGAGATGAGCATCCTCCGCACACTCAAGTTTGATATCAACATCCCCATCCCCTACCGGTTCCTGCGACGCTTTGCCAAGGTGGGTGCAGCAGGAGGATGGGCTGGTGTTAGGGCCATGGGGTGCTTGTGCCTCTGGGTCCCCTTGTGTTGCCCTCCTTAGGAGGGGACCCTTCTGCCCCACAGCATCCACCAGGCAGGCTAGAGCCAGGTACTGTACCTATTTCTTCTGGCTGCTGGGGCTGAGATCTGGCCTGCCTGGGTGTAGATATGCATCCCTGCAGCCTTGGGTAGGCAGTGCTCCAGCCCTGTGTTCCCTCCTGCCAGTAGGGAGAGTTTGGCCAGGTGCACTCCAGCAAGGGTGGTGGGACAATGCTGGCGTAGGGCAGCCTGTGCAATGCTGCAACCCCAGAACTCTTGGGGGGCCCCCATGACAGCACCATGCTCTGGATCCCCAAAAGGCCAGGAGGTGTTGCTCAAAAGGTTGAGCCTTTCCCTGTCTGCCCGGCTCCAGTGTGCCCGTGCCAACATGGAGACTTTGACACTGGCCCGCTTCCTCTGCGAGATGACCCTGCAGGAGTATGACTATGTCCGGGAAAGCCCCTCCAAGCTGGCTGCCAGCTGCCTGCTCCTGGCACTCACCATGAGGAACCTCGGCGGCTGGGTGAGTGCCACCTGGCTCTGGATGCCCTGGCACCCTTCTGGGGGCTGCACAGCCAGCTCTGCCCCTGGGCACAGACATGCCACAGGATGGGGCAGGCCTGTGTGCTGGGGCAATGCTGGCTCAGCTGGCATTGGGCTGTGTGCTGCAGATGGCACACATGGGCCTGCCCAGCAGAAGAACTCCTACTTTTGTAGGGCTGGAGCTCAGGGCTGGGGAGGTGGTGATGGCTGTGCCTTAGCAGGGAAGACCTAGCTCACCCCCTCTGTCCCTTTGCAGACCCCCACACTGGAGTACTACAGTGGGTACTGCTCCCAGGACCTGCATCCCCTAGTGAAGAGGCTGAACTTCCTACTCACATATCAACCGCATGACAAGCTGAAGGCTGTGCGTACCAAGTACTCCCACAGGTGAGTGGTGGGGGCTCTGTCCTGTGCCTGCTCCCTTGGTGGAACTGCAAAGGGTGGCACCAGGAGTGCAGGCCCTTGGGCCTTGCAGGGAACTGGGGGCACTGTGGCAGGTGGCAGTGGGGTGTCAGGGCCAGGGTGAACTCTAAGATGCTGCGGCTCCTTTCAGGGTCTTCTTTGAGGTTGCCAAGGCCACCCCCATGGACATGCTGAAGTTGGAGGAGATACTGAAGAGCTAGCCCTGCCTCTGTAAATAGCCTGTAAATAGCTAGGTGCTCTCTGGCATGGGAGCACTGTGTATATAGATAACGCAGTTGTTTTAACTAAATGGGAGGGAGTGGGGGGGTGAGGGGGGGAAAAAAAAAGTCATGTAGAACTGTCAATAAAATATTGTGTACATGTCCTATATGCTGGTAGTGGCTATTGGGACAGGGGTTGCCAAACCCTGGTAGGCACTGGATATGGCATGTAGGTGGAGATTATACTGAGCCATGATTCCTCTCACTATATCAGGGCAGAGGGTGAGAGTAGCTGTTGTCACACTTGGGGGTTGGAGGGAGGGAGGAGTGAGAGCAGGAAGATCGGGGTGAGGGCTGGAACAGGCCGGGTTCCCATCACCTTCCCACCCTGTTTTGTTTCCCTGAAGCAATGACACTACCCAAGCAGCAGCAATAAATATCTTTTCTCCAAGTATTTACACAGCTTAAATACCCACACAGGGGAGGCGGGAGGGGGTCTTTGCTTTGGCCCCAGTACAGTACATACAGTAGCCCAGGCCCTCTGGTTCCTGTAGTGACCCTGCCGTGGGCCGGACTGTATGGCGTGCTGCATCGCCTACCAGACCATATCTCCACATTAGTGTCTCCAGCCCCACAGGCTTGGGGAGAAGCAGTGGCTCCAGGGACGCTGGGGTACGAACAGACAAAGCAAGGCAAGCAGGGGGCTCCACACACATGGGGCACACTGGGGATCTGGGCTTCCCCCCTTCTGGTACCCAGCCCCTGGGCACCGGTCCCTAGGGGCTAGAGGTCCTGGGACAGGGACCCAGTGCACAGGCTTGGCTGCCATGCTGAGCCCTCATTCTAGGGCACCCTGCTGAGCTCCTTAATGGCCTGGAGGATTCTCTTCATGTGGCCCACTTTGGTGATCCCCAGGTCCTGTAGGGAGGAGAAAGGTCGGTTGGCTTTCTTGTAGCATGAGCCCTTGGCTCGGGTCTCCCCTGCTGGCAGGGAAATGGAGGGCAGAAAGGAAAGGCTGTAAAGCCCAGCTCCCCTTGCTCTCTGTGAGACTGTGGTCAAGCCCCACAGTGACCAGCTGCCATGCTTGCTGGCAGTGTCTTGTCCTGCTTGCAAGCACCTCTCCAGGCAGCCAGACGATACAGCAGGAGCCCTTCATCCCCCTTGCAAGCACCTTCCTGTGCAAGGAGAGGGCTTGCCAGGAGCCCTTCATCATTCCTGTAAGCATCTCTCCCTCCAACAGGAGGGCTTCCTGGGAGCCTCTTATCCCCCTTGTAAGCATCTCTGCATGCAGTGAGAGGACACAGCAAGAGTCCCTCCTCTCCTGTGCAAACATCTCTCCATGCCCGGATGCGGGGGGAGGGCAGCATTTTGCAAGCCAGGGATCCCAAAGCAAGACCCCCTCCCTGCTTCCAGCTGCTGCTCACATGCAAGCATGAGCAAGCCATGCCAGGTGAGTCCTGCAGCACTTTGTGCTGGGGGACAGGGTAAGTACATGCCTTCCCATGACATTCCCTGCCTAAACCCAGCTGAGGGATGGGGGGGAAGAGGAGGGAGCTGGGGCATGGGTGCTACCCAGGCTGGGAATACATTGGCGAGGGCAGAGAGGGGGGACAAGGGGTCTTGTACCTTCAGGTCTCTCCTCTCCAGCAGGATCAACTCAGAGCCCTGGATGTCATGACGGACAAAAATGTCTCTGTACTCCCCTAAACCGAGTGCCTCCAGCCAAGCTGCCACCTCCTCGGAGCCCCACTTGTCTGCTAGCAGGGAGGAAAACCACAGATGTCCAGGGAGCCCTGCTGGAGGCAGCCAGACGCAGCTGGCCAAGGCAAGGCAGGCAGCAGGCAGCTGAGGGCAGCAGTGGGCAGCAGGCTGCAGCCAGCATTGCCCAGCCCTGCTCTGGCAGGGCCTGAGGTCACAGGCAGCTCAGGCTGGAGAGGAGGTGTCTCTTCTCCTTAATTTACTTACAAAGCATCCATATTTTTAACATTGCACTTCTCCCCTTCAACAAGGCCCACAGTCATGGAGCAGGCACTTATCCACAGGGCTGGGATGAGCTTTACCAGAACTCACCTTCCTCCCACCTGCAGTGGAGGTGGTAGAGTTATGGTGCCAGGGGGGGCTCTGCACGTGCATTGGGGGGGGGAGAAATTAAGCTCTAAGGGGCTGCCAGTGAGAAATGTGATTCTGTGGCACACCTGCATGGCTGGGAGGGCTCTGCCACCCTCCCAGGGGCAGCATGCCATGGTCCCTCCATGGCAAGCCCAGGCCTATGGAGCAGCCTGAGGCTGGTGGCAGAACAGAAGTAGGACGCGTTGGTGCTTGATAGATACCCCATCATGGGTGCGTGTGTGCCAGCAAGGTGAGGTTAAGACCCGCTCCCCTGCTAGTGGTCCAACCACTAACCCTTACAGCTGGTGAAGTCATCTCTCTGCCAGCAGAGTTAGGACGTCTTACTGACCCTTCCTCCTCACTGAGGGCTCTAGGGTCCCTGGGACCCCTGGTCTGAGCCTACCTGAAGGGACTCAGCCCCTCATCCCTCACATACGGGACTGAGGGCTGGGGCAGTTCAAGCTCCCTTCTCCCACCCTGGTGTGAGACCCCCTTTACCTGGGAGGACAGTGTTGGATTTCTGCTTTGGCATCTTGTCTTTATCTTTCCTGGGCTTGGGGATGTTGAGGCGAAGCTTGAAGCTGCCCTTGTTGGCTGTCCCAACATTTTCCTGTGAGAAAGAGGGATGGGAGCATTGTGGAGAGGGAGCAGGAGCTGGATGCCCCTCAGCACCCATCCAATGTGGCCTCATGGGTTGAGACCCCTCAGCTGCCACGCACCCACCTCCTCGGCAGAGTGGGCGATGGGGGCCAGCCAGTGGATGTCTAGCAGCCTCTGCAGCTCCTGGCCGAGCGCGCTCAGGGGGCCATGCAGTGCCTCCTCCTCCTGCGGCGAGTCCAGCTGCAGGGGACAGGGATCGTCCCCAGCCCCTCTGCCATGTGCTGGGGCGCTGGCCAAGGGCCCAGTACCCTGCTCCAGCAAGGACCCCTCCACTGCAGGGCTTGGGGTGCTATCCGACCCTGCACTCACCACCTTCCCTTCCAGGAATGCCCTGGTCTCAGTGTACAGTGCTTTGATGCTCAGCACCACCTCCACAGCTGCATTCCTGCTGAGAAACTGGAAGAAGGAGGGAGGGTTCCTGAGTGCCTGGGCCCCAGGCTGGTAGGACCAGAGATCCAGCCCTTCTCCCCCCAGCTCACCTCTGGGCTGCCAGCGGCCTTGTTGGAGAGGGTCTCGCTCAGCGCCAGTGAGCTGGTGTTGACTGCATGTGCCAGCTCCTGCTCCATGGCTTTGTGAGCCTTGGCAGCCTCGTGGATCCTGTGGATGAGACAGGTCAGAGCCCATAGGATCTATCAGCCCAGCTGCAGGGAGTGGGGCTGGGCGGACACCTCAGGAGCTCTGGAAGGAGGGAGACACCCACCCCATCTTCCCAGGTACCTGAGCAGGGCTGGGGAACCCAGCTCTGCAACCTGCATGGCCCAGTAGAGAGGGATCTGGGAGATTTTGGGGGGGGGGGGGCGCGTTAAGGCAGGCAGCCCTCAGTGCCTGCAGCAAAGTGTCTCTCTCCCACCACCACCCTGTGCCTGCAGTGAAGCATCCATCCCTTGCAGCTATCGGTGCTTGCAGCGAAGCATCCGACCCAGCACTCTTGATGCCTGCAGCAAAGTGTCCATCACCCCTGCCCCATGTCCACAGTAAAGCAGCCCCATCTCCCCTGACCACCTTGACTCCATCCCTGCTGCGGCCCTGGGTTTCTGCAGCAAAGCTTTCACCCTCCCTGCCCCATACCCACAGCCTGACCTGGCAATGAGGGTCTCAGCAACCTGCGAGACCTGCAGCAAGAGGCCAGTCTCCTCGTCGGTCAGGTACTCCATGGACTGCTGGGAGCTAAGCCGGGGCCGGGTGGCTGCTCGGTAGCTCTCCCCTTTCTGCTTGTCCTCCCAGGACTTGAGGGTGCTTTCAAATGCCTGCGGGAAGAGGGAAGCCCTCAGGATGCCTGTTAGACCTCCCCTTGCCCCAGCACAGCCTGTCTTCACAGGCTACCGGGACCCCAGATTTCAGCATGCAAACGGCTGATCCTGTCCCAAAGACGCGGGTGCATCTGGGGCAGAGTGAGACAGATGCTGAAGGGGAACATGGTGCCAATACCCATGCATGGCAAGTGGGGCCAAGCCAAGGGAGAAGGGCTTTTCCTGGATGTCCTGTGGACATCTGCTCCAGGCCCAACCTAGAGCAGGGCTAGCCCCCAGGCCCATGGACAGGTTGGAGGGCAAATCTCACCCGATCTCTTGTCAGCATCTGGGCTCGGTTCTTGTGCTGGATCTTGATGATTCCCGGGGGCTGGATCCAGGCTTCTCCATCTACTTGCACTGGGACACCCTCATCCCCCCGGATTGTGATCTTCACCAGGCGGCACTGCAGGGCAGACAGCCTGGGGCTGGCATCACAAGACTGGCACTGCCCGCTGTGGGGTTCTGCTTGGTTCAGCATCTGTGCTGAGGCTGAACAGTCTCCTGCCACCACCTGTGACCTTCAGGTGCCAGCCACAAGGCCAGAAGCCCAGCAGACCCACACCACCCACAGGACCTCTGGGGCATTGGGGCTGAGGTGTCCCAAAGCTTTCTGGCACTATGCAGTGCCTCATTCCTGCTCACTTGTGTCAGTGTGGGCACACACAGGTCCCAAAGAGTCCTTGTCCCTGCTCAGCCCCTACCTGAGCTATGCGGTGATGCTGGAGATTGATGACCCGTGACACAGCCATCTGGATGCTGCCGAAGACGGCCACCACTTCCAGTTTCTTGTCATCAAAGGATGGAGCCCCGAAGTTCTGCAGGGGGCCAGCACAACTGAGACGCCCCCAAGCTAGGGTCAGGCCCAAGCATTTTGGGACCCACCCCCTCCCTCCATACCTCCCCCTGCAATGTGTGCCCAAGGCAGGGACATCCCAGATCCCAGGGGATCACAAGATTGTCAGGATCACAGGAAGGGCAACCCGTGCCCTCCTCTCCACCCCACAGCGCTCACACTCACGTTGTCCTCCTTGGTGCCTCCCCAGAAGTTGATGCCCCCAGCATAGCTGGGGATGTTGAGGACAGCAATGCCCTGCAGGCTGGGCAAGGAGATGGGCACCCCGTCGCACTGGAAGAGAAGGACGAGCCTGGAGGATGCCAGCCCCTGACGGCCCTCCCTGCCCACACAGCCTCCCCGCAGCCCCGCTCGCCAGGGCACAGCTCCCCTTGCCCACATACCTCCAGCTGCACCCGCTGCTCCAGGTTCTTGTAGGTGCGCTGCAGGAGCTCCTTCGTGCCCAGCACCCCATACCACATCATGTTCTTGGTGCGACTGCTGCAGGGGCAGAACAGGCAGGGTGAGAGGGGCAGCAGGCTCACTTCCGCCCTGCTGCAGGCTGTGCTCCCTCCGTGGGGCAGTGGACCAAACCACCCAGTCTGGACCGTGGATCCTGCACCCTGCACCCCAATCCATGGAGGCTACTGCACTGCCCATCCTGTGCTGCAGCCAGCAATAGCACAGTCTCGCTAAGGGCAGCAATTCGCTGTCCCCTTTGCAGCCAGGGCCCAGCAGCCTCAACAGCTCAGGCTCCCAAAAACAAGCTCTGAACCTCCCTAGCACTGTTTCAGGCACTTGAGGGAAGGCACAGGGCAGGAACCAGCTTTTCAGTTTCCCTTCAGGCTTGGACTCTTAGATGAGCTCAGACCTGGTATGTTCCTGCTCTGTGCCTCAGTTTCCCCGCTTTCAGGACAAGGTGCTGCCTGGCACCTCCTAGGAAATGCAGGATGCAGTGCTTGGCACCCAGGCATGCTAAAGGTCCCCCCAAGTCCATGCTGGCACGGCAAGATCTTGCCCATCCAGGTGCACAGCCAGTAAACCCCATCAAGCACCTCCTGACACCAGTGCACACTTGGATGCAGCAAGGGTTCACCCAGGGCCCCATGGGCATCTGTAGCAGGAGCCTCACAGCAATCCTTCCCCTTCCCAGGGTGAGTCTGTTACCATCTGCATCCAGAGGTGCTTATGCAGCAGCATAACAGCTCTGGGTGCAGGTGCAGCCCTGGCGCCCTGAGCTGACCTCCCAGTTCCTGGGATCCAGACAGTCCCTTCTGGTTCAGGAGCCCCCAAGTCAGAGAACCGGGAGGAGACCAAGCTGCACACATTTTGGCTGGGGGCTCAGCCAACCTGCATTTCTTGGGATGCTCATCTCGTTTGTTGTTGAACTCCAGAGAGATCTTCGCATCCAGGCCGATGCCGAAGTAGTTATTCATGACACATTTCTCAGAGAATTGGCTGAAAGCAGCAGACAGGGGAGGTGGGTTGGGAGAGAGCCACACACAGGTGATTGCTGGGGTGGAACTGGGAAACGGGAACAGAATAAAAATAGCCAGAGTTGCAATGTGAGCAAGCGGCAAGGGTTTGGCATGGACCAGGAAAGGGCCGCCAGTACCAGGCACAGGGAAGCTCCACTCAAGCCAGCAGGAACCTAGTAGCTGTGGCTGTGGCCACTTTGGTCCCCCACTGTGACTCCCACTGAGCACCAAGGACCTGCCTGGAAAGGACCCAGTGCTCCCAACTTCAGCATCTACAAGATGCTGGCTGGGGGGGTTGCCAGCATGAAACGCAGCATGGGCTGGCTCACATCACCAGGAGGTGGCTGGCACTCAAGCACCGCGACACCAGGGAGGGCTTGGGGCAGGGGACGCCTGTGACGCTGGGCAGAGGGTGCCCACGTGCAATTCTGTTCTCAGAGGCAGCGTAGGCCAGTGGTTAAAGCCGATCACCGAGCTGCCCGCTTGTGCTCCCTGCCACATGAGGGGCATATGTGGACAGCCAGAGCAGCCCGAGAGCCCCATGGAGGGCCCAGTCTCTGACTCACAGGGCGCTGGGGTCTTCAGGGAACTGCAAGGTGCCAAAGCTGTCAGGCCTGTCGAGGATGATGGAGGAGGTTGCGGAGGTCACCGTCTCCCGCCGCGAGCCTGGCCAGAGCGGGAGAGGAGGCAGGTAGTAAATTTGCTCTTACCCTGACCACCTTGAGCCCATCCCAACCCAAAGCTCAGCCCAGTGCCACCTCAATGCCCCCCCGCCTCCAGCTTGCCCAGTTAGAGCCTTACTGAGCCTCTCCGCCTCCTTGTTGCACTCCTCCGAGCTGTCCTTCTTGGTGGGGCCCATGGTGCCACAGTAGGCTTGGGTCTGCTTGTTCTGTTCATCCACAGCTGGGTGGAAACAGAGGCATCACAGCACTCTCTGGAGCAGTCCTATCTGCCTGCACCCAAGGGTCTGCTTCCTTCTGGGTGCCTGTCCCTCTGCGCCTGAGTGCAGCCTCTCAGGCTCTGGCGCTGCCCTGCCAGGCACTGCGAGAAGCTACTGCAGCCGCGTCCTGCTAACATGCAGGCTCGCTGCTGGGACCAGCGCCAGGCAGGGCCCAGGCTGGCATGTCAGCT
The DNA here is from genome assembly GCF_036417845.1 of Apteryx mantelli. Classification (NCBI taxonomy): domain Eukaryota; kingdom Metazoa; phylum Chordata; class Aves; order Apterygiformes; family Apterygidae; genus Apteryx; species Apteryx mantelli. Next base: position 25,631,647 of record NC_089990.1, read on the forward strand.
CTGCGTTTAGGACCCTCACCTCCTCCTCACCTTTCTCTGCTTGCTCAATGATTTGCCGCAGGGCTTTCTTGAGGCTGTTTGCTCGCAGCATGAGTTGCTCCTTGGATTTGAAAATGCGGGGCACAGGGCTGGGGTTGAAGCTGCTTTCTTTGTCGTGGTCCTTGGCACCGGCCGGCACAGCCTGTGACGTTCCCTCAGGGACCATGATGGCTTGAGCCTCGTCGTTCAGCTCCCGCACCAGTGAGTCCAGCTTCTCGTTCAGCATGGCACACTGTGGGATGCCCACCGCTCGCACCACCCCATGCCTGCTGCCAGCACGGCGGGCTTTCATGGATTCCCCATGTGCCATGCACATCAAGAGCACAGAGTACCAGGACATGTCTAGCTGGCCTCTCCACCAGTCCAGGGTCATGCTCCCAGTACGCGGGGCCCATCTCCTGCCCCAGCCCCCAGTTGCCCTCCAACCCACCTTCCGTGCCATCAGCTCAGCCTCCTGCTTGTTCTCAGTAGCTCTCTTATAAGCCCTGCCAACCTCGGCCACAAAGTCGTTCACGGTGCCACACAGGAACCTGCCAAGGAAAGGGGCAGAATGGTGGCAGGGGCACAGCCCAGTCAGCTGGGCATGGGCACCATCCCTTGGAGGACTGTTGGGACAAGCCTCCCTTGCACCAGTGGGGCCGTGCCAGGACTACTGGGCAGTTAGCCTGGCATCTGCAGCTGGCAAGCTGGGTGTTAATCTGATCCTGGGAGGGCTCAGCACGCCTGGGTGGGGGTGGGCACCTGCACCCCTGTCCCCAGCACACCCCTTACTTTGCAGATGAGATCACCACCGAGTGCTTGTCAGACTCCAGGATCTTGGCCAAGTGGAAGGCGACAGAGTCAGCGTAGTGGGAGATCTGGGCCTGGGGAGAGAGGGGTCACAGCTGGGGCTGTGCTACCCTCCTGGGTGCCCTGATCCAGGGCGGAGACTTGCCCAGCCCACCCCGGACCAAGGATAAACAACAGCCCTCCTCAGCCTGCCCCCTCCAGCCCCAAAGGCAGGCACATGGGTTTCATGCTGTTGGGCAGAGGAGATGCTCCACCTGCTTAGCCCTTGCAGGACAAACCAGGAGATGGTGCGGGCACAGAGATGGTGTGGGAGTACATGGAAGAGTCAAAAATAGCCCCCCTGTCTCCAACTTTGCAGGTCAGCTCCACATCTCCCTGCTACCCTGTCCCTTGGCAGATGGCAAAGTACATCCTGGTGCAGGGGGATGGCTCTGTGCATGTTGAGCTGAGACCTGCCAGACTCGTTTCACTGTGCCCAGCCAGCTGGAAGCCCATCTGCAGCCTCAATTTCCCAAGGACCCCAGGCATGGCCAATCTGGGAACTGCACCTTCCCTTTCACGTATGTGAGCCCACTGCAAGTGCCCCCTGTCTCAGCTCACGGCTTGAAAGGGGACCAGCCTTGCCCCACATAGAGCCCTCTGCCCCCAGAGTGGCCTACCTGGATGTTGGAGTCCCCGTTCTCCTCCTCCTTCACAGCTGGGGGAGACTGCTTGGGTGCCTCGTAGGTCAGCACGCTCCACCTGCCAAGCAGAGACCACCACTAGCTGTCACCCATCTCAGCCACCCACCTGCCCACCCTGAGCACCCTGGCAGAGGGAAAAGACCTGGGACACGCAGGCAGACAGAGAGGGTGGGGGGTGACTGAGAGATACAGGAGATGACAGTGCCAAGTGGTGAGCAGAGATGCTTCTGCCCCAGTCCCACAGGAGTCCCAGTGCCCCACACCACACTCACCTGTCCAGCATCTTTGTAGTGGCCCTTTCCAGCTTCTCCAGAATCTGCAGCAGCTGGGTGTCATCATCACACAGGCTGCCCCAGCCCAGCACCCGTGCCAGGTCATTGCCGGTCCCCAAGGGTAGGACACCCAGCTGGCACTGCAGAAGAAGGTCCAGGGTGCTCTGAGCAAGCTGGGGGATCAGGGCAGGCCCAGCCCTGGGCACCCACATCAAGGGGTGGTAGGAACCAGCTGAAACATCCCTATCTCTGAAGTTGAGGTCCACATTAACCAAGCACCCACTTCTTGTCCCTTGCACCCCAACCCACCCATGCCAGGAGTCTGCAGCACCCTGGGTATGCAGAAGGGGGCTGGCTGTCACTCCATTGCCCCATGGGTGCTGGTTTTAGGGAGAGGGCCGGGATATAGCCAGCTTGCCCAGCCCCATGCAGCGGCAATGCCATGCAGCCGCGCTTCCGCTCACTTGCTTGTGCAGGCCAAGGGCATCGATTTCAGAGAGGACCCAGCCCACGCTGCCGTCTCCCCCACACACCAGGATCCGGAAGGTGGAAAACTTCTGGAAGAGCCGCAGCCTGGCCGGGGCAGGAGAGAGGGGGCTCGGGGCTGCATCATCGTCTTGCGTGGGACCCACGCTGATGCAACCCCCCCCCGAGCCCAGCAGGAGATTGAGTGCCCAGGCTGGTGCTTACCCAAGGTGTGGGCCCCCATTCATGAGGTCGAAGACTTGGGCCGGGTTGAGGAACTGCTTGAACTTGCGCAGAAACTTGACCCCTTGGTTGTCCCCGCTTTTGGAGTTGACGAAGGCCAGGAGTGGGCTGGAGCAGGATGAGGGGCAGGTGGCCTTCCAGAAACCTGTAGTGAGCCCATGCACATGAGCTCCAAGCAGTGTCCCCATCCCTGGCTCTTCTCTCCCCAAGGACACTAAAGGAAAGACCTTAGGAGACCAGAGGCCACACAGACACCTGTACTGTGCTATGCCCAAACTGTAGGCTGCTGGGGTCAAGAAAGAGGGCTGAAGAAACAGCAATTAGGATGCTCAAGGGATGGAGACGGGAGGAATCAAGAGTGAGCTGAGAGATGGCAATGAATGGGAATGGAGATGGAGCTGGGGATAGGAATGGGGATGGGGAAGGGAACAGAGATGAGGATGGAGACAGGTATGGGAATAGAGATGGGTAGGGGATGGGAATGGGGATAAAGATGGGAATAGTGATGGCAGTGGGGATGGGGAAAGGAATGGGGATAGGAATGGGGAGGGGATAGAGATTGGAATGAAGAAAGGAATGGGGATGGGAAAGGGAATTGGAATGGGAATAGGGATGGGGGAAGGGCCAAGGCTGTGCCAGGCTGGCATGAGGGGCAGATCCAAGTTTGTGCCTGCAGAGGCAGTGATGGAGCAGGGACCTAAGCAAGTCACCGAGGTGAAACTGGGGCCTGGGCTGCTGCTCCGATGAGGACAGAAGTGATGGTGAGTATGGGATGGCCAGCTCCTCACTGTGCCAGCAATCCAACCAGGACCAACCTAGCAAAACCCCCCAGCGCACAGCATTCTCTGACCCAGCAGTGCAAACCAGGGTGGCACTGGCAGAAAGCATGACCATAGGCGATAGCCTGCAGCCCCCCGGTGCCCACTGAGGACCAGCCATGCTCCAACTCTCCCAGGACAGCTTCCTCCACAGGAAGCTGTACTGTCACCCCCAGCTCTGCTGCCTGCTTGTGCAAGAGATCTGGCAGGGTGGAGGTGAATGACGCAGAGGCCTAGGGAGGCTTGGCAGCCAGCACGGTGCTTTAAGAAATTAGATGGGGGATGAAATGTGCTCGAGGCAAAGGAGAATCGATAGCTGGCCTGGAGCCTGCAGCTGGCTGTGGCACACCCCGTCCCGTCCACTGTGTCCCGGGATGTGGCCCTCCATGGCTGGTGTCCTGGCTCGGGGACACTCCCGCACTCATGCCGCTGCCACATCCATGAGCCCTGAAGCACCTGCGGCTCCAAGCGGTCGCCTGCGCCCACCCGGGCTGACCCCCAGCACACTCCCCCTGCCCTAACCACCACCACAGCTTTTGTGCAGAGACATCAGGCACTTGGTAATCCAGACACATCCTGCCTGTCTGGTCTCTCCCTTCACAGCGGCTGGAAGAGTTTGCAAGCTGCGTGGCTATATAATCACTAGCCGCGGTACTGCAGTATCTGTAAATACTGCCTCAGCTTCATCCTGGCCCTCCATGAATGCAGTGCTGAGCTCCTTCCCTCGGCTCTGCTGAGGGACCTTCTCCTCCAGGCTCCTTCAGTGGGACCCTTGCAATCCAGCTGCATTGAAACCCCCAGGCCCTCGCTGCCACCATCGCACCCGGACCCCCCCCTGGGAGCGCCTGGTGAGGGACAGTTGGAAGCCCTGGTGCCTGCAGGAGCCCCAGTGCAGCCACCCCACCGCGAGCCGGGAGGCTTTTTGGGGCAGCCGAGGGAGCTCCTGGTAGGTGCGGGCACATGCAGAGCAGCATCAGCACGGCCTGCCGTGGGCCAGCTGGTGCCTCCGCCTGGCCCAGGCATCACTAGATATCTGCTGCCGCCCAGGAACAACCGTAGCGGATCTGAGAACCAAAACACTGGGGGCTGCTGAGTCAGTGTGTGGGCTGGGAGCGGAAGAGCCGGCTGCCGATCGCACATGTACAGCGGGGGAGAAATCACGGCAGGGAGGAGGGGGAGTGCTGCAGCCTCGCAGGGTTACCTGCCGCTGCAGGAGAGCCCAGCCAGGGTCCGCCAGCAATCGCCCGCCGGAGATGGGCTGCAGACCCAGAGGCACGGCTGCTGCAGCCACCGCCAGCTTCGTGTAACTGGGCTGCCGTGGGAGGCACGGAGCAGTGATGCTAATAGGGGCCCAGCCACAAGGAGACATGGCTCTTACGACTGAAAAGAAGCCGCGTGATGGTTACCCTGACAGCATCCTGATGAGTAATGAGAAGCAGATGAGCCACCGGCTGAGGGAAGCGCCGAAAATCATTAAAGAACAAGGAAAGAAATATCTGGAGGAGAAGAACAGATTTTGCTCAGTGGAGGCCAGCTGGACCCCTCCGGAGAGGGAGAGGGAGAAGGGGAAAGGAGTCTCCCTGGGCCAGGTATCGCTTCTCTCCATTGCCATGAGGTTGGGGCACGGAGAACATTTATCCTCCCAACATCTCACAGACACCCAGACCCATTGGGGATGCTGTGCTCTGCGTTACAGAAAAGCCAGCAAAGGTTCAGAAATAGAGAAATAACCCAAGCAAGGCTCTTGCTTTGCTCTGCAAGGAGATGAATGGCCAAGCAGCCATCAATCTGGGGCAGCCACTGCGGTTAGAGACGGGGCTCGGGGCAGGCACCTGGAGCTGTGCTGTCAACCCCGGCCTGGGGATAAGCCAGGCCACAGACAGCAAAGGCACCCACACCTCTGTGGAGCCTGTGGCGAAGGAGAGGGGCAAAGACACCCCTCTCAGCAGCTATCTCGGGGAAGGGGTGGAAAACCACATAGAGAGAGAGGACGGAGCAGGAGATGTGGTGTCTCAAGCCCCCAGCAGGTGCAGGATGTGAGTGAGAGCGCAGAGCAAGGAGGGGCATGGACCATGACCAGGGCCACCGCAAGAGGCAGGCCTGGCTGGAGCCACTAAAGCAATACCTGGGGAAGAAGTGTCACCCCAAAGCATGGCACTGCTGCAGCCCTGGGTCAGAGCACATCGCAACAAGCAGAGTTCAGCTGAGGGTGCTGCAGGGAGGGACATTGACTCTGGAACCTACTGATCACGGTGCTGCTGGTGCCGCACAGGAAAGCAGGCACAGTGCTGCAACAGCCCAGTCAAAATCTGCTGAGGAGGAGCTGGAGCTCACAGGACTCAAGGCAAAGTGACCTTGTCCCGAACAGCTGAAGAGAGGTGCCTGTCCCCCACATCCACAGACCAGCCATTCCCCCCTCCAGGACTCACCGTCTGAATCGATGCTGTTCAAGGCGGTTGGTGGGATGATGGAAACTTTGTACTGTCCCAGGGGGCATCTCTTCCCAAAGAGCTCCTTGCAGGCGCTGTGAACCTGGGGGTAGAGGGACACATGCATGGGCTGTGGCAGAAGTGAGGTGACCCAGCACCAACCCCTGGCTTTGTTGATCACTTCCCACCGAGACTCAGTTTCCCCAGGGGTGCAGCCAGAAGGAGCGCTAATTTTTTAGCAGCTGATTTTTAGTGACTGATGAGCACCGTGGCTCTCAGCCCCAGCTCTTTGGGTGCCTGATGCACAGCTTGCACTGGGGCCATCCTTCCCAAAGCCCTGCCAAGTCCTTGTTCAGCCAACACCCCATGAGAGCTCCAGGGGCATCAGACAGGGACCCCAACCAGTCCGCAGCCCGCAACCGTGTCTGGGATTGCCATGGGCCAGGGTGCACAAAGCTGCACAAGGCAGAGAAGCAATAGGGACAGATCTGCTACCAGGGTGAGAGGCACGTCCTTACAATGGCCTTGCACCAGAGACACCGCCAGTCCTGCAGCCTCCGGACACTCCCGCAGGTCCGGTCACACACGGCACAGCGCGCACTGACGGGCAGGTTCCCCTCCAGCCACTGGTGGGGCATGGCCACCTGTGAAGAAGGGCAGTTGGCCACCAATGGCTCAGGCCAGTTCCTGGCGTGCCCAAGAAACAGCGACCATGGCATTGGGGAGAGGAGGGCAGGGGACGCCCCATAGCTCTAACCAGCAAACCAGTACTGGAAGGCCTCGTGCCTCCTCTCATCCATGCCTGCCTAGCCCTTTGCAGATGCCAGCACCTGGGGCAGAGCAAGAGAGTCACCGGTAAACATTCAAAGATGGCCCTACTTGGAAAACAGTGTCCCCTGCATACCACCCTGGGCCAGGTCCCCCCAGTGCCAGGCCCAGAGGCCACAGAGGGCAGGGGACACCTGGGTGCCAGGGCTATCCCTGCTCCTCATTCGGGCAGTAAAAGGCCACTTCTGCCAGGTGCTCCAACACTGGCTGTTCTGTCCTGCCAGGATCCACCGCAGTGGCTCCCCCGCACGGAGCAGAGGTGCTTACCCCGTCTTCATCCTCGATGATTTCTGTGCCGATGGAGGCCAGGGTCGTCCACTTGCAGTTGTTGGTGGCTCTCACTGCACAGCGCTTGTGGGCCTTGAACTTGCAGACTGGGATGAAGAGTGGGTGAGGAGCAGGGACGGTCCCCCAGGGGATGTGCACCCCTGGGCCCCAAGCCCCTGAGGCTGGAAACAGCTCCATCCCAGCAAATCTGGCCATGGACATCACCCTGCATCACTCCTGGTCCAAGACAGCCTTCAGCCCCCTGTGCTGCCCACTAGCTGGAGAGGGCCAGCCCCACACTAGTCCCAGCACACCCCACGGTAGGCCCCGACTCCCACCAGCCGGCTGGTGGTGCTTACCTTCACAGGAGAGGCCGTGGGAGGTGACACCTGAGAGGGCTTCACGACACACGTTGCAAAAGGTGGGCCTGGCGTGGGAGCAGGCGTACCAGTTGTGCATGCCCGAGAAGTGCTCCATGTTGAACTGGGTGGCCTGCCGGGGCAGAGCCCTGGCCCATCAGTCCCGGGCCCATGCTCGTGGCACTGGGCGAGCGCTGCAGGACCCCCAGCCAGCCCCATGCAGGCACCCCTTCCCTCCTCACCCCCTGGCTGAGAGACCTTCCTAAGAACTGGCCAGAACTGGGTGGGCTTAGCCCTGTCCCAGCTCCCCCAAATACACCCAGTCCCGCTCCCATCTGTTCTCGCTGCAGGTCTGGGTCTGAGGGCAGGATGTCCAAGCCCCAGAAGGGGAGCAGATAGAGCCCAGGAGGCCAGAGAGTTGGACACACTGGTGGAGCCCACCCTGATCTGGTGCATCAGCTCCTTGGGGCTATTTGCCTGGGCACGCTGGCCACATGGCATGGTCCTGCCTATCCAGGTAATCCTGCATCCCCTGAGCAGCTTCCTGCCCCATGGACCATCACCGATACAGCCACCCATGCGCTCGCAGCCTCCTTCACCTCATGGATTTCCCATTTCTGGACAGACTTGAGGGCACTGATCCAGTCTTCCATCTCCTTGCGGTTCTCTGCACATAAGATGAGCTTCCGGAAAGGCGTGATCACCTAGAAAAGCCAGGCTTCTATGTCCCCTTGCAAAGCCACCACACAATGAGTCAGGTCCCCACACAGCCCCCCAGCAAACCCCATGGGTGTAGACCTATCATGCACCAGCATCCCATGGCTCATGCCACCTCCAGCTTCACTGCCCACTCTGATAGCACAGGACATGAGGGCCATGCCACCACATTGGGGGGCTGCCCCACATGCCATGGCTCTATGCCTGGAGCTGCTGGCTCCGTGGGCCAGGTGCTGCAGCTGAGGTGGAGCGGCAAGGCAGGCAGTGGGATGGGTGCCCTGCGCCACCCTCACCGTGAAGCTGTTGTTGATGTTCTTGGTGCTGGTCTCCGCCACGCTGGCATCAGATAGGTCCACCTCATCAAAGATCAGAGACTGCAGGGGAGAAATCAGAGCCCTGCTCTCAGCCTCGGAGACAGTGGCAGGTCCCAGAGTCCAAAATTATGGGCAGCAAAGCCTCCCTTCCCACAGCACTGGGGCAGAGACAGGCACCAGAGCTGTCCGTAGGGAGACATGCCTGGACAGAGGGGCTACAGCCTGATCACCTGGCTGCCCGGGGACAGCCACAGCCTCCTCACTGGCCACATCCTTGCTCTCCCGACACAGGCATCCAGCCACTGCCACCAGTGCAGCCCAACACCTTGTTCTTGCACCCCTACCATGTGTGGGAGATAGAGACCAAGAGTATGAGCTCTTTTCCTCTCTCTCACCAGCTGCATCACTCTGCACAACTCCTTGCATGGGGACACACACACTGGGAGAAGTGCTCGTTCATCCTGGACCTCTGCTTTGCAAGCCGGGATTTTCAAGGTCATCCCTGGACCTTCAGGGTCAAACCCTCCCACTCAGCATCCTGGAACTGTGGGGCTCAATACCCCTCCCAGTGGCTACTGCACCATCCCCAACCCCCAGAGACAAGCCCTGGCAGCCACCAGCGCTCGGCACACAGAGGGCGCCCAGCCTACCTTGGAGTCCTTGGCATAATACAGGGTCCTGCCCCGCAGCTTGAAATATCGCCTCTTCCACCTCTGGAAGGAGCTCGTCTGCTTCAGCAACAGCCCCTCCTTCACGCTTTTCTGCACAGAGACCACAGAAACACATGAACTCCTGCAGCGCAGCCCATCCCTGAGCCCCAGGGAGCCCCCAGCCTCGACAAAGACCCTCCAGCGATGCTGTTCCCCTACAGTCCCATGCCCAGAAGTAAAGCACTGCCCAGAGCATGGGTGGGACACTGCTGGATGTATGTGGGACAGGATGTCCAAAGATGCCAAATTTGGCATCATGCCTAGCATGTGGCACACAGAGGGGCCATAAATCCAGCACAGCCTCCACATAGGAGGCTGCCCAGGACCCCAGCCTTCGCCCCCTCACTTGACGGTGGTGCCCACCTCCCAGCTCCCCTGCAGCATGGTTGGCCAGCCTCATGCCCATGCACAGGCTTTCCCTCGGCAGCCTATATGGGTGCAGGGGAAGTGTTCTCCGTGAATTTTGCCTGGGCAGGCGCAGCCAGAGCCCCAGCACCTCTGGCACTGGCTTAAGTGCTCAGAACCAAGGCTGCCCAGAACAAGTCCCACCAGTGCCGAATAGTGACAGCAATGATGTCCCTTGCCTGTTGGCTGCACCCTCGGCATTGGCTACTTTTTGCATCACTGCAGGAGATTCCAACCCCAAGACAGCCCTGCTTCTCTCCCAGATGCTGTGAAGATGATGCCTCTCGCTCCCTGGAGGGGGCTCCCCAATCCCGCTCCTCTTGCATTAAGAGCAGCCACAGAGGGAGCACGGATAGGCCTTGGAAGAGTTGGCAAGAGCCAAATAAAGTCCCGTTTAGTGACATGCTGGAAGGACAGGCCCTGGGGAGATGGTACATTGGGCACCTCACCAGGGAGGGCTGGGGAGGGAGGAGAACCCACTCTCTGCTCATACAGTCCTCCAGGACTGACCAGAGCCAGAGCCCGAGAGTCTGGACACGTGCAACAATTGCACATGGGTCATGTTTTCAAACCTGTCCCTGTAACCAGTCCCTCTGTCATGGGACTCCAGGAGCTGGTGCTTTGAGGGAACACTGCCAGGCATTACAGGAACGGGTGAAGGGAGGTTTCCAGCAATGCAAAACCACTACTTCTTGCCACCTCTGCCAGACTTCCTCTTCCCTGTCCCCAGGAGCAGCACCCAGGGGAGCCTCGACCCACTGCAGCTCCCTAGGCATGGAGGGGAGAGCAGGGCGGAGCACGGAGCTGAAGGCTAGAAGGGCTCCCTGGGAGGGGACAGCAGTGCCCCAGAGCCACGGGGACCAGCAGGACTGCTTGTTAGCGCTGGAATTACCCTGGTACAGCAGCTCCCTCCCCTTTCCACTCGGGCTGCCTCAACCCCAGGACACACCATCCCCTCCTCCCCCACAGAGACTGTCTGCCACTGTGCAGTTTCTCCACAACACAGATGATGGATAAACCCAGGGTCATGTCATCAAGCTGCCCTGGTGAGCAGAGGACAGCAGTGTCCCTGCCTGTCCTGCGACTCCCCTCCCCAGATGGCTGGCACTGATGGGGAGCAGGGATGTCCCCAAGGCCACCCATCCTCACCCAGAGCAATAAGCGGACCTGCCCTCTCTCACAAAGCAAGAACCCGGAAAGAGCCGCCTGGGTTCAACAGGTGGGCGTGAAGATGGTCTCACCATCAAGACCAGTACTGGCATCCCTAAGAGAGGACAGCCCTGCAGTGGGACCAACAGCAGTGTGACGGGCAGAGCAAGGGGGCCCTTGCAGCAGGATGCACCCTGTGCTGGCTCCACAGCCTGGCCTCCAGTCCCAGCGTTGCTCTTGCCTCCCAGAACAACAGCACCTGCCAATATTTATCCTCCTCACAGCAGTGTTTACAAGGCTCAATTAATTAGTGTTTGCAATGCAGCCATGAGCCTCCACTGAGTGGGGTGGCAGAGATGCTCTGGCACTGCCCAATCTTTGATTGTATCTCCTTTAAACACCGCCGGCAGCCCTATTCAGATGCTCCTCTGCAATTAGCCGGAACGGCAGTTGTATCAGATCCCAGCACACAATTAAATGTGTATTTAACAGTGAACTACCACCGGGCGCTGAGGGCATCACAAGAGAACTGCAGCCCCGAGGCTCTGGGTTATGAACTCTTACGCCACCAGCGCATTCCCCAGCTTGCATCCTGCAAGAGGTGGTACCATGTCCCAGTCAGCCTGTGACTGCATCCTCACTGCTAAGGGACCCCTCCACCTCAGGGCTTTGCATCCCTCATGAGCAACTCACTGGCTTTCTGTGGGGTCCGCGATGCTCCAGCCACACTCTGCAGAGCTAACGGGGCCTCCAGACATGGCCACGCTGCGAGGTACACGGCAACCTTTCCTCGGAAGGCCCCTCCGCCCTGGAGATCTGGGCGTGCTGTCTGGTCTCAGCAGACCACGGGACTCGCACAACAGCCCTTACAGCTGGGGGGAAGCTGCGTTTCGCCAGCCTGGTGACTGAGCCGAGGCAGAGGAACTGTGCACCCCTCACACCTTCGCTCGCCCAAATGCAGTCAGGCCTGACTCCGCTCAGCCAACTCCCTGGTGCCTGGGTTTCCTGGTGCTGGGAAGTCCCAGGCTATCTTCCAAGGAGCAGCTTCCAACCCCACACGAGCCGGGGCATGCACAGCCCCAGCAGGAAGAGCAGGAGAGGGAAGCGAAAGGGAGCAGCAGCGCGGGTGTTTGAGAACCAGGAAACAGAAAGTTCCCCGAAATGTTCTCAATTCGTCACCCGCCCACACCAGGGCTGTGGAGGCTCTGCCTCCACTTGGGGAGGGTCCTTCCAAGCCCTCATCACCCCCTGCCACGGCTTTTCCTCCCTGAGACAGGTGCAGGGCTCAGCTGTGGTTGGCCCCAACGCACCCAAGGCTGGCCGGGCAGGTTTCAAACAGACCTTGTGCTCCCAGGCGCCAGACTCTGCGCACCCACTAGGGCACTCTACCCGGCCTCTTGGCTGGCGCAGTTGCAGCGTATCTCCCCATGGGTGCAAGAGCACACAGAGGAGGTGGTGAGCTTGAAACTGCCTTGAGCCCAGATCCAACACAGCCAGCAAGGGAAGCACAGCTCTCCAGGGAGTCTCAAGTCCATGCACAAGCGCCTCTGCAAGGCCAGTATCCCCACCAACCCCTGCCCCTTGGCAGAGCCAGACAGGGCAGTGTCCGGCCACAGTAGGCTGGGATCCAACCAAAAATGCCACTTCCACAAAATGCGTTTTCCCGTGGCGGACACTGGCACAAACTCCATTTTTGTTGCAATCACTGGTTTGTGCCACTAAGGACAAGCAGCACGTGTGGGTGAGGCATGAGGGGATGCAGAGGGCCTGTGACAGAGAGGAGCAAGAGGGCTGCGGCAGGCCCATGACAGCGAGGAGCAGCAGGATGTGGAGGGTCCGCGGCAGCAGCTCTGGGCTAGCACAGCAGGGTCCGGAGCCAGTGCTGCAGTGGGGCTTGGCGCAGGTGCTCAGCTCCTGCCTGGCTCTGGGACCATGCAGCTGGCAGGATATGGGCTGGCAGCCTCCAGCTCCGCAACCTGGCATCTTGCGCTGCCCCCTCATCTAACTCCAAGGGCGCTCGGCCACGCAGGAGCAGAAGGTGGCCCTGAAAGCCGGTTTCCTCTCGCTGTGAGGTGGCCAAGGGATGAAGCGTTCCCAGGGCGCAGCTGTGGCCATTGCAGCGACTTTTCCCGGCAGCCAGAGGCGATGATGCAAGCAGACGTTGCCCGGACCCTGGCAGCATGCCACAGCGCACTGTGCTCTCCTGGCACAGCCCTGTCCCTATGTCATTCAGCCCTGGCAGCCTCAGGGACAGTGATGTGGACAACAGCACTGCACCAGCCCTGGGCTGGGCAGCCCGGACGCAGCTTCACTGCGGGATTTGGTTCAGAGCAGCAGGGCAATGGAGCGGGCAGTGAGCAGGCCAGGGGACAGAGCCTGCAAAAAGCAAAGCCCATTCCAAGGTCCACCACGAGACCAGGAAGATTTTGGCTGCCTGCAGTCTGCACATACGTGTCCGGAGCAAGGGCATCCCCATGCAGGGTATGCGGATCTGCTCAATATCCTCCCGAGCCCGTGTGGAAACTCTTTTCCCCTTTTCCTTGGACATTACAGAGGTGGGTAGCAAATTTCAACGGCTGTGAGATGCTTGCTATGTAGGGCACAGACAGACGTGGGCTAAATCCTTCGAGCACACTGAGCCCCAGAGCTTCAGGGCTGCAAAAATCATTTAGGAGCAATTTTCTCTTTGCACCCAGAAGGACCCTGCTAACCCCAGCGCCGATCGCAGCTCCCAACCTTCACACTACTGTGTGTGTTGCAAGGAGCCATGGCACCTCTCCCTGGAGACCCCCTCCTCCACGTCCCAGTCAGCACACAGCAACTCTGGGGTGACATTTTTGCAGTTTCAGTTCCAAGCAGCACTGGGAAATTTTCGAAGGCTCCCATGACACAAGTGACACATTTCACACAAAGTGCTCGGAGCTGGGATTTTTTTTTTTTCCCCCCCACCTTAAAATTCATTTTGCCAGTAAATAGAAAACCAAAAAGAAAAATAAAGGAGCATGTCCCCTCAGTGGGGTAGGCCTGGCCTGGGAAGGGGTTGACTCTGAGAAGGCATCTGCAGGTTCCCTAGTCAACCAGAAGGTACCAAGTTCCTCCATCTACACGACAAGTCCTTGTGCATGAGCTTGGGCAGCGCTAGCTCTTCCCCGCTTCCCGGGTGCCACGAGAGCCTGCTGCAGGGACATTTGCCAGCAACTGCTCTACCACCAGTGACAACCCTGTACTCACCACGGAGCCTGACACAGGGACTAGGGCAAGATCCCAGATCAGGGTAGGAGGCCCTGAAATACCTGGGCTGAGGCTCCCAGCACGGTCCCTGCCACCGGCTACCCAAGTCCAAGTGGGTCCCCTGGGCGAGACAGGCTGCACCCAGCGGGCCAGGGCAGGTCGCCCATGATGCCGGTGGAGGGGGTCCCCAGCACACCAAAAGGTCCTGAGCCTGGCCCTGGGTGGTGGGAGCTGACGTATGCCTGGTCTCCTCGCTTACGTGGCACCCTGACATGCCAGGGCTCTGCGGGGTTTGTGGCTTTATTGCAGTCAACGTCTTCCCCAGGCTGGGCAGGCGCCAGCGCCGGGGGTGAGCCAAGCCGGGCTTAGCTGCCACTGCCGTCCCGGGCACAAAGTGTCCCTCATCCAGGAGGCCTGAGCGTCCCGGGCATGGGGGCATTCCCCTGCTCGCCTTGCTCCCGGAAACCTGTGGCCCTCTCCGCTCCCTCCCCGGCCCCACTGGTGTTTCCATTCTCCCTGGGGCTGCGGGAAGTGGTTGCGTTGCACTCCCAGGAGCTTCACAGACACCAGCAGCAAACCCCAGAACCTGAGACTGCCAGTTCATTAGGCGCACGAGTTCATCAGCACGTTGTTTTCCCATTTCCCTACCAGCACCAACGTAACGCCCTTCCAGCAGCACAGCAAGGTCAGGCTTGGCGTCTGCTTTGCCGGGTGCTTTAGTTTTGGGCCGTGGGAGCAGGCTGGGTGGTGCGGAGCCAGGCTGCCCGTGCAGCAGGCGAGCTGTGCTGCCCTGGCCACGGGAGGGCAGGTTCAGGGCCTCGCTGGGGTGAATCCGCTGCACGCGGCCGAGTCACAGCACCCAGCAGGGACCCTTTTCCGTCCTGACCCGGAGCACTCGACACAGCCCCCCATGTGGCCTAGAAGGGCCCTGACCCCTGTCCCCACATCTGTCCAAAAGACGCCGCCTCCGTCCCGCAGGACACAGTACCAGGGACAGCCCAAAGGCGAGCGGTGACTTTGGACACCTGTTTGGGGCGCTAGTGGCAGCAGAAGGGGCCTGGGCAGCACTGCCGCTGCCCAGAGCTCAGCACGCTGCAGCCCCGAAGCAGGGCCACGGGTCCCTGCAGACAACTCTGCCTGCACGGGGGCACCAGGCAGCACGGCAGCCAAGCCCAGACCCCGGCAGCTCCCGGGCTGGCCCTGGCCCAGCAGGGACGGGGAGGCGGCGAGGGAGGGCGACGTGCGGCACCTGCCTCCCACGCCCCGCTGCAATGAAGCCACGCGATGGGAAGTTGCACCGCAGCAGGCAGAAGCGAACAAGCCCATCATTTCCCCTTTGCACACAGGAAAGGGGTGGGGAGGGCAAGCACCCCGTCTCAGGGCGAGCGGCGGGGGGGGCGAGCACTGGGGGGGCATTGCCCACCGCAGCACAAGCCCACCCGGCTCCCTGCCACCTGCTCCACGTCACCAGCGGTGCCAACAGCAGCTTTGGGCTCACCACAGGAAGCCTCGGAAGTAAGATCCTGTCTAGAAAGTGGCTATTATTCACCCTCCAGCTCATGGGCCCAGGAGTCCGGCTGACAGGGCTGGGCTCCTCTGTGCTGGGCACCAAACCAAGACCGACCAACCGCTCCAGCCGAGAGCTACCGCTGGTGCTGAACACAGCAGCCCTGGCCTGCCCTGGTGGGTCACTCCCACCCCTCCATGTTAAACACTCCCCTTTTTAAAGGGGGCTAGTTTTAAGCCGGATCAGCTCTGGGAGCAGGCTCAGTGCCAGGAGATGCCAGCCTGGCCCCGCACACCATGCCGTGAACCACGCTGCCTGGTGATGCTCGTGAACGGGTCCAGCCCAGCCACCCCTGGCACAGCCGGGCAAAGCGCTAGTTCTGGCCACTTGGGCTGGGCTAACGCAGCCATACTCTTCCTCCTGCTCGCCGTCAGGCACTCTCTGCCTTCTGCTTCCCTGAGACAGGGGTGCAAATCCCTGGCTAAGATCACAGGCTGTCCACCAGGACGCCTGGGTTCACCAAGCCTGGCACCCCGGCTTCGCAGCAGGAGCCACATGGGGAGGCACCTATGAGACACAGAGAAAACATGCACCAGCACCCTTCTTCCTCTTCTTCCTCCTCCATAGCTCTCCACACACATAGCCATGGGGTTGCAGAGATGCTTAGGTCAAATGCAACTTCAGCCCACCCCAGCCAGTGCTCAAGTCATCAGGCCATGCCGCCCCTTCGAGCTTCGCAGCCCCCCAGGTTTGCAGCCTCCTCTGCGCGCTACAGCACAGGTTGAGGGCTCTCCAATCGCCCCCAGCACACACTTGCCAGCAGCAAAAGTGCCCGGCATTGCTGCATTGGTGGCGAACACCCCGTCCTGCAGTGCCGCACCTGCACCTGGCACCCAGGTCCCACAGGCGAAGCCACAGAGCCAGCCGCTGCCTCCTGCCAGCTCACACGCGGGGTGGCCGCAGTGCCACGGAGCAGCTCTCATCCCAGCCATCCCTCTGCCGTGGGAGCAAGGCCCGGGCGCCCACCATGGCCAGGCCCATGCCAGGAGCCAGTGGCTGGTGCTCCGGCACTGGCAGGCACGTGCCAGCGGAGGCCTTGCCTGGCGCATGCCGGCTGCGCAGCAGTTGCTTGCCTGCCCTGCTTTCTATAAATAGTTTGCCTTTCCGGAGCACATCCCCGAGTGCGGGGGCAGCGAGCCTCCGCCTCGCCGCGTCCCCAGCAAGGGACGCTCTGCTCGCCGCCGTTGCTGAGGGCTTGCACGCCCACCCCTGCTCTCCCCCGGGGCCGCATCCGTCCTGCGGAGAGCTTGCTGGGACCCCATCAGTCCCGGTCTCGGTTGCTGAAATGCAACCTGCCCAGCAGTGAGCCTGAGGCTGGTCACAAGGGAGGTCTGCACGGGCTACAGTGAATTTACTCCATGAGTAAATCCAACCCTTTGCCAGCGCCGGGGCCCAGGGGCTGAGGTCTGCAGCGAAGGGCAGGGCAGCCTCGGTGGGCACGGGGTGGTCCCAGCTTGGTGCAAAGCCTGGGTCTCAGAAGCCACGCTTGGTCTTTCCAGCCCGGTGGGGGCTCAGCCATGTTGATCGGCCTCCTGCACCGTGGGGGATGCACCAGGCACTGAGCGGCCCTGGGAATGGAGGACGCCAGGGTGAAGTCAAGAGCGAAACTCTCTGGGATCCAACATGAAACTGCTGCCTCTGACTCACCCGCAGCCGGCACAGGCAAAGAGTGAGCAGCACCAGCGCCGCGGAGGGGATGCAGCTAAAAATAGCGCCAGGAGGTCGGCCAGCCATCACCAACACGCCCCGCTTGGCTGTGCAGGGGCTGGACTGGTCCCTGGTGCCCCCGGCTGCCATGCCCACGGGCTGGCCGTGTGCGTGGGCAAGGGTGCCCCGGCTGCACCCTGCGGGATGCTGCCACCCCTCCAGGGCTGCACCCCAGCCAGGCCTCTTCCAGGGGAGAGTGCCAAACCCAAGTTCAGCTCTTCCCCTGGCCGCAAGGCAGGGCCCTAAGATGCCGGTTCAAATCCCCCGCTGCCCCAGCTCAGCTGCCTGCCCACCCTGGGGAAGAGCCCCTTGTGCAACCAGGTCAGGCTGTGCTTACAACTAGGACAGCAAGGCTTTTCCACAGGGTGCTGGCTTGCAAGAAAAGGAGCTACCGGAGAAGGCCAAGTTCCTTGGGAACGCTGGCATGGACAGCTCATGGGCACCGTGTACAGTCACAGCCCGGGTTACACTTCTACATCCACAAGGCTCTGCCTAGCCCTAAGCTGACATGATGCCTTGCCCAAGGAGGAGAAGAGGAGCCCAAACACCAGTCAACGCACCAACCTGCATCGCATGAGCGTCATCCCTGGCTCAGTCCTTGCAGTCACCCTGCTCCAAATCTGCCAGCCCACCAGACGCAGCGGGCATGCTCCAGACATGTGCCAGGATTTGGTCAGGTCATAACTGCTGCCCCCCTGCCAACCGCACAGGTCCCAGGAGGTCCGACGAGAGCACTGCCTCCAGGACAGTGGGATAAGCCCTTTCAGCTATACAACCAGCCCAGCTGCAGCAGGGACACTGCACGTGCTGGGCACCCGCGGGCTGGAGTCATTTGGAAACCCTATCAAGTTTGGGTGCCTGTGATATGGCAGAGCTCTTCCGGGACCCAGGCATCTGGGAGGCACAGAGTCCCCAAGCAGTGACAGCCCAGCAGGGTCAAATGCACCGGTGCTGTCCTCCTGCAATGCACTGTTGTGTGGGGGGAGAGTTTAAAGGGCTGCAAATCCAGGGACTCCAATCCCTTTCCTCAGTGGTTGGAGGACCCCTGCCACAAGGTTTAGTCACCAACCCCTGCAAAACGCTTGTCCTGACACAAGCAGTGGAACCGCCCGCCATGAGACAGCACCCAGGCCAGAGGTTTGGAAGGCACCAAAAGAGGCTAAAGAATTAATGGGGATGCCAGAAATGAGGGAAGCGGTGGGTTTCCTCCTGGAGAAATCCCCCCCTCCAATACAGCTTGGCCTCTGGCAGCGACAACCCTGAGCTGCTTTCTAGCAACGAGCTTGCACTTCCCAGGCTGGGCTTGGATCTGCCCCTGAGCCCCTTCCAGGAGCTCTCCTGGACCAGACAGGCACCACCACCATGCACGCAGGCGTGCAGGGGCACACGCTGCAGCGCTCCTGCCCTGCCCAGCTATTTACAGTTGAGGCAGTTGTGCTTGCATAATGGAAAATGTGAGTGGCGAGAGGGCAGCGCATTTGAGAAACCTCACAAACATCCGGCTGGTGTCACCGTGGCTATCTTTACACCCCAGACACGAGCTCGGCGAGCCCTGATTAACAAGAGCGAGCCTGGCCTTCCCTGCTGCGCTGGAGCCTCCCAGGCAGGGACCAGTCCCCTGGGAACATGCCCAGGACCAGCCACACTTCCCCACCGGGAGACGGTGGCCTAGCTGTCTGGTCCTTGGCAGGCCACGTGCCGTGGGGCCGGCAGCGCCGGGAGGAGGGCAGCAGCACTGCCAGGTGCGTAACTGGGTGCTGATGGCCAGCTGGCTGCTGCACTCCCTGGCACCGCATGCACAGCCAGCGCAGATCGCTGCTGCACCGTTGGCTCATGCACAGCGCTGGGGTGGCACAACTGGGGTCCCCCCCTATTTACTTACAACCCTGTGGCGGCAGAGGAGAGGTGTCCTATGCACTGGCTGCCGCTCGGTCCCCGTGGTGCCACTCGGAGCGCAGCCCTGCTCCCAAGGCGCGGGTGCCCCAGTCTCCTGTAGCACACAGGCTGGGCAGTGTCTCCATCCTGCCTTGCACCCTGGCTGCACCAAAGGGGTACACGCTACCCCCAAACCGCAAGGCATGACCTGCCGAGCCCTTCTCTGGCCCAAGCGAGTCTCCCGAGGGAGCTGGGAACGTACAGGAGCACACACTGGCGCTACACACAGTGTCACGGCACAGAGCCCCCCAGCCAAGGCTGCCTTCTCCCAGGCAGGGGATCCCAAAGCACACCAGCAATCCCAAAGCACGCAGGGGACCCCAAAGCATGCATGTAATCCCAAAGCACGCATGTAATCCCAAAGCATGCAGGGGACGCCAAAGCATGCAGAGGCCCTGGCAGGACCGTCACTGCAACACTGCATCCGACCCTGCAGGGCCAGGGACTCCCAGCCAGCCACACCTGGGGCTGCCCCATCCTGCCACAGAGCTGCCAGGCAGCATGCATCTCCCCCGGGCGAACGCCCCCCTGGTCCCGGGCATGTGCCCGGACCACACGTGAGGGCTGCAGCACCTGGCCTGGCAAGAGCCGGCAGAAGCAGGCAGCTGCCAGAAGCTCCCAGAGCCTCACGGCCTCCTGCAGCCCGGCTTTCAGGCAGTGACACTTCAGTTCTCAGCTCACCGCAGACCCCACGGCAGCGAGGAGCCAGGTGCCTCCGTATTGTTGAGGTTACCCCACAGGAAGTCCTGCCGCGGGGGACTGCCCCACGGCAGCTCTGCAGGCAGCCGGGGGCTGCTGATGGAGCTGCCACCCTCCGCCGGCCCACTGCACCTTCCCATGTTCCCCCTTGCAGACAAGTACGCAGCGCGCAGGCCCTCCAAGCGCGGGCTGAAACACCGGCCGTCGGTGGCAGCCCCGCAAAAGCAGTGCTGGGGTGAGGCAGGGAGGGAGGCAGGGGACAAGAGCGATGGAGAGGGGCCTCCCGAGGAAACTGGGGCTCAAAGGTCCCCCCCAAGGACAGGCTGCAAGCACAGGCGGGCTCCTGCTGCGGAGAGGTGCCACGGAGGGACACGATAGCCCCAGGAGATGGCACAGGGAGGCAAGGGCCGTGTCCGGACCAGAGTTCCCGGCTGGGCTCTTGGCAAGCGGGTCTCAGCTCGCTGCCCCGCGTGGGCTGGGCCACGCGCCTCAGCACCTTCAGCAGGAACAGGGAGACGGCATGACGCGGCACCGGCAAGGCCACGAGGTGGGGACCAGGCCCGGCAGCACCCCTGTGCCCGGCAGTGCCTTGGGGATGCGCTACCCAGGAGCCATGTGCGGCCTTCCCGCTTTAGGAAGGAGGTTTCCAGGCCTGGCCCCGTGGGTGCTGCCTTGCTTTCCTTTTCCCTTGGCCAGGATCCAGCCCTCCCCCCCCTCAGCCCACCCTTTGGCCTGGCCCTGGCAGGCCTCACAGCAGCACCCTGGCACTACCCAGGCCCTCTGCTATGCCAGAGACCCGGACTGCCCAAACACTCCCTTCCTCCATGCATACTGCTCATCCTTCCCATGCAAGGTCCCTCCTCGGGGCACCCTGAGCCTGCACGATGCCCAGCACCCCCAGCAAGGAACAGGGGCACTCAGGGGTGCAAATAGCCCGGGGCCACTAAACACTAACACTGAACATTACCCCAGCTGCAGACGGGGTGCCCCAGGCCCAGGGAAGGAGGCTGGTTCACCACAGCCGTGAAAAGGGACGGAGCCCGGCAGAAGCACGTTGCCTCACTCAAGAGCAGATGGGGCCCCCAGTCCCACAGAACAGCGCTAATTTACCCCAGCGCTGTCCCAGCGATTCCCCCATCTGAACAGCGTCTAATGCTGTGCCAGCATCAGTCAGGGCTGTGCACACTGTGCCCGCGCTGCGGGGCAGCGCACCGGTCCCCAGCACGGGTTGCACCGGCTCCCGGCACAGAAGGGTCTGGCTCGCAGCCCCCCGCGTTCCCCCACCTCCTGCGGCCCCCCTGCCCCCCTGCATGCTCCCCACCAGTCACCGCGGCACCCTGCAGCTAGACCAAAGCTGCGGAGCGCTCCCGGTTTGCTCCCCGCCTCCGCTCAGCCAGCGACGGAGGCCGTGTCAGAGCGCTGAGAGCCGAGCTCCCGGCCCACGCGGGCGGGATGCGCTCCCCAGCCTCTCCAATGCCTCGGCATGCCCTGGAGCCGGAGCCCCCTCCTTCCCCCCCCCCCCGCCGCCCCCACGCTTCTCCCTGCTGCCTGTGCCCTAGTTTGGCATGGGATGAGAGATGGGGGGTGCTCGGGTCGGCACTGTCACGTGTGCCGGAAACCCCAGCCCTTTTCCCCGAAACCCCGCGGGGGAGAAATCCTCCCCGAGCGTGCCTGCAGGCAGGAGAAGGGGATGAGGAGAGCTGCGGGCCACGACCATGAGCAGGGCTGCAGAGGGGGCATGGTTTGCAAGTCCGTGCAGCCCCTGGGCGAGGACCGGGCAGGCCGGGGTGCAGGTGGCACCCAGCTAGGGGGGAGGCGGGTGATGGCAGGTGAGGACGGGCAGGCGGGGCAGGGCCACATTTTTTTCCGCCGCCCTCGCTGAGATATCCGGTCTCGGAGCCAGGTGGCCGCCCCATCCTCTTAAAAAGCAGGAGGGAACGGGGGGCCTCCCTTTCTTCCCTCCAAGCGCCACGCTGTCCCCCTGTACTGTATCTCCAATGCCGGCCTGGGGCATCACAGCCTGGTACGGCTCTGAGGCCAACCCCGTCCCTGCTCCGAGTGGTCCGGGGGGGCCAAGCGCCTGGATGCAGCAGAGCATCCCCCTGCCCCGCACCTGCCCTGACCTCCCATCCCCCCCAAACCTGGCGCATCGGGAGCCTAGGCAACGGCCCACCCCCAGGCACAAGGGAACGGCAGCCCCCGGCTGGCGGTGAGGAAGAGGGGGCGGCAGGCAGGCCCCCTCCGCCGTGGGGCCGTTCAGCCCCGCGGGGGCACCAGCACCTGGTGGCTGCCATTGTCACGGAGCACAATGGCCCTGCCGCCTCCGCACGCCGCGGCCAGCGCGAAGCACCCCGTGGGGTGCCCCAGCAATTACAGCCCGGAGAAAGCAAAGCTGGAGGTGGGGAGACAGCGGGAGTGGGGAGTGATGCTTGACAGGGACATTCAGGGAGGGAGGGATGGGCCAGCTGGAGCCACCCGCGGATGGGGGACAGGAAAATACACCTGGCACACGGGGGAGCACCGGGTGAGGGGAGCAGCGATGGGGCAGGATTCAGCAGAGACCAGTAGATCCCAGTGTGATCCACCCCCGTCCTGTCCCCATGGGGCCGGACACCAGTGCGACGCGGGAGAACCTGCTGTCTCCCGTCACCAGGCTCAGAGCCAGGGGAGCAGGGCCCACGAGGGACCCCAGCCCCCCACATCTGTGCAAGCAGGCAGCGGGATGGGGGGGGGGGCATATCCTCCGCAGTCCCCGAGCATGGCAAGCAGCTCGGGGTGCCCGCACACCTCCTGCAGCGCATGGCCGTGAGTGGCACCGGCAGAGTCACGGCGCGAGAGGGGGACAGAGGCCAGATGCCCCCCGGCAGCTTGGCAGCAACTTGCTCTCCTGATCACATCCAGGAGCACAAGCTTTCCCCCAAATCCTCAGCTCCTGGAGCTCGGGGAAGGCGCCACCAAAGGAAAAGAGCCCGTCCAGCGAGGAGAGAGGTGGAGAAAAGCTGGCAAACGGGGTGCTGCCCAGCTCGACCCAGCCCAAGAGAGACAGAGGAGGGATCCTCGACGAAAATCCTTCAGCCTGAACCGGAGACACGTACACGTCTTGCTCTCAGCGCACCACAACAGCCCCCTCCAGCATCCCGCATCCCACGGCGCTGCCCAAACCCCTCCAGCCACTCCCCCCCCCAGCCCCGTGTGCGGCCCTGCCTTCGGCTCTGCCCTCCCCGGCCCTGCTGTGGGGTCGCCTCCGCTTCATCCCTGGCGGTTCCTCTCTCCCAGCTCCGCGGGCCATTAACCCAGCAGCGTCCTTTCCGCCCGCCCATCCATCACGCCGCCTGCCTCCCCCGGCACGCCACCGCGCGGCATCGCCTCCTGCATGGCTAATCGCCGGCACCAGGCAGGAGGCAGGCAGCGGCCGCCGGAGGGAGGCAGGCAGGCAGGCAGGCAGGCAGCCGGGAGCCGCAGCACGGCGGACAGGCCGATGAGCCTGGCTCCACCGCAGCCTCGGCCAGAACGAAGGGCAGGAGCGCTGCCGCTCCGCTGCCTCCCCGCTGCCTTCCCCGCGCATGCACTGCGGAGGGGCTCCAGCTCCCGTGTCGGGGCACTGGAGCACCCTCGCATCCCCACGCTCCTGCCCCAGGGCGCAAGGGCCCAGCTCAGCCGCCCAGCTGGGGTGTTGCTCCTCCTGCCCCTTAGGAGCTGCTGCACCTGCAGGCACAGCCAGCTCAGCCCCAGGAGCGGAGGGAGCAGGGGGACGCAGGCCAGCCCAGGATGTCACAGCGGGAATGTCCTGTGCCTGCTTTCCTCTTTCGTTGGGTTTCTTGACTCCCGCACCCCTCACACACGTTGGACAAAAGCCCTCCCCGTGAAATTCCCAATGCGCCACGGCACAGCAAAGCCCCCCCATGGCACAGCCCCCCATCGCCCTGCCCTCCTGCCAACAGCCACCCAAGCGGAGAGGCCACAGTCAGTCTGGCCTGGGAGCTGCCCCTGAGGGACAATGCATCCACATGCCAGGGCAGGTCCTCACCCACCAGACACAACCTGTCCCAGCCCGACTCCTTCTTTATTGCCCTTATTTAGCTCAGTACTCAAGCTGATTATCAGACCCAGGAGCAGCTTTTTGGCAGGGTCCCTGTCCACGACAAACCCTGCTGTGCGCTCCTGGTCCCCCCATGACCACTGCCACCCCTCAAGGAGGGTGCTGAGTGCTCCTAGATGGTGCTGAGCTCTCCCCTGCCCTTGCCAGCCAGCCCAGTTTTCCACTGTCTCATCCTGCACCTCTAACAGCAACCGTGCCCCAGCATGCCCACAACACTGACCTGGCAGCCAGAGCCTGGGGGAGGCAGAGGAGATGCCCGCCCTGGTGCAGAGATGGGGAAACTGAGGCACATTCCTTGTGCAGCCACAGGGACCCTGGCATCCTGAAGGACTCAGCAAGACCCCCCACCATTGCCTTCCCCGGAAACATCTCTTGCTGAGTAGAAAAACCCCATGGTGCCGGCTGGGAGCATGCGACTTCCACACACCCAGAAAACTGTCCTTTGCCCCTCTCATGCCAACACGCTGGGCTTGGCATGGCAGTGCAATCTGGGCCAGTGCGCGAGGAGCTGATCCCAGCCCCAGTCCCTGCCCCAGCTGACCCCTCGCTGCCTGTCCTGCCCGAACCCTCCCTGTCACCAGACTCCACGCGCTGTCCCACCTCCGCTGCATCCCTCCATGCCCCATGACACCCAGCCAGCCAAGGGCACCAAGCGGGGCCTGGCTGCACCAGGGGACAGCGCAAGGGGAATCTGAACCCATGGCCTTCATCTCGAACCTTGCTCTGGCGCGCCTGGCACCCGTATCGCTGCTACGGGGGTGACCGGCATGCACGAGACGGTGGACTGGGGGTGCCCGTGTCAGTGCTAAGAGCAGCCAGGGGTAGGTAGGGCATTGCCGCCCCTTAGGACATGGCTAACACAAAGCTGCAAAGCCTGGGACAAGCCAGCACCACCAAGTCAGCCACGGCGTTCACCTCCCAAGGGCGGCAGGGAGCCCCTAGCACCCTGCCGAACTCAGAAAGGTCCTGATGCTTCCCTGTGGCGGGGGCACCCCCCACGCTCCGTGCAGCAGGTCCCCTGCGTGGCAGCCCCGTGGGCAACGCGAGGCAGCACTGACACCAGCATCAAGTCTCGGTGCCTCCCACGCTGGGAGGCGGGTGAGCGGCAGGAACCGCCAAGCGCACTCACCCTGCGCCGCTCACATTTGGCGCATGCGTTCCCCCTTCCACGGGGGTTTTTGGCTGCATCCACACTTCCCCCCGTGCCGGTGAGCATGGCCGGCCCAGCCGCTGAGTCCTGTGCAGAGGGGCAGCCGGGGCAGAGCGAGCTGGGTACGCGGCATCCAGCTGGGCTCAGCGCTTCAGGGGCAGGGGGTGAAATGCAGCCTGGCCCCCCCAGGGCAGAGGCTTCCCATGGCAGCGAGCCCCCATATGCCCCCAGGTGCAACACTGGGCCGGGGGCTCAGCTGGGGCTCTTCCCAGGAGCACTGCGGATACCGCTTTCACTCACACCACCACCTAATCCTTCCGTACGGTAGCTGCAGGCTCCGGGCTGTTGCGGGCAGCCTGGAGGTGGATTCGACAGACCACTTTCCCATCATTTCACTAAGAGCCTGGCACTGATTTCCTCCCTGCATTGTCCCTAGATCCTCCCTGCCAATACAGGCCCCCCTACGTGCCTCCTTTGCTGGCCGTTTCTTCTCACTTGCCCATCCAATACAGGTTATTTTTCCAGCCTTCCTGTGCTTTTTTTGCAGAAGATGCCTGGCCATTTTGCTGTCCCCTCTTCCACCCCACACAGGGCACACAGGCCCACCCATTTCTGCTTGTACAGCAGGGCTGGAACCCCATATTTTTGTAGGTCCTACCAAACTAGCTTCCTCTGTGCAAGCCTCCCCGACACACACAAGCTGCCCCCAGGTCAGCGGCCAGGGAGGGGGCAAAGGACTCTCATGCCCTGTCTCAAAGGTGTTCCCGTCCACCCAGCACGACATTATGGGCAACTTAATCTAGGGAAGGCAGCGGGTGAGGGGCCCACAGGGGAGCTGGCATGGCCTAATTAACGCAGGGCCCTAGAAAAGATAGCGGCTCAGTTTAGCTGCCCACCAGGCCTTGCATGTGCAGTGCCTGCTGTAGGGGAGCTGTTCCCAAGGGGCCCACGGTGCTGCGATGACCTACAGAGCGATGCTATCCTGCCGCACAGTCAGCATGCAGGTTTCCCTCCCCATGGCGCTCTGTCCTGCCTGGCAGAGCCACGGACCCCAAATTTCATCCTGGGACAGTCTGGGAGGCAGAGCCTTCCTGGAAGAGCCCCCTTTGCCCAGTCGCAGGCAGGTATGAAATGCAGCCCATTCCTAAGTCAAATAGCTGAACCCCAGGGATCCCTCACCAGTGGGACCCAGGCAATCTAGAGGAGGGGGATTCTGGCCTGGGAGAGCCCCTCTTCCCTAACAGTGGGGCAAAATCTCTGCTCTGCTCTCCCCAGATGCACAGCCCCCCCAGGGCCAGTGCTGATCCTGCCACCACCGGGTTTCCACCACGTTGCCCATGCCCTCGCCAGGATGCACTGTCTCTCTGCCAAGGTTCAGCCCCCTCCTGGTTCTGCCCCAGCCCCTGCTGCAGTGTGCCCAGGGCCTGGGTACCAGCTGGCCAGCTGGGCTGGGTTTGGTTGGGTTGCAAGCAGAGAGCAAGCATCTCACACTGATTTACACCCCAGGGCACGTGAAGGCAATCCCCAACCTCAGAAGACCCCACAGGACCCCACATGCGAGCTGACCCCATGCCTAGAGACCGCACATCCCTGACCTTGCTCCTCATCTGCCCGGACGTGGACACCTTCCGGATGAGCTTGTGAGAACTGTCCTCCTGCTCCCCTTCACTGTCGGACGACTCCTCTCCTCCCGCCTCGGGAGAGATGGGTGCCAGCTTATCCGAGTCCAGGGATGACACCGATTCCCGGGTCTTCCTCAGGAACAGGTCTCCGGACACCAGTTTCTCAGCCATCTTGCCAACCGGCTTGGCTCAGGGCTCTGCTGCGTCCTGTGACAGCCCTGGGAGGACAAGGACATGCGGCGCTGGAAACAGAGCCCCGAAATAGGGTACACGGCCTCTCACCCACAGCCCCGCTGTGGCCAGTCCAGCTGGGCAGCACGTTTCTGGAAACCACGGGGAGACAGCTCTTCCTCACCCAGGAAAGTCGCTCGGGGTGGCTCCCTCACCAACTTTTTCTTCCTTTCCTTTTTTTGGTGTCCAAACTCTTTCTCTTTTCTCACCCTCCCCTCCCCGTGCACCGGGTGTCCAAAGGCTGTCCCTGCCGCGAGCCTTGCTCTGCGCTGCGGGCGGCGGAGACCACAGCCACCCCGCACCCTGGCATTGGAGCACCCCCCCGCACCCCCCCCAGCCCAGCGCCAGCCCCCACCCCTGGGTGCCCTTGCCCTGGGTGCCGGGCCGCCTTGTAGGGAGCGTGCGTCTTTGGCGGGGGGGGGGGGGGGGGGAGAAGGGGGGGGTGTTTTCTCCATGAAAAGCAGCAGCCGCCTCCTGCGCTGCATCTTGCTCCGGCGGCCGGGAAGCAATGGAAAGGAGCAAAGGAGCGGGGAAGCGGCCCCACGGCGGGGGTCCCGAACAGGTGGCTGCGGGAAGGGGGGCAGCGGCGGCGGCAGAGCTGGGGGTTGGGGGGGGGGGGTTCGGCACGCTGGGGAGCCGCAGCTCCAAAGAGCGGCTCGGCCCCCTCCGCGACACCCACGCGGGGCCGGCGGGAAGGCAAGCGCGGGGGTGGGGGGCACTTACCTGCGCTGGCGAGCCCGGCCCGCTGCGCTGGCCTGCTGGGCGCGGAGCGGCCGCGGGGCTGCGCGGAGGGGCCGCGGGGCTGCGCGGAGCGGCGGCGGGGCTGCGCGCCGGGGCTGCGCGCCCGCCTCCGCCCGCCGCCGCCGCTGCTCGCCGGGCTCCCGCAGCGCGCGTGTGCGCCGCTGCCCGCCGGGGGGCTGCGCGGCGCCGGGGTGGCGCCCCCACGCCGCGGGGGGCGGGCACCCCCACCCCGGGGGGGCTGTCGCGGCCCCCCGGTCCCCTCCCCAGGCTCACGGGCAAGCCGCGGCCAACGCGTTGCTCTCTCCCCGCGCAGCAACAAGCTTTTTTTTTTTTTTTTTTTTTTTCGGGAAAGCGAGCGCCGCAGTGCTGCCTGATCATCCCCCGGCCCGCAGGGATCCCCCATGCCACCCCCCCCACCTCCAACCTTTGGGATCGGTCGGTCCCCGGGCTGCATCGCCGCCGCGCATCTTAAAGTGAGAGGAGCGAGGGAAGGGGAGGGCGGAGGAGCAGCCTCCCCCGCGCCTCCCCCGCGCACACACACCTTGCACCACGGAGCCGCTGCCGCCGCTTGTGCAAGGAGGCTCTTCCTTCCCCGGCCGGGCCCGGCGGCCCCCCCGCCGCCGCCCCGAGCCCTCCCGGCGCGGCCCGCGCGGTCACCCTCGCCGCGGCAGCGGCAGCGGCAGCAGCAGCGGCGCTCGCTGGGCTGCGCCGCTGCGGGCGGTCCCGGCCCTGCCCCTGCGCGCCGCAAGCTCCAGCCTGCTCCGGCGAGGCAGGCGCCGCTAGCGCATCGCACGCCCGCACGGGCACGCACGAGGGGCCACGCACCCACGCGCGGCCGCCCGCGTGCACACGCGCGTGCACGTGCGCCGCCCCGCGCAGGCCTGCAAACGCGCCCGCTGGTGCACACAGGTACGCGCCAATGGGGCGCGCACAAGCAGGCACCTTGCCCAAACACACGTGTGTAGCAAGCAACAGTTCAGTTCACATGTGTGTGCGCTCACATGTGCATGGCCCCCAAATGCACCTCCCCTACCCTCGGGAGACCGGTTCAGCTTTACCCAGAGGCAGCCGTGGGTCAGGACCCGGGTGAGCACACAGGCGCCAGTGGGTCCAGGGCTAGCACCACAGCATGAGGTGCTACGGGCCTCCCTGGGACCAGCCCTTCACCTGTGGGTGCTGTGGAACCCCCCCCCCATGCTGGAAGTCGGACAGGCCTAAACAAGAGTGTCCTGCATCTCCCCGAAAGCTGCAGGCCCTTCCCTGAGCTGCCCACACACTGCTCAGGGGAGACTGCCGGGGCTCCCAGGGCCGTGGCCCCATCTCATGTGTGGCTTTGCCATTTAGGCTGCAATAAGCTGGGGAGGGAAGGAATGGATTTGGCCCTGGTTGGAGAGTTTTGGGGCTCCATGTTTCCCATGGTGATAGGGATGTTGGGCTTCACTGGAGCATCACTACTCCCTTGTATCCTCCCACCACCCTGCCAGCTCCTGGCATCCTCAAGACCAGGGGGCGAGGAGGAGATGGAGATCTGTAATGTGGAGAGATTATGGTAACAGGAAGACAGACACCAGGGCCAGAGGCTCCCATAGCATGTCCCACCTCTGTCTACACTTCTGGGAATCCAGGAGATCTGGGCCTGCAGGTGCTGGGCCACCATGTGGTAAGACAAGTCTGCTGGACTGCAACTCCCTGTAGGGTCCCCTGCAGGGATCCCCAGGATCCCCCACCCTGGCCCCAAACACACTGTATGCAGGCTAGTGCGGCCACATCCAGCCCAGGCGCTGAGGACCTGGGTGGACCACCTGTGGTGGTGCCTCCCTCCTACCTGCCCTGGGGCACTGGGGTCTGTGATCCCACCTGGCAGCCGCAAGGAGACTGCGGAGGGGCAAGTGGGTCTCAAACTCACCATGGGGCACAGACACACACGCGTGCATGTGCTCACCCCTGTATACCTGCATTTACCGGTATGTGTGTGCTCGCACAAGCATGCATGTCCACATGCCTGTACATGTGCTCACCCGCATGGGCAGGAGTTCATCCACATGTGTCCACCTTCACCCATGTCAGTCTGTGCTCACCTGCATGTGCATTTGTTTGCCCAAATGTGCATGTGCTCACCTGTATGCGTGCGTGCTCACCCGCAGGTGCAGGCATTCACCTGTGCGTGTGCTCACACACGTGTGGATATGTTCACCTGTGTGGCCATGCGTTCACACATGTGCATGCTTCCAGCCAGGCGTGCACATGGTTCCATGCATGTGCCCACACTTCCCCGGGTGTGTGCTCACATACACTTGCATGCGTTCAGCCAGGTGTGCGAGTGAGCACAGGCGTGTGCATGCACGCCCCCGTGTGCCTGTGCCAGCTTGCATGGGCCACGTGCTCAAACGCATGTACGTGCACCCACCAATGTGTGCCTGGGCCCACCCACACGTGCAAGTGCTCAGTCATGTGCATGCATCCACCCGTGTGTGTGCATGTGTGTGTGCGTGTGCATGTGTGTGTGCAAGTGTGTGCACCCCCCCATGTGTTCACCTGTGTGCATGTGCTCACACGCGTGTGCTGGTGCCATCCAGCGGCCAGCAGCGACCTTGCACCACGGCTCCCCAGCAGCCTTGGCCATGTCACGCATGTGCCTCGGCCCTGGCATGGGGCTGCCTGGCATGGGCAGGGGATGCCAGGCCAGGCCATGGCACCCTGCGCTGCAGCGGCAGGCGGTGCCCAGCCCCTGGCCTGCCCACTGGCACGCAGAGCCTGGCACCCAGGATGATGCCCAGACAGTGAGGGCACAGCGGCCATGCCCCGAGGTGCCACCCTGCCACGCTCCAGTGACTGAGGGCACCCCAGAGCCCCGTAAGCCAGCAGGACTGAGCCACGTCGGTGGTGGCTCTGCTCCAGCAGTGCCTTGGGGCCATGGGGACACCCCCTCACCCATGCTGCCCTGAACCTAGCCCGACTTAAAGCTCCCAGCTGGTATTTGTATCCAGTGCAGCCATGCACCCGGGCTTAATACAGCCCCCTGCCCACCCTGGGGGTTGCGGGAGCCAGCGATGCCACGGCAGTGAGCACCATGGGCAAAGCTATAAGTGGGAGCCCCCTCAGATGCTGCCTGTTT
This sequence comes from Apteryx mantelli, assembly GCF_036417845.1. Taxonomy (NCBI): domain Eukaryota; kingdom Metazoa; phylum Chordata; class Aves; order Apterygiformes; family Apterygidae; genus Apteryx; species Apteryx mantelli. The sequence continues at coordinate 25,662,231 of NC_089990.1, forward strand.
CCCCTCTGTGTGCACCTGGGAAGGGTCCAGGCACTGTCCCCTGCCCCAAATCAGCCTGGCATGATGGGCGCAGAGGACCCCGTGTCCCCCCTCCCAGGGTACGAGCAGGCCTTGGCTCCCGCTCTGCCAGGGTACCTGCTGCCTCTGCAGGGGGTCACTGGCGGGCGGCAGTGCCCCAAGGGGATTTGAGCTCAGCAGGGCCCGTCCGGCCCCCGCTGCAACATGCTCCCCACCCCGGCGGGCAATGACCATCCCCAGGGCCACCCAGCTGACTGCAACACGCTGGGACACGGCGACAAACCACGCGACACAGCTCGACTGGCTGTGCAGCAACTGCTGCTCCTTTAGTGTGTGAGAAGCCCAGCGGCACTTGACGAGAGGCAGCAAGCCACGCTGGCACCGGCGCGCTCCCTCCTGGCGAGCGCCCGTGCTGCTCAGCGACCGCACGCCGAGGGTCAGCAACGCGGCGCCCGCCTGACAGCAGCGTATTGTATCCCTTCCGCACACCCCGAACCCTGCTGGGTGCTCGTCAGGGGGGGTCCAGCCACGCATGGGCACTCTTTGGTCCTAGCAATGGTCCCGTGCGGGCACGGGTGGCAGCTGAGATGAGGGACACGTGGGGGAAGCAGCTCCTGCCAGGCAGCGCACGAGGGCCAGAGCTGGGCAGGCATCAGGGAGTAGTGTCCAACGGGCTGGAGGGGAGCTGGGGGGCTCAGCACCCTCTGCCAGCAGAGCTATGAGGGTGTGTGGGCACCTGTGGGCACCCAAGGCGCGTGGCCAGCTGGCTGAAGGCTTGCAGGGGGTTCAGCTGGCGCAGAAGAGGCAGCCCAAGGAACAAACCCTCGGGGCGATGGAGCCCCCCTCCTCACTGCCGCCAGCTCTGGCGCCCAGCCGTGGGGCCACGGGCTTTGTGGGGCAGGCGGCTGGCACTGCTGGTGCCAATGGGGCTGCCGTGCCTGGCTGCAGCAGCCCCGGCAGTGCCAGGAGTCGCCCCACAGGTGCCACTTCTGCCCTTCTGCAGGTCAGAAGTGAGGACCCAGGGTGAGGTTTAAGTGCTATTTTTGGATGCCAGGGCAGGAAGGGGCACAGGGAGAGAAAGGGGCAGGGGGGGCATGAGCCCTCTTTGGTCTCTGCAGGGGTTTTTTGCTGTCTGGCCATGGCTGGGCGGACCCTGTGCCAACCCCACCCATGGCAGCGGTGCCCACAGCCCTATGCTGTGGCAGGGCACGGTCCCCCCGGGCACCCATCCCCACGTCCTCTGGGGGCTGCCGTGCCCGTGAGGCCCCAGCCATGCCAACCCCGCTGAGTCCCGCATGCAGCCCCGCACAGGGCGCTGTGCCTGCTGCAGGGCTGGCAGGGAGCGGGTTAAGTGCCCGCTGGCCAGAGCCATTGTTTCTGACACAATGGAGAGGAAGAGGATGCTGGGGGCTGAGGCAGGTCCCCAGCACATTCCTCCAGCTCCGGCTGGGCAGATGGATGGAGCTGGACAGACTGACCGGACAGAGAGAGAGGACAGTTTAACCCTTGCAGGCACTGCTTGATGATGCCCTGTGGCATCTCTGGGTTTTAAGGCACATGGTGCAGCACCAGCCGTGAGATGGGCACCGGCGTCCAGGAAAAGGAGGGGGATGCAGCCAGGGTGGGCAGAGGCAAACCAGGGTGCGGGGTCCGTCCCTTCAGCATCTGGGCCCTGGGGCGACAGATGCTCCTTGCCCAGGACTGCTCCGTGGCACCAAGACCCCTCCCCTGCTGGTGCCCATGGCTGGGGTTAAGTCCTGGTGCCCCCTCCCCTGCTTGGCAAAGTAGAAAAATAAATAATCTGCAGGGGATGGACAGACAGACACAGAGAGAGCCAGCAAGGGGCTGGATCTGCTTTGGTAGCGCGGCTCTCCGTGCCACGGGGAGGACGGTGGGCGACAGGGGCAGGGCGCTGTGAGCGCCCCTCCGTCGCCCCGGCCCCAGGAACCCTCTGGCTCTGCTGGGGCTGGCCCAGCTGGCAGCCAGACACGACCCCCATTTGGGGGGCAGAGAGGCACCCGCGGTCTGCGGGGGCCTCTCGCTGCTACAAGGTGCTGGCAAGCTCAGAGCGTGGCCACTGGCAGAGACGAGCCTGCGCTGCCCAGGCAAGGGGAGGCCGGGTGGCCTGGGCATGGGGCTAACAGCCCACGGGGGCCTGGCCTAGACTCTCCCGGAGGCAGCGGAGCTGCTCCTGGCCCAGTTTGATCTTCTCCTCCAGCTCCCTCTGCTCAGTGATGAGGGCCGACTTCATCTTGACAAAGTGCTGGTAGTCCTGCAGGTGCTCGTCGCGCAGGTACCGCGCCACCATGGCGCCCACCGCTTTCTCCCGCCGCCCCACGTGCTCCTTCAGCTCCTTGGCGTCCTCCAGCTGCGCTGCCAGCTGCCGCTTCTTCTCCCGCAGGGCCAGCTGCGGGCAAGATGGGCAGCATTGGAGGCCTGGTGCTTGCCCCAGCCCCGTGGGCCGCTCTGGTGCCCACCCACCCCCCCTGGGTGCCCCCCGCCCCGGCGCAAGCCCACCTTGTCCTCGGCGGAGGTGTGCGGCCCCAGGCTGTTGAGCGCGTTCTCCACGCGGGCCAGGCGTCCCGAGAGGGAGAGCAGCAGGTTCACCACCTTGTCCAGGTCGCCCACGAAGAGGCGGTACTTGTCGAACTCGCCGGGTGTGCAGAGGGCCTGCAGGCGGGCTGCCACGTCCTCCCCCAGCGCCCCGTTGGCGCTGATGTCCTCCTGCAGCCCCCGCTGTGCCTCCTGCAGCACCGACAGCTTCCGGCTCAGGCTCTCGATCAGCTGCATCTGCGGGAGCAAAGGGGTCAGAGGCCCCTGGACGCCTGGGCTCCATCCCCACGCCAGGGAGGGGCAGGGAGCAAGGACCCTGGGTCCCCCAGGAGGCTGAGCTGCTGGGCAGCACAGTGGTGCCAAGCCACCCTGCTCCTGCTCGGCAGGCACAGAGGAGCGAGGGTGGCCGGGTGCTCCCCCCGGGTCTTACCCTGCACCCCGCCTCCAGCCCGAGCAGCGCCTGCTTTACCTTCTTCTCTGCCAGCTCGTGATCCACCTCGTCGTCCTCCGAGCTCCCCTCCACCACCTCCGGCAGATCCTTCATCTTGTTGAGCAGCTCGGCTTTGCCCGCCGACGTGTTGTAATATGCGGAGTAGGAGGTGGGGCTGGCGGTACCCCCGGGGGGTGGCGAGATGGGCTCAAACTCCGGCCTGCGAGGACAGCAGCCCGGCTGGGGCGCTCGGTGCTGGGGGAGCGCGGCCAGGGCCCCGGTGCGCTGGGCTTCCCCAGGCCGCCCGCAGAGCGGCAGCAGGCAGGAGCGCGGGGAAAACCGGGGCCGTGTGCTCCCGACGCCGCCGGGGCTCTGCCCACCCTGGCGCCGCCCCGGCAGCCCGCGGGGGCCGAGCGCCGCGCCAGCCCTACCTCTCCTGCGCCGCGGCCTCCAGGCGCCAGTCCTGCTGGAAACGGTCCTTCCAGGCCTGCCGGTCGCCGCTGGCGAACAGCTCGCCCATGAGCTCAGCAGCGGTGACCAGGCTGGCGGGTGGCACGAGGATGCCGGCGAGGGAGCGGTCCCTGCCCGCCACGGCCCACATCAGCTCCTCCGAGTTCATGCGGCGGGGCTGGGGCCGGCCCGCCGCGCTCGCCCGGCAGTTCGCTCCCTCCAGCGCCTCCGGGCTTGCCTCCGGCTCCTCGGCGGCTGCGGGGAGAGGAGAAGGGCCGGTGTGAGGGGCAGCCCTCGCCAGCGCAGCCCCGGGGCTCGGGGCAGGCGGGGAGCACTCACCCGCGCTGCAGGGGCTGGCCCAGCCGCGGTCCTGGCTCCGGCCGACCCTTTGGGGCTGCTCCTCCTTCTCCCAGGGGGGTCTCGCCTTGGCCCGCTCTTCGCCAGCCTCGTCCGACCTGCGGACGTGAGCCCCGCGGGGCGCCCGCGTCAGGGGCGCCGGCAGGCCGCAGCAGCTTCCCTGCCAGCCCGCTGGCACGCGAGGGTGACGGGACCCCGGCGGGCCATGCCCCCTCCGTTGCGGGAAGCCAGCAGCGTGAAGAGAAAAGTCGGGGAAACTCCCCTCCCACGAAAAAGCACGCGCCCTGCCACAGCCGGGGGCGCCGAGCGCTCGGGCGCAGGAGCATAGACTCCAACGCCCGGCAAGCAGGAGATAAAACGCTGTGGGTCGAAAGGGCCCCTTGTCCCCAAAATCCACCATGCGCCCAGGAACCCTGGCAGGCAGGGCAGGACACGGGCAGGGGAGCGACCGGGGCCAGCACTGGGCAAGGAGAACCCGGTACAAGGACTGCTCTCTGCCGAGGCCTGCGGTGCCAGAGCAGGACCAGGGGAGCCCCCAGCACCCGCTCCAGCCCCCCGCGGGGACCTGGCAGGGCCTGGCACGTTCCTGGGGTGGCGAGGGCCTGCCAGCACCACCCGGCACCGGCCGACAGGCCTGTGGCCTTGCTCCATCCCACGGTTCGCCAGGGCAGCACGACTTGCCTGCAAAGGTCGGCGGTACCGGCATCAGGCTCTGGCGTCCTCCGGAGCGAGCTGGGGCCGTAGGGGCGGGAGCTGGGGTGCTCCGGCGGGGGCCAGGCGTCCGCCGCGTCGGCGCCGTGCCCGCGGGACCTGCCCGCCTGCTCCGCGGGGAGGCTCCGGGAGCGCTCCCGCACCACCTCGGCGATGCTGCGGGACAGCACCCGCGGCTGCTCCAGCGCCGCCGCCGCGCCGTGCCCGGGGCCGTCCGGCGGGAAAGGCTGCTGGTGGGACGGCCGGCGTGGCCTGTACTTCTCCCAGTTGGGGGGTGGAGGCCGGGGGGGCGGCGGGCCCTTCTTTTTGGGCGGGCCGGCAGGCTCCGGCTTGGCGCGGGGAAGCTCCCTCCTGTCCCTGCCCCGGGGGCTGGGAGGCTGCAGGTTGAGGTGGCTCTCGGAGAAGGCCCTGCCCCGCAGCGGGCGCTGGAGGGGCTCCGGAGGGCTCTCGGGGGAGCGGGCCGGCCGGTCGCCGTCCCACGACAGGTCGTGCGTGGACGTGGCCCTGTAGCACGGTGGCCACTCCTGCTCGGCGTTCTCGAAGCACGGGCGGAAGGGGCCGAACCTCGGGAAGCCCAGTTTGTAGCGGGAGAGCTCGCTGGGGAGGCAAGAGGACACCCACCGCCCCCAACACCGTCACTCACCGCGGCCCCCGGCCCCGGCAGGGGAAAGCAGCCAGGCTAAGTGGGCAGAGCACCACCGGCAGCCTGGCCGGCAGGGCACCGCCTGCCCCTGCCTCAGTTTCCCCGGCTGTTGAATGGGGGATGGCAGCACCCAGCTGCTTTGGCGGGGGAAAGGCGCTGCGTTAAGGGAGGAGAGCTACGGCTGTTAGGTGCTCCTCAGCCTGGGCACCCGCACCTCCCCTGCTCCCCGGGGAGCACCTCCACACCTGCACCCCTGGGCCCCCGCCCGCCCCAGGACGGGTCCAGAGCCGCCCTCTGCAGGTGCGGCCAGCGCCTTAACGGGAGCCCATAGCACGTCGCGACGCAGAAGCACAGCGTACGCCAGCCCGCGCCCGCCCGTGCCCGAGGGCCCCGCGGGGCACCCGGCGTGCCGAGCTGGCGACTCCGTGCCGCTCTCCTCGGGGCAGGCGCCTCGGGAGGTTTCCTGCCGAGCGGCACACGCGCCCTCCCGGCAGTCCCCCACCACCGCGCTTACCTCACGGACTGGCTGGTTTTCCTGTTTATTGCCGGAGGCTCCCACTCGTCCAGAGGAAATTCCTAGGCGGGGGAATCAGACAGAGCATGAACGGCAGGATCAGCCCTCCCTCCAGCACCCGGGTGCCTCCCCCAGCTGCGCACAGCTGGCCAGGGGCAGGATGAGAGCACTGGCGTGGGCATCGTGCCGGTGTTGCATGTCCCAGGAGAGGGGCACGGATACAGATGAAGTGCGGCTCCCGGTGCCACAGGTCCCACCGAGGCCCACAGGCACAGTGCCGGGCGCGTGCGCCCAGGAGGGACAGGCGCTGCTGGGACCCCCAGCAGCCCTGGGTGTCAAGGAGAGGGCCCAGGGCACCCAGCTGCGAAGGCACGTCCGCCAGGAGGACGCGGGAGCGCGCACGGCCTGCTCGCAACGGCTCACTCACCGGAGGGAGGGCTTTCCGGGGCGACCACGCGTCGCTCTCCTCCCGCACGGCGTGGGAGGACGGGCAGTAGCAGTCGGAGCAGCGTGCCCAGGAGGGCGGCGGCGGGCAGCGGCAGCCGTGGCCGCGGGGCAGCAGCGAGGGGCACAGGTCGCCGGAGCAGTAGCGGCAGGGCTCGCGGAGCACGGGGCCCGGGCCCCCGTAGGCGTAGGGGAAGGCCCGCAGGTACTCGAACTCCCCGTGCCGCGCCAGCGGCTTGTAGTAGGCGGGCTGCTCCCGGCAACACTCGGCATACGGGCCAGCGGAGCCGGGGCGAGCGGGCGAGGGCGGCCCATACGGCTGGTCGAGGGACAGGCGCCGGGAGTCATGGCGCTCGGTGCCCACGGGCTGGAAGGCGTTGGGCTCGCCTGCCTTGGGCCTGTAGGCGCTGGGCTTGACGTGCCGGGCGGGCAAGGGCCGGCTGCTCTCTTCGAAGAACCTGCGCCGGTCGGCGAAGGGCAGCAGGACAGCTTCATCGCCGGCCCGCAGCGGGGACCCCGGTGCCTCCTGCACCTTGCCGTAGCCCTCTGGCTCCCGGGGGCTCGGAGACCGCTGCGGCTGCAGCTTGCGCTCGGGAGACCAGCGCCAGCGTCCCCTGCCCGCCGGCGGCGCCCGCTGCCTCTCACGCTCGGGGGACGGCGGCCCTTTGGGGACAGGCGCCAGCTCGGGGGTGGCGGTGTCTTGGTCACCCATGCAGGCGGGATGCCCGCCGTCTTCACTTGGCGCGGGGCTCAGACGCTCCGCTCGGGCCCGCGGCCCCTCCGCGCAGCCGGGCACGCCGGGCTCCGCGGCCTCGTCCGCCTCCTCCACGGGCTCCTCGCCGCGCAGCAGCGCTGCGGAGCCCCTGCTCTTCTGCAGCTGGGCTTTCCGGCGCTGGATCTCGTTGCGCAGGTTGGTGGCGAAGCGGTCACTGCGGCGCCGCATCTGAGCCGAGCGGTGGTGAGGGGCGCCTGCTCGCCGGCCCCCTGCCCGGCCCTCCTTGCCTTCCTCCTCCACCAACGTCTCCATGCTGTGAGCCGGCGTCAGGCCGCCGCCGGCCGGCTCACTGCTGAGCCCACAGGCTCTCGGCGGCTCCGGGCAGCAGCGGTAGGGCGGCAGGCGATGGTACATCTCCTGGCAGCGCGGGGGGTTCGCGGCACAGCCACCGGGTGCCTCGGGGGCCCCCACGTCCCCAGCGCCTGGCGCACAGCCGCCCTCCAGTCGGTGCTCTGTGTGCAGTGGGGACAGGGTCCAGCGGTGCCCGTCGTGGGCTGGCGAGGCTGGCGAGGCTTGCCCACTGCTGCCCGCACCCACGCGCAGGCAGCGCAGCTGGGAGGCCAGCAGCTGCTCCGGGGCGCTGTGCCGGTGCAGCGCGTGGCAGCTGAGGGGAGCCAGCGACGGGCTGTCACCTGCCGTTTCTGGCCCGGTGTCCGGTGCTGGGCGCCCGCTGCTGTCCTCGTACAGCCGGTCCCCACGCACGTGCTCCACGCTGTCCTCCAGGAGCTGCTCAGTGCTGGCCAGGCACCGCTCCGGCGGGGAGCTCAGCATGTAATACTGCTCGGAGGAGAGACGGTCCTTTGCATGCCCAGGATATGCCCCTGGCATCTGCCCGCAGGAGCCCTCCAGGTCCTTGTCGCGCTGGCACAGGAAGGTGTCGGAGATCCACCTGCACTTGTTCTGCAGGGAGTCAGCCGGCACGGAGGCGCGGCGCCGCTCCGCGCCGCCGGCCGGGGATGCCCGGAGGCTGTCTCTCCTGACGGGCGGCTGGGGCGGCGCAGGCACTCGCCAGGAGCCTGCCGGGCTGCTGTCACGTGGGCACGGCTCGGGCGCGGGGTGCCGGCTGGTGCGGCCAGGCGACTCCGCACCGTCGGTGCCCGTCTGGAGGTAGCGCCCGTCCGGATGCTTGCAGGGGGCCAGGCCCTGGAGGATAGAGTCGGTGGAGGACGTCTCCTCGGGACGGAGGGAGAGGGCGCAGTCAGAGGTGTTGGAGCTGGCGGAGAAGGAGCTGTAGGCCGAGTCCCGCTTGTTGTGGTACAGGGCCTGGTCAACAGGCGAGGGGTTCCCTTCGTAGTAGGCCTGGCTGGGCTGGTCCAGGCTCTCCATGCTCCCAATGGAGCTGCTCTTGTCCGTGCTGCAGTGCCGGGACAGCGGGTTCCACTGCAGCGACAGCTCGCTGCCGGCCACAGGGCGCTGGCGTTAGCGGTGCCTGCAGCCCCCCAGCCCTCTTCCCCCTGCCCAGCTCCCCTGCCAGCCACGAAACGCCCCCTGCCCCTGCGACGGGCCTGGCGGGCACCGCCGCCGCCTTTGCACACGCAGGATGCCCAGGGCACGGGGCCGGGCGTGACTCTGTCTGCCAGCCCACCCTGGCCCGCGGGGTCTGCCCGGCTCCGGCCGGGGGGGGCGCTGGGATTCATCAGCTTCTCGCTGCCTCCGGCAGCAGCCACCACCCCTTCCTGCAGGGAACTGCGAGCCCGAGAGCAAATAGCAGGGGGAGAGGACGCAGGGGGCCAGGGCAAGCGACCCCACGGCCCGGGCTCCTTTGGGTCTGTGTCTCCAGGCCCCAAAGGCTTCAGGGCTGGGAGAGGCAGGCTGAAAGCCTGGCCCAGGCTGGGGGGGCACCCATGCTGCCAACCTGCCCCGCTCCCCATGGCCCAGCTGGGCACAGCAATACCCCTCAGGCCACCAAGGCAGGACACCAGGGGGATGCCCAGCAGTGGTGTGGGGCACCGGCAAGGGGCAAGCAAGCAAAGGACCTCAGCAAGAACCACCCCAGGGTTCCCCGAGCCCTCCCACCCCGTTGCAATGGGCCAAGAGGGCACCCCTTGTCCCCCTTCCCTTCCCACGTCCCGCAGCCGCCCCACGGGCTCACCTGACATCACATCCCGAGGGCCAGGAGAGGCTGAAGGTGTCAGCGGGGCAGTGCATGGCAGTGGCGTCGGGACGGAGCTCGGAGAGCTTGGCCATGTGCCAGGAATGGGGCCGGAGAACGGGCACGTTCCTCCTGCCAAGAGCAACAACGGGAGAGGACAAGAATGGGGAGGAAGCCGGGCCGAGGAACCGGGGCTGAAGTCACTTCCTACAGGGCTTCCTGTCCCCCCCAGGCCAGCACCCGCCCGAGGGGGGACGGCAGGGAAGAGGAGGGTCCGGCTCCAAGAGCGCCTGGCTCCGGAGAGAAGGCGGGGGCGCCCCACAGGCCTGCTCCAGCGGTTGCCCCGCTCTGCCGGGGCTCCCCCACCTGCTCCCAGCTGCACTGGCATCCCCTGGCCCAGGCGAGGGGACAGCCCGGCACTGCCTGGGCGCCTTGGGAACCGTGGGAAGGGGAGGCTTGAGTCTCTTCCTAAAGTGTCCTCGGTGCCAGCTTCAACAAGGGACCAAGCTAAACATAGCCCCAAATCAGCTCCAGGGAGACAACCTTCGCCTGAGCAATGACCCAGCGGGCAGAGGGCCATGGGGCATAGTGTGCCGGGCCATACAAGGAGCCCTGCTGGCCACTACCTCAACTTGCTTCTCCTGCAGCCCAGCACAAATTTGAGCCCCCCAGAGCTTCAGCTGCTGGAGCCATAGTATTTGACCGCATCCATGGACACCACCGGCTTTTTGCACTTAGAAGCATGGTACAATGTGGCAAGTGGGCAGCACTCCCGCCCTGCAGGGTTGGTCTCCAGCATGACGTTACATGCCAGGCATCCTGCAGGGCTTCACGGCCTCCTCTCCCAGCTCTTTGTGCCCGCGCCATTCCCCCACGGCCACACCTTTGGTGGGCATTGCTCCAAAGGGCGTCCCAGCCTGGGAAGGTTTGCCTCAGAAGAGAAAAAGCAGGGCAGTGCCCTCCAAAGGGACCTTGGAGACACCTCCATGTCCCCACCACAGGCTTGACCTAGCTCCTAATTCCTCGGCGGGCAGACACAGGGGTTCCGTCGGTGTGGATGGGGACAAGGGACCAGGCGGTCCATCCGTGGACCTCCTTCTGCCCAGGGCCTAAAAAGTCTGGAGCCCGCAGCACCTACAGCAAACGCAGGGCAGCACAGTGCCCCCGGGCAGGGAGCCTGCTGCCAGCTCCGTGCCACCACCAGCGCCAGGCAGCCCCAAGGCTCGTGGCACCCTCGTCCCCCCACGCGCCCAGGCAGCGGTGTCCAGCAACGCTGCCCGAACACGCGGGCAAATGCTGCCCCCCAGATCCAAAGGACCGACCGCAGCAGCACCATCGCCAGCCTCGGAATGAGCCAAGCAGGCGCAGAGGATGCCAGGGAGGAGATGCCAGGTCCCTGTGGGCAGGACCAACAGGCCCGCGGCAGGCGAGATGAGCAGGGCAGAGCTCAGCTGGGTGCCTGTCCCAGGCATGAGGGCACAGCTGGGGGGGGGAGCGGAGGGGCCTGGGGGCACAGGGGTCCCTCCCTGCCCCAGGGCCCCCAAACTCACCATGGATGAGGCTGAATCCTGCCAGCCACCAGCGGCACGACCCCGTGGCCCCCTCCGCCACCCCGGGGCGCTGCCCCAAACCGCAGCAGCCTCTCCGTGTCCCGGGAGCGGCCGCCCAGGCGTGGGAGCCGGCGATCAGCTCCGCGGCGGCCGCGGGAGTGAATCCGGGCAGCTGGGACGGCGGCGGGGGGGCCGCGGCGAGCAGCCCTGCCTCCCCTTCCTTCCCCAGGCGGCCGGCGCAGGGGCGGGCGCCGGGAGGCGGCAGGAAGGGAGAGGAGCGAACGAGCCCAGAGATAACGCCCAGGCATTGCGAGAGGGACGGGAGCCCGCGCTCTGCCCCCCGACACGGCTCCAGGCCCTGGGGGACGGGGGGGGGAGCTCCGCACCACCTCCCACCCCCACCCCAGGGCACGGGCAGCAGGGTGCCAGGGCGTGCGGGGTGCTGTGCCCTCCCTCTGCTCCAGCTGGGGGGACGGGGACCTGGCTGCAAATAGCACCCAGCCAGGGTGCCCCCCAACACCCAGCCTGGTCCCCTTCCCACCCGCGGCGGGTGATGCCCCCCCGGCACCCGCCCGCAGCGCTGCCGACCTGCGGACGATCATCTTCAGGGTGCGGTAGGAGCCCTTGATGAGGATGAGGGCCTCCTGGCGCGACCCGTACAGCGGGGTCCCGCTGATGTTCACCAGCTCGTCGCCCGGCTGCAGCTTGCGGGACAGGGCCGCCTTCCCGCCATCCTCCACCTGGGTGACAGAGATGGGTGTCAGCGAGGGGCACAGCCTTGGACAGGGCACCCGGGGCACCCCCAGGTTGGGAAATGTTCCCCCCACCAAAGCATGTTCCCATGCTTGCTGGGATGGTGCCCCCATCCTGGGGCGCGGTGGCCAGAGGAGAGCATTGCAAAGGGAGCTGCCAGCCAAGGCGCGCCCCAGCACGGCGAATCCAAACCCCCAGCACCCGTCAAGCCCGCCATGCCCGCCCTGGCACCCCCAGCCCCCCAAAACGCCCTGTTACTGCAATGCTTTTCCTGCCAAGCAGTGCCCCTGCCCCGGCAACACGAGCCGAGGTCCCGCGTGCCCCGGAGCCTGCTTGGCACCCAGCGGCCCCCGTGGGGAGGGTGCCCCCATGGCCCGGCTCACCCCTCTCCCGTGGGCTGGCGGCGCAGGGGTCTGGTGATGGGCGGAAAATGGGGCGCCCCTCTCTGCGGGTACCCCGCCGCTGCCGCGAAGAGCCTGGCGGATCTGCTGCGCCGAGTGGCCCGCCGGGCTCCCCTCCCCAGCCCGGTCACATGAATTTCTGAGCAAATAAAGGGCATTGGGGGAAGAAGAAAAATGTCCCTTCCCAGCAGATTCCCCCGCAGGCGCGGGCAGCACAAGGGCCCTTTGTCAGGCGCAGATGCCAGCCCCTGGCCGGCACGCTGAGCCCCCCGCTCCCCACCGCTGCCTGCGCACGTCCAGCCCTGCCGCGGGGAGCCGGCAGAGCCCGGGCGCGCCACGCGGGCGAGCAGGCGTTTCGGGCCCAGGCTCTTCCAGGCTCGGCGGGGCCGCCAGGATGCCGTGAAGTCGTGCGCGGGGCTGTTTGTGCCCCAGCGGCGGCCGCCAGGTAGGTGCAGCCACGGGCAGCCCTGGCACAGCGGCTGCTCGAGGGAGGGAGGGAGGGAGGGAGGACAGGCAACCTGTTTCTGGGGCTTGGCACGCACTTCTGGCTTTCCTGCCAAACCCGCTGCTTTGGAGGCACCGGGAATCCCCGTGCCCAACCCCTTGCACCCCATAGTTGGTGCCAGGCTGTGGGGGGCTAAGGCACAGCGGGTAAGACAACCAGGCAGCATGGAGCTGGGCATGCCTTAGTCTCTGGCCGGTGCCAGCTCCGGCAGCAGGACACCAAGGGCTTCCCAGTGCAAGCAGAGGGCACGGGGCAGCAGAGCTATCTGCACTTGCTCTGCTTCCCTTGTGCCCCTGGCACAGCAGGGGGATGCCGGGCCTGGGGAAGCGCTGGCACAGCTTCACCCCCCCCGAAGCAGAGAGGAGCCCAGGGGCCAGGCTCTGAGCACCAGGCCGAGCTCAGCTCCCTGCCAGGCACAGTCCACCCAGGATGCGGCCCGAGGCCATCTGCCTGCTCCGCTGGGCCAACAGGGCAGGGCAAAAGCCCAGAGCAGGCAGTTCCGGGACAAGCCCAGCATGCACGGAGCCCCCGCCACCTGCCCCAAGCCTGATGCTGGGGCTTTTGGGCACAGGGGCACCAGGCACTGCACAGACGCCCAAACTCACTGCCTCAAGGGACACACATGCCTCTGGCACCCCTGGCCAGGGCATGGCTGCCAGTCACCCCTCAGGGCTTGCACCACCCGCAGCAGCTCCCGGGATGCGCGTTCATGGGGGGCAGTGCCCAGGGATCCCCCCCAGGACCCTCCATGCCCTGCCCAACTATGGGACCCAGACCTGGCTGGATCCTAAAGCCACCCCCAGGGTGACATGCAAATCTGGCAGGGCCCTGTGCCAGGACTCCTGCATCCATCTCGCTTTTGGGCTCCCCCAGCCTGTCCTGGCGCTCTCAGCCCAGCGGAGAAACAAGCTCTGCCCGCGGCACCCGCAGCCTCGTCGCTGAAGCCACAGCCTGGGCGGCAGCCAGGCCCCCAGGCTTGGGGGCAGCTGCAGCTCCCAAGCAGCCTGGCCACCCTGCACATGCCCTGGGGCACCCGTTCCCAGCGCTGGCATGCAGCGGGGGGGGGGGGGGTCCCCCTGCCCATGGGCAGGGCTGGCACCTGGAGGAGCTGGGAAAGGGCATCCCGGGGCAATGGGGCAGGAGGCACAGGGCAGGCAGCCTGGCCGCTGCCCGCTACCTTCTCTCCACGGCCATCTCCCTCGCCAGCTCAAAGGCGGCAAGAGCCAGGCTTGCCCTGCCTGGCACAGCCATGGCCAAAACGGGCCAGGTGTCCCCCACACCCTGGGGCCACAGGGGCAGAGCTGCCTGTCTTTGCTCCCGGAGACCTGCCGAGTGCCAGGCACCTCCGCTCAGTGCCCCCGGCTTGGCAGAGAGCAGCGTTTGGTGATGCCCTGGCTGCTGGCGCCGCTCGAGGCTCCCCTGGCACTGCCAAGCTCCCCGCGGCTCCCCCTCCTCTACACTGGGACAACCCTAGTTTTGTCCCCGTGGGTGGCACCCCATCCCCAGAGCTGGTGGCAAGCCAGTGCTGGCACAGACCTGAGTCCCCCGGCATGGGCAGGGAGGGCAGGGACAGCGGGTATCCTGTGCCAGCCCCGGAAAGCTCCTGGCAGTGCCGTGGGAAGGCTGCCACAGTGACCACGGGGGTGCAGAGCCCGACAAGCCTGCCGACACAGGCAGGGTGCCCTCCTGCCCCGCGGCAGCCAGAGTCACGTGCCCAGGGCACAGCGCGCTGCCCCGGCACCGCCATCCCGCATCCTGCTCTGCCCAAGGGCTCCCGCTCCCAGCAAGCTCGCTGGAGCGCTCAGCTTTAACCCCCGCCATGCCAGGCCAGCTCACCGCTGACCCACTGGCCCCGATGTCGCCACGGTGGCTGCATCTCCCTGCCTTGGGCACGGAGGCCGGGCAGGGCAGACCACAGCTTCGCCCCTGTTTCCGTGCCCAGGAGCCAGGCCGTGTCTGGCATGGGGAAGTGCCCACCCCAGCCCGCCTGTCGCCGTAACGGGGCTGAGTCAGTGGTGACGGGGTGCCTGGCAGCAGGGCGCAGCCAGGGCCGGAGCTGCGTCTGGGACGCGGCGTGCGCTGCGACAGGCGGGTAGGGCGCAGAGCTGGCATCTCCAGCCAGGAACTAAATCTGGCACAAACAACTCCTTGTTCTGCCTCCGCCACCGATGAACTCAGCCCTGGCAGCCAAGCCTTGCTGCCTGCTGGGCCTCGCCTGGCTAGTCCTGCTCTGGGGCATTTCCCCTGACGCTGCCCCTCCGTGTTCACACTGGGCCCTAACGGTGGCACTGCCATACCCCTTTCCCCAGCATTCCTGTAAGCAGCTGGCCAAGCCACATGCAATGCTGCCAGGGCACAGGGGGAGTTGGAGGGGGACTGGAAGCAACCTCAGCTACTGCCCTATCTCTGTCCTTTCCCCACCAGTTCCTGGCACTGCCAAGGGCAGGGCTGAGCACATGAATGGAGCTGGGTGGCAGCAGCCCTGTCACGCTGCCAGCGGGCACACCAGCCCTCCTGCTCCGGGCACCAGCAGCGGGCAGGGTGGGCATCGGCAGGCCGACAGGACTAGCTGCCTGTCCAGGGGGGACTTTGCTTGAAAGGGGGGACAGCCACACCGGTGCCCAAGCCATGCGTGCCATGCCACCGTGCAAACCTCCCACCCTGCACCGTGCCACACCACGGCAGCGCCAGCGTCCAGGCAGCACGCAGAGCGACCAGCCGCTGCGCCAGCCCCACCGCGGGGCTCTGCTTGGAGGAAGGAATCCCAGCCGAAGCGGGATCGGAAGCCGAGCTCGCTCTCCGAGCGTCGGGACGCCCCCCCCCTTTCCGGCGCGGGGCCTGGCGCTCCCCCCAGGCTGCGGGCAGGGGCTGCCCCCTCCCCGCACGCGCCGGCACGCACGCACCTCTGCAGGGCCGCGCCGGCAGTGGGGCCGACGGCGGAGCCGGGCGCCCCGGGGGACTCTGCCCTGAGCGCACAGAGCGCTGGAACAAACCCCCTTTGTCTGCAGAGGCACACGCGGCGGGAGCGGCCCCGGCGAGGGAGCGCGGGGGGCCCGGCACCCCCCGGCCCGGCGCCCACCCGGGCTCCGCAAGAACCGCCCTGCTGGGGGGGCGGCAGCGGGGCCGGGAAGAGCCCAGGGGAGGGCTAGCACGGAGCAGCTCCGGGCTAGCGGGAAGCTGGAGGAAGCGTGCCCAGCCCACCCTGCTCGCCCCCAGACAGGGCGTCTGCCTCGGCCCTTCCCCGGGACCCCCGTCCCTTCCCCAAACAGCCGCAGGAGGTAGGCCAGCACCCAAGCCCCCAGGACGAGCTCACGCACCCCAGGACCAAGGTGCAGCATGGGCACCGGTCGCCCCACAGCCTGGCATGGCACCCGGGCCCAAGCCGCCCGCGGCGACACCCCGGGGTGCAGGGCAGAGACCCAAGCTACTTTCCCAGCTCCCCCAGGCAAACCGCGCCGCCCGCGTCTGCGTCCCCGCGGAGGGTGCGCCGGGCCCTGCACGCAGCCGGCCCGCTTCGGGGCGGGCCAAGAGCCCCGAGACGAGCCCCAGGGCGGCTGCGGCGGGGCCCGGCACTGCGAGCCGCCTTGCCCCCGGCAGCGGCAGCTGGGGCAGGCAGGCGGCCAAGCACCCCCGCCGCCGGCCATGGACCAGGGATGGGGTCAAGCGGGGTGGGTCGCCCCTGCCGGCGCTGCCCAACGGGTGTGTGAAGGGTCCCCCAGCGGAGGGTGCTGCCCTCACTGCAACCCCGAAGCGGACGCGGGCACGGGGAGCGGCGAGGCCGGGGAGCGGCGAGGCGCTGCTGCGACCCGGCCGCTCGCCCCCACCCCGGCGGCGGCAGAACGGACCCAGGCGTTCGGGCCCAGCTCCTCCCTTCTGCCGGCACCGCACCCAAGGCAAACCCGGATCCGGGCCGCAGCTGAGCCGAAGCGCATCGGGGAGGTGGGGGCCAGCCAGCGGGCCGCCCCCCGTCCCGTCCCCGGCCGGCGCCTGGGAGAGGGGGCCGCCCTCCGCGCCGGCCCAACGGATGTGCCGGAGGAGTTTCTTCCTGCCGCCGGGCCAGGGCTGTCCCTCCGCTCCACCTCGGCCCCCCTTTGCCCTGCATCGGCCCCGTGACTTGAGACAAGGCTGCGTGCGAGGGGCCCGTCTCGGCCACCGCTGCCGCGCGCCCCTTGCCTCCGCCGTGCCCCACGGCAGCCCCCCGCCACCCCGGGCCGGGCAACAGGCTTCTGCGGCAAGGCTGCTCCCACCCCAGTGGCGACGGGAGCGGGGTGGCCCGGCAGAGCCGGGGGGATCTCATCACGGAGACCCCAAGTCCCGCTCACCCCGTGCCAAGGCACCATCCTCGGCGGGTGCGGGCAGTGCTGCAAAGCCGCCAAGCGCTGCCGTCCCCACGAGGCTCCCGGGGGGCTGCCGGGCACCCTGAGCCCCACGAGCCGCACAGGGGCTGGAGCCCGGCACCCAAAGTGGGGGGCAAAGGCAAGGCAAGCCGTCACGCTGCCCCACCGCCGGGTGCCCCTGCAGCAGCTGGGCGCCAGAGCGGGGATGGGGAGTCGGGCCCCTGTGGCACCCCTCTGGGCACAGCTGGCCACGCTGGGAGACCCCCAGCCGCACCGCACCGGGGCGCAGGAGGGAGCAGGACCCGTGTCCGGGCACCCAGGGAGCAAGTCGGCAGCAGCAGCCTCTCGCCGCGGGAGCCCGCTGGGCCCCGGGCAGGGCCGGGGCAGGACGGGATGGGGTGGGCCACCTTGCCCGCCCCCGGCCCAGCGTGCCAACGGGGCGGGGGTGGCACCCGGGTCCCAATCAAGCCCAGCCTCCGAAACCAGATAACCTCCAGCGCCACGGCAGAGCCTCCGTTCCAGGGAGGAACCAAGAACTGCGGGAGGCTGGCGCCGATGCCCCCGAGCCGGGGACTGACCCTGGCGCCCCTCCACCCACGGACTGCCCCGGTGGGGGGAGCCAGCCCCTTTGCCCACCACCCGGGGACCCCCCGATGGGGGGAGCCGGCCCCGGCACCCCTCCACCCGGGGAACCCCCGATGGGGGGAGCCGGCCCCGGTGCCTCCTACCTGGGACCGCCCCGGCGGGGTTGGGGGGACCGGCCCCCATGCCCCCCCACCCGGGACCGCCCCGGCGGGGGGAGCCGGCCCCGACGCCCCTCCACCCAGGGAACCCCCAATGGGGGGAGCCGGCCCCGGCGCCCCTCCAGCCGCGGAACCCCCAGTGGGGGGAGCCGGCCCCGGCGCCTCCTACCCGGGACCGCCCCGGCGGGTTGGGGGGGGCCAGCCCCCATGCCCCCCCACCCGGGACCGCCCCGGCGGGGGGAGCCGGCCCTGACGCCCCTCCACCCGGCACCGCCGCGGCCCGCCCGGACCCCCGCGGAGGCACTCGCCGAACAAAGAGGGCGGCGGGCGCCCCGTCGGGGGGGGGCGGCGGGGCGGGCGCGGCGCGCGCCCCGCTCGGCCGGGCCGATGCCCCGGCGGGCGGCGCCCCGGCGGACGGCGCCCCCTGCAGGCTGCCCCGGCGGCGGCGGCGGCGGCCCTACCTTGGAGACGATGAGGGGCTCGCCGTGCTCCAGCCCGCCGCGCAGCGTGAAGCCCCAGGGCGCGCCGCCCTGCAGCTGCACATGCACGTACTGCACGGCGCCGGGCCGGCCCTCGGCCCGCTCCATGGCCGCTACCGGCCCATCGCCGCCGGCCCGGCCGCTCGGCCCCGCGGAGGAAATGACACCCCCCGCCCGCCCGCCGGGGCGGCTCGGCGGGGCGGGGCGGAGCGGAGCGGGTCGGGCCGGGGCGGGCCCAGCCCGGCACCGGGGCCGCCCCGGCGCGGCCAATGAGGCGCGGGGGGGCGGCCCCGCTCCGCCCGGCCCGGCCCCGCTCGGCTCGGCTCGGCCCGGCGCGGCATGCTTAGGCTCGGCTCAGCTCGGCCTGGCCCCGTTGCCTCGGCTTTGCCCATCGTGGCTTGGCTCGGCGCAGTGTGGCATGCTAAGGGGGGTGGCCGCGGTTGGGCTCGGCTCGGCCCACACGGTTCAGCTCCGCTCGGCTTGGCTGGGCACGGTGCAGCTGGGTCTGGCTCAACCCGGCAGAGCGGGAGGGCTGGCACAGCACAGCGGGGTCCGGCATGGTTCGCCTCCAGCTCGCCAAGGCCAGTTCAGCATGGCGTGGTTTGGTGCGGCTTGGCTCAGCCCGGCTCTGCACGGCCCAGCCCGACTCAGCTGGGCTCAGCACGGCTGGCGCAGCGTGTGTTTGGCTCAGCACGGCCGGGCTCGGCTCCACAGAGTCGCGGTGCTGGTACCACCCAGCCCGGCCTGGCTGGGGTGTGCACACATGTGCACAAGTAGAAGGTCCACGTGTGTGCATGACTCAGGGGGGCTTCCACAAGTGGTTGCAGCAACCTGTGCATGTGCAAACGGGGGATAAGTGCACACGTGCACACACCTGTGCATGAGCAGGGTGTCCCCACGTATCTGAACGAGGCGCATTCACACGCAATTGCAGGCAGCGTTCACACACGTGTGTGTGAATAGGGTGGCATCCGTTGCAGGAGCATTCACATAGGTGGGAGCGGGGTTTTTCCACGTGTGTGCATGACTGGGCTATTTGCCTGCGGTGGCAAACGGGGCAATGTGTGAGCTAGAGTATTCCTGTGGGTGTGCAAGGGGAATTGCATGGCTGTGAATGAGGCAGGGTGCTCACACATGCGTATCTACATGCGTGAGGGTGCTCGTGAGTGCAGGCGAGTGGGGGGGCATTCACACGGGCTTGCGTGCGTGGGGAGCCCCATTTACACCCGCACGTGGGAGGACTCACATGTCCGAGGGTTGTGTGGGAAGGCATTCGCACACATGCACAGGGCAGGGTGTTCAGAGGCAGGTGCCGGCATGTGATATTCAGCCGCAGGGGTGCAAGAGCTGCCCCCTACTTTGAGCCTGGCCCTGTGATACCAACTGGGGGGGAAGCACCATATGCCTGCCCTAAGCACTTGGTCCCCTGTCCCCTGCACAGTGGCGGGGACAGGGTGATGCAACAGCAGCCAGAGCTCCCCAGGGCAGAGGGGTGCCCTGGAGCACCCCGCCCCAGCAATCACGCTGGCGCCCTGAGCCCTGCTGCTGCTGCCTGCAGGCAAGCACACGCTCCCGGTTCCCGTCTGGCCTGCCCCGCTCCGGCCCCCACCCTGTGTCTCCCGGGCTGCCACCCCAAGGGACGGGACGGCGTCCCCAAGGCAGCAGGGTGGCGGGGAAGCGGCCTCCCTCAGCGCTGCGCTGCGCCGGGCTGCTGCCCGCTGCCACCATGGGGCAGAGAGCACCCAGGGGCCTCGGGGCCATGGGGATCATCTGCCGTGTTTGCCCCTTTGCCAGCGCAGGAGTCAGGCTCCCGTCCCCACACCTGGAGGGTGGATGGGTGCCCCGGGGCACGTGGCTTTTCCCCGCTGGGGCCGCTGCCTCTTCCGGGGCCCTCCTCGGTGGCGGAGCTGTGCCATCCCCACGGGAACCGTGGCCCTTTGGGGAAAGGGAGGCAGAGGAAGGAAGTGGCAGCGAGGAGGAGGATGGCTGCTGCAGGCCAGGGGGGTGAATCAGCGGCTGGTTCCCGAAGGCAGCCCAGGAGTCCTGCTCCACCCCTTCCTGCCTGCGGCCCAGCGCTCTTACTCATCGCCTTCCCAGACTAAATAGCTGTGCCTGGAAAGCTCCCCGCCGCCAGGAGAGCCTCCCGGCCCTCCACCCTGGGCTGCCCCGCGGGCCTGGCAGGCGCAACGCTGCAGCCCGGCCCGCCTGGCCCCGGCGTCTGCAGGAACGTCCCGGCTGGCTCCAGCCCGCTGCCGGGGGAGCAAGGCACCCGGGAAGGCAGGAAAGCCCCAGCTCTGGAAGAGGGGCTGAGGCCGAGCGGAGCTGAGCACGGTGCTGGGCAGAGCGCGGCACCGTCCTTGGGATGTGCCAGCCTCTCCGTGCCTGCCTGGGACCCTCAGCTTGGCAGCTGGCTCTGGCCAGGGGAGCAATCGTCAGCCCCCCAAACAAGATTTTGGAGGAGCCTCCCAGGGTACCAAATCGCAGAGGGTGGGCTCATCTTCCTGAGCCAGCAGGCAGCCTTTGGGGATGCTCAGCGCCTGCGCAGGAAGAATCCCTGGGTTTTCTCTCGGCAGCCCATGTCCTGCAGCTCTGGTCACAGCCAATGTCGGGGCTTGCTGCTGCCTGTCCCCGTGGCATCAGGGCATGACAGGCCACGGGTGCAGCTGTGGAAGCCAGCGCAGCCCATCGCCCTGGCGCATCTCCTGGCTGTGACCCCAGTGGGCGCAGACTTGCAAAGGGAGCAGCCTTCGGCCCAAGCTCAGGTGCCAATCCTGCACCCATGGTAGCCACAGCAGAGCTAGTGCAGGGCTGAGATGTCTGCCAGGAGCCAGGCAGTGCCACACAGTGACCACTGGGTGCTGGATGCACCCTGCTTGCCATGGACATTGGCGGTGCAGGCACATCCTCTTGGCTAAGGGAAAGGACAGGCATATCTTGGGCATGATGGATCTCCTCCCATGATCAACATCCGAAATAGGCCAGTCCTGTTGCACCTGAAAAATGCCATATCCTGTTTCATATGTCAGCTTTGGGAAGGGCTCTTACATTTCCCCTTCTCCAGGCCAGCTCATGGAGCTGCGCAGAATAAGCCCTCCCCAGGCCCATGGCAGAAGGCACTGGGATCCCAGCCTGGGCTCCCGACAAAGGGCACCGCGGCTCTGGGGCCCTCGGCACCTCCCTGGGAGGTGTCTGCTGGCAGCCGCTCTCTGCTCAGCCCATTGTGATTTGGGCCAGGAAATGTTTTCTCACACATTTTGCTCCTGTTTAATTTTGGTCATTTGCCTTTCACATGGCCAAGAAAACCAAGGGGTTTCCAGTTCCCTGACTAGCTCAGAGATGTTGCGTGCTCTGCTCCATTTGCATCAGGTGCAGACAGAACAGGCTGCCAGAGTCCCCTGGGAGCAGGGGGATCTCTGGGGTATTTGCAGCGCTGGATCCCGCTCATCACAGATGCACTCGTTCCCCTCCAAAGCAGGCTCTGCTTGGACAACCCCGAGATGCTCAGCTGCCGCCTCCAGCCCCTCTCTCCTGCCCAGTCGCAGGAGGGCAGGGAGGGTGCCCAGCAGGGTACTGCCTCCATCGGGCAGGCACCCTGCTGCTCATCGCCCCTGGAGAGCGAGGGCCTGGCCCTGCCTCCCCTCCTCCCCATGCCCCCGGCTCCGGCAGGCGGCTGGGTCCTGCCTGCACCTGGACTTTCCCCACATTTCGCTGGGCTCGACGGCCCCACCGCCCCGGGTGCCCTTCCCCAAATGAGTAACCAGGGCTGCCCAGCCAGGCGTGAGGGCTCGGTGCCCTGGCACGTCACGTGCACCCACAGCCCATTAAACACTGTGCCGCCCTCGCCACCCTGGCCCGGCGCACAAAACCCTGCCAGCATTTTGCGCTGCGCCCTCCTTCCATGCCCCCCATGCAGGGGAGGCTGGGTGGCACACGGGGCAAGTTGGGCACTGATGCAGCCCCTCACGCCCCCAGTGCCAGCACCCGTGGCACCTCTCCAGATCCCCCCAACCCTCCAATGCCAAGAAGGCAGCAGGCATCGTCCTAGCAATCCCTCTCCCTCAGCCTCAGGCAGGGGGTGGCAGAAAGACCCCAGAGCTGAGTTCCCTGATCCGGGGGAAGCCGAAGGCCTGGCAGTGCCCCCAGGCTGGGTACCCTGGCCCAGCCGGACTCCCTCCCACTGGGCTCTCTGTCACCCGGCCCCCATGTACGCGCTGCGGCTTGGTGCCACATGCCAGGCAGCACAAGGGATGGCCTCAGTTTCCCGGGCCCTGGCACTGCTGCTCTGGGCTGACAGTGCCCAGCGTGGCACACAGCCCCGGGCTGGTGACTCCGGTTTGAGGGGGACCCTTTCAGGAGCGGGACGGCGCTGCTAGGCTGGAGATGTCCTGCATGCTGGGGTGACCGTGCCTTGGATGCTCAGTCCTCCCCACCTTCCCTCCCGCCCCTGCAGGGCTGCTGGAGAAACCGAGGCACACTCCAAGCATTGGTGCTGCTGCCTGCAGGTCCGGAAAAGAGGAGGCAATCATGGGGCAGGCCAGGCCACTGGGGAGAAGGATGGGGGTGATCTTTCTCCCACCCTCCTGACTCCTCTTCCCACCTGGTCCGTGTCCAGAATGGCAGGAGCTGAGGGGGACCCCAGTGCCGTGGGAGGGGGGAGCTGTTGGAGGGGAGAGGGCAGCTCTGCCTAGATGGTGGAGCAGGAGCTGGGGAATCGGCTGAACCAGGCTTTCTCCTCAGCAGCAGCGGGTGGGAAGCTGCCCGGGGCCTGCCTGCCTCAGTTTCCCCATCCAAGGCAATGCTGCTGCTACCGTCTAAGCCCCGCTTCTCCCATCAGGCTACCCCGTCCCTCCCCATTCCCAGGGCTTGGTGCCCAATCTGCACCTTGTCTCCCAGATGGGGAAACTGAGGCACGGGGCAGCCTGGCTTTGCCTGGCCTATGGGTGTCCCAGAGCCAGTCCGGGAGCAGACCCGCAGGCTCTGCACCTGCTCTGGGCAGCAGATACAGACCCCCCAGGTTCACAGGATGTGTAGGGATGTGCTGAGCCCCTTGTCCCAGGAGTAAGGGGAGGATTGGGGAGGAGGAGGAGGGACAAGTCACCTGTCCTGCCCATGCATAGGGGCCCACACACTCCTCCTCCAACCTGACCCTTTCCAGAGCCATGGGAGAGCTGGCACAGGGCAGGGAGGAGCTGGATGCAGCTCTGGGTCCAGTGTGAGCATCCCATGGGGCTCCAGATCTAGCCTTCCCCAGGGAAGCAAGACGCTCCTGGCCCTTTAAGCCCTGATTGGGACCATGCCTTTAAAATGGGCCGTGGAGGCCCAGGCTCCTTTACCCTGCTGGATCAGGCTGGCGAGGAGCAGGTGGGCTGAGCAAGCTGGTCCTCCCCACCCCACCCTATCCCTGCCCCACAGTGCCTCCCTTCCCCCTCCCCAGTACTTTTAAGGCCCCCTTAGCCAGGCTCCTGTCCAGTTGGCTTTGCCCCTAGCCTAGGGGCTGGGTTTTAGTCCTGAATTTGCACCCCTTTTTGCAGAGAGAGGCCCTCCCTTTCTGTTGTTTTTTTGTTTTTTTTTTGCCGAGCTGAAGAGGTTGGCATGGATGCAGTGGCCTGAGAGCAGCTGGGAGCTCCCTGGGATCCCCTTTTGCTGGTGCCTGCTACCAGCTCTGCCTCTCTGGGGAGGAGGAGCATGACTGCAGGGATCCCCTAGATCCCGCCACTGACCAACCCTACCTTGCCCCACTCGCCCCCGCACTCGCCATGGGCTCACTCGGCCCCCTCGCCAGCCTGCTCTTCCTCGCCGCGCTGCTTTCCCGGGAGCTGGCCGCCCTGCAGGCACCGCCGGCCCCTGGCCCCTTGCCCCTGCTGCAAGCCCTGCAGGAGCAGGCACCGGGCGGCCGGGACTTGCGAGCGCTGCCAGCCAGCGGGCAGCCCCTGCGGTACATGCTGAACCTGTACCGGCGCGCCGCCGACCGCGAAGGGCGGCCCCGCCGCGACCGCGGCCTGGCCACCAACACCGTCCGCCTGGTGCGGGCGAGCTCCTCCGGGGGCCAGCCCTGGGCAGGTAAGGCGCCGCTGGGAGCGGGGGGCCATGTGGGGCGAGAGCCCCTCGGCAGGGAGGGCGGAGGCTGGCATCCGGCTCTTCCCCCCTGCTGGCGGTGCCCAGGCTCCGAGTGCCAGGGTGCGGTGCCGGGTGAGGGCACCCAGCCCTCGTCCCTGGGGTCCCCCTCAGCAGGGTGACGGGGGCAGCAGGCCATCCCGGACTTGGGGGTCGGGGGGGATATGGCTGTGAGCATTCCTGGCCTTGCGTGTGCTCCTGGTCTGGAGCCACGCCAGCGCCAAGGATGGGGACCGTCCTGGGCACTTCTGCCCTTGGCCCACCGCTGCGCTGCTCCCGGCCTTTCCCTGCATCGCGGGCTGGGAGACCGGGCTTTTTCCAGGCTCTGGCATATCCCGGAGGTAGGGCCCTGGGATCCCGGTGCTGCCGGGGGCTGTGCTGTGCCCAGGTACCACCTCGGTGGCAGTCCCCTCCTGCCCGGCCGCGGGGCGCTGACTGCTGCTTCCCC
Organism: Apteryx mantelli; assembly: GCF_036417845.1. Lineage (NCBI taxonomy): Eukaryota > Metazoa > Chordata > Aves > Apterygiformes > Apterygidae > Apteryx > Apteryx mantelli. The sequence goes on from NC_089990.1 coordinate 25,686,548, forward strand.
GCAGGTCGCTGGTACGCGCAGCCCCTCACCTACCGCCTGGAGGGCCGGCCGGCGGCCGAGCGCCTGCTGCGCGCCGTGGTGGCCTACCCGCAGAGCCTGCCGCTGGCCCACGGCCGCCTCCTGTGCGCCCTGGAGCTGGCGGCCGCCGGCGAGGCGCCGCCGGTGCTGCTCGGCCCCCCGGCCCGCCGGCCGCGGGGCTGGGCCGAAGCAGACGTCACACCGTACCTGGCGGCCGGGAACAACAGCGGGGCAGCCCTGGCGCTCCAGCTGCGGCACGTGTGCGTCCGGGCGGGCCGGGCGAGTGGCCGCAACGACACCGCCGTCGTCCCCAGCGAGCCCTTCCTCCTGCTCTACTTGAACGACACGCGGGCTGGGCTCCAGCCCCGGGCAGGGGGTCCCGGCCCCCTGCTGAGCCGCCGGGCCCGCGAGGCGGCCAACCTGGCCCAGGACCTCCCCGGCTACCTGCGGGACCAGGGGGGCGAGAAGAGCGACTGCTCCCTGCGCTCCTTCCACGTCAGCTTTGCCCAGTTGGGCTGGGACCACTGGATCATCGCGCCGCACCGCTACAACCCGCGGTACTGCAAGGGCGCCTGCCCCCGCCTGCTCCGCTACGACTACCACGCGCCCAACCACGCCGTGGTGCAGAACTTCGTCCACCAGCTGGTGGACGCCAGCGTGCCCCGGCCCTCCTGCGTCCCCTACCGCTACAGCCCTATCAGCGTCCTCATGATCGAGCACAATGGCGGCATCCTCTACAAGGAGTACGAGAACATGATCGCAGAGTCCTGCACGTGCCGGTAATGCCCGTGGGGACCCCGCCAACAGGGTCTGGCTCTCTGTGCCTGCAGCCGCCCCGTCCCCTCGTGCCAGCCCCGCGCGCCTGCTGGATCCTGACTTTTAGAGGAGTTGGTCTTGTTTTTTTGTGGGCTGGGCTGTCCCCCTGCGTTGGTGCAGCACTTGGCGGGATAGTTTTACAGTAGCTTTTTATGTGAATTGTAAGTTTTTAAAGGCAGGAGCATGCTGGGCCCTATGCCAGGGCAATTGCCCCATGGCACCTCTCCTTCCTGGGGCCCCGCGGCTGCTGCCTGCTTCGGGGAGGGCTCCAGCATTGGCCGAGGGTCCCAGCCTAATGCTTTTGGAGAAAAGCTGGGTCCCAGGACCAGAGCGCGAAGCTCTCGGAGGTGGCTGGGCCTCTCCTGATGGAGCTGGAGCAGGGAGGGAGAGCTCTCCAGGTGGGCTGTGCTTTCTCATGTCCCTTCAGCATGTCCCCGTGCTTGTCCTCAAGCTGATGCTGGCTGTCTCCAGCACTATCTGCCCACAGTCCCTTCCTGCCCTGCTGGCTGCCAGTGCCAGTGGTGCTCCTTCCTAGCTCACCTGTACCCCAAACTGTCTAGTCCTGGCTGCGGCCGGACCTCACTGGGCTGGGGATGGGGCTGAGGTTGCAGGGGAGTGGGGTCAGAAAGCCCTCTTCTCCCCTGCGGTTCTGCTTTGGGGGCTGCAGAAACTGGAGGGACCTGATGAAGGTGTGACCCGAGCTGCTGGCTCTGCTCCAGGTGCTGGGGACCAGGTGGCTGCCCATGCTGGGCTCTGCCCTCCACTGTCTCTGCAGCCCCCTTCCTTCCCCTCTTTGACTTGCCCTTCACGGCAGGGCTCGGGTCTGCCCCTGGCTGAGGGGCTTGGACCCTTGTCACAGCCTTCTCCTGTCTTCCCACACCCTTGCTGTCCCATGTGGGTCGGGCTCTGCTCGGCTCCAGGACTGTTCCCATCTCTGGATGGGTCTGTTCCACTTCCAGGACTCCTGCAGCCTGGCTTTCTTCTATTTATTGCTGACGGTGTAAATAAATAAACTGATAGATTTTGCTAAAGACCATCTGGGCCTGCTCTTACTCCGTCCACGGTGTGTGGTGGGTGCCCTCTGGCCAGACCTGGCGTGGGGAAGGGCTGGTGGGGTGCTCCTGCCTGGACCTGCCCAGTCATCCTGGGACCGTGTCACTGCACAGCTAGCACCTGCTGGTGGTGGAAATGAGCTAAGAGGCTCCAAGGGGGTGCAGTAAGTAAATCCCTGTTGATTTTTGAGCAGGAGCATGGGCTGGGAGAAGAGGTCCCATCAGAACAGAGATCTGCCCTGGAGAGGTGGGGACCTGGGGTGGCTGTAGGCAGCTGCCCTGGTGCTGTTGGGCTAGGTGCAGGAGATGCCCTATGTCCCTGTGTTTTGGGGCAACCTGCTGCTGGAACTGAGCCAGCTCTGCTGTCCCAGGGGGACCCAGGAGTCACAGCTGTGGCCAGAAGAACCCTTCCATATGCCTGCAGCTGAGCTTGGTGCACATACAGCTGTGGAGATAGATGTGTGGGGCCCAGGAGCTGGGGGATTGGTGCCAGCTCTGTGGGGGCCACTTCTCTGCCCAGTGGCTGCGCTGGGTCTCCCTTCGTGGACTGTGGCAAAGGTGTTGACCCAGGCATTCAGCCACCAGGGTTATTTTGGGAAGGTGTCTGTAGAGCCAGCTCATCTGTTCCCAGGCATGATGCCCTGTGTTTGCAAACCCAGGGCAAAGTCTCCTTTCCCTGAGGGGGAAAAGGTGGCAGCCAGGACCTGCAGAAGAGCCCTGTGCCTGGAGGCAGTCCCACCTCTCAGCATCCTGACCGGGCACTGCCAGGGCCTCCAAATCCTCAGCTTATGGCTATCGCCAGGGTTTCATCTCTTACTTGGCCTCCAGCCTGATCCGTTGTTGCCAGTTCATGCTCCACAGAGATGCTTCATCACATCTTCCCCCTTCCAGCCCTAAGCCCCATCCAGCACCCGACAACCCCAGGCTTTTCTCTCCATCCTGCCAGGCTGGCAGAGGGCTGGTGGGCTGAAAGGTTGTTGGCAGAGCCCCAGGCCCTACAGGCTCCCCTCTTGCCCCCAGCTAGCCACATCGTGGCTACCTTGAGCCACAGGGCTGCAGAGAGGGAAATTTCTTGTGTGTTTTTTTTTTAAAAAAAAAAAAACCTTGCAGAGCCCTTGGTGGCAAATAGACCTGACCCACCTGGGAAGATTTCACCAGTCAATCATTAGACATGCTGCATTGACTCATCCAGGCAGGAGGTGATGAAAGTAAGGCGAGTTGGGTGCGTTCCCAGCCCCAGACACTGCCGGTCCTCCCCCTGCTGTGGTGGCTGCAGGAGGGTCAGCACTTGCTGCTGCCCTCCAGGAGGGACCCAAGGGGGAATGGGGAGGGAAATGCACCTCTTCCTGCCCTGGGGGGGCGCATGGGGACAGATGGGGCATGCTGCACCACCCTGTGCCCGCGTATGCACCATGCCGGTGGGATCTTGTGCTTGCCAGACTGCACCCGTGCCCTGGGAGGCACCCAGCCGCCTGGGGGCCACCCACAGCGGCATGTTCTCCCCTGCACTGGCAGCAGGGTTCACGCTGCCAAAGGCACGGAGCAAAAGTGCTTCGTGGAAAGAGCCGCTGTCCTGGGCTGACCCCGGCACTGTGCCAGTGCCAGGGGCAGATCCAGGCAGGTGGGCGCGCGGCTCCTGGGGGTCTGGCACTGCCTGAGGGCTGTGAGGGCAGCCTGAGCACGTGGGTGCTGCCTCTTCTGCATGGGGGGGGCAGAGGCCCCCCAGCCTGGGGACCCCCCCCAGTGCAAGGACACCAAACAGCAAGGGGAAGGCGCCTGCCCCACATGCCCTAGCAGGACCGGGCCACGAGAGCCCCAGCACGACGCCCAGGGCTCAGGACACCACAGCAGGGCCCAATCCTGCCGCAGGGCACCCAGCTGGTGGCCTTTGCTGGGAGCAGGTGGTGATGCCCCAGTGGGTGGTGGCAGAGCTGGGGGCGCTGCGGGTGCCCCGCGGGCGCGCTGGCAACTGGCCCTGCTCAGCACCCAGCCCAGGGGAGGGCACAGTCTGCATGCGGGGGGCAGATAAAAGGCGGTGTCCTGGGGGTGTCCCGCCGGCCAGGACCGCTCAAATATTTGTGCAGGGCCGTGACCGGGGAGGAGCAGCGCCTGGCCAGAGGTGCGGGAGGCCCTGAACCAGCGGCACCATGACAGCTCCCGTTCCCTTGGTCCCAGGAGTGGGCAGAGGTGGTGCGGCCAGCCGGCCCCTCTCCGGCCCCCGCAGAGCAGGCATCCGCCTGGCACTGCTCCTCTCCATCCTCTTGCTTCTGACCAGCTCTGTCCAGGTGGGTTTGGCAGGGACCCAGGACTGCCCGGCAGCACTGGAGCAACTGGGGTGGCCCCGGGTTCCCAGCAGTGTGGCACGTCTCCTGCCCCCCGCTGCTCCCTGGATGGAGGGATGGAGCCAGGCGTGGGGGAGCTTGGCACCCCGTTCTCAGCCCCATCTCCCTCTCCAGGTGGCGCAGGGAGGGCAGGACCTCTGGGTGCCATCCGAGACAGGGACGGACACCACAGCCTGGCACCCAGCCCGCCGGCTGGCCCGCATGACACCCTTCTGGAGGACGGTGGGCAGCAAACCGCTGGGCGCCCACTGTCGGCACGGCCTCGAGTGCATCACCAAGGCCTGCAGGTGAGTGGGGACCCACTGCCAGCCCCTCCGGGAGGCACCCCTTTGCCAGCCTGGCTCCAGCATCCCCAGCCCTGGGACCCCACACGGACCCCAGTCCTCCCAGCGTCCCCAGCCTTGGCACCTTGCATGTACCCAGCCCCACCAGCGTCTCCAGCCCTGGCAGCTCACACAGACCCCATTCCCCCTAATGTCCCCAGCCCTGGTACCCTACATGCACCCAGCCCCACCAGTGTCCCTGGGTTGGGATCCCCCTCTATCCCAACCCTGGTGCCCCCAGCCCTGGCACCCCGTGTGTAACCCAACCCCACTGGTGACCGCATTTTGGGACCTCCCCCATCCCACCTCCAGTGTCCCCAGCTTTGGGATGCCCATGCAACCCAACCCCACCAGTGTCCCCAGTTTGGAAACCCCCCCTGTCCCACTCCATGCTGGTGCCCCCAGCCCAGGGTTGCCTCCCGCCCCAGGGTCCCCAGGCCCAGGTGATGCTGGCAGAGGGACTCCCGGCTGCTTTGCCCCGCAGGGCCGGGCGCTGCGCCACACCACAGTATGAGTGCTGACAGCCACGGGCACCCCAGGAACACCAACGTCTCCCCCAGCAGGATCGCGGAAAGCTGGGGTGCGTCGTGTCCCTTCTGCAGGGACGAGGACTGCTCCGCAGCCCCCTGTGCCCCATGGACAGCTGGACTGTGCCTAGAGCTGTGCCAGGCCGGGGCGGGGGGGACCAGACTCCCGAGAGGCCCGCAGAGCAATGCCATGGCAGCTGGAGGTGGCCCTGCACAGGACATCAGTTGGATGGGACAGTTCGTCCGGGCAATAAACTCCCCCGCACGCCGGCAGCTCTTCTGGGGCCTCTCCTTCCCGCCGGGGGGCAGATGCGAGCAGGGCTCGTGCGGACCTCGCACAGGGCCAGGCCCCGCGAGCCACCGTGCTGCTTCGCCCTGCACGCCCAGCCTTCGAGCCCGGTCTGGGCAGTCTCCAGGCTGGACCTTCAGCTGCTTTTTTGCTGCCAGTGCTGGAGCATGTCCCGTCCCCTTGGAGGGTGACGGGAACGGGACGGCCCCGGGCTCCTCCTTGCAGCCATTCCCACGGGAGCAAACCCCATGCTGGGACTCTGCAGGCGCAGGGGGCCCTGGGAAGAACTGTTTCCCTGTCCAAGCTGCTCCCCAAATATATGTGTCATTGCACCCAAATGCACCCCAGCACCCGGAAGGGGGTGTTTCCCCATGCCTGATGTGGGCCCAGGGACAGGAACAGGAGCGGGCTGCCGGGTGCCTGCTCTAGGGAAGCCAAGCCCCGTGCGCCAGCAGTGCCTGGTCAGGGGCAGCGCCAGGGCCAGGGGCAGGACCGCATACACGTTTGTATGTGTGCATGTATATGTGTGTCTATGTGGGTATGTATATGCAGGTATACGTGTGTGTATGTATGTATGTGTATATGCATGTATGTGAATGTATTAGTGTATCTATGTGTGAGCTTACACGTGTATGTATGTGCATAAGTGTATGTCTTTATATGTGTACACGTGTATGAATGTATGTATGTGTGTGCATGTACATGCATATGCATGCATGTATTTGTATGTGTGTACACATGTGTGCGTGCAGGTGCATGCCTGTGCATGTATGAATGTGTATGTTTGTGTGTGTGCATGCACATGCATGTGTGTATTCACATGCATGTATGTGCATGTATATGCATACGTGGGCATGTATGTGTGCATGTGTGCATTCACATGCATGTACTTATGTGCACGTGCATGCATGTGTGCACGTGCACGTTTGTGCATGTGCATGCGTGTGCGTGTTTGTGTGCATGTGTGCGCACGTGTATGTCTGTGCCTGCCTGTGCGTGGATGTGTGCACGTGCCTGCGCGTGCACGCGTGCCCGGGGCGGCGCGTGCGCCCGGGCCGGCAGGGGGCGCTGCCCGCCGCCCCGCGCCTGCCCCGGCGCCGCGCTTCCCCCCGCTCCCCGGCGCCGGGCCGCGCTCCGGCCCGTCCGCGCCGTGTCCTGCCAGCTCCGTAGTTAGCGGCCGCCCCGGGGCGGCTCCGCGCGGCGCCGGCAGAGCTGGGACGGGGCGGCCTCGGAGGCGTGAGCGGGCTCGAGGCCGGCGATGGGCTGCGGGCGCGGAGCGAGCCGGGGCGGCCGGCGGGAGGCGCCGGGCAGCGGCGAGGCCCTGCCAGGACCTGCGGCCGCCCGGGGACGCCGCCGGCGGGCGGGGCGCGCCCGCGCTGTCCCCGGGTCACCCCGGCCGCCGCCGCCGCCATCGCCATGCGCAGCCGGAGCGACTCGGGCGTGCGGCTGGACGGCTACGGCCGCCTGGTGCAGCAGACCATCCTCCGGCACCAGGTGGGCGCGGGGCCGGGGCGCCGGCGGCAGCGGGCCAGGCGGAGCCGGCGCCCCCGCGGCCCCGGCAGCTCCTCGTTGCCGTCCGGCGCCGCCGCCCGCGGCCCCGCTCCTTGAGCGCGGCGGCGGGATCGGAGCTGTCTAGCAGCTGTGGGGAGGGGGAGCAGCCGGCAGTCGGGGCTCCGTGCCGGGAGGGTCGGGGGAGCGGGGCTGGCGGCCCTGCCTCGGGTTGTGCAGGAGAGCTGGGGGCCTGCTCCTGCATCCCAGCCCCTATTGCTGCAGGTCTGCGGCTTGCTGCTCGCACAGCTCCGGTGCTGGTGGCTAAATGCAGCGTTGCGTGTGTTTGGAGGGGTAGCGGGGGAGCACCCAAAGCAGCCTTAATTGGAAACAGCTCTTCGTTGCTGTGTGCTATGGAGCTGAGAAACTACCTGCTCTCAGAGCCATCAGAGACCTGCTGTAGCCGGGTCCTGCAGCCCTGCACTAGGCTGCAACATGCCTTTGAGGACTCCATCTGTGGCTCCTGGGTGGGGGGAAAGTGCCCCAGGTGTCCCAGGGCCCTGGAGAATCTGTGTGTGCCAGGCTGACACCTGAGGCTGGGAGAACTGACATGCTTCACCCCCATCCCCTGTCTGGAGCATGCTTGGGGCCCAGGTACATGGAATAACTGGAAAATGGGTGAATGCTTCTTTGCATGGGGTTGTAGGAGAGGCTGGAGTCAGGCTTGGGGCTCATCCTGGAAGCCATCTCCACACATGTGGAGGAAAAGAAGGTGATCAGGAGTAGTCAGCATGGCTTCACCAAGGGGAAATCATGCCTAACCAATCTGATAGCCTTCTATGATGGAATGACTGGCTGGGTAGATGAGGGGAGAGCAGTGGATGTTGTCTACCTAGACTTCAGCAAGGCTTTTGACACTGTCTCCCATAGCATCCTCATAGACAAGCTCAGGAAGTGTGGGTTAGATGAGTGGACAGTGAGGTGGATTGAGAACTGGCTGAATGGCAGAGCTCAGAGAGTTGTGATCAGTGGCGCAGAGTCTAGTTGGAGGCCTGTAGCTAGCGGTGTCCCCCAGGGGTCAGTACTGGGTCCAGTCTTGTTCAACTTCTTCATCAATGACCTGGATGAAGGCACAGAGTGCACCCTCAGCAAGTTTGCTGATGATACAAAACTGGGAGGAGTGGCTGATACACCAGAGGGCTGTGCTGCCATTCAAAGAGACTTGGACAGGCTGGAGAGGTGGGCAGAGAGGAACCTCCTGAAGTTCAACAAAGGGAAGTGCAGGGTCCTGCACCTGGGGAGGAATAACCCCAGTCACCAGTACAGGTTGGGGGTTGACCTGCTGGAAAGCAGCTCTGCTGAGAAGGACCTGGGAGTGCTGGTGGACACCAAGTTAAGCATGAGGCAGCAATGTGCCCTTGTGGCCAAGAAGGCCAATGGTATCCTGGGCTGCATCAGGAAGAGTGTTGCCAGCAGGTCGAGGGAGGTGATTCTCCCCCTCTACTCAGCCCTGGTGAGGCCCCATCTGGAGTACTGTGTCCAGTTCTGGGCTCCCCAGAACAAGAGGGATGTGGCACTACTGGAGCAAGTGCAGCGAAGGGCTACAAAGATGATTAGGGGACTGGAGCATCTCTCTTATGAGGAAAGGCTGAGAGAGCTTGGCCTGTTTAGCTTGGAGAAGAGAAGGCTGAGAGGAGATCTTATCAATGTGTACAAGTATGTGAAGGGAGGGTGTCGAGAGGATGGGACCAGACTCTTTTCAGTGGTGCCGAGCGACAGGACGCGAGGCAATGGGCACAAACTGAAACACAGACACTTCCATCTGAACATGAGGAAAAACTTTTTCACTGTGAGGGTGACAGAGCACTGGAAGAGGTTGCCCAGAGAGGTGGTGGAGTCTCCTTCTCTGGAGATATTCAAAACGCGCCTGGATGCAATCCTGTGCAATGTGCTCTAGGTGACCCTGCTGAGCAGGGGGGTTGGACTAGATGATCTCCAGAGGTCCCTTCCAACCTCAGTGATTCTGTGATTCTGTGATTCTGTGATTCTCTTGCCTCCTTGGCTCTTTCCTCTGCTGGAGCCGCAGCAAGGCTCTGGAGTGCCCGGACCCTGGGAACGGTCCCATGCCGTGAGCCTTGCGCTGAGATGACTCACCCAGCGACCGCAGAAGGGGGTGAGCGGGGAGGTGAGGAGCTCAGTCCGGGCATTGCAGTCGCAGTGGTCTCTTGTGTGCTGGCTGTGACGTCCCCTCCTCTCTGTGGACAAGGCGCTGCGCTGGGTGTGTGGCCTGCGTTATGAGCTGTCCTGTGGGTGAGCGGCCATTCTCCTGCTTTGTCTCCGATGCTTCCGGGTATTGGGCATCCTGGGCTGCTCTGAGCTGCCAGCCCTTAAGTAGTGTTGGCAAGTGGGCAGCCATTCTGATCAAAGAGGCTGTGCCAAGGCCCTCAGAGTCAGACCAGCCCAGAAGAAAGGGTTTGCCCCTGCTCTGGGCACACACATGACCAGGGAGGGCTGGCGCAGGCAGAGGGAAGGGGTGTGTGAAGGCAGATTCAGCAGCCCAGGTGGAGAGCTGATGCCAGGACCAATGTGATTGCCAGTGAGGATCAAATTCCTGTGCTCCCTGCAGTGGTCTCACTTCCTTACTCCATAGGACGCGGTGACAGGCTTGCTTCCTGCCAGTGAGGATCACAAAGATGCCTGGGTCCGGGACAATGTCTACAGCATCCTGGCCGTGTGGGGCCTGGGCTTGGCGTACCGCAAGAACGCCGACCGCGATGAGGACAAGGCAAAGGCCTACGAGCTAGAGCAGGTAGGAGGAACCTTGTGGGAGAAAGGACTCATCCTGGGGAGTTAGTTGTGACCTCCTGACTGATTTGCTCTTTGCACAGCCCAGCTGTAGGATTGAAAGACCCTGGCAAGCTGTACAGTGAAGACATGGGGACAGAGCTGCCCCCAGGTACTGGGGAAGCCCTAGCTTCAGTGGCAATAGGAGAGGATCCCAGATTGTTCTGGAGCTAGAGCTGAAATCCAACCAGAGATTCAGCTCTGTTTCTGGGGTGATCTGGGGACTCAGCCTCATCTCCCAGAGACTGAGCAGCTGTGTCCTGCGAGCTTGCCCTCCCACTCCCAGCACAGCAACTTGGCCTTGCTGACAGGCCCTAAAAGCTGTTTTTCCCTCTGCCACTTGCCTAGAGAGCAAGGACTATGGAAATGCGAGCAGGGGTTCTGGTTACAGACACTGGAGTCCCGCAAAGGTCAGGGACCAGCTGGTCCTGAGTCAGGGTTTCTCCTCCCTGGACAGGGATTAACAAGCCTGTTTTCCTTGTTCCTGCAGAGTGTGGTGAAGCTGATGCGGGGACTGCTCCAGTGCATGATGAGACAGGTAGGGGCTAGGGATCACCTCTGTGAGTCAAGTGGTCTCCTTGGAGCCCAGCTGAGATCTGTCACCAAAACAGTCAGACCCAGCCATGCTGGGTCTCCCCAACCGTTCCTGATGAGTAGAGGGATGGCCCCTTCCAGGAAGTCTTAAAATAAGCTGACTTGGCCTCTGTCCTGCTGCTGAGCTCTCTTCCTGGTATGATGGGAGTCCTAGTGCTGTGGGCTGGTGTCCAGTAGAGTCTTTGCCAGCTGCTCCCTCTCTTGTGGCCTGGCTGGCCCTGGGGCTGTGTAGCTCCTCTCCCTTAGGGAATTTGGGGCCACCCTTTTCTCTCTGCATGGTGTAAATGCAAACATGTTTTCTCCATGGCTTGCAGCCTTGCTGCAGCAGTGCCCTGTGCTGAGGGTGGTGTATGAGCTCAGACCTGCTGCCTCGGTGCTTCCAGGGGCTCAGACCTGTGGTTCAGGCAGAGAGGCTGTGGGATTCCTACTTCACCAGCTGTGGCTCCGCGTGCTGGGGCTCACGGCATGGGACAGCCCACAGCTCTGGGGTTGCAGGACCTTCCTGGAGCCTGGGTTTGACTGACCCCTGCATCTCTTTGCCCTTCTCAAGGTGGATAAGGTGGAGGCATTCAAGTACAGCCAGAGCACCAGGGACTGCCTGCATGCCAAGTACAACACCTGCACCTGTGCCACTGTGGTGGGGGACCACGAATGGGGTCACCTGCAGATGGATGCCACTTCCCTCTACCTGCTCATGCTGGCGCAAATGACGGCCTCAGGTGATGCTGTTGGAGGGATGCCATTTTGAACTTTGTGGCTCAGAGGGGAAAGGCTTTCTGCTGCCTGTGTGAAGCAGCCCAAACACCCCCAGGGCAGCTGCCATTTGAGCAGGCCCCTCCATGGAGGAGGGAGGAAAGCTTTGAGTGTGCTCATCTCCAGGGCTCTCCAGGTTCTCAGCTTGTCTGTGTGAAGCTTCCTTGGATGCTGGGCTGCTGGAGTCACCACCCCAACCTCACTGTTATCTTATACTCACAACCTCTGAGGCAGATTGGGGTCTTTCGATGCCCAGCTCCCTAAAAGACACCATTTCTCTGAAATCCCAGAGCTGCTGCATGGGGGTGGGAGTGCTGGGGAAAGGGGCCTGCCAGGATAAGGTTGCCACAGAGCAGATATGCAATGAGGAGGAGAGGAGTCAAGTCTGGGTTACCTCAGGCCCTTCCTAGCAGCTTGTAAGCTTAAAGGGACTAAAGTGAATTCTTCCCCCTGCTTCAGGCCTTCACATAATTCACAGCCTGGATGAGGTCAACTTCATCCAGAACCTTGTGTTCTACATCGAAGCAGCCTACAAAACTGCGGTGAGTAGTCTCCTGGGCCAGCAGGCCTTGGCTGGGGAAAAGGATTGTGCCTGGCTTCCCTGGGGGTGGAGATAGCCAGCTGGTGCCTGGGGCAGCTTACAAGTCTCCCACGAGCTGGATGCGAAGTCCTGCGACGCCTGCTGGGAGCACTGCCGATGGGTGCTGTCAGCTGCATGACCAGGCAAGGGGCCGAGGAAAGCTCTTGAGCGGGCTGTACATCACAGCAGCATGCAGGGAGCCGGGTTCTCTGGGGCCAAGGCTCTGAGATTCAAAAGCTTCCCATGAGTGCCATGAACCACTGTCTGCCCCAACATGCTGCTGTCTCTGTGCAGGACTTTGGGATATGGGAGCGTGGAGACAAGACAAACCAGGGCATCACCGAGTTGAATGCTAGCTCTGTCGGCATGGCCAAGGTGAGCTGGGGAAAGGCGCTGGGAGGCCAGGGAGAAGAGGGTTGTGTGGGGATGGCACTGCTGCCGCAGCTGTGGATAGCTGTGAGTTTGGATGACCAGCGGCCTCTTGCCACTCAGGGGATGTAGAGGGGAGGCTGAACTTGTTTAAGTGTTGGAGCTGAGGGTGCTGAGCATGGAGCCCTGCTGTATAGTGATCAGTTCCTGGGCAGGAAACCCTTTCTACTGGTGCACTGGGATAAAGTCATGCTTCTCTCACCTGAGCTTTACTTTTGCTGGGAGCAAAGAATGAATTGGGTTGTGCAGCAGGCATACCTGTTCCCATCCAGGGTCCTGTTGGTATCTGGCTACCTATGGCTTTGGAGATGCGATTCGTCTCTGATCAAGAGTGCTCTGTAGCCTCAGCAGGGTGGAGTGGGTATTTGCATCTCTTTCCCTGTTTAAAGTTGGGCAGCATGTTATGCAGAGGGGCTGGCATGGGGGTGAGCTCTTATGGAAAAGCAGCCTGGTGGAGGACTCACTGCCTTGGGTCTCTCCCTGCTTGCAGGCTGCCCTGGAGGCACTGGATGAGCTGGACCTCTTTGGAGCGAAGGGAGGTCCGCAGTCCGTGATACGGGTACTGTCAGATGAGGTGCAGCACTGCCAGGTGAGTCCTGGCTGCTTCCCAGCGCTCTAGACCTCCAGTAGGCAAGCACTGCCTGTGCCTGGCTGCTCAGCAGAGCATAGGGTGCCTGAAGCAGATGTGTCTTCAGGGAAGAGCCCCGTGTGGGGCAGTCTAGGATGCCCTGGTACCTCTCCAGGGCTGGGATCAGCCTATTCCATAAACTGTGTCAATGCCACAGCAAACCACTCCCTGGAGAGCAGGTGCTGGTTCTCTGCATGTGTTAGCAATGGCCCCACAAGTATACGGGTGCTGTCTCGCAGCTCAACCCTCTGTTCCTTGCCGGTATGTGTACCTTGATTCTTTCACGTGGGTAACATCATCACAGAATTAACTGAGATCTGGTGGGGTTACAACATGAACAAGCCTGTCACTGGTGTGCACTGGGCCTCCCAGTGCCAGCCCTGGCAGTCTAAACAACCCTCCTTCCTCTTTACCCAGTCCATCCTCCATTCAATGCTGCCGAGGGCCTCCACGTCCAAGGAGGTGGATGCCAGCGTGCTCTCTGTCATCTCCTACCCAGCATTTGCTGTGGAGGACAGCAAGCTGGTGGAAATCACCAAGCAAGAGATCATCACGAAGCTGCAGGTGAGCAGCTGTGCCCTTGTCTCACCCTTCCTGGGAAACAACTGCAGAACCACAGCCCAAACCCCACAGTCCTTGCCTCCCCCAAAACACAGGCTGGGAAGGGTTGCCAGGACCTATCCTCTCCCAGTCTCTGCACCTGTGGTAGGAGAGTGCAAGTAAATGGTCCTGAGTGCTGTCCCACTGTGTGGTCCAGGGCTGTGAACATGGTGGCTGAGTGCTAGGTGCATGAGTGATGGGGATGTTTGGCCAGAGGAGCCACCAGACGGGGTGTGAGGCTGGTTCTGGTGTGGCAGTGTCCCCCTCTTTTCTCGGGGAGGGCTTCATGCTTCTGCAATGAAGGCACAAAGTATTCCACAATAGGCCTCCTGCTCGGTATCTCTCTACCTCCCTTCCAGGGGCGCTATGGATGCTGCCGTTTTCTCCGCGATGGATACAGGACCCCCAAAGAGGTAACTGCCCACAGCCCTGGCACCTACTAGGACAGGCTTTGAGCACTGAGTAATGACTGCCCTAGGTTGCGTTTGCAGCCCTCCCAGGTGCAATATAAAGGCTGTGGCAGGGAGCACTGTGGAGATCAGAGCCCTGAGTGGCTCTGACACCCCTACAGCCCCAGGGAGTGTCAGGGGCCTGTTTCTGAGATGGTACATCCCACCCATGCCTGCGGCAGACAGGCGAAGGCTGTCTCTGCTCACATCCCGGGACTTGGGGTTGTTGCGTATCTCTCAGGCTTGAGGGGAGATGGGACTGCTGCCCCATGTGAGAGCCCTGCAGAGGCTGACCAGGTCTCCCAGGGTGGCATGAAGCTTGAGCAAGGGCCAGAGGTGCATAGAGGGGACTATGCAGTGCTCCTTTCCAACAGCCTCCAGTTTGCAGCATCCCTTGGGTCACAGAGCTGCATCTGCCTCTCCCAGGACAGCGTGCAGCTTGTGTACTGCCACGCTTGACTGTGCAGAGCGAGGGGAGACTTGCTGCTTTGGAGAGGAAAAACAGGAAATTTCTATAAGCAACTGTCATTTAATAACCACAGAATCAGGAAATGGTACTTGGAGGCTCTTTTTATGTCACCAGCTGTTGGGCCCTTAACCTGATGGGGGCTCCTGCGGGTGCTTACTCAGCCTGGGGCTCTTTTGTGTGTAACATCAGCGCGAATGCTTCTAAAAGCTTCTCTTCTGCTGTGTCTCTTCAAACCTGACCATAATAGGCAATGTGCATCTCTAGGGCTCTCCAGAGCCAGAGAAGAGCAGCAGCATCTCCAGTCTTATTTTCCCCAGCACTTGTGAGCTTTGCCACCAATCCTTCAGAGGAGCTGTGCCTCGCTGAGGCATGGGAACAGCAGCATTGCTTGCCTACAGGAGCACCACAGCTGCCTGGAGTCAAATGGGAGTTTGGGAGCTCGTCGCCAGCGTACAGGCACTACAGAAAACCTCTGCTGCCTGAGTCTCTGTGGGGACTGCTGTGCCCTTGGCCTGCCTGTTTGCTAAGGCCAGCTCTGCTCCTTCTCTGCTGCACACAGAGTTAGAACAGTTAGTGGAGGGTCAAATGTAGGTTGTTGGAACACTCTATGCTGCATGTATCTGGGAGTGGGAGGATTCAGGAAAGGCACCTCTCCATCCCAACCACTTCTCTCATGTCAGTCTCGCAGTCAAACAGGACAGGGGAAAGGACCCTGCTCTCTGGCCGTGTATGATCAGTAGCAAACTCTCTCATATAGCTGGCATTCCAGTTGGGGCCAGCCCCGCAATGTTCAAGGCAGGCACCGGGGTGCTGCAGCAGAGCAGGCAAGGCGAATGTGACGCAGGTGTCACCGGTGGAGCAGAGGATGTTGTGCTGTTGTACAAGGGCTCTGGGGTGCTCTCCTGGAGACTGCATAGGCTCTTGCTGCCTGGAAAGAGTGACTTCCTCCAGCATGGGTGCAGGAGGCCCAGGAGGGGATGGTTGATGGAAACTATGTGTCTTGGAGGTGAAACTGCTTCTTGACTCTGTCATCAGCCGTCATCCACAGAGGATGGCTGTGGTGGCATTTGAGGCTGGTGTCTCTGGGGGAGCAGGAACCCCATCAGTTTGAGAGGACCCTGTAAGGTTGCTGAGCCTGCCTTGCTGTCTTGCCCTCTCTGCAGGACCCCAACCGCCTCTACTACGAGCCTGCTGAGCTGCAGCTCTTTGAGAACATCGAGTGCGAGTGGCCTCTGTTCTGGACATACTTGGTCATCGATGGGATTTTCAGTGGCAACGTGGAACAGGTAATGGAGGCAGCACGTGTAGAGCAGGGGAAGGGAGTTCCTGGCAAGGGGGGCATGAGGAGGAAGGATACATGGAGCCCTGCCTGGAAGTTGATTCCCCTCTGTTCTCTTCCCAGGTGCAGGAGTACCGGGAAGCCCTTGAGGGGGTCCTTGTCAAGGGAAAGAATGGTGTGCGCCTGCTGCCGGAGCTGTACAGTGTCCCACTGGATAAGGTGAGCTGCCCTGGCCTACAGTGGGGATCTCCTGTAACAGAATCATAGGGTGGGAACTGTTTCATTACCAGGCAGTTAAGATTTTTACCAGCTGATTAACCCAAATCAGTAGTAAAACAGCAAGTGTTCTGCATGGAAACCCCATGTAAAAAGGATGATTGGAGTCATTAAAACTATCTTAAATATGTTCGATAAATAAACTACTTTTTTCTCTGAAGCATGTCTTGCCATCTTAGAAGGGAGTGCTTTGGTGACCCAGTCTGTTGTTCTGGAGTCCTCTGAGACCTCAGGACAAGCAAACCTGCACTGAGAAGCTCCTACTAAACTCCCATTCAATGTCAAGGGAATGTCTGTGTGTGCCTGGGCTGAAAGCATTGGTCTACTGTTCCCCAGGTGGTACAAGAGCAGTGCTCTCCCAGTCAACTCCTGAGAGCATTGCCACAGCGTTCCTGGAACACATCAGTCATTCCTGTGAGATGGGCCATGCTGGGAACCCAGAGGTTCATCCAGCTGACCATGTTGCCTGAAGCGGGTGCTTAGGGGGATTGCAAAAAGAAGGGAGGAATGTAGCCAGGATATTTTCAACCCTCTGTGGCAAATGCTTTTGTAGGTTCTTGTTTTAGGCCTGAAATTGCTGGACTCTAAAATGCAATTATAATATTTGTTTAACTATCCTATGTCTGTGGGATTCCTTCCTGACCTCCTGGCTTGTCTTCCAGGTGGATGAGGAGTACAGGAACCCCCACACTGTGGACAGGATACCTATGGGCAAGCTACCGCTTATGTGGGGCCAGTCCCTCTACATCCTGGGCTGCCTGATGGCTGAGGTATGCTCACCCCTGGTGCTGGGGAGTGCTGAGCAGGCCAGGCTCTGAGCCCCAAATGGGCAAAGGCAGCTACCCAGAGCCACCTACCAGGGCATGTGGGCGGAGGGAGGTTGTTGCCTCCATCCCCCAGGACCTGTTAGAGATGATTGTGTTTGGATTTTCAGTGGGCATCACTTGCTCTGCTCTGCCCTGCCCATGAGATGTTTGTCTCCTCATGCTTGTTCTTTCTCTAGGGGTTTCTAGCTCCTGGCGAAATCGATCCCCTCAACCGCAGGTTTGCGACCGTCCCCAAACCCGACGTGGTGGTCCAAGGTGAGGGGAACAGACCGGTCCCAAACCCCCTCATCCAGAGCAGACTTCTGTGCCCACCAGGACTGGGGGCTCTGCCCATGCCAAATTCATGTGGGTGGCTCTGCTCCTGGGTGGCCACAAGTGCAGCCACATCTCAACCCTGGCAAGGGTTAAGGCATTTAAAGGATTTTTCTCCCTCTCCCTCTGGCTAACTGCAGGCTTGTACACAAAGATGGCTGCATCCGGGCTGCAGCTGAAAGGAGAGGGGGATGTATTTAATTCCCATGAAGTCCTTTGGGGTTTGGAGAATGCAAGGGGGGAGAAGATGGGGTGTAAGTCCTTCTCGTGGACCCCATGTTGTCCCAGGGACAGGTTGAAAACTGCCCTATCCTCTAGCTGCTCAGTAAGGAGGTTTGGGTTTAGTAACTTATTGGAAAAGGGAGCAAGGCAGGCCTTCTCTGTAGTGGAAACTTGTCCCTGAAGGGCTGCTGGACCCCAGACAGTTCTCTCTATGTGATGTGGCACCTTGTGTCCCCAAGGCACTGGGGCAGCACTGTCGCACCATTGTGCTCCTGCCTGCACTGAGCCTGTTCTACTCACTCCACAGTGTGCATCCTGGCAGAGACAGAGGGGATCAAAGCCATCCTGAAGAAGGAGGGCATCCATGTGGAGACTGTGGCTGATGTGTACCCCATCAGAGTCCAGCCTGCCCGCATCCTCAGCCACATCTATGCCCGTCTGGGTAAGCTGGGCTGTGGGCTTCTGAAGCAAAGGGGGTACGGAAGGGTCTGTCCCATCCCCTGGTGCTCCTGCTTATAGATGGTTGATGTCCTGCCCTGTTGCTCCCTGCCTGGCTGATCAGGGCTCTGCCATAGATTACTGGGTCTGGTAACGCTGCTCCTGCCAGAAGGGGAGCAAGGGTTGCAGCCAGTGCTGTTTAGGGGGATTCTGGAGGGGATGAAGCTCTGGTCTTGCAGTTTCAGAATTGCCCCAGGGATAAGCAGAGGCTCTGAGCAGTGGCCTTTGGAATGGACCTGGTACGGGCAGGAGCCAGCTCTTGTTCCTGCACCCAAATCACGATGTTGCGGGCAAGTCAGATGCCAGGAAAGGGTCTCCTGGCAGTCTCTGGCAGAAGAGAGTCCGTAGCCTTGTTGAGATGTTATTGAAAGGGTAGGCAGTAACAGCATGAGAGGATGGATGCGTTGAGAGCTTTCCACACTTATTCCCTGATGCTGCAACTCCTTAGACATGGAGCTTGTTTTGCAGGAGCTGGAGATCCAGCCTGGGCCAAAGGAGAAACCCAATCTGTGACAAGATGCAAGCACTGGCTAATTTAAGCTACCAAAAGGCCAAGTGTGACATTGGCAAAGGGGGGAGGGGAGCAGGAGGATCTGTGTGCAGAGATGGAGGCAAGTGCTGCCCAGCAGCTGCCAGAGCATCTCTCCATGGGCTTAACATGGCCAAGAGGCGATGTTGCTGCACTGCCCTGGGCTCTGGGAGCCATCCAGGAGCCTGGGTATGCTGATATAGGTGGCAGGCAGCTTCCCAGTGTCAGACAGCCCTGTGCAGTGGGGGAATCCCTGGCCCTGCCCCAGTATGACATCTGCAAAGACCTGGAAGCGTGGCTTATTGTCAAAGTCAGGACTGGCTCTATGTCCCTGCTCCAGCAAGAGTCCCTGGGGAGGGCTTGGGGGGCCAGGGCATTATTGTCCCTTAGAGCTATGCCAGCTGGATGCTGGGCCTTGGGATACCCCAACCACAAACCAGGCTTTTCTTGCTGGCTGATAGCATAGTGTCCTGTCTGATACTTGCTACCGCATGCCCTTTTGAGAGGAGGCTTGGAGGAAACGTATTAAAATTTTTCCCCGCAGGCCGCAACAAGCAGATGTGCCTCACAGGACGCCCCTTCCGGCGCATGGGTGTCCTTGGGACCTCCAAGCTCTATGACATCAGGAAGAACATCTTTACCTTTACCCCACAGGTGGGTGGCCCTGCATGGCAGACAGGGCTTGTTCCCAGCTGTCACATGATCTGGAACCAGGTTGAGCTGGGCAAAAGTGCTCAGGACACAGAGCACTTGCTCTGTTCTGCCAAAGGGGGGCTGCAACTGGGGGCTGCCATGTGGTGCCTCTCCTAACCTGCCAAGCTGGTACTTTGGGAATAGCTGCCATCCCACAGCAGTGCTTGTGGGCGTACCGGGAAAGGAAACATTTATTCTGTGCTTCCAGGGGATGGGGTAGTGGAGATGGAGTTGAATCATGTTGGCATGGAGATTTCTCCCCTGAACTACTGGCCGAGCTCTCGAGTTACTGTCCAGGGGGCCGGATGCTCCCTGTACAGCCTGAGTTCCTGGGAGAATGGAGCAGCCCCAGCTCCACTGCTGTGCTGCCTGCCTGCTGCTCAAAGCAGCAGAGTTGGTGCCCTTGGCTGTATATGTGCTGGGAGGAAATGGTTTTGTTGCCCTCTGAGGCTCAGTTCATTGGGAGGGAAGGGAAAATCCCTTTGCTCCATCTGGCAAGGACACCAGGAGGAGGCTTATGGCAAGACAGGGATTCCTCCATTTTCTGGGTCCAGCCTAGCATGGCGACGAGGCAAGTGTGTGGCTGGCACTGTGGGAACTGCATGTTCTCTTGGGATGGACACAGCACAGACTGGGTGCGTGTGGCCTGGGAGATGCTTGTGCTGACCTGCTCTGCTACATCCTCATAGCTGTTAGCGTTAGTGGCCAGTAGCTGCTCTGGGACAGGCACCTGTTGAGGTTCCCTTGCTGGACTGTACTGGCACCTCCCAGGCAATGTGGAATGAGCCATCAGTGCCAATGGGTGTCTCCCACAGGGCTGTACTGGCCTGGCTGAGTGCCCATCAGAAAATGCGTGTGCCAGCAAAGGGGTCTGGTGGTTGTGGAAAGGACTGCTCATGTCTCCTGCTCTCCTTGCAGTTCATAGACCAGCAGCAATTCTACCTGGCTCTCGACAACAGGATGATCGTGGAGATGCTGCGGACAGACCTCTCATACCTCTGCAGCCGCTGGAGGATGACCGGGCAGCCAACCATCACCTTCCCCATCTCTCACACCATGCTTGGTACAGATCCTCTGGCCTCACAGGGCATTTGGCTAAAACAGCCCCAGAAAGCAGCCTCTGCAGGAGGAAAAGTGGATGGATGTGGGACCATCTAGGTGATAGGGACATGGCAGAGATGGACCAGCCAGCAGCATCCTGTAAAGAGCTCACTGCTCAAAGGAATCACACTGAGATGGCAGCTGTCCTGGTAGCTAGCAGGGCTGCCTGCCAGGCATTAGTACATGCAGCTCAAAGGATGTTCCCTGGCACAGTGGTGTTTGGTCTCCAAGCAGCTAGGCCTTTTGGGAAGCCTTATGGAAGCAAGACAGAGATTTTTAGGCCAAGAAAATAATCCCCCTGTGAAAGCATTCTTGGGGCTGTTCCTGCATCCTGGTTTGACTCTTCACCAAGATTGTCTGTTAAAGGCTTTTCCTAGCGGACAAGGAGGAGAAAATAGCAAACAGGAAGGAACAGAAAGCTCTGCAATGGCTCAGAGCAAAACTGGCTCCCCTGGAATAGCGCTCTCCATTCCCAGCAAGCCCTGTGCAGTGAAGGGACTCCCTTCTGCTTTCAGGCCATTTCAGTTCTCCTCGTGTACTTGAAATCCCCTTAAATGTCTCGAACGTGCTCTTAGCTGTGGTCCCTCTATTCCCCCTTCCCCCCCTGCCATCAGCTCCCCATCTGCTGAAGCATAGAAATCTAGAGAGGGAGGGAGAGGCTGTTTGGGTCTTGCAGTGTGATGCTTCAGGCTTCACCTCAGGGTGAAATCCCAGGGCCTTGGAGCGTGTTTTGTCTTGACTTTGCTGGGTATCCAGGCTAGACAGAGTCCTGAGTTTCCATCCTTGGGTGATGCTGTTGGTGCCACAGCCTGGCCACGCAGCCCGGAGCAAGGCTGTGGCCCATGCTGTGGTGCTGTGCATGTCTGAATGCCTGTCTGGCCCATGCATTACTGGGAGCCTGTTTGAGCAAGAGGGCCTGATTGCCTGTTTCTCTGTCCCCAACAGATGAAACGGGCAACAGCGTGCACCCCACGGTTCTGGCGACGCTGCAGAAGCTGCAGGATGGGTATTTTGGTGGTGCAAGGTGAGTGCGGCTTCCTGGGTGCAGGGGAGAAGGCTGGTGTCCTCCAAGAGCCTGGTGGGATGGGTGCCAGCCAGGCCTGAGCACTGGAGCTGAGCAGCAGTTGTTTTGGGGCAAACTGTGGAGGCAGGGCAAGATGTGTTGGGCTGTGCTGTGCCATGGGTGCACCCCGGGACTACAGTCCCACAGAGGAGGTGCAAGAGAGGAGGTATCTCTTCAGGCGGTTAAATCCATGGCCGTAGGATTCCCCTTCCACTTTGGGCAGCCCTTTCAGTGCCCCACATCTGGTACTCTCCGATACCTACATCTGACTGGAGATGCTACAAACAGCTGGAGCAGGCACTGGGATGTTTGTGCGCACTCCCTGGCAAGTGTGTCTATCTCCGCTGAAGGGGCCTGCCCTGAGTCTAGAAGGTGAGCCCAAGGGTACACTGCATCCCCATTCCTCTCTCCATGACTTCCCCTCCTCTCACCCAGGATCCAGACGGGTAAGTTGTCTGAGTTCCTGACAACGTCATGCCGAACACACCTCAGCTTCATGGACCCCGGGCCGGAGGGTAAGGTCTTTGCCAACGATTACGAGCTCAGCATTGACAGCTTTGAGGAGCTAGACCCTGAGGAATGGCTGCATGGCTTGAAGTTAGCAGATGATGGTAAGGGGGAACAGACCAGTTACTTCTGTGACCTGGAAAATGCTAAACTCACCAGTAAACCCCTAACTTCAGGCCTCCCAGCCAGGGCCTGCCATCATGTTCTTAATACACTTGGGTTTCCACCATGTGTTTGTTTTCATCTGACCCTCCATCAATTAACCTTGTCTGTGTGACATTTACAGTGACATTAGCAGGGCGGAGGGGCTGAGTGATTTGATGTGGCTGTTGTAACCCCCTTGCCAGAGGCATTTCCCAGCCAGATGTTGCTGAGGTGGGTAGATGTGGCTGTAGAGAGCACAAGTGATGTTCTTGAATGAACCTTCTAAACCTCTGTAGACTGTTTTATAGGGAGAAGAGGAAGCCTCAGCCTGCCAGATCTGCTTTGGGGGTTTGCCTCAAGTTTTTTGGTTTTGTCACTACAAGTGTAGCACAGAAAGTGATGTTGGCAGAGAAGACACAAAGTGCCTGAGATGGCAGGAAAGAGCCAACAGTTTCCATGTCCCTGAGCAGTCTCTGGGTGTTATTTTCACAAGGCCTTTAGCCCTTCCTGAGCAGAGCTGTTGGGCAGCTGCTCTAGTGTATGCTGAATTGAGGCCTTGCTGTCACAGACTGCCCACTCGGGACCTGGTCTGTACCCATGTTGTGGTAGGCTGATCTTGGCCTGAGACCATGGAGGGATGCAGGTTATGCTGCACCCCTTGCAAGCAGGCCTGGATGCATCCTACTCTTGTGCGACTTGACGATGGTCCTCTTCCCAGCCTTCCCATCCATCTGCTCTGCCCAGCTCCTTCAGTGCACCTGTAGCCAGCATTTCTACCACTGAGACTCTGAATACTGGGCTGGCTTCTCTCGTGTAACTGTCCTCCTCTCACTCTACGCTCTTGGGCTATGCTGCAGCCTCTAGGCCTTTTGCGGGCCCTGGCCAGACTTGTCCAAGGTGTCTGCATCCCCAGCCTCAATGGGTGTGCCCACCTTTGCCTCTCTGCAGCAGCTAAAAGACGCTCAATGTTAAGTTTTTCCTATGGTCAGATGCTACATCCAGACAGCCAAATGGGAAGATACTCTCAAGCTCGATGTCTTGGGGGACTTCTCCAGCATGTCAGCCTCAGCAGAGTCCCCTGCACAGTATGCCTGAGTGGCTGCTCTGCCTGACAGAGCCTCTGAGTGCTGGCACAGAGCATCCCCACCAGATGCGGAAGGGGGATGCTGTGCTATGTTGGCCTTGGAGACCATCTGCAGTTCACCTGCTGGAGCGTAAACGCCTCAGAGTTTGTCTGCTATCTGAAAAGTTGATGCCAAGTCTGCATGGAAGGCTGCAACCTGTCCTGTGTCCTAATATGGCTGTGCCTTGGCTCTCTGAACCAGGCAGCCCAGGTCCCTGGAGCGGGGCAGCCATGAACCACACGGTGTTTGGGGGAATCTTGCAACAAGACTGGCATGCCCCTGGCCCACTGTCTGGAAGCATACACTGACAGCTCACCATTGTGTTGCATTGCCTGACAGCTCGTGTGCTAATATCAGCCTGTGCAGGGGCATCTCCTGCCCTGGGCCATCCCCTTAGCTGTTGTGCAGTACTGTCTGTGTTCTCCTGGGTGAGTGGAGATGTGGCTTCTGAACACCATCCTCCATGTTGCATGTAGTGGCTCTGGCACTCCTGTTCCACCTGAATGCTGGAAACAACGGGAGCTGTTAGAGGCAGAGCAGGGAGCAAGACACGAGCCAGTGGCTAATGAAGGAGAACAGGCTTCTGTCCTGTGAGGTGGAATTGTCTAATTGCTGTTAATTTCTAATTAGAAATAATTGTTGCAAAACAAACTGTTTTGTTCCTATGCTTGGATGAGGCCTCTTCTGTGCTGGCGTGCTCCCAGGTGGTCCCTTCTTGGATGGGCTCTTCCCAGAAGCATGCCTTCCTGTTCTCCCCTGGAGGGACTGAGTGAAAGGGTTTCACTGGGGAGTTCAAGCAAACCCCGATGTCTTTGTGCAGGCTGGAGCACGTGCACAGAGCAGTTACTCTGAGAGGCAGGGACCTGATGGCACTGCCAGAGATGCAGAGCTGAGTCAACCCTTCAGTCCCCAGCAGGAGCCCAGACAAGTTAGCTTAGATGAAACGTGTTCTTCAGCTGGGTGACTTCCCTGGCCCAGGTCTGAAGGCAGGGTCTCCAGGCAGGACTCAGAGGGAGCCCAAGCTTGGCTGGAGCTGGCAGCTGGTGTCCCAGGTAGCAGAGGCAGTGTAGGAACAGGGGTGTCACAGCTGCTGCGCTTCATGAGTCCTGCTGCCAACACCATCTGGCTGCCCATCCGGCTGCTGGTGCTAGCCCTGTGCTGTTGCTTTGTGCAGCAAGCAGAGCTTTGCCCCTGCTGGGGTGCAGCTGGGGAGCTCTGCCCTCGATTTGGGGGGAGGATGCCAAGGTGCAGAGTGACTAAAGCCCTCTCTTCTTCCTGCTCTTCCAGCTGACACGTTTGATGAAGTTGCTCAGTACTTAGACCACCTGCTGCAGCGCACAACTCCCCAGTCCAACCTCCCTCCCACCACCCAGCGGGGTGGGCTGAATCGCTTCCGAGCTGCCATACACACCACCCGTGATCTCATGTCCCTGGCATCCAAGGCTAAAGATCTTCATGTCCAGAGTGAGTAACAGCCTCCTCTATCCTTCCCGGCTTGGTGTGCTTGGCACCCTCCAGATCCGAGTTCAAGCCAGGCCGTGGTGCTGTGAGAGGCTGAGGTGCCTTTGACAGTTTTCCTAGGAATCCAGGACCCAGTGTGACGCTCTGGGAGCTGTGGGGATGTGCTGCTGGCTTTGGTGGTCATGGGCTCTTGTGTGTGGTGCACAGCAAAGGTGGCTGGGCAGACTTGGAGCAGCAGGAGGGACCAAGATGTTTCTCATGCCTCATCTCCCATAGCTTTATCAATCTGTCAGTGAGGCTGTTTCTGGCACAAGGCAACATCACAAAGCAGCCAAGCCCAGGGCCTCACAGGTCTCGCGCCTCTGTGCTAGTATCCGGGGTCTAGCGTGTTTGTGTTGCCCTCCCTGCTATCCTGGGACAGGTCCTGTTTTGTCTCCATAGCTGTTGTGTTACTAACATGGGCAGCTGCTTATTGGGGCGTCCCTTGTGCTCAGATCCCTGTCCTACCTCTGTTTCTCATTCCATCTGTTCATGTGCTGTTGGGAGGGCCTGCTGCCACTGCAGCATGGAGCATGCCAGCAGCAACCATGTCATAGCCCTGAGGAGCTGGAGTTTCGTGGGGCTAACGTGGTTGTGGAACCCTCTCTGCCCCAGCCCAGGCCAGTTCTGGGACCAAACTGGTCCCTCAGGCTGTGAGTGCATCCAGCTCTGCTCCAGCCACTGGCTTGTTCTACCTGGGTCTGTCTGTACAGGCTTGGTTGCTTCCCTGGCTCTAAAGCCAGGCAAGTGCCAAAGGCTGGGTGTGATGAATTGGCCCAGACTGTGCTGGCTGTCTGCTTGGGCACCAGGAAGTGGGGACAAAACCTTGTGGCATAGGCAGCTGCACCTCTGTCAGCAGATAACAGTCCTGCAAGAACCCAGGGCTGCTGTGAGCTGTGTGAGGCAGCTCAGCAGAGCTGTATCCATCTTCCCTGAGCATGCCTTGGTTCTGTTCCCAGCGTGGCTACATCTGCAGTGGGGAGAAAGCCACTGAAAGCAGCAGACTAGTGTTTTGGTGAAAAGCAAAGGCATGCTCAAAGGGCAGACTATTAACGTCTTAGCTGCTTTCTCTGTGACATGAGCCTGTAGGACTGTCTGGAGACTGCAGAGCAGCTGAGCCTTTGCCTGAGGAAAAAACACTTTAAAGCTCATATTAGCTCTGGCCACAGAGTATCTCAGAGCTGGTGTTTGCCCAGTCCTCATGGAAGCTCCTCAGCAAGCATGAGTCATGAGCTGCCAGCTCCCCATGCCATTCCTCTGTGGCTTTGTGGATGGGCTACCACTGCTGACTCCTCTACAGGGGTTTCTGGGAAGCAGAGTGTTAGACCTCCTCTGAGCTGCTTTGTCATGTGGTGACAAGAGTTGAGTTTGAGAGGTGTCCACACCAACCCTAGGTTTCTTTCAGATATTGGGATGTATATCCCCAGCAAGATCTTCCAGGTATCCCAACAGTCTGTGAACTTGCTGAGCTCTCCTCCCCAACATGACGTGGATGGCAAGGTAAGCATGTCCCCTCTCTGTATGGGAGGGCAAGTCCTGCACAGGGCCTGGCTGAGGAGTGCCATCCCTTTGGAGCAGGAGGGTCCTTGTGGGGCTGCTTTGGGCAAGCTTGACATTTCAGGGAGGGGGGGATGTCTATGGACAAGCGGCCTTGACTCTGCAACCTGACTGCACTCCAAGTGCAGGGTGCTGGGAGTGCTAACCAGGACTGTGGCTCTCCCTTCCCTCAGAGCTACGTGCTCAATGCACAGATGAATCTACCCAGAGATGAGGCTGGCAACGTGAACTGCAAGGCACTGGTGGACCAGCTATGCATCTGCCCCACGCTGCAGGAGCAAGCAGACATCCTCTACATGCTCCACATCCTCAAGTATGAGCACTGAGTGCCACTGCTCTGTCCCTCGCATTGCCACCTGTGTCTTGATCACACTTCTCTGGGCAGCCTATCTGCTGAGGGGACCATGGTTCCCCCACCCTTGGACCTGGGCTTGAGCATCCAGCGGTCAGCCCTGGGCTTACAGTCCATCCTGTGGCTCAAAGCAGATCAGTTCTCCCTAAAGCATCCTGGCTCGTGGCAGGTCTGCTCACACCTCTCTCCACAGCAATGTGTAGCCAGATAACCCAGAGTCCGTTCACTGAGTGGAGCCACCCTTGAGAACCAGGGCTGCCAAGCATGTGTTGTGACCTCCAGCGCCCATGCGCTGCTGGGAACTGCCCGGGGGTGAATTGCTGGCTATAACCTGGCATCCCCTTTGTTGCAGGGGGCCCGATTGGCACACTGGGCTTGAGAGCCAGCCCGGGCCCACCGTCAAGGAGCTCCTCACCGAGCTGTACGTGCAGGTGGGGGCCACGCGCCAGTGGGCCCTGATCCGTTACATCTCCAGCATCCTCAAGAAGAAGGTGGAAGCTCTGGACGAGGTAAAACCCTGCTGCCAAGTTTCAGGCAGTGGGGGTGAGATCTGTAGGGGAGGATGCAGCAAGGAGGGCAAGTGAACCTTGGCTACATCAGCTCATGGGACATCTCCCAGACTGTGACTCATGCCAAGGCCCCAGAATCTGTGCAGCGTGTGTCTGTTTCTGTGGCTGAGCTGGAGGGGTAATGCTTGAGGTGACGCTTTCTCTCCCCAGGCCTGCACTGACCTCTTGTCTCACCAGAAGCACTTGACAGTGGGGTTACCGCCAGAGCCACGTGAGAAGACCATCTCTGCGTGAGTGTGGCACTTTTCTCTCCCCATGTGTGCTGGACTGGGGTCGTATGTGAGCCCCTGGCTCTGTCTGCTCTGGGATTTGTGGGCATGGGTGGTTCTGGATGGCTGCCTGCAGCCTGTGTCCTCCTTGTCTGGGCTGTGTGGCATTGAGCTTTCCAGTATCGCAGGGATGGGGCACTCTGTCCCTCAGCTGAACAGACCAGGAGAAATGTGGGTCTCTCTCTGCTCCTGAGATTGCAGCATCTTACTTGTCCTGTCATCGCATCCCTAGCCCAATCCCCTATGAGGAGCTTGTTCACCTCATTGAGGAAGCCAGCGAGAAGAACCTCAGTGTCTCCATCCTGACCCAGGTAAGGGGGCTGGGCAGCAGGGAAGCCACATTGCTGGGGCTGGAGGCTGGCTGTCTACTCTAGCGAGCAGCTGTGGGGTGACCTGCCCCTTCCCCTCCAGGAGATCATGGTGTACTTGGCCATGTACATGCGCACCCAGCCCTCGCTCTTCTCTGAGATGTTCCGCATCCGGATTGGGCTCATTATCCAGGTGATGGCAACAGAGCTGGCACATTCCCTGCACTGCTCGGGTACGTGCGGCAAGACTGGTATCCCGGCTGGGTAAGGATGTTGCTACCAAAGTCCTTGGGACTCTGTCAGCCAGGGAAGAGAATTGCCTTTAAAAATGGTCAGCACTCAGCACCAGGCCAGGACCTTGCATGAAAGCGCCAGGGTCTTCAGCTGGGACTGTTCTCTGGCAGCACAGGCAGGCAATTTCACTGCTATCTCTGTTCAGGCATACTGGGCTGATATGGGAAAGAGTCCCTGTTATAGGCAACACCTGGAGTTAATGTGTGTCTTTGGAGACACCTCCTGTACCAGTATTTCCTCTGCTAACAAACAGCCTGGTGTGTAGGCTAGAAATCGCACAGTGGGGCTGTGGAGGGAGGACAGTATCCCAGCTCTCTCTGTTCTCTCTAGCTGGAGAAGCCACTGAGAACCTGATGAATCTCAGTCCATCGGATGTGAAGAATCTTCTCTTTCACATTCTCTCTGGAAAGGAGTTTGGGGTGGAAAAGAGTGGTGAGTCTCCACAGGGCTTTGAGAGCATCACTGGACAAAACTGAAACTGGGTGAGGAGCATGGCTATCTCCAGGCTTTCCCACCTGTGGTGTATGGGGTACACCCCTGTCCTGCATGTTCAGCACGCAGGCTTGACCGACTTGTTCTGCACTGCAGTGGTCCAGCAAGAAGCCATGCTCTTCAGTGGGGTGGTGCTGAGCAGATTTCCTGGGACTGAGCCTGTGTCCTGTGGGGCTGGCTACCTGGGCTTTCCTTAGCTCAGCACTTTAGTCTGAGCCAGGCCTGAATCGAGGCAGCTCTTTGCTCACAGATCTCTTTGTGGTGCTGGTTGGGATAGAGGGCAAGGCTGGGTGTAGGCCTCAGCACGAGGCCTAAAGGTACCAGCATCCAAGCAGCAATGAGAGACATCCTCTGAGCTGTGGTACTGACTTCCTATCTCTCCTCTCCTCCAGTGCGATCAGTCGACTCATCAGTCACCACTGCTATCTCCATCTGCGAGGTGGGGGCTGTTGGGGCCACCAAGCCCGAGCGTGCCGGCATTGTCCGGCTGAAAAGCGAGATCAAACAGGTAAGCGCAGGTGGTGCTAGCTGCTCCCTTGGAGATCTGTGGGAGACAAGCGGCTCCAGGACAGACATGGTTGATGAGAGAGCAGGAGGGAGTCAAGTCCTGGGCTTTAGAGAGCTTACAGTTGCCTTGAGGACCTCCTTCCAGCTCCAGTCCTGCACCAGGGGGGCTGTGGTGTAAATCTGTTGGTGGTGGAGGGGGTGCTCTGGCAGTGCAGTAAGGGGGGAGCACAGGGTGCTTCAGAAACTGCAGGGGTGGGAAGGACCTCACAGTGTCCCAGGTGTGGATGGTATCCTGGTGGGCCCCTTCCAGCAGCAGAAACTTCATTTCCTTCTTCTCTTTCAGCAACTGGATAAACGTAGGCGGTCTCTGACTCGGAGTAAGGTGAACCCACCCTGGTCCCCCTACAGCCTCAGCTTTTATCCCTAACACCACACACCAGAGCAGCTTCCACGCACACGTGAACTAACGAGCTTTCCTAAATGACGCTGCTGAGCGAGCTGCTGTAGCAGTGAGCTGGCTTCCCCTCTTGGCAGACTCTGGGCTCAGAGTTGCTCTGTTCAGCCTTGGGGAAGGAGGCTGGCTTCCCAGGAAGAAGCCAGTGTGGCTAAACATGCTGCGGAAGCCTGGGGCCAGCACCACCCCTTTTGGGGAGCTCCCCTTTCAGAATGGCACCTGTCATGTTTGGGCCAGATGGGAGCTGTGCTCTGTAGCTGCTACAGCTGGACAGATCTCATTATACCCACAAAAAAATGTGCTGAGCAGGATGGCATGAAGTCCCCAGTGCCATGACCAACTGTGGCCCTGCTGAGAGCTTCACTGGCAAACACATTATCTTTGGAGCCTGCCTGTAGCCTCCCCAGACTGTTTCCTTGCAGGGAAAAGAGGCTTGTGCCCAGCTACAGATGATGAGGGACCACCTCTTGTGCCTGGCCTGTGTCCAGGAGGGGTCCCTAGGCTTGTGGGGCGGGGAGGGGGAAGTCCTCTCCTCATAGTGACAAGGCCTGTGTGGCCCAACAGGCTTCCCTGTGTATGGTCAACCTGCTGCAGTGTGGACACCAGCATCACAGAGAAACAATGCACGTGGCAAGAAGGATCAACTATGTGCAGCAATCTGCTGCAGGCCCTCAAATCTGGCTGAGACTAAATCCTCTTTGCCTGTGCTAGCTGCCAATGGAGCAGTAGCAGCCCTGCTGCTGTCTGCTGGCCAGCAGGAGCATGCCGCTGCCACGGCACTGGCACATGGGGGCCCTGTAGCTGCTCCGTGCCCTGATGCATTCCTTCCCCTCTGACACTAATGTGAGACTTTCTGCAGCTCAACTTTCAAAACTGCCTCAATCTCCAGCTAACCACAACCCCTGGGATAACCACCCCATGATCTGAGCTTGGTCTGTGCCACTGCTGCTGCTCTGCTCGCCACGGTACCCGTTCTGCGCTATCAAGGTTTGATTTCTCTCTCACTTTCTCCTTTAGGCCATCGATGTGCAGTCCGGGGAGGCAGATCTGACGTCCTCTCTGGTAATGTGTGTTTGCTGGATACATGCGTGGTCTCTGTCCTGTTTGTGGCTGCAGAAGGCAGCTGTGCTCAGAGGAGGGGTCTTGCCCTCTGTGCTGTCTGGGAGGGAAGAGTGCTCACTGTTGCAGGGAGCCACAGACTGCAAGGCCAGTGCTAGCAGTGGAGAGTTGGCCCATGTGGATATTTTGAGGGGGCTCTAGCCACCATTGCGATGTCAAACAGCAGTGCAGTGTGCTGATGGCCTGCACAGGGCTCCTGGGGATGCGGTCTTTGAGTCAGGTGCCGGCTCCCATCCACAACAGATGCTATTTGTTGGCCTCTTGTCCAAGCAGTGGCCCAGCCTGCTCCTTCATGCATGGCTAGCAGAAATAAAGCATGGGTTGAGGAGGGCAGGGGAACAGAGCAGTGTGTCTCTCCGCTTGGGGCCAGAGTTAATGCTCCTTTGCCCTGGACAAGCACAAGCCCTCAGGCAGCTGCGGGATGCATTCTTGTGGGGTGTTTAACTCTGCAGTGGTTTCTGTGGTCCTTGTTTTGTCCACCCAGTCTACTGGGCACTCGGAG
Source organism: Apteryx mantelli (assembly GCF_036417845.1). Taxonomy (NCBI): domain Eukaryota; kingdom Metazoa; phylum Chordata; class Aves; order Apterygiformes; family Apterygidae; genus Apteryx; species Apteryx mantelli. The sequence goes on from NC_089990.1 coordinate 25,717,247, forward strand.
CTGCTGGGCAAGGGCTCTGCCACAAGCTTGCTGGAAGACCAGGGTGCTAAGGACAGCCGCCAGGGCCAGTGGCAGCGGAGACGGCGACTGGATGGGGCCCTCAACCGTGTCCCTGTGGGCTTCTACCAGAAGGTCTGGAAGATCCTGCAGAAGGTAAGCTGGAAGTCTGGCTGGCTCCTCTCCATGCGTGTAAGTCTGTGGTCCCAGGCACTGGCCTTCACAGGGGGATGTGGGCACCTGGGTTGGTTGTCAAGGTTGTGTAGATGCATGCTTCATAGCCGAGGCCTGCTGCTGGCCCTGGAAAGCTGGGAAAAAGCTGGATGGCTCTCCGGCTGGAGCTGCCCTGGAGGCATGCAGGACCTACTTCATCATACTACGCTGACCCTTGCAAATGGGGCTAGGTCTGCTCAGGTGCTTCACACATTAGGGCCAGGAGCAGAACGGTAAGCTGTTGGAGCCCAGTGCTGGAGACACAACTGAAGCAGCTCCAGGGTACTGCCTGCCCACTGTAAGCCGGGGAGCAGAGCCCTATGCTCTGTGTGGGAGGACTCCAGCCAACACCACTGGAGCACAGATGATAGGAAAAAGAATGACATTATGCTGATCTGAGTGCTGTAAGGAAAGTTTATCTGGGGCGTGTGGGCAGCACATGCAGCCTTTCAGATGGGAACGAGTGGGTGCACTGAACCTGCACATCTCAGCACAGTGCTCCTCAGTGCCGTAACCATGGTCCCTCTGTCTTGTTGTGTAGTGCCATGGCCTCTCCGTGGAGGGCTTTGTTCTCCCCTCTTCCACAACCAGAGAGGTAAGAGGTTTACATGGGGGAAACGGGGTGGGTGGGTTGGCGCTGGCTGCAGGGCTGCACTGGGCAAACGGCCATCATGGCTTGTGCTGGTGATACTGTGCTCTAGGCATGTTTCTTCCTCTCCCTCCTTGCAGATGACCCCAGGGGAAATGAAGTTTGCAGTGCATGTGGAGTCAGTTCTCAACCGCGTGCCCCAGCCGGAGTACAGGCAGCTGCTTGTGGAAACTATCTTAGTGCTCACCATGCTGGTGGACATGGAGGTCCACACTATTGGTGGCATCATTGCTGTGGAAAAGATCTTGCACATTGCCAACGACCTGTTCTACGAGGAGCAGGTATGGGGCTGGTCCTTACGTGGGGTGGATGCAGCCTGCACCCTGGGCAGCTGGCTGTGTTTCTGAAAGCTATGCAGGGTTCACCCAGCTGGAGGGTCCAGTCTGCTCCTCCCCGTTGTGTTTGTGGGGCACAGCAAAGATAGTGGGCCTTCCTCTCGCTGCTGCCATCAATGTGTCACTCTGCAGGTGCCACAGAGGATGCTTGGGGGACTGGTGGAGGCTGGCAGGGGTGCTGCCCTGTTCCTAATACTACCTTTCTCCTTTCATGTCTAAAATCCAGAAGGCTCTGGGTGCTGATGATCAAATGCTGGAGAAGGATCCCACCACCGGCATTTGCAGCCTTCTGTACGACAGCGCACCCAGTGGTAGGTTCGGCACCATGACCTACCTGTCCAAATCGGTGGCAATATACGTGTACGACTTCCTGCCCAACGAAGGTTGCTCCATGCAGTAGTTCTTGGAGCTCTTCTCCCCAGTTTGCAGACTACTTGTGAGGGTTGTTTCGTACAGCTTTTCAAGTCAGGCCTTAGGCTAGTTTGCAAGTAACCTGCATAGTTATCTCGCCTCCCAGCCCTGGCCTTGCTGCTGCTCTCAGTGGGAGAGCAGCTCTCCAGAGGGGCTCTGCAGGAGGTGTGTGTGTCCACACTGACCTGTGTCAGTGTACAGACTGCAGAGCAGGAGCTGGCCCAGAAAGGCTGGACTTTGAAGTCTGCTTGTGTTAGGAATGTCTGTTTGCATGGCTGCTTGGGCTGTCGCCCCCTGGGTAGGGTGGTGTTCAAGGGAGACAGCGAGAGGACACCCCTGACCTGGTGTGTGCACTCTGCACTGCAGCATTCCCAGTCCAGCTGATGCTCCCCCCACCTCCAGTAGATTTGAGGAGTTTTTTACGTGTTCTGTGCTGCTTTTTGCTCCAAACTTGCAGGGTTTATAATAAGGTAACCCAGAGCCCTTACTCCTCTGCTGCTGGTGGAAAACTTGGACTTGCCCTATGAAGCAGCTCTAAATGTGCTGCTTGGTTTCGTGTTAGCTGCACACACCAGCTGGTACGAAATGGGCTTAATACTCAGCTCTTGCTTCTGCTCCCATCCTCAGCTCTCACAGCCTAGGACAGGAGGATGGCAGTGACTTGAGTAGATCAGTGCCCTGCTCTATCTCACAGGTGCTCACAGCTTGAAACCCACATAGGATATTGCTGTTAGACTGATGGAGGTCAGGCACACCATAGATTCCCACAGCAGTTCCTCCCAGCGCCCCTTCTCCCCCAGCAGCATGCAGGCCAGTGGGGAAGGTGGATTTCATGTGTGTTGTCTGATCTCCAGCTTTATTTGGCCTTAGAGCTGGGCTGAGAGTATTTCTTGGGTCGCTTTCAGGAGCATTTCCTGACTGTAGCAGTTACGCTGTTATCAATGGGCACTGATCCGCCAAACCCCTTTTCTTTAACTTCCCCTTCTGCCAAGTGAATTGATGTAACACCTCTTGCCCCACTGGGCATTTGAGATGTTGCTGGCAACCCAAGGAAGTGTGAAGTGAAAGAGGGGGACTCAGGAGTAGCTGAAGTGCTAGAAAGCTTCTCTTCCCATGGGCTTTATCCACATGCGATAACCCTTGCCATGGATCTGAGCCACGGAGAAGAGGAGGCTGGAGGAGACCTTACGCCATTGCTGGATTGCCCTCCTAGTCTTGAGAAAATCAGGCACTAGGATTAGAGCCACCAGGGCTCTTCCACAAGCCTGGGGCAGGGTGTTTGGTGCTTTAGAAAGCACTGCTCTCTGCCTACTGCCGGAAAACAGGGTCCTCCTCAGCTGCAGAGCATCTGTGGGGGTTGTTCTGTCTGCTCTGGGGCAGCTGCGGTCAAAGGAAAATTGGAAACTGTGTGTATGTGCCCCCAGGCCTGTGGATTTTTTTTAATACCTTTTGGGAAAGTGCTAAAAATTCTCCTTCTTGGGAGAGAGCGTGGGGCTCACGCCCTGGCCGCTGGTGGGGTGCAGCACCCGTGGGGCGTACACTGGGCCCCGCCACCCTGTTTACCCGCAGCAACTCGAGCAATTGCGCCCTCAACTCTCTGCCTGGTTGCGGTTTTCAAAGGGGGGCAACCCGCAGAAGTAGTTTTATGCGTGTTAGACGATGCATGCAGGCAGTGGGTTTTTTTTTTTCCTTTTGTAATAAAAACGATGATATAAGAAATATCCACCCAGGTGTTTGACGGTGGTGGGAGCCTGCAATAAAATGGTTCATCACAAGTGTACAGCGTGCTCCTGCGTTGTGGCAGCGCCGGCGGCGTTGGGGACGGGATGGCCCCCGGGCTGGTGGGGCAAGGGCGGGGCGGAGCGGGCATGGCGCCGGGGGGGGCGGGGCGCGGCCTGCGGCCTACCCGTCCCGGCGTGCTGCGGGGCGGGGGCGGAACTACCCGTCCCGGCGTGCTGCGGGGCGGGGGCGGAACTACCCGTCCCGGCGTGCTGCGGGGCGGGGGCGGACCTACCCGTCCCGGCGTGCTGCGGGGCGGGGGCGGGGGCGGAGCGGGCGGCCGGCGGCGCTCGGTGTCCCGGCGCTCGCGGGCCTCATGGCGGCGCCCCCGCCGGTCTATGTGTACAGCGCCGAGTACGTGGCCCTCTGCGACTCCCTCTGCAAAGTGCCCAAGCGGGTCAGCGCCGCGTCGGGGGGTCCCGGGGGGCCTGGGGGCTCTGAGGCGGCGCCGAGGGAAGGGGGCTGGTGGGGGTGTTGGGGAGCGAGGCGGCCGTGGCCCTTGGGAAGGGGGGTGAGCCCCTGCGGGAGGGGCGGGGGTGCTCTGGCGAGGCTGCCGGCAGCTGGGGCCGGGGAGGGTGTTGTCGGGGTGCGGAGGACTTTAGGGAAGGAGGGCTCGGCCCAGAGGGGCTGCGGTGCCGGGGTACCCGTGGCGCTGGGGGGCAGGAGCATGCTCGCACGCACGGGCTGGGATTGGGGCTGGCGGGAGCGTGGTCTTTCCACCGAAGACTTTGTGGGAACCAGCCGAGTTCTGGGTTATGTGAAATAGGGTTGGCTATTGCATAAGAACAGCCATACCGGATCAGACCGCGAGTCTGTCTCTCCCCTTTTGTCGCCTCCAGTGGGTCGGGAGCAGGTGGCTGGGAAACAGAAGTGGTGCTTCCCAGGAGTAGGCTCGCAGGACCCTCCACAGCCACCCCACCAAAAGGTCGTGCGCTGTTCTGTGTTGTTTCCTGTAGCACTGGGAAGTTCTTCCCCAGAGCGGGGCCCTGCTGTGCTACATGCTGCACACCCTCAGTGAGGGTGGCCCTGTCCGGGGATCCTACGTGCAATCATTGTTGTGGGTTGAGTTTGGTGCCAGTTTAGCTATGCTGCTTGGAGAAGTCAGAATTGCCACCTACACTGCAAGTAATTTAGCTCCTAGTAGCTGTTCTTCTGCTGTCTTCTATGTTAGAGCTGCTTACCTTCTTCTTTTTTTAGGCCAGTATGGTACATTCATTGATTGAAGCATATTCCTTACTCGACCAGATGAAGTAAGTGGCTCCATTTTCTGTGAGGAAAATATTATCTTCTCTGCTAAGGTTTGGAAGGTACTGAGTAATTGCTGGTCTTGTGCTGTCCCCACTGGTGGCATGCTTATAGAAGTGTACACATTGTGTATTTCTAGGATCTAAGAAGAGTCTGCTTGTTCCACTAAATGGACAAGATTATGGTAATCAAGGCAAATGTGGTATATGATTACCCTTCCTGGTCTGATGGGGTACTTGTGCTTTCTCAGTACAGCACTCTGCCACCAGTAACTCTCGCAGCTCTGAGCAGAAGTGACGGCATAGAAACCATCCTTGGTGCTGCTCTGAATCCACTGGACAGTGCTGAAATTGAGAGAAATCATGTTGTTTTGCTGTTTTGCAATTTGGGAGACTTTTGGCGAGCTCTTGAGACTGTTCAAGAGAGATAACACTGATATTGAAGTTTGAGATAGAAGAGTAAGAACTCTTCAGTCTCCCGGTAGGCTCTTGAGTTTGGGGGTGGAAAGGGAAAAAAAGACCTAGTGTAGCTTCTCTTGCATAGTATCTCATAACATCTTAAAAAATCCCAGACTGCTGTTCACTAGGGCCAGACAGTCCCTATGGACTTTTTTCTTTTTTTGATTCTGGTCATTTTGGCAGAGTCTGTTTGGGAAATGGTTACACATAGAGTTACAGAGGCAGATCTGGGGAGCTGTTGTCCCCGGGAGCAGGGAGAGATGGTCCCAGCACCTGGGGCTGGCTTGGAGCTGCTAACTTCTTGCATTCTTCCAGTAGCGATGGAGCTGTACTGTCTGTGTGCCTCAAGAGGCCCGGGCTAGAGGGGGCCTCAACACGTTGCAGGGTTTAAGCAGACAGATTGCAAAGCACCCAAGCCCAGGAAAAATGTGTGCAAGTTCCTGAGGTCAGAAATTGTCTCCAGTTTGAGTACAGGCAGAGTTGAGAGTACGGGAGCGTCACTCTTTGGATCTTGCCCCAGCAGATCAGCAGCCTGCAAGAACACTGGGCTGGGCCTTAAGGTTTTGACTCTGTAATTTCTTCTAAGTGTAATCAGAATGTTGGATCTGCTGGTGACTGCCCAAACTGGGAGAACAGACAGAAAAGGGAAAAAAATGTAAGCAAGCTGGGAAGGTTAATGCAGGTAGCACCTGCAAATGTTCTTCAGCAAGGGCAGGTACAACAGACAGTGCCACACCTGGGGTGAAAGGCATGCTCCAGCTCAACAGAGCAGCTTTCTCAATCAAAATGACAGTCTACTGTGGTAGGGGGAGTTGTTTTTTAACAGTAACTACTGAAAAAAAGATTCCTAGTCTGAGGACATTAAATTTGGACATCCCAGTGATACCCTGGTGCCTCCTGTACTGACCCCCTCCCTTCCCCCTCTCTGGCTAGGATAGTCAAGCCAAAAGTGGCTTCCATGGAGGAGATGGCAAGCTTCCACACAGACGCTTACCTGCAGCACCTACAGAAGGTCAGTGAGGAGGGAGATGATGACCATCCAGAGTCCGTGGAGTATGGACTTGGTAAGAAGCCTTTGGGGATGGAGGAATGGAAGGCGCTCAGTTCATTTTCAGCCTGAAGCTTTGTGTGTTGGCCAGAGAGAGCAATCTTTCTTCTTTTCAATGTTTCTTGATTTAGTTTAGTGCATTTTTGCTTTGAGAACTGTTCGCTAACTGTTTTCTTCTAATGTGCATTAATTGCCTGAACAAGGTGCTTTATCACTTCATACTGACTAAAATCACTCCTCCTGAGCCTGCAGAACCAGTGCAGCTCTCTGGATAGGCAGCTGAATTCTGTTTTGCCTCATGTATCTTCAGCATGAGATCAACTGCGTATCAGGTCCAAGGTCTTGTTTGCTGGAGCTGATGTGAGGCAGCGAGTGAGCTCAAGTTGACTATTGGGTTATGTGGGTGAGATTGCAGGGTTAGCATCTAGGAGAAGGACGTGGTTTCACTCATGAAGTGAATACATTGAGAAAACGTGGGAGTCCAGAACAGGCAGATGAAAAGTTCGCATTTCATGGCTGAATTGAATTTTGATGGCTATGTTTAAACAAATTTAACACGGACTTTTTCTGGATTTTTGGAAATATCTGCTAGAGAGCTACAGGCTTAAAACTGTAAGGACTTGGTTGCGTCCCAAAGAGGAGCAAGCCTGATACGGTGTTGCCAAGCCCCCTGCCTCCCTCAGTGAGCAGTCACCTGTCAAGTTAGCATTTTCGGTGTGGCCAGCAGAGGGTACTCTCATCCTCACAGTGCTGCTTGGTGCAACTCTGCAGTGCCCATAGCTGCCAGGAGCCAGAGCCTTTTGCTGCTACTTGGGTGCTGCTTTGGGCATATTGAGCAGGACGCAAGGCCCTGACATGCTGCCCTTCGAAAATAGTTGAGGACTGGCTGCCTGAGCCTGCAAGGCTGCTGTAGCAGAGGACACTCATGAAAAACATCCTGGAGCTGGCTTGTGTGCCCAGGCAGGAGCCAGAACGGCTGCTGTTTGCCTGGTGGCTTTGCCCATGTCTCAGGCAGTGGGTTCTTGCCTGCCTAAGCTTGATAAAGTTTGAGCAATGTGGTAGTAGTTAAAGCAAATAAAGTAACTGTGGGTACTGCCTTTATCTCGATCTGCCCTTTGAATTTCTGAGGCTGCTCTGTCCATGCTCTGAGGAGCAGCCCTGGGCTTGAGCTGAGCTGGGGAATGGCTCCAAAAAGGCTGCTGTAGGGATGAGAGAAGATCATATTCTATGGAGTACCTATGGAGTATCTAGGCTTGTCTTCCTTGTGGGCACCTCAGTTTCTAGAAGGGCAAGGTACCTCAGTCTCTGTGTCAGGGCTTTCCTGGTGGACTAACCGAAGAACTGAGAGTGTTTTTGCAAGGTTGGTGTTAGGGACCAGGAGGCCAAGCAGGCCGGGCACACATTTTAGAAGTTGGCCCAAGACCCTTCTGTGAGTGATTTGAATGCAAGAAAGCATTTTGATTGTTGACATATTTATTTTTACTATTTATGGCACCTGGATCTGCTGTGTGTGTCCAAATGTGGTATCTGCTGTGGGGATCTTGTGCCATGTTTTTTCTGGAGTGCTCAGAACAGAAAGTTAGAGCTGTGCTTGAAGACCCATAGCTCAGAGCAAAGAGGATGTGCTTCTCCCAGAGGGAATGGCCTGCCGTGTCTGATGCTCTGGTTCTTGTCTGTAGGTTATGACTGTCCAGCTACGGAAGGGATCTTTGACTATGCAGCAGCTGTGGGAGGAGCCACCATCACTGCAGCCCAGTGTCTGCTGGACGGCAAGTGCAAGGTAGCAATTAACTGGCCTGGAGGGTGGCATCATGCAAAGAAGTAAGAAAACAATCTCTTCCCTTGTATTTTTTCATCTGGTGTCTGAACCTAGCCTCCTAGCTCCCAGCTTCCTTGTGAACCCTCAGGGTGAGAAGATCCAGTAGTGGCTAGAAGAGAGAGTAAGGTGTGAGAGTGGGCTAGGGAAGACAGGAGGTAGCTAGCAAAGGTCAGAGTGTAGTGGAGAGCAGGCTGGTTTCTGCCCAGTCCTGATCCTATCATGGACTGCAACGTGGGTCTCGGGCAGTTGTATTCAAAGGTCCCTTGAGCCCTCCATCCAGTGATACGTGCTTATCGCCTGGGGGCCAAGTGAGAATTGATTTTGCAAAGCACACTGTGGTCCCTAGAGGAGGGCTGTGGAAAGGCAAATGATTGGTATTGGTTCAACCTCAGAAGAGAATGGGAATGTGGCAATACATTGTCCAAATTGTCTTTTGTGGTTTTTTTGATTTCTTAATAAGAGGAGGAGTGAAATAGTGCAGTGCTGACCTCTGTTTTTTTCCATGCTCTGAGAGTGGCTGTTTGCTCTGAACTCTACTGTCAATAGTAGTCCTCCAGAACAGCGGGAGAGGAAGTAGAAATTTTGTCCCTGAGTCCTGTGGTTCTTCAGTCCTAAAATCACTTGTTTCTGTGGCCCATGGGGTATATGTATTCTTTTAACTTGAATGCCTCTGTCTTCCAAACCATGAGGCCTGTCTGCAAGTACAGATAAGAAAGTATCCTACCCTGTCCCCAAGTAACAGAATTTTCCATGCCAGAGTGGATTGACTGCTCATCTTTTTCCATGCTGTGTCCTAGTAACCTCTGCTGTGTGCAGGCCTGCCACTTTGCTGGCTCTGCGTTTGAAGGCAGGTATGGTTTCTTCTTGACCTTTGCAGTGCCACCCTGTTTCCCTGAGGAGCCCCAGAAGTTAGTGCGAGTCACAGACATAACCTAGCTCTTTCTACATGAGCGTGCAGATTTCCCTTCTTGCAGCAGTGGCTTTTCTGACCTGGCAGAGAAACTCTATGGAAATATAATAATGCTGTACAAATTCTAGCGAGTGGTCTCGATCTGTGGTACTGCTTGCTCTGCTGGGAACCTGCTGCTTAGGCATTTCTTCCACTGATTTATTTAATCGCTTCTAGATCCCATATGAAATTGTTGCACCCATGACGTCTTGTGGCACAGAGTCCTGTGGTGTCAGTAAGCATTATATTCCCTTTCATTTATTTTCGACCTGTCAGCTGCTAGCTTAATTGCATGCCTGCTACATCTCACATGATGAGGCAGAATGCATAATTGTTCCCTATGTGCCTTTTCCGTACTGTTTATGATTTTTCAAACCTTTGTCATATTCATCGTGAGTCATCTCTCTTCTAGGTTGAAGAGTCCTATGCCTTGTTTAGGAGCTTTTTGAAGCACGCTGTGAACTATTTTTATTCATACCAAAGTCCCCCAGAGTTTGCATTTATTGGCAAAGTCTTTCAAAAGTCTTGCCTGGCACAGAGAGGACTCTCTTTTGTCCTGGGTGAGATTCCCTCTGTGCTTAGGATGGGATGGGCTGAGAACCTGTCATGAACTGTTCTGTTCTCATTCCGTGGTGGCCGTGGTGGGGTGTGTGAGGGGTGTTGAAATTTGCCTTACTCTTGGCTGGACCATCAGTTCAGGTTTGGATGATCCTCAGCACTGGCTTTTGGGGAGTTTTAGGAGTTATGGATATTTATAGGGTATTTTATAGGGATATTTATAGGCTCCATTTCCTAATGATTTCTCAAGGGATGCAAACTTGCTGTGCTTTAATTTCTTACCTAGCCAGGTTGTGTACAAAAGCCTGTTTGTAGCACAGGGTAATGCCAACATTACACATTAGCTCACGCTGAGAAACTTTTAATACTTCTTTCTCAGCCATACCCAAACGGGTTGTAGTGTGCTTCTGTGCTCTCCTGGGCCGGTTGTGCCACCACGGGCCTTCCTGGTGAACACAGGGAGGCTCGAGGCTGAGTGTTTGTTATCTGCCCCGTTCTCCTCTCGGGATTGGGAACAAATGGCCTGTCCTTGCAGCTACCTTTGTGGTAGGAAATGTTGGCATAAGCCTGTGGTGCAGATGTGGTTTATCCCTTCTGTGGGTCATGCTGGTGTTGTTCAGTGAGGCTGCCAGCAGAAGGCAGCTTTTACTGGTTGTAGTCGTGAATAATATGAACCTGGTCTTGGGTATAAGCACTTCACTTGATGGCTCTTTCTCTGCAGCGTTCTTCAGCCTACAATGCAGTGTTGCAAGACAGCTGTCAATCATTTTTGCAAGTCATCAGTACACAGGAGGAAGCATAGGTGTGTGGGATCCAGTTAAGCATCAGGGAGGCTTCAATGGGTGAACATGGCATGCTGCACACAGATCTCTCTCTGTGGTGGCAAGTTTCTGCCCAAAGGAGCCCAGGATCAAACCTTGAGGTTTGTGCAGGAATGAGAGTTGTGCCTAGTGCTGTGTCTGATACTGCCTGAACTGTAAGTCACGCCAAGCTGATTGCACAGGGAAGAGGTTAGCAAAGCCATTTTGTCAGTTTTCAGTCTGTTTCCCTTATATGGGTATTTTCTCACTTGCTGAAATGACTTTTATAAACAGTGAGGGAGCAAAAGAAAGACTGATGTGCTTCAGAGAAGGAAATATAAAAGGACAGTCCTCAGGTCACACTGTTTATCAGGTGCATCATCAGAAATGAGAGGTTTTTTCACGCAGGCATCAACAAATTCAAGTTGTGCCCTTTTAGTTTTATTTTCAGGGCTCCGTGGAGTATTTGGTGACTGACTGCCACCAGACTTGTGTGTAACCCTGTAGATGGGAGAAGACTCCCCTGTGAGATGCTGTCCAGCTCATCATTAGCAAGGCCTGGTTTGCCCTGCCCTGGCCTGTGAGTGGAGCTGAGTCTGAGAAGAGAGCGGAGGTTAGCTGTGCTTGTCAGATTTTTCCATCATCAAAGTTAAAAGCTTTATGATTGTATTTTTCTGATATTTCTGTTTTTTTATGTTTTGGGAGTTTAGCTTTTATGATAGATATCATGAAATCGTTCATAGTCTCTCCTATCCTCATAGTTTTTTCTGTCTTCTTAGATGATAGGCCCAACCTGGCAAGACACAGTAGTCCAAGTTCCTGCAGGTGTCATATTCAGCCAAGCCTTCCCTTTCCCCCGTATCTGTTGTCTGTACTCGTTAGCTTTTGATCTAACCAAAAGTGTCAAACCCTTCCAGACAATGTGGCTTTTAACAAAAGTGGACTGTTTCCCTTTATCAAGAGCAGAGTGAGCTGGGGGGCATCTCCACACAGATATAGATACAGAGCTGTGAAATTCACGAGTTAAATGATTCCAAATTTCTTACCCTTCCCCCTTTTTAATAGTGGAAATATTGTTGCTATAAAAAGATAGGAGCCCTCTTCTTTAAAAGTGACTGAAGAGATCTTGCAAGATCCCTTTTTTGCACTGGGCTCTCAGGGCATTGGGCAAACAGTTTGAACAATGGTGATAAGGGAGGAAGCAGCAGAGAAGACACAAATACAGAAATTTGCCTTTTCTAAAAGTAGAAGTAGGTTTCTCAGGGAAAAGTTAATTTGGCTGGGCTGTTTTCAGGTTCCCAGTTGTAGTGTTAAACAGCTTCACACCTCGGCCTGATGCTTGTTGTTATCCTCTTCTCCCTCAAGTCATGGCATTTGTTGGAAAGCAAGAAATCAACCTGCTCTTTGAAGAGAGAGACTTTGATAAAGGGCATCTTATTCAAAAAGATCTACCCAAGTGAGCTGCTTGGAAAACGTTCTCCAGAAGTTACTGGTGAGCTCTGTAGAGTCTTGCTGAGCTATGCCAGGGTAACACCAGGCCATTTTGTGCATCAGTATCCCAGATTAAGTTCTGTGCAAAAGCATCTATACAGGTGGAGTGAACTGCCAGTGTGGTGGTGTTTAGGGAAGGATTCTTGATTCTTAGCTCCCAGAGCTAATTTGCAGGATCAAGCTTTAAAAAATTAGCTATTTACTACAAGCACATTTTCCAAAATTTGCTGAGAAACACTCCTTGGGTGTCTTGCTCCTTAAAGTTGTATTCCCAAGTAGGACTGTATTCAGAGGAGATTTCTTTAGCCATTTTTATAATGTCTTGCTAGTAGTGTAAGTGTTTCATTAAAGCTTTTGAGCTACCTCTGAGGTGCTCTGTGATTATAGCATGCTTCCATTTCCCCTTTACCATTAAGCCTCTCCTTCAGAGGCTGTGAGGTTTAATTTGTCCTTTAGGAAAGAGCTCTCAGATTCTGCAGTGGAAGGTCCTGAAGAAGAGCAAAGAGTCGCTGTCTCAAACTCAGCCTGAAGTTTTCTTGTCCCGGCCTGTCCTTATGTTGTCTGTCAATAGCTCAAGTGGCTGTTTAGATATGTGCAGGCCTCTAGAAAGTTTATAGGTTGAAGCTTCCAGCTCTTCTGGTATGTATTATAACATTTGAGTGAGAAGGGGAAAGTCCCAAGGCAGGGGCTGGGCAACTGGGTGCCTGTTTCCAAGGAGCTAAGATGATGAGGCTGCTCGGGCTCTTAAGAAACTTCACTGGCTGCCAGAGGTCTGCAGTCTTAGTTTCCACAAGTGTCACCTGGAGTTTTTGTAGCCTGATACACTCCCAGAAGTCTGGAGCATTTGAAAGGGGGGTTGGATCTCTACTGAATTTTCATAAAACCTGTGTTCCAGGACCTTCGGTATTGTGGGGCCGGAGTGGTGGGTTGGTCTTTTTTATTTTCTTCTGCCCCTCCCCACTCAACAGAACAGCAGGTGCAAACATTTCCAGTGCTGACCACAAAAGAGAACCAGGGTGAAGAATAACAGAGGAAGCAGCTTCTGGTCTTGTCCTCAGGGAGCCTGGCCCTGTGCTGCTGATATTCTGGGCAGAGCGCATGGAGAAAGAAGTGCAGTGGCCCAATGCATACAGATAATGGAAAGAAAATGGAGGCTATAGAGCTTTAGTGCTGAAAGGTCCTTTTTCTGATCAGTCACACTCAGCTCTCCTGTCCTGGTTCCCCAGGTCCCTATTCTGATAAATCCAATGGGGTGGGGAGTGTTAAAGAAGAAGCACCTTCTCAACGCTCCAGCCTACTCTCTTTTCCTTTCCTGAGTTGTTTGACTTTGTCTGGAAGATATTGGACCCCAGCTGCTGAAGAAATGCTGTTCTGGATGAGTTGGGCCCAAGATTTGAAGTCATTTCTAGTTTGTGCATAAGGGCTTAGCTGTCAGGAGGCATCTTCTCAGCTGTGGGCTCTGTAATCCTTGCTTCCAAAACATCTCAGGCTCCCTTTACTCCCTGAGCAGCTGTGAGCTCCAGTTCTCAATCTCCGTGCTGCAACACAGAACACATAAATACAGTGTTTGAGTATGAAGTTTAACATGAGGTTGTAAAGCCTGATTCAGTGGTATTAAAACACATCCCAGTTGTTGGCAGGTGAAGACTTGTGAAAACGTAGAAGCTGGGGTGGATCTGACCCATTCCCAACTCAAAGGGATGACTTATTGCAGCACCCGTTTAAGCATCTTAGCCAACCTGGTACTTACCCTGCCACAGCTGAGGTTTCAACCCCTTCCACAGTCAGCTCTGCCCTCCAACAGCAGTGTGATACTGATGTCCACCTTACTTATCACTTTCTTAATTTCACCTCATAGTGACCCCAATCTAACGAGCTGCTCCTTCTTTCCCTGCCTTCTTGGAGTTACCACCTTTGATTCCTCCTCTCTTCCTTTTGCTGTTTTGTCTTAGCCAAGTCATTCAGTCTGCTTTTGTAAACCAGCTATCCCTGAATGTTGTGACTGATTGTCTCTGAACTCCCTCCCAGTCTGTCCAACAATTTTTGGACCACGTCAGGTGAAAAGTTCTACAAGTAGCTGCATTCAGAAGGACCGTAAGCATCTGGCTCTGAGATGTGATGTCCCATTCTCAGTCCCTTTGCCATTTATGTCTGATATGTTATATCAGTTTTCCCATCTCGGTGGCACTCAGCATCAGTGCTTTGGGCTTTTCTCTTGCCATCGACTCTGTGGGAATATTTCCCGCTTGTTTTTTTTTTTTTTTTAATTTCAGGCAGAATTGAACTTTCCTGCCTTTGTTTCCTTTTCTGTGTTCTGCAAGTTTCATGTTTGCAGTGCATTTCAGTTCAGGCTTATTTGTAACTTCCATCAATTTTCTGTTACTTCCCTATCTGGCCAATTAATAAAGCTAGGAGTAATTGTAGCAGGTCCTTGTCAGCAGTCTCTTTGCGTCTTCCCCCCACTTCCTTCCTGCCCACTGAGGAGTGCAGTTATTGCCCCTTGGTTTCTATTTTTTGTTGTCTCTCAGACAACATCTCTGTCTAAATCTGTGCAACTTCTTAAACTACTGAGATGCTGTATCTAACAGGTTGGCTAAAATCTAATTGTTCCCAATGCAGAGTTCCCCCCTCTTTTTTTTTAATAAAAAAATCAGGTTTGTCTGAGTTTTCTGAAGGCTAAGTCTTTGCACTGCTTAATGCTTCAGGCTCCAGTAGCCACTAGTCTCACAGTAATTCCCCTCTTCCTGGTGTTTGAATTCAAGTTGGCTGGATGGCTGTTCGGAGAGACACTCTTTCCTCTTTTTCTTTCAGCGTTGGTATTGCATTCATTCCTCAAGTTGCTGTGTTTGGTACCTCCCCGTTTCCCTCAAAGAGCATCAGCAGTCTAGGAAGCTCACAGAAGTCTGCCAAACTGAAAGTGCGTCTTTGTCTTGCGTTTAGCCCCAGCAATTTGAGACCCAGCAACAAGCAGCTGATTGACCAGGCTATAATCTTTCTGTGGGAGAGACAAAAAGAGAGACCATTTATCTAGCAGGTGCACATTGTTGGGAGACATGCAGTTAGCTGATTGCAATCGAGTGCACGGCTGCTAAAGGCGATGAGCTGCTCCGCTGTCTTGAGAAAGAGTAAATGTCTGTTGTCACTATGTGGCTTTTTTGTAAGTTGCTTCTCTTTCTGCAGCTTGAGTGTGAGCGTTTATGCATATGAACTTATTCAAGACCCACAGTTGGTACATGAACGCAAAATACACATCCTTTTGTCGACAAAGAGCTGCTGTTGGTGGCAGGGAGAGCAGGCTTAATTACTTCCCAAGGTCATAAAGATGGAAGTGGTAACCGTTGCCACCTTAGGTTTTTGAAATTCCCAGTTTATTAGGATGCCTTTGGGGCAGAGGCTGAGATGATGAGTTGATGCCTATTATTGATCTGGCACTGCCCTCCCTGCTGGCAGTGATGCTCGAAGCTTGTCCCTGTCATGAACCTAGGAGCAGAGATTCCAAGTGCTGGCCCAAAACTGCAGCTCCGAAGCTGGGCAGCCTCTGTCCAGGCAGGTGTCCCAGTCTGTTTGGCCTTGAGGCTGAAAGAGGTCACATGTAACAGTGTGAGGAGAGTGCCGTGGGGCCCCACAATGCTTTGCTTAGGTGTGGGCAGGAACTCCTCAGTTTTCCTTTCCCCAAGCAAAAACCTCTGGAAACCTCACTCCAAAAGGATGTGTGCAGTGCCTCCCTGCCTTGTTTTGCATGCTAAAAGCAGATGTTTCCTGGATGTTCTCCCTACTTTTCGCAAAGCTGCATCTCTTTGGCCTGATCTGCACTAGCTTGTCTCCTAGAAGCTTCCGCTCTTGGTCCTGGTTGCAGCAAGTGCTGGCTTAGATGAGAGGTTCGGTTTACAGAGTTAGGAGAGTTAAATCCGTCAGTCTCTTGAGATTGGGCTTAGATTTTTGGCAGCCATTAGCATTTTAACTGATGTGTCAGCTGGCTGGGAGAGACCCTCCCGGGACTCAAAGTCTAGCAACTGGCTCTGCCAGTGTTCCCACCTGCAGTGGACTTGCCTTGATCTATATCAGAGGGCAAACTGGATTCCAGGGCAGGGTGAACGTCAGCAGCTAACGTGAACCTGAGGCAGTGCAGTTTGGGCCGGGGCAGATGAAGCTGTTGGGAATGGACTGTCTGCTCACAGTCCGTACTCAGGGCATTGCTCCCTGCAGGGGAGCAGGACGTGAAATAGTTCACCTTGCTTCCTTGTGGGGTAGGGAGGAATATAGAGTGTAATTACACTTCAAGAAGATTCTCAGGATACCTGCTAACATCCCTGTTTTTAGCATCACTATGGATGAACAGAGCTAGAGCATCCCTGAAAAGAATCCATGCTCAGAGAGATTTGCAGCAAGTGTCAGAAAGTGCAGTTCTGCTGCCCTGTGCGTGCTCTCACTTTCTCCAACTGTTTTCTGGGCATGGGAGCATCAGGGGGAATTGTGCAGAGTACTGTAGCTGAAAGTCAAGAACCATTTCTAAGAGGCACATCTTGGACTGTGGAGTGATTTGAGCCTGGAGAAGAGCAGCTTGGGCCCTCCTGTTACAAACTAAAAGGCTTTGGCTTAAATCAGCTGTCTGGGGTTGGCCTAAGAATGCACATGGAGCTTGGCTTTGGGGTGGCAGCTTGCAAAACTGTGATGAGTAGGTGTTTTTTTGCTGTGTGCCTGAACCCAGTTTATGGTCTGATGGCGAGTGGTGACCAGGGACTTGACTTAGAAGCAAGTCCAGAGTAAGGATCAATAAATTTTCTTGTTCCTTTGGTGCCAGGAATATGATAGCTCCTCCGTGATGCAAGTGAAAGATAACAGTTTCTGTGCAACATTTGGTCCTCTGTTTAGCTGCTGGGGGCTCTCCTCTGGCTGAGCCCAAGATCAGTGTTGTGAGGGGCTTCTCATGGGGTCTTCATATGTTTTCATTTTCCTGGGAAGGAAGGATAATGTTGTTTTGGGAGAGGCTTAAACTTCGCACACTCTGGAAGGGAGTAGCAGAGTATCACCGTTTCCTCCCACTGCCTTGAACCTGCTTCTCACTCACAAGAGCTTCTCAGGAGCTGTGACCCAGACAGAGCAGTGACAGGGTGGCTAGTGGACTGAACGGGGATGCCTGCCTGTGCCTGTCCAGGACTCAAAGGAAAATATCAACTGGGACTCTGCAGGGGTCTGTCCTCTTGCCGCAGTGGGACTGAGACAGAGGGGCAAGGAAAGTACAGTAGGCAGCAGGTTTGACTTCTTTTCCAGTGGCTCTGAATTGCTTTAAAATACTTCAGCTGCAGAAAGCTGAAGTTTTATTTGTACAACAGTGAAATGGGTAGAGACATCTTGCCAAGTCCTCTGTTGTCAGAGCCTCTCCTCAGCAGAGTGGGCTGATGCTTTAGCCAGCTGATGGCAAGCCCAGGCCTTAGAAGCGATTGGTGTAAGCAGTCATGTTTTCTGTGCTTCCCAGCCCTGATTTCTGCTGCTCCTGACCAATCTCTTGATGGCTGCTGGGCCTTGGCTGGGTTGTGCATCCTTCTCTCTATCCCTGCAAGGAAGAGCATTGCAAAGTGCGGGTGGGAAAGGCGAGATCAGCAGTGGTTGTGGTGGTGATGTTCAGCCTCATAACCGTTTTTTCACAGAGACGAAGCTTCTGGCTTCTGCTACCTGAACGACGCTGTCTTGGGGATCCTGCGGCTGCGCCAGAAGTTTGACCGCATCCTTTATATCGACTTGGATTTGCATCATGGGGATGGTAAGGCCCAGTGCAGGCTGCAAACAGCACAGCAGCACAGACTATGAGGGAGTAGCAGCAGATGTGAAGGCCTGTTGATGCAGTAGAGTTTATCTGCTGCAACAGCAGTGGCTTTATCTCCTTTCAGTGCAATCAAATTCCCTCAATCCACTTCTGTCTTGTCCTGGTTTATAGATTTGCATCATGCCACTCATCGGTTTGGTGTTACTAAAGTACACTGCTCTCTCATGAAGTTCTTCTGGGCAGCGGTCTTGTATCTAAAGTGGCAAACTGCACTAACGATGTGTCCTAATCCCCTCTGTCAGAGGCTTTCCAGAAAGAGGACCTCCTCCCGCCTCTTGTCTCCCATCTCAGAAGAACAGCCAGTGATGATGTTTGATTGTTTAATGTCACCAGTGCAGGATTGCAAGAGGGAAGCAGTCAGTAATAAAAGATGCTTTTAAAAGAAGGCTTGACGCTATAAAACTAAAGCCAGAGCGGGCCTTGCTGAAGCTGCTCTTTGCTTCAGGGACATTATTTCAACACCATTTAACACTTCCTGCTTTCCTAACTTTTATGGTGTGTTTCATTTTGCTCCATTTTCCCCCCACATTTGGTTTCTGTTAAGTTCTCCTGTTATTTCTTTTCCTCTCCTCACCCCCGCTATTTTAATGTGTCTTTTAGAAAACAAAAATGTTGTGTTGAATTGCAGCAGTGCTAAGAACGAGCAAGAGAGCCCAGTAGCTCTGTTTCTAATCAGAGCTGAGCCCTGGCCAAGGCATCCTTCCTCAGCTCCCTCCCCCAGCCTTCCAGGCCAAGCAGTGCAGCCCAGTGCTGCTAACATGGGCACTGGCCTGAGGTGTTGCGATCCATTCAGTAATGATTAGCATAAGACCAGCCAAATTCATTTCAGTTGTGACCTTTGCTACATCTGAATGCAGGTCTCCGTTTATTAAGGATAGATTTATTGAGCCACATCTGGTTTTCTGTTTCATTAGTTCCGTTCCTGCTCCACTTTGCTGCCCCTTGTTTGTTGAGTGGCTCATTTGTGTGTTTGGGCTCTGCCACTTACGTGAAAGATCCATGAAAGTTTTTTCTCTTCCCTCTTTTGATAGGTGTTGAAGATGCCTTTAGTTTCACCTCGAAAGTCATGACTGTTTCTCTGCACAAGTTTTCACCAGGATTTTTTCCAGGCAAGTTCAACTTGAGGTTTGTGTTAATTCAGTTTACACATTACTGACAAGGCCCCAGCAAAGGCAAGTCTCGTCCCCTCAGTTCAGCAGAGGTTTCTCACTGCCTTCCTGTCTAAGTGCCTCTCCTATTGACCCAGGAGAAAGAAAGAAGGGAGGAACTGCATGTTTGGGCTAATCTCTGGCAGAGCTGCTGCTGGGCTGCCACCTTCCCTTGAACATGCGTAATGTCAAGTAGCTGAGGTGAGAGATTGGCGCTGGTTTTACATTGGTTTTCCCAAGGAACTGTGGGAGAGTATGTCTGCCCTGGGGTGCAGCAAGAGGCTGGACTACACTGACAAAGCGAGAGGGAAAGATGTGTTCCCCCTTTACCAAGGGGAGCTAAGATTAAGTGACTTGTCCAAGGAGATCAGGCAGAGATAGGGTCCAAACCTTGAGTCCTGGTCTATCCCTTAACCGTCAGACCATCTTTTGCTCTTAAAAAATGATGGTCTCTGAAGTCTCCCAGCTGGATGGTTCATGCCCAGAAGTCCAAGAGTCCTTTCTGGGGTGCCTTCTACCTCCCCACAGGTGCCACAATCCATTTCCTGTGGCAGCCTTTCTGTGAGTGATGTAGTTTCTGCCATCAGTCAGGGGCTCCCTTGAAAGTGAGAGCCTGCAGGACTTGAAAATTTAGTTATAGAGTAGGGCAGACAACTAGACCCAGGTGCATCAAAACCCTTCTTTATTGGAGATGGTAAGCAGACTTCTCCACAGGCATGCCAGGCCCTGGCTATCTGTTCTCGTGTGAGACATCCCAGACCTCTTTCTCTTGTTGCTGATCCCCTTTCCGTCTAAACTAACTGTTGGCCATTTCTGTTGTTCAGGCACTGGTGACGTGACAGATGTTGGCCTGGGGAAAGGTCGCTATTACAGCGTGAATGTGCCTATTCAAGATGGCATTCAGGATGAGAAATATTACCAGATCTGTGAAACGTAAGCCCTCTTGCTCTGATACAGTTTGTTTTCCAGGGATTTCAGAGAACAGAGACTGCACAGATTTATTTATTTATTTACTATTTTTAATTAAAATCCTTCCTGTAGATTAAGGTTTGTCCTTTCCCTTGCTACAGTTTTTGATTACAATGAAGACAGATAATCTTCAGACATCTCAGAGGTCTCGTCCAAATCCTTGGGCAAACTGAATATACAGAGGCCTTTGTTGTGGGTGGGAGGGTCTCTTTGCCATGGGTCAGCCTTGTGTGTTTAAGGAGGGATTGAAAAGGGAAATGTACTCTTCAGCCGTGGACATTTGTCTGTACACTTTTTTTTTTTAAATAAATGCTCTGAACTCCTGAACATTCGTGAGAGACACGCTTGGGGCTGAGCTAAAAGTGTTTTCATAGCACCTTTTGTCTACCCTCGAAGAATGAAAGGCTGAAGCTGTTCCTGTCTGTGATGGAACTGCTTCCTGGCAGGCCCCTCCATCGCTTGCTTGATGGGTGACATACCTCTCAAGCTGTTGTCCATACTGAAGCTGAACTGCTGGGCTTGTTCTTTTCTAGAGACTAGCCTTAGCTCAGGGCTGCAGGACATGGTAGCACATCCATCTCTTAGCTGTAACACCTGAGGGCTAACAGCACTCAGGATTTATAGCCTGGTAGGGCAGTCACACTGTGGCATGCCTCCTACTGTCTTGTTGATTGCCACTGCTGGTGGTATGGCAGCCCTCTTCCTGCTGGGGGTTGTGTTTCCAAAAGGCAGGGTGGCTTTAGGAGCCAAACAGGGAATTAGGAGCCCAGTCAGGACTAGCCTGTTGCATACATTCCCAGTTGAAGGACATCAAAACCTACCACAGGTTTCAAGCTGCATATCAACAAAGCATCTAAAAAGAAATTCTGAGATCTCTTGGGCAAACAGGAAGAGTTCTGTCCTGGCCAGGAGATAGTCATATACATGATCATGGGTATCTCATCCAGCTGATGTCAGAGGATGATCACAGATTCAAATTGCACATGCTTTCCAAAGCTGGATTGGAATTGGAGCTGGTGACCTCCTCTGACATGGATTTCTGTAGGTTGATTACACCCTGCGCAGAGCATTTCCTTGTATTCTTCTTCTCAGTGTCCCCTGCTGGTGAGAGAAGACCTGCTCCTTGGCAGGCCTTTCCTCTTTGTGGAGGTGCTGCCAGCTCAGGCATTCCCAGAACAAAAAGCCAGGGAAACATTATGCAAAACCATCTCATCTCCCTGTGTCTTGGGGACAACTGCTTCCCTTGTCTCTATGGAGACTTACCCACTGCAGCACAATGATATAAATAAATAAGGAGGAAGTTTGCTCTTGGAGTCTTTGAGCATGTGCACTTTGAACTTGCCTCTCCATAAATTACACTGCTTGTGTTTGATTGCTTTTGTTGTAGTAGATAAACTCCTATCCTGTTTCTGGGTGGTATGGCACACGGATAACTGCCTATTGTTTCTGGAAATTGAATGACTTGGGCTCCAATTAAAATACATTGTTAATAATAGCTACTGTGTGGAAGAGGGGCAAAGTGTGACTTTTTTTTGGAAAGTCTGACGTGTCTTTAAAAGTTTGAAGACAAAGGCAGCCAGAGCTTCCGAGCTGCAGTAAGAGTGACGGCACCAGTGCTGGATGCTGAGCTGCTGCAGTATGCAACAGTTGTAACTTGTGCAGAGATGTATCCAAGGCATGTTTCCACTCACAGCCCTCTGGGAACCTAGCTGCTCACATAGCTTCTCCATCAAAAGAAAAGTTATGAGGGTCTGGCTAATCGTAAGAGCATCCAGAATAGCTCACTTGTTTGATCACCTTCCAAAAATGCCCAAATTAATAAATCAAATCAATTCTGATAGTATGTCAGTACATTTACCTGGAATCTAAATATTAATCTTTTGAAGCTCAAAAGAAAGAAAGGTGCAGCATGTGAGAAACATTATAAGTGCAGAAAACTAAACTAAGAAATAATCCAGAGACATTCAAAGACCTTATATATATTCAAAAGACAAGGAGAAATCTGAGATATTTTAAATTGCTGTAGCACTTTATATTGCAAACTCGCACTTAATTATACCAGGAAGAGATATTTAATTATCTGTTTCTCTTATAGTACTGTCCATAATGTTAAAAAAAAAAAAAAATCTGAGTGGTGTTTGCTTGTGTTGTTATAAATGATGCACGCCCACTGTGTTAACACTGTGCATAGGCATGAATGTAGGGGGGATTCTACATTAGCTAGGGCAGGCTGAGCTGTGTGACAAAGATCTGCTTCTCTGGAAGTTGTGTCGTGTCCATTACTTCAGTGGAGAAACAAGATAGTAACATAAGTCACTTCCAAAGAAAGCAGACAAAACCTTTATAGCACCAATACTTTGATATGCCTTGCATGCGATCAAGAAAGAAGATATTATTCCTGTATTTACAATGTATTATTAATAGTTACACAATGAAGAAAGAATGGTTGGATGGGATATTTTGTATCCCAGCAGCCAGAGGCCAGTTGTCTTGATTCCTTTGGACTCTGTTTCTGAAGATGATCTGCCTTTCATTGGGATACCTGCTGACTGCCTGGTGGTAAGACCATGGTATGGGTATCTCATCCTGTTGGCCGTGGTGAGGCTGGTTGCTCTCAGAGGCACAATGTGTGACAAGCAGGGCCAGTTCCTCCCTATCTGATCTGACGTGCTGTTTCCTGTTCAGCAGGCTTTTGGTGAGAGGGAAAAGTAATACTTTCTTTTAAGTTCTTTCAGAAGCTAAGTAAGGGCTTTCCACCTCTGTCAGTGTGTGGGCATTTGTAGTGTCCTAGTGGCAACGTGGATCTCTGTAGATCCAATTTCAGTCTCCTCAAAGGTGGCTGACTTTCTTTCAGTGCCTCGTGTGAATCCTGTAGTTGAGCCCCAGACTGGAAATCCCAGACTTGACTCTTTTTTTTGAAGCACAGGTTTCCCACTTGCAGGAATAAGGCTAGAATAAGGGAAACTGCAGTACCTCTTTCACAGTACCACTAACTGCCTGTTACCATCTGTGACAGGTCAAAGGTGCGTACCGACTTGTCCTTCCACACATTTCAGTGTTAGGGAGGATGTCAGCAGAGAGGCAAGTAACCTCTTCCCAGCGGAGTGCCTGTCTAACGCAGTCAGTGGCAGGGGGAAGTAGGGTCAGAGACTTGAGTGCAGGTAAAGCATATGAAATGCAGGAGAAAATGCAATTATTGTGTGCCTGTGTCATGTATCTAGTGGGGCTCTTTCACATAGTACTGGTATATAAATGGGACCTCCTGGGGAGAGACTGCTGCCTCTAGGTGTAGGGTGCAGAAGGCTTAAAAAGCACCTTGTGGCCTCCAAAACAGGGCTTGCATGTCTCGGAGGCAGTGCTAGCCAACAGCCTTGTGAAAAGCTGCCTTTCTCTTGTCCCCCTCCAGCTTTCTTTCCCCACTAGCCTTGCACTGGCCAGGCCTGTTTTATCTTTCCCATTCCCAGTTCTCTTAAGTTTTGGAGCCCTGGAAACCTGAGTGCAGGTGGCAAGAGCAAAACTTGGGCCCTGTGGGTTGGTAGGCAGCCAGCAGCAATGTGCTGGGTGTGTTCCCTGGAATGTGCATAAAATAGCAAAAAGGGGAAGCTGGAGGTCATTCAGAAACTAAAACCAAACTGTAGATCAGTTTTTGAGGGAGTAATGTTGGGAACAGGCCAGAGCTGTCCCTGCTGCTTCTATGGAGAAGAGTATTCAGAGAAAGATTAAGCACGGCTGCTTCACTCCTATCGTGGCATCCAGATGAATGCTTGGCCTGTTTTAAATGCTGAGCATGCTAATTTTTCCAATCATTGACCTTAGACCATGACCAGCAATAACTCTGGATATGGGATGGGAATGGAAATGCTGTAATTATATGGGATCAGTTCTGGATCTGGCCATTGGGTTTAGGAACTGAGCACTACAGATTCCAGAATGACTATGTTATTTGGAGGCTGTGGGATTAGGAACATGGCTTGACAGCTGGGTTTAGGGTCTGCTTGGACATTTTAGGGTCTTCAACTTCCTATCCTGTAAAGGTTGAATGCGGCAAGGGACAAGCAGCGAATGCAAGAGACCTAACCCACCATCTGGGCTTCACTGGCTTGATCTAGTTTTCATCATGGAGCAGAGCTTAGATCCTAAATACACTTCCAGACTCTGAAAGTTTAAAATATATATAGTCCCACAAACATAAGTGTTGCAGAAAGTTCACATTCTGAGCTTTTCAAGGTTTAGGATGAAATTTTGAAACTTAGGCTGAGAATCCAGATCAAGGCTTTCTTTTGAACAACTCCCAAGTCTAAACCTTGTGAAAAGGTCCAGTTTAACCCACTGGATCATGCTTTTTTCTGTGTGCCTGTGCTGGTAGGCTGTATGCATATGGTGGGTTCAGGCACAACCAGCAGCTCAAATCTGCATTCCAGTTGTGGAAATGAGGCTGGCTGGTTTCTTTAGCTTGTAGACAAGGCTGGTATTGTTCCTTATTGCAGCTGTCACATGTGCTTTAGTGTGTCCTGGATCTCACTAGGACATGTACGAAGCACAGACAGTCTACAGCAGGGTGGCAGGCTCATGGGAACCAGGAGGTGAACCAGCATGGAGAGAACTCGCTGGCACTTTGAGAGCAGCAGGGCTCTGGGCCGTTGGGAAGCTCTGGTTCTTGTCTGCTTGCAGAGGGGGAGAAAAGAGGAGCAGCTGGGGCCATGTGTCAGTGTTAAGGGGACAGTGGGTATAGCTTGATGGCTTGGTGGGGATTGAATGCAGCATCCTGGAGGTCAGAGGAGTATGTCACAATCACAGAATCACAGAATGGTTGAAGTTGGAGGGGACCTTTAGAGATCGCCTGGTCCAAACACTCTGCTCAAGCAGGGTCACCTAGAGCAGGCTGCCCAGGACCATGTCCAGACAGCTTTTGACTATCTCCAAAGATGGAAAGCCCACAACCTCTCTGGACAACCTGTGCCAGTGCTCAGTCACCCTATCTATCCAAGTAGATTAAAGACCTCTGATTTGGGGAGCTCTTTCCCATTCTTCCAGGCTGACAACCATCTCTTGACACTCAGAGGAAACGTTGAGCAGCACTGGTCCTCTTCCAGTGGCAATCCCACTAATGCTGTGACATTTTGACTGCCGTTCTGGGTTTGCTTGAGAAATTGCAGAAGCCTATTTTCTTCCATCCTCCCCATCAGCCGTGGAGTCTTTCAGCTGTTCTTCTGACCTCTCTGTGGGTAACAAAAGGCTACTTCTCTGTCAGCCACTTCCTGTTTTCTTTGGGGGCTCAAGGGGAGGGGGATTGAATTGGATGCTGGTGAAAGACAAGTCCTGGAGAGGTCTGGAACCTGCAGCATCTGTTCATCTCCACTACAAGGACAGGCAATGCAGCCCTGCCTTTGCACACTGCCCTGGTTGGGCCAGAAAGGAACTGCTGGGGTCACCTACATTGCTCATGTGACTTCCCTGAATTAATTCCTGTTAGAACAGGGGCAGAACATCCCCTTTGCAAGTGTGTCAACTGAATACACTTTGTCATGATCTGAACCAACTGGTTACAGTACAGTCAGTGTTACACTGCTTAACTTGGTGGTTTAAGCATGGCTGTGAACAGACCCCATTCTGGTGTGTAGAGCAGCTGAAGTCATTGGACTTCCTAAAAGAGCAGATGTGTATGTAATGGGCCTGGGGTATGCAGGAGTCCAGGTTGCACAGTTCTTTTCTGGCTGTGCAGTTCCCTGGTGGCAGTGATGGAGGGGAGCGGGCAGGGGATATACCATCCCACTGGAGGTAGCTGTCACAGGTCAGAGGTTACAGCACCCACAGCTGAGAAACTGTGAGAGATCTCTCCCACACTCCTGATGCGTTTTCATGCAAAGTCAGTTGTTCTAGCTGGGTTTAGAGTCTTGCCTTTGCATGGATGTACATCAGGAGTTTCCTGTTCAGTTCTTTCTGATGTCTTGTTTTTTAGGGACAATGGCACACAGCTAAGCTTGCACATGCTGAACCAGCAACAGCTAGACCCAGGAGGGCTTGTTTAACTGCACCCTGAGGCTGACTACATGTCTTTTTTCAGATGGTTGAACATGTTTTCCCAGACAGGCATGGAGCTCTGACAGCATGAATGACTTGATCTTATTGAGGGATGCTGACAGAAGGGGGGAAGAGTCCCATTCCTTTCTCCTTGCACTTGGCTGCCCAGTCCTTTCTTCTCTTTCTCCTGGGGTGACCTTGCAATGAACCGGTTTAGGGAGTCAACCCAGCAGAAAACTAACCCTGGTGAGCAACTTTCTACTAGTGCAGTTCTCTGAAACTGCTCACTGTGGGATCAGAGCAGCTCAAGCATAAGCAGAAGGAAGGGGATGGGAAGCATGGGTGGAAGGGACTGCCCTGCTGGTGCTCCATCAGTTTAGCTTTATTGTCAGCTCAAGCTTGTAGGCTGCATGCATGTGAGTGTCTGTAAAAATTTGGAAGGAGCTGAGGCTGCAGAAAAGCCCTTCTGCTGACTTCCCAAAACACCAGAAAGAGTTACTCTCTGCCTGAGCATAGCACAGAGTGAGAAGGGGGCTAAACTATCTTCATGCATTAATGTAGATCCCAGGAGTTACAGGCAAATGCTGTCATGTCAGGGAGATTTTTATCATTTAGGTAATATCTGCAATGTGCTTTGAAGATAAAAAGCCCTGGGAGGCAGCAAACTTTGTTTAAAACTCCTCATGCAGCCAACAAAAACCTGCAGGGATGTGCTA
Organism: Apteryx mantelli; assembly: GCF_036417845.1. Classification (NCBI taxonomy): domain Eukaryota; kingdom Metazoa; phylum Chordata; class Aves; order Apterygiformes; family Apterygidae; genus Apteryx; species Apteryx mantelli. The sequence goes on from NC_089990.1 coordinate 25,743,677, forward strand.
AAAGACTCTTCTCTGTCCTTGCTGGGAGATCTTGCTGAGAAATAGTAGGAAGTCTTGGCTCAAGGCTTGGTTCAGAGTGGCTGGAAACAATTTGTATATGTCCAAGTGGGTTTTTGGGGGGAATAATTGTAGGATTCATGTGGTAGCAATCACATTTTGGTGGAAGTGTCTGTCCTTGCACAATAAGACAACAGCCACATCAATGAGGGGGCTGTGCGAGCATGGGACCCCCCAGGCTTTGCTGCTGAGAGGTGAACATTCCACTGTCCATGTTGTTTCACGTGCATCTGCCCTTTTCTGGTCAATCTTTGAGAAATGTAGAGCATCTTGAGGAAAAAACAAATTATTTGGGTTGGCCACTGTCTGATGCCTGTCTAGCAAAAGTGGATAATTGTGTCAGAGAGAGATGGGGAAAGAGGGTCCCAAAGACAGCCCATGGGAACTAGCTGTGCTTGCAGAGGTCTGACTGCAGGCTATGAAAGCCCTCAGCAGCAGCAGGAAGTGCCAAGAAGCCCTTGAAGGAAGCCAGTTCAGTCCTCCTTACTTCAAGAAAGAGTAGTACAACCTGTGCCTTGGAGTGGGAGGGCTATGTGAGCAGAGGGGAAACGCAGCACACACCCCTTGCTTGTATGCAGACGCTGACATCAACTTCCTAGTGGGGATTTACCCGTTTTCATAACCCTACTCTATCTTTGGTTGGTAGTTCATTATGTGGATATGTTTTTTTCTTCTCCAGCCGCTAATGATTCCTGTGGTTCCTTATAGTTGCCATAAATGAAGCCTATACAGTGTAGCATGGCCTTGTGCTCTTAAGTGCGGGTTGAGTTTTTCCCAGAGGTGCCTGTATGTCAGTGATTAGGGCAGCCTTTAATTTGTGGTGCTTGTAGAGCTGGTGGCCTTAACCTTGCAGTCATCTGCCTTCACAGATTGCATTATGCTCAGTGGGGTTCCTTGTCTGGGTGAAGTGACTTGATAAGTTGCCTGGCATGAATGCTCTGTAAATGTAAGCTCATTGTCATGGGGAAGCAGCTCGCCAGTTTGACACCAGACTGGTTTATAATTGCATATCAAATAAGATCTGGAGATACTTAGATTCTCTGTTTTCCTCTCTTAGCGAAGGCAGAAGCATTTATTCCAGGGATCACATCTGTTTCTACTTTAGGAAAATAAAAACACTGTTGAGAAAGGAACATGTTTTTCTCCTTTATTTGCCCTGTGTTTTGTGCTAGGGAGCACAGCATTGGGAACAGTATTATTCCCTTTGTGTTCCTCTTAATACCAAAAATCTCCTGAAGTAAAGCCAAATGCATGACATGCCCAACTGCCTTCTCCAAGAAAGAATGTTTCTAATAACAAATGATCAACAGGATGCCATCCTTGCTGCACTCCAGCATCTGCTAGATCCTCAGGGAAATGTGTTTCTGCCTTAGGAGCCATATGGGAGAGGGTAGAGTGAGAACCGGGACAGAGTTCTCTGTTTGTCCTGTGCTGTCTTTGTGAGAGGTGTTTGACAGTTTAGGAGTGTTTTTTCACCAGACACCACTCCTCATTCTGACTTTGCCAGGGAGGAATGCCCCTGGGTTCCAGCCCTTCTGTTCAGAGTGGCTGATGTTGCAAAATATGTCGTTTGATGCTACAGCTAAGCTGATGAGCTCTTTCAGAGGGCTAAACTCAGTGGTAGAGAGTGATGGAAGGGGAGGCTAACTGGGAGCAGAGGGAGCATGACTGGTATGAAGGGCATGGGAAAACATAGCCAAGGGTGGGGAGCGAAGGCAGCACTCTGTCAGGGCAACTTAGATTTGCTTAAACCATTGTGCAGCCTCAGGTGAGTTTCTACTGGGAGCTCTGAAAAATGTCAAACACGCAGTTATGCCAGGATCTGGAAAAAGGTGGTTTGGTTTGGTAGTTTAGGTGAAGGCAAACTCTCTGGGTGATTTGACTTGACGTGACAAGTCTGGAGTAGAGAATGCTGACGCTCAGGAAATCTTGAGAGGCATCAAATGACTTTCAGGGAACAGAACTTTGGAGGGAAAGGACCAGGCTTCCCTAGCCCAGCTCTGATCCCACAGCCTCTGATTAAAGCCTTGGTCCCTAGCTCTGTGTAGTGACAGAAACCCAGCTCTTTGAGATCTTTTCTCAGGAAGCCACAGGGTCTTTTTTTAAAATATTATTTTCGCTTTACTTTTGGGTGTTGGCAAGGAGGCAGAGAAGTCTTTTTTTGTGGGCCAATTAGGGTCTGGGGATATGTGGGAAGGTCCTGGCTTGGACTCAGTGCCTCTGTATGGCTTTTAAAGCTGCCAATGTGCAGTACATGTGAAATGATCAGCCATGTGACACCCAGAACAACCTTTGTCCTGGCATTTTGGGAGGTGGGCAGATTCTGTCCATCTCAGAACTGAGCATGCCAGCATTCAGAAAGGCAGAATGCTGCAGTGCTGCTGTCTGCAACAGCATCCTTTTGCAACATGTGCTTGTGGTAAACCCCACCACTTCTTTCCGCAGTGTGCTGAAGGAGGTGTATGCTGCGTTCAATCCAGATGCAGTTGTGCTGCAGCTGGGGGCAGACACAATAGCTGGAGATCCCATGTGCTCTTTTAACATGACGCCTGAGGGAGTGGGCAAGTGCCTGAAATACGTTCTGCAGTGGCAACTGGCAACTCTCATCCTGGGAGGAGGTGAGTACGCACATGTGTCGTGCTGTTCATAAAATAACAGGTTTGTCCTCTTGTGACCATTCCTCAGGAGCATGCTCTTTGGGCTCAAAGCCCACCTGAATTTAGAAGGGTGGCTCGTATGGTTATCATGAGGAGGGCACTGTATAGCTGGTAGAGTGCTGTTTTTACACAGACATGAAATCCTTGCTATCAACAGGTCCAAGTCTCAATCCTGACCCCAACATCCTGAGTTAAAGGTTGGCTCCTCTTGAGGGGAGCAGAGTCCTTTAACCCCAATGAACTCTGACTCTGGCTTCTCAATGCCATCTTTGAGTCCTAGCTCTGCTGATCGGCCCTGCAGGACTTCTCTTTAAAAGTGAGCGCTGTGTTCCCAAACCTACTTTGGGCATCTGGCAATGAATGATCTCTTTTGGATTCAAGCAGGGGCTTGGGAAAAGGATTGGCTGCTTGCATGGTATAGCAGGACTCTTGATACCCAGTGAAAGCTAAGTTTGACTTGCCTCTGCCATGCTGGGTTACCAGCTGCTTGTCCAGTGGGGAGAGCACAGTACAGGCCTCTTGCAACAGAGCATTTCAGAACAATCAAAAGCACTCTGTGTCAGGGAGAGCCTCCCAGCTCTGTGCTTGAAGCCTCATCAATTCTAGCTGTTGTCCTTTTCAGGAAGGGAGAAGATCAGATATAGTACGTTAAGCCTAAAATTTAATGCGCCTGGTGCAGGCTATTTTGGAAAGGTTCCAAGTGTTCGGTCCTGCTGTGACTATCTGTGTATGCTGGGGAAGACACCTTTCAAACAGAAAGAAACCCCAAAACTTTTGCCAAGAAATGAGAGAAAACTATTTCTCATGGTGAAAACATCAAAGGAATGTCCCACCACCACAGCTTGCAGAGGCGTTTGAAGTGGCAGCTGGGGGATGGAGTCAATACTTGCTGAAAAGCAAAGGGAGGGGAAAGTTGAAAAATATGGTCATCCTCTCCTTTCAGTCTTCACTGCTGGATAAAACTCTTGAGAGTCTCTCACAAGATTGCTTTAAGCTAAGTTTCCTCCTTGTGAGGACATGTCCGGTTTTGACCATTACCATACTGACTGTGAGACCTCATTTACTGGTAAAGCAGTCACAAGTTGAACTAATTAGCTTCATATTTGTCCTCTCACACATGGTAGTGCTGGAGAGCCCACCAACAAATGGTTGAGCTTGTGCATCATTCTTCATGGGTCAAAAACTGACGTTAAAACAGTAATCCCTAGTCTCCACTGCTCTCATTGCACTCCTTTCCTGCATGTGAACACTCCTCATCATCAGGAGAGAGCCCAGTGCATAAAGCTGAGTGCTCGAGCCAGGTCTGAAGAGGTGGCTGGAAGAGGCTGTCTGCTGGCCTGTGCCATAACTGGAATGACCTGTGGTTCAGTTCTGGAGGTGTGCCCCTTTTGTACAGGACCATTTGGATTTGACCTTGTGTAGCCAGCAAGAGCAAAATACAGTGATTGTGCATGGCTTGAGTGCCTGAAATAAGCTTTATTCATGCAAACTGCTAGCTTTACCCCCACAGTTTGTTCCTTCTAGTAAAATCTCTCCCTCTCTCATTCCTCTCTTCCCTTTCCCCCATCTTTCCCCTTCCAAAATCTCAATTCTTGCTGGAGACAGGAGGCTACAACCTTGCCAACACAGCTCGTTGCTGGACATACTTGACTGGGGTCATCCTTGGGAGAACGCTGTCCTCTGAGATCCCCGATCATGAGGTAAGGCTTTGACAAACCCTCCCTTCTCCTTGTGAGAGAGCTGAGTCATTCCACCTAATCTGAACTGCATCCTTGCCGCTCAATGCTGTTTTGTTGAGAGACACTCCTGTAACAATAACACACTGTCCCAGCAGCATAGTGGGTGCTTGTTTCCAAAACCCGAGACTGTCTGCATCTTTTTGCAAGGCATCTCAGAAGCCAATCAACTTCAGAGTCTCAGATAATTACAGAGCGGATGGGGGGGGGGGGGGGTTACCTGTTTGCTCAAAGAGCTCTTTAGGATGTGCACATACTTTTGCAAGGAAAGAGCCAGACCTTTCTCAAAGCTTAATTTTTAGCCCTGCTTTCATCAACTTACAGAAAGTACCAGGTGCAACTTCCAAACTTTACTGACCAGTAGTCTTCCAAAGGGCCATGAGGCAAAGCGTTATTTACATTCACATATGAGCTATCTCAGAAGGCTCAGTTCCAGTATTGATGTTCTTACAGTTTTGAGCAGGGCTGGATGACCAATTCGAAGGACACAATCTAGGCTGAATTTGGTTGGGATAACTATAGTTTCATAACTGTTTCTCCCCAAGGGCTTGTTAGTGCTCTTTGCTTCCCAAATTACAGGTCCGTGTTATTGACCCTACAAAAACAAACCTGTACATGCAAAGCAGTTCAAACCTATAGTGATTACAGAGGAGAATAATATTTTGTCTTTGTCTGAGGATCTCATAGACCAGTATGCATGAGGAATTAAAGTGTATATGTGGATTAAAATTGGAAATGCATCATTATAAAAATTAGCGATTACAGATACAAGGCACTTTTTGAGAGGTGTCCTGCTTAAATATGATCCTTTAACCAGATACCAACAGAAACAGGATCCAAACTGGAATAAGAGAATCTTTTGTATATGTGGGAAGTCCAAAGGGTGGGTACCTCTGTAGGAATTAACTGCCGGAGATGTTTAGACTTGGCCTTTTTGTTGTTGATTTAGCAGTGTATTTGTCATATTAATGATCCCTGCACAGAGTGCCCTGAAGGATAAGAGCAGTGTGGAAATGAATTGGTTGCAGGATGTCACAAGGTGCACAATGGGGTTCTGTGTGCTCTGCCTGCTGTAGCCCCTTCTGGGAAGGCCAGCGGTTAGCCTGCAGAGCTGAACTGGCTGCGAGTTCTGATGCTGATGGTGGCCACCCTGGCCAGGTTCCCCTTGCAGCAGAGCAGTGCTTGTGATTTAGTTTTAGGAGTTGAGATGAGCTGTCCTGGTTTCACCCTTCTGTAGGAGCATGTTTCCAGAGATGAACTCAGACTGTCTATTGGCTCTGTGGTGCAGCACTTGGAGAGGCATGAGATGGAGGGAGGGGAACTATGGGCTGCACTGCATGAAGCTGTCTCCAAGTGCTGTTGTTCCCACTTGAGCATCTGTAGGAGAATTTTTGTGGCAAGCTCAGAAAACCCAGTGCCTTCCAGGAGCAAGTGCATCTTGACTCCAGCACCACAGAAAGGATTTAGTACGAATCGTCTCTAGGGTGGTGACATTAGCCAGCAAACCAGCTGGTGAAGATCAGAGGAGAGACAGCATGGAGAGACCTATTTAGAGATATACATATGATCAAAACACACTAAGCCTGCTGGGATGATTGCCTTGATAATATATTAGAAGCATCTTCCTCTGTCTAGAGCCTTAGTCTGCCCCATCTCTCACTTTCTGTCTGTATTTCTTGTTGTGCTATCCTCTGTCTGAATACGTGTTCTTGGCACCTTGCTGCAAGCGAACTTTTAGTCAACTGTTATTTCACTAGCCCATTCTTCCCATCTGCTCCTCAGATTGTGAGCTGTTCTAGAACATGACTGCAGCACTTACTGAATGCCAGATTAAGTGGCTGGAGTGGCTGTTCAGCACAGCCAGAAAGGTCCTGGGTGAATGGAGTTTGCTGGAGCTGAACCAGAAAAGATAATTCTTCCCTGCTCTGCTAGAATATACTTTGGGTCCTCAAAGAGTGCATGGAGACATTGGCACATGATTAAGTAGTTTGATTATTTTAAAGCCTGTGGCTTTGTCCTTCACCAAAGGTGCTAAAGAATGTAACCTTGGTGATAAAGTAACCTTGTTAATAAAGAAATAGCCTTGGTACGAGATTTGAGCTGTTCTGAATCAGATATCAGCTAAAAGATGGTGATATTCATGTCAGTAAGGAGCAGCAGCTTGCCGTGAGGCCCTGTAGCAGGGAATCTCCACATCTCTCGTGACTTGAAAAAAGTGGGTAAGCAAACTGCAGTGGGGTTCAGATCCTCAAAGACAAGGCCCCTCCTTTACCAAATGGGAGCAGTGAAGTTCTTTTTGAGCAGTACAAGGTAAAGTATGCCAAAACACCTTAGGTGTTGCAGGGGTTGTCGACCTTTGGGGTGCACAAGCATACACCTCTGACCAGTTCTGTGGCAATGGTCATGTGAACAGCACTCCGAAAGGCCACTGTGGAAACCTGTGCTCTGCTCTAACTTGGGAGCACAGGTTTAGTCTTAGACTCTTCCATCCCAGGAAGATACAGCTGCAGGCTTTGGGTGACCTTTCACGTAAAGGGGGAGAAAAAATGGGGTGAAGACAGAGGCATGTGATGAGAAATGTCTCAGAGTGTAGCGCATTTATTGCTCTTAGGCAGTCACAGTAATGAACCTTCTGTTACAGCTCTGCCTCTGCTCCTTATGTAGTAGAACAAATGGATATACTCTCCCTGGCTTTGAGGCATTGATGAGTTGCTAATTAAAAGGCACTGGGAAGAGTGTTCCTTGTGGATGAGTATGTTCCACTATTATCCACCACCGAGCCTCCTGGGAGCTGGTACTGGTTTGCAGCTGAAGGTGAGATTTGGGGCTGTGGTGCATCCCCCATGTGTGTGGAATACCTTGCAGCTGTCTATGGCTTGTGCAGGTCCTCAGTACTGGAACAAGGCAAGAACCAATTACCACGCTCATATCTTTGCCTGCAAGTGCCCTTTGTGGCCCTGCTTCACAGTAAGGAAGGTATATATCCTAGGATGGGTGTGAAATTTTTATCTTCACTAGCTGGGCATTGGCTCATGTCCTCTGGCAGGAGACCGAGAGCCTCATTTCTAGTCTCACTAACAGCTCTGGATGCTATTTTTCATATAAATATATAATCCTGTTTTGAAATGTATTAAGCAGTTTGTATCAACAAGCATGCTGAAGCCCAGAGCCACAGTCCAAGGCTTATAGTTTTTCAAAGGATTTCTTTTATCAGTTTTAAATCTGTTTTCTTGCCTCTTTCCATCAGAGATGGTCTGTGTTTTAGCTCTTGAACTAGAACCAAGATCAACAATTTCTGAAACCAACTGTCTTGAGAAGATCGTTGAAGGATTGTGTTTGTTTTCTTTAATATAACTCTGATGCAGTTATCTGCCCCCTCTCTCCTCCTAAATTGGATCATTTCATAATGCTGGACATAATATTTACTTAGCTAGGAGTAAAGGTCCCTCTAATGTTTTCATATTGGATGCTGCAAGGTCATTTGCGTTGAAACTGAGATGTCTGAACTTTGCCCGTTGAAGGGTTATATTGGCAGCTTGCGCTGAGCCTGGGAAGCCTTGCCCAACAACCATGAGGTAAATCAGCTTGCATTTGCTCTCATGTTACTACACAAAGCATGATGATAAACACAGTGCACTGCAGCACGCAGTACTGAATTGGCATCTGATTGTCTGCTGTCCAAATTCAGATGGAGCACGTATGCTTTGAACGATTTTACTGATCCACAGTGCTTTTTTGTGATTGTGCTCTGTCTTCTTGGGAGTGGTGAATAAGGCAGTTGAGGAACCTTTCCTAACATCTAACTAGCCTTGTTTAGTTGCCCCCAAAAAGCTCACCAGCCAGGGATGGTAACATTAAAGGACTCCAGCAGGAATGGAGAAAGGAGGTCAGGGAGGGAAGAATCTCAGAGCATGATGCTGATGTCCTTGGACATCTTTGTGGACCTTGGTAGTTCGTAAGATGCAGGGAGGTAGGCCTAGAAACAACTGCAGAGAGGTATTAATCCACATATTCATGCTGCAGAGAAACAGAAGAGGAAAAGTAAAAGTAATAAGTGTTATAGTTGAGGCAAATCTGTGTTTGGTTGTAAGAGTAAACCATTATGAAACTCTTTCATAAGTGATTCTGGGATTTTTTTGAAAGGTTTGGTGTTCTGGGATTTTCCAAAAACGGAAGGCCGAGAGATCTGAGTATCCTTGCTCTGAGAGTGCTCAGTGTAAGCAAGGTGGCCTGGTGGGCCCTGACCCATCTAGCAGAGGGGTAGTGCTCTCAGCCACGGCCTTGTGACTGATGTGCTACTTCATACTCTCCTCTTTAAGGTTGTTTACCAGAAAAGAGTTAAAAGTAGCTCCGTTTTGCACCCATCTGGGGAGATTTCACCTCCATGTGATCGTGTGCTCTGGCTGCACTCACAGGAATCAGGTGTTTTGTGTTAGCTACCAACTGCATGTATCCAGGCAGCAGCAAGTCTGCAGCACGTTCAGTATTTGGGGTCACAAAACAGCGCTTGCAGGGTGCTTTTTTGAGTGTGATGCTTTGGGGGAAGGGAGATGTTAGCATCTAAAATAAAGGGACCGCCAGCCAGTGACCAGCACAGGGGGTGGTGATTATACAGGGCACCGCTACTGTGGGAGGAGGTCCTGGGGCAGACAGAGTCCCCCTGGGCCAGTTTGTATAGGTCTTCACTCTTGAATTCAATCTTTTTATGCTCTTTTCATGAGCAGGGATCAAAGAGGCAAGCTGCGGCCCTGCTAAGATACCACAAACTGAACACAGTCACGTTCCTGAACTGCCCCTGCCCCTTCTCCAAGGGACCCCAGGAGGGTTAGAAGCAGGAGGAGCAGCAGCTCGGCCCTGTCTAGGGAACAAAAAGCACTTTGTACCTGCTGAATAACCTCCACTCCACTCCCCACTCCGCCAGCTGCTGCTGCTGCTCCCAGAAGTGAGCAAGCAGGAGGCTGGGCCTTTCCAAGAGAATGTGAGGGGCTCGAGGCAGGGTAGAGGATGATTTGCATTTAGGACAAAAAAAAAAAAAAGCACAATCACAAAGCCCTGATTGTAAGTGTAGCCCTTTTGTTGTTCCTAGTCTGTGCGTTGAGGCGCGTTCCCCTGTCTGCTGGCTGCTTGGCTGCTGGTGAGCTAGGCGCCTGGCCCAGCAGACTGCACTTCTCAAAAAGCGCAAGCTCTTCAGCAAAACTGAAGAGAACTTGGAAGTGGAGTTGAGCCCTCTGCAGATAAGGCCATTTCCCCTTCCCAGCCTGAGCAAGCTTTCTTTCCAAACTGTGTCTGCGATTTTTTGCACGCACTGCAAGCAATGGTTGTTTCACACTTGGATTCACTGCATGCGTTTCTCTTGCTCGCTGACTTTGCTCACCTGGTTCATCGCAATGCTCTTAAATAGTATGGGAATGTGATGGGGAGGACTGTGCCTCCTTCGCCATGTCAAGTGAGCAGTACTGTCCAGAAAAGTGTTAGTTTAATCTCCTCTCTGCCACAGTGGCCAATAGCAGACACATGGGGATGAGTGTAAACAACAGTGCAAATAGAGTTTCTCAGCTTCCAGCTTTCAATGATTTAAGGCCAAGAAATATCCTACCGTCTCTGTATCTAAAAGTTCTTTGTGGCATTTCTTCTGTGATTTTGTCCAGTTGTTTGTTTGAATGCAGACTTTTAGTAATCACTGTGTCCTTTGGCAAGGCATTCCACAGCTTAACTGTGCACTCTGTGGAGAATCTCCATGTTTTCTTTGAGCCCACTACTTTACTTCTTAATTTGTTATGAATGCTTATCCCAGGGTTTTCCCTGTCGGCATGTTTTGCAAAACATGGCTTATCCAACAGGAATAGGATATGGCGTTGTCCTCATTTCGCAGATGGGATCTAAGGCACATGGCCACACATCCATTATCTTTGTTGTCTCATTGGTAATGCTTGGTTTGTGAGAGGATTCAATGTTATTACAATACGTAGATGTTTAGGCCAGTCCTGGATGCTCAACACTCCTCCAAATCTGTCCAAATCAAGTTAGACCCTAGGCAAAAAGAAATGCAAGGTTAGTGGCTGCGTGTGCACAGTATGCTTTATGGGACCTGCCTAGCACACACTGGAAAGCTAGGCACAGGCAAGGGGGAAATTCACACTTCTCCAGGGCAGCACATTTGAGACTATCCTTTAGGTGTCCGTAATTTCTTGCTCACCATCCAGTGCTTGTCAGGGCTGCGTTGGCTGAGACGTTGGTGGGGAGCGAGGTGGGGATGCCTGGTTGTATGCCATACCCTGATCCAGTATGCATCCTGCATGGGGTAGCGCTACAGATGGGGGCTTTGATCCCTCCATTCCTCATTAAAAGTCCATAAACGAAGCCCTACAAACTACCAGTGGACAACAAAGATAATGGATTCTTTGGACAGTGACGGCTGTGTGCCTTAGATCCCCTCTGTGCCCTGGGGACAGTGCCATATCCTATTCCTGTTGGATAAGCCATGTTTTGTGAAACACATGGAAACTCTGACAGTGAAAACAGTAAATGAGGTGGGGCGTTATACAGGACCCCTCTTTGCCACATCACCTTGAGCTACCTGGAGCAGGTTGATCCACCCCAATGAATGAGGATGACAGGTCCAGTGGAATAATAGTATCTGTAGCACTGAGATTTCAAGTGTTGAAGATAACTGTGCCAATGTTATGGATGGATTTTACATACATGCAGCAGTGTCAGCCTGCATCTTCTGAGCTTTCTGCCTGCTGAATACAAATCAGCAGTTGAGGAAGTCATGGGTAGATTATTTCTGCCGGTTCTACCCATCCTGTGTATTAGGCTGTGTAAGTTTTACTGTATGGATAAAAAATATTTTTGGGGGGAGGATTGCTAAAGGATACCCATAATGGGGTATGTTGAATTGGTAACAGTTGCCAGGACTTCTATTTTAAAAATAAATGAGTTAAAAAAAAATACCAGTCTCATGAAAACTAGACATGGAAAAAATAATTGCTTTAAGATATCAAAGCTCCCCCTCCAAAGTAAACTGGCACCCAGTGCTGAACGTTCCCTTTTGTTTATGCTCTAGGGCTTTATCTGGGTTTAGATAATGGAAGCAGTTGGGCTTCCACCACTTCCCTTAGGAAAATTCCACTTTCAAAAATATTTCCATAACAGGAAGTGCTCAGATTTTCGGTTAGTTCCCTCAGTTTGGTTTTGTCCCAATATTCCCAGTGCCATCAGATCAGATTGCGGCTGCCTAGCTCTCAGGACTTAGGCCTTGCGGTTTGAGACTCCAGCAGCTCCTTTTGCAGTGTATATATTTGGTTCTTGCCGTCCTTTCTCCCCCAGTAAAACCTTTCTGGCACTCTCTCATTTTAGTTGGAAACTGCATCTTTGGGTTTATAGCTTAATTTGTTTTCGTACTTTCAAGGAAAATGGGAAGCAGTGCAGCTTTGCAGCAAAACCGTGAGTAATTTCTCCAGCTGATTTGCACTCAATTGCTTGACAGTGGGTTAGGTCTGGGCCTGAATTTCTGTTAGCAGAAAGACTACATCACAGAAATGTGCTGGTGATGTCCACGCTGGGGTTGCTGTTATCCCCACTCTGAAGTAGAGACAAATGCAACCATTTCTGGTTATTTGGTCCTGTGTTTGGCTGAGGGTGTCTGGCAGAAAAATTACAGCAGCAATAAGCACCTTCTTTGATGTGGCTTCCAAAGACCACCCCATATCCTGGAAGGCTGGAGAGGAGAGCAATTGTGTTTTCCAGGAATGGAAAGCTTTGTTGAAGCTCAGCTACAGTATCCCCTCTTGATTCAGTCTAAGTTTGGGTACTTAAGTAAGTGGAAGTTTCTTTTAAACACTGCGACACTGCCGTGGGCAGGGAGGCAGGAACCTTGGTGCAGTCTGACAGCTGCAGGCAAACTGCAGCTAAGCTGGCGTCCTTCTTACTGTTTGTCCAGTTTTCTGCAAGATCAGAGGCCGCAGTTTATCGCTAGCAGTCAGTAGTCTTCGCTGCCATTAACATTGCCTTTTAATTTGGATGCTGTCCCCAAGCTGGCTCCTCTCCATACAGACCAAACTGCTTGATTGTGCTCTTTTGGGTTTTCAGCTTGAACCAGCTGGATCAACTGAGGCTGCAGCCTGGTGGCTGCTTTACTCAAGCGGGTAACTCTTCCTTGTTGCCAGGGTCCTCCAAGGTCTTCTCACAATTCCCCCTGTTTGCCTAGAGACAATTTCTTCTACCACTCACTGGGAAAGCCTAGCTTACCCAAGGTCCTGGGATGTGCCCCCAAAGCCTTCAGGACTAGGAGCAGCAAGTGCAGTCTGCGAGCAGTCACATCTGATCACATCCCCATGCTAAGGTGGTGGAGGTGCTCGACCTTGAGTGTTGAACTGAATGAGTGAATTCAGCCATAGTGATGGCTCTTGAGTTACCTGAGAGCTCTGATGGAGCCTGTCACCCTGACATGAGCCTTTCTGCCCTGTTCTGTGCACTACTGTAAAAATGGGGAAAAGGTTCAAGTGCTCTGGCCTGAAAGGCTTCTCTTTGAGTCAAAGTAGGAGACTTGCCTTTAATCAGGTTGGGGGGGATGACACTGTCTCTGGGAGACAAGCCCAGACTCATTATAAGAAATATATGTAGATTTAGGTTTGTCCACATGAATTTGTATGGGCTAGTTCAAACTGACATAACATTAGACTGTATTTGAGCAATTGTTGTATATAGTGTGACCTGAAAATACCTTGAAAAGAAAGATACTGTTTCCATCTGCATGGTAGACTTGAGGAGAGGGACTAGAGCTTGGATGTGGAGTGGCTTTGCCAGCCAGCCTTGTGCACTGGTGATGGGAATGTTGCCAGCCATGGGTGATGTTTCTGGGCATCGCTGTGCTTTCTCAAGAAATAGAAGACTCCCTAGGGTATCGAAGATGCTGCTAATTTCAGGCTTAGCCAAGTGCCAAAACCTTTCTCTCCAGCTATCTAATAAATGTCAGGAAACATCATCCCCAGTCTGCAAAGGGCAAATTCTTTCCTTCTCCTTCAGCTTTGGGAAGAAGAGCAGTGCAGTAAATTACCCTGTGGCAGAGGTGGCCCTACAACACAGCGACACAGTGCCCCTTGTGCCTGTGGCAGCTCCAACCTTTCGCAGGTAGCCTTAAAAATGCTGTACCTCTTCTAAGATACTCCAGATTCCACCATCTCCAAACACAAACCCATGTGGGGCAGTGGGAGTGAAGATTCTTCTGGGGGTTTTACATTTCTTGTGCCTTAAAGTGCACCATCCTGAAGGCCCAGCAGTCAGAGAGCTGTGTGCTGCCTCCTTTGCAGGCCAACGCAAACACACTGTCAGGCAGCTGCTTTGTTTGCCTCCTCAGAGCCTAAAGTTTATGATAGGAAACAGCTCTGCATTATTTCCCAGTCATTGTTTTGCGGCCTCTTAGCTAATGCAGGAACCAATGCATCCGCCTGTCATTCATGGAGGAAGAACAGTCAACTGCAAACCTCGCCAACTGGAGCTGTTTACCTGTCAGCGGGAAATTAATAGCTGAGGCTGATAAGTGAGTGAAGCTGTGAAAAGGCTGGTCTTTGTGTTGGATGTGACGGTTAGAGCCTGGGACCAGTAGGGGCCAGCTGGGAAAATGCTGTTGCTTGCTCATTTGCAGAAGGCATGTACAGCCTGACCAGTTGAGAGAGGACAGTTTTTCTTGGTCAGGCTTCAAAATTGGCTTGCACACCTCTCCATTGCAGCTGTCAAGGAAAGGTCCCTTTCTGTCCCTTAAGCTCAGAGGATATGAGGGTCGGTGTGTCTCTCCTTCCCAGCTCTTGTCTTAGCAACTTTGGTCTTCACCTCTGTGGTATCCCTGCCTTTGGATATATTAATCTGTGCCTAGTAGTGTCTTCATGCCAAGGGAAACAAGTGTAGGGGTAGTGGAGGCCAAGAAATGCCCCTGATCATTTTGGCACTTTCACCTGTGGTGTGAGGAAGTTCATTTGTGTTACCCCTGCCTCCTCTCCTTCATTATGACTGCTCTGCCTTTTATGTTTCCTGGTTCCAGACAGTGATGAGGGTGCAGGAAGTGTCCCAGCCTGTCCTCGCTTCCTTCCCAACCTCATCAACCCTGCCATGGAAATCCCCGCTGGTTGATGGAAGTCATGGGAGAGTCCCTGCCACCTGTGGATGCCCCACATCAGGGCTTCTTGAGGAAGTTGATGAGGCCTTCTACAGACAGCTGGAAGTAGCCTCACGATCCCAGGCCCTGGTTCTCATGGGGGACTTCAACCACCCCGATATCTGCTGGAAAGACAACACAGCTAGGTACAAACAGTCCTGGAGATTCCTGCAGAGCATTGGTGACAACTTCTTGACACAGGTGGTGGAGGAGCCAACAAGGAGAGGTGTGCTGCTGGACCTCGTACTAACAAACAAAGAAGGACTGGTGGAAGATGTGAAGGTCGGGGGCTGCCTTGGCTGCAGTGACCATGAGATGGTGGAGTTCAGGATCCTGCGAGGAGGCAGCAGGGCACCAAGTAGGATCGCAACCCTGGACTTCAGGAGAGCAAACTTTGGCCTCTTCAGGGACCTACTTGGAGGAATCCCATGGGTGAGGGCCCTGGAAGGAAGGAGTGTTCAAGAGAGTTGGTTAATATTCAAACATCACTTCTTCCAGGCTCAAGAGCGGTGCATCCCTATGAGTAGGAAGTCAAGCAAAGGAGGTAGGAGACCTGCATGGATGAGCAAGGAGCTCCTGGCAAAACTCAACCAGAAGAAGGAAGTCTACAGAAAGTGGAAAGGGGGACAGGCCACTTGGGAGGAATATAGGAATGTTGTCAGAGTATGCAGGGATGCGACGAGGAAGGCTAAGGCCCGTTTGGAATTAAATCTGGCTAGAGATGTCAAGGACAACAAGAAGGGCTTCTTCAAATACATCAGCAGCAAGAGGAAGACTAGGGAAAATGTGGGCCCTTTGCTGAATGGGGTGGGTGCCCTGGTGACGAAGGATGCGGAGAAGGCAGAATTACTGAATGCCTTCTTTGCTTCAGTCTTTACTGGTCAGGCCAGCCCTCAGGAACCCCAGACCCTGGAGGCAAGAGAGAAAGTCTGGAGAGAGGAAGACTTTCCCTTGGTGGAGGAGGAGTGGGTTAGAGATCATTTAAGCAAACTTGACACCCACAAATCCATGGGCCCTGATGGGATGCACCCACGAGTGCTGAGGGAGCTGGCGGACATTATTGCTAAGCCACTCTCCATCATCTTTGAAAGGTCATGGAGAACAGGAGAGGTGCCTGAGGACTGGAAGAAAGCCAATGTCACCCCAGTCTTTAAAAAGGGCAAGAAGGAGGACCCAGGGAACTACAGGCCAGTCAGCCTCACCTCCATCCCTGGAAAGGTGATGGAGCAGCTCATCCTGGAAGCCATCTCCACGCATGTGGAGGAAAAGAAGGTGATCAGGAGTAGTCAGCATGGCTTCACCAAGGGGAAA
Organism: Apteryx mantelli; assembly: GCF_036417845.1. Taxonomy (NCBI): domain Eukaryota; kingdom Metazoa; phylum Chordata; class Aves; order Apterygiformes; family Apterygidae; genus Apteryx; species Apteryx mantelli. Next base: position 25,759,591 of record NC_089990.1, read on the forward strand.
TCATGCCTAACCAATCTGATAGCCTTCTATGATGGAATGACTGGCTGGGTAGATGAGGGGAGAGCAGTGGATGTTGTCTACCTAGACTTCAGAAAGGCTTTTGACACTGTCTCCCATAGCATCCTCATAGACAAGCTCAGGAAGTGTGGGTTAGATGAGTGGACAGTGAGGTGGATTGAGAACTGGCTGAATGGCAGAGCTCAGAGAGTTGTGATCAGTGGCACAGAGTCTAGTTGGAGGCCTGTAGCTAGCGGTGTCCCCCAGGGGTCAGTCCTGGGTCCAGTCTTGTTCAACTTCTTCATCAATGACCTGGATGAAGGGACAGAGTGCACCCTCAGCAAGTTTGCTGACGATACAAAACTGGGAGGAGTGGCCGATACGCCAGAGGGCTGTGCTGCCATTCAAAGAGACTTGGACAGGCTGGAGAGGTGGGCAGAGAGGAACCTCATGAAATTCAACAAAGGGAAGTGCAGGGTCCTGCACCTGGGGAGGAATAACCCCATGCAGCAGTACAGGTTGGGGGTTGACCTGCTGGAAAGCAGCTCTACTGAGAAGGACCTGGGAGTGCTGGTGGACACCAAGTTAAGTATGAGGCAGCAATGTGCCCTTGTGGCCAAGAAGGCCAATGGTATCCTGGGCTGCATCAGAAAGAGTGTTGCCAGCAGGTCGAGGGAGGTGATTCTCCCCCTCTACTCAGCCCTGGTGAGGCCACATCTAGAGTACTGCGTCCAGTTCTGGGCTCCCCAGTACAAGAGGGATGTGGCACTACTGGAGCAAGTGCAGCGAAGGGCCACAAAGATGATTAGGGGACTGGAGCATCTCTCTTATGAGGAAAGGCTGCGAGAGCTGGGCCTGTTTAGCTTGGAGAAGAGAAGGCTGAGAGGAGATCTTATCAATGTGTACAAGTATCTGAAGGGAGGGTGTCGAGAGGATGGGGCCAGACTCTTTTCAGTGGTGACGAGCGACAGGACGCGAGGCAATGGGCACAAACTGAAACACAGACACTTCCATCTTAACATGAGGAAAAACTTTTTCACTGTGAGGGTGACAGAGCACTGGAACAGGTTGCCCCGAGAGGTGGTGGAGTCTCCTTCTCTGGAGATATTCAAAATGCGCCTGGATGCAATCCTGTGCAATGTGCTCTAGGTGACCCTGCTTGAGCAGGGGGGTTGGACTAGATGATCTCCAGAGGTCCCTTCCAACCTCAGTGATTCTGTGATTCTGTGATTCTGTGAATGTTCAGCACATTGCTCAGTCTTCTGGCAGGGGGTTGCACAGGTCCTGCCATACGTCAGAGCAGGAGTTTGAGATCTGCCAGCCTCTCACTGCTGACTCAGTGTGCAAGACCTGTGCTGGGGCCAGCGTGGGACAGCTTGTATTGATGCTATTTGTGCTGTCATTCTCCATCAGAAGAGTGTTCCTCCAGGGCTGGGGACTTCCCAGGAACAGTGAAACAAGAAAGCAGCACAGTCTGGTTTCTGATGAAAGCTGGAAAGTACGTACTGGTGCTAATCTCTCCTGGAAGCATGCTACTGAATCCTGTCTTTTGGGACACAGCATAGTCAGAAATGTTAATGTGCAACAGCACACACACATATGTCCTTAGCAGAGGGAGATTCCCCTGTAATAAGGCACCTACAAGAAGCACTGATGCAGGTATACAGGTCTGGTGATCAGGTTATTCTGACAGAGAGCACAGTGTGAGGGAGCTCCCTATGCAGCTGCTGATGGGAAGAAAAGTTCAGGCCTGGCTTCCTGAGACCTCTGTGCTGTTTAAGGGCAGAATAATGTAGCCACAGCCTGGTTTGTTACGTCAGTGTTTTCTACCCCTTCACAATGAAGAGCTGCATATGAGCATGGCAGCATGTGACCCCACACACTTGATTTCCAGATGAGAAGTTCGGAGGTTTGGTTTGGATCTTTTAACTCTGAGATGCCATGGGAATGCCTGTCCAGGTGTTCAGTGGGTTGCTGTTTGGAGCAAGTGAACTCCATCCAGCAACTCAATGCCCAAGATGCATGTGTCTTCCCCTTTCCCTCAAGGGTTTCTGCACGTTATGCAGTGTGGCCAGGGCCCTCATTCTGCCAGGCTGCATTTCAGCTGGGATGTGGGGCATGGCTGTGGGCTCTCTGTTTGACCTCATTTGAAGCATGGAGAGAGGTACTTCAGGGCTTGGCTCACATATGCATAAGACTGCCAAGCATTTCATCCCCCTCTCTTCCCAGCACATGTCTGTATGATGCTGCCTGAATTCAGGCTGCGCAGCCACTGCTACTCCACAGGAAAGCACGTGTGCCTTGAATGAGGATCTGACTGATTCTGAATTTCAAAGCGACTCCTGCTCTTCCCAGGCCAAAGGAAGTTGTCCAGCTCTGTTGTGAATAAGCACATTTTATGATAGGGTGCTTCGGAGAAGTGCCTCTAACCTGAATGGTGTTTAGGTGGCCCTATTCTAAAAGGGCTCTGTTCAATCACTTTAAAAAGCCACAGCTTGAGCCAGGAAAGCCAGGTGAAAACAAAGGCATGCTTTATCCCACTCTGCATCTGCAAGATGGCCATTGACTTGTGGAGGGCTGGGACAAAGTTAGGATGAAGCTCCCATTCTCTGTTTTTGTCCAGGGAAGAGGTTCTGAGCAATTGGGCAGGTTTGCTGATGGATGGGGTGGAAGTGGGTGGCTGGTATAGTAGGATTTCTCTGCCAGATGCTTCATTTACAGATGCGAATGCACACTGCCATCCCTCTGAGCCCTCAGGGAAGTAACTTGCAGGTCTTCTGCGCCTCCACTTCTTGCAAGAGGACCCGAGGCTGTTGTTAAAGTCAATTCACTCTTTGCAAGCTGCCTATAGAAGGGATGAGCCAGCTTGGGAACTGACAGCCAAAATAATGTAGGAACTTTTGCACTCTTGCTTCTGTTCATGGCTCTGCATTACAACAAAGCTATCTGAGAGACTGCTTTTTGCTGATTACAGTTGTCACAGAAATAAATAAATGGCAGTAAGATGGGTGATCACAAATGTATGTTTTTGAGGATGCAGAGTTTGGAGTAATGCTTGTACATCATCCTTGCGAGCCCTAGCCCATCTTGTTCTGTGATTTACTTCACTTAAAATGCACTTTATCTTTTTCTAGCAGATTCGTCTCGCCTCAGAGCATGATAGAGGGGAGTCAGGAACTAGCCAGTGCTTTGCCATTGCCTTATTGCAGTGCCTAGATGAGGCACTTTCCAATGTGATATTCCCGTCAGCTTTTTTGTATGTATTAAGTAGTTAGTTTAGACCTTATAGACCTTAGGTCTGTAGACTATGTCTTACTATGTATTTGTTTAGCAAGCGTGGCCCTTCTCTCTGATGGAAATCCTTCTCTTCCCTTCTGTCCCTCCTTGGCTCACCGTATTCAGAGCAGGCTTTTTTTTTTTTCTTAGAAGATGCTAGCTGAAGATAATGTGGTTCCTCACCTTACAGTTAGTGCAAGTTACACACTAGTGCCTTGAGGGGCTGCCTGTTTCTTGCTGTTCTGCGATTGAGAATGAGAGGTTATCATCTTGCACGAATCTTGCAGAGCCTCCGGAGAGAAAATCCCAGAGTAGCTACAGCTGACTGATTTTGCGTGTTTTGGGAGTCCTTCTGAGCTGTAAATTTTTGCCCTCTGTAATCTTTCCCTGAGATAATCCAGGCTGCCTGCATTGTGCTGTAGGGACAGGTTAGCATATATATGGTAAACTGGTGGAAGCAGGTTTGAAAAAAAATACATCATGATGGTGGGAAATTGGCTGGGAGTCTAATGGGCATGTCAGATGAAATATTTACACAGCTATGAGATAACCTGAAGGGAAACAGTACGTACTTTCTGTGTGTATATGTATGTATGTGTTTGTGCACACACAGAGCTGATGTCCATTTGTCAGATTCCCAGGTTTATTCTGCTGCTTCTGGCAAAGATCCACTAATGATTTAATAGCTTGTCAACACCTATGCACAGAAACAAAGGTTGGTACTTCCTGATTTCTTATTTTCTTTGCTTTAAATAGGAATTCCTATTCTGATTAACATGAAACCTGGAAATTGAGCTGTCAGACTGGGCAGCTCTTTGCATTCGGCACCGAATTCCTGAATGTGATCAGCTTGAATGCAATCCAGGCACCGCTTTCCTGCTATACAAACCCAGAGCTCTGCTGGCCTTTCGAAGGAAGCTGTTTCAAGTTCATGGCCTGGGACAGAGCACTGCTAAAGCACATTGACATGAAGTAGGGAGGTTGTTTTGCTCTCAGTGTTTTTCTCTCCCCGTCAGCCAGGTTTAGCATGTCCTTTCAGTGACAAGAGGCCAAATTCCACAGTTATATACAGCACTTTGCTACACTTACAGCATTGAGAAGTTCAGGGATTTTTTTTTTTTTTTTTACAAGTCCAGGTCCTGGAATTAAATTATTATGAGAGAAAGTCAATATTCAGGGATGGGAAACTTGGAGGGGTTTGAGGTGGTTCCTTTTTAATTCATGATTTTGTGGCGAAGGGCTTGGAAAGAAGACAGCTGTGGTCTTGAGATCCGGAAAGCATTTGACTGAACAACAGTATAATGGTGTTTAAATACTCTTACAGTATCTGGAAGGACCAGCACAGAATTTCTTTGAACGTTCAGTGCTGGCAGTGCAGTGGGTTATAGTCCAACTGTAGCAGCATCCAATTGACACCAGTGAGCTGTTGGTACTAAAATCAGGGGGAGAATTTAGACTTTTATTGGTAGCTAATTTTTTTTGCTATTGGCATGGTTGTCAGATCTGGCATTATTCACAAGAAAATACCCTTCCCCTTTAAAAAATTATTACTTCTGTCCTTTTTTTATTTCTTCTCTTTGCCTTTTCTTTTCTCTGTTTCTCACTCTTTTCCTGGCCTCTACACCTACTTGTTTCTTCCTTCAACATGTCTTTCCCTGCAGTCACTCCACACTCCCATCTCTTGAACCATTACTCCCACCCTTTTTTGGACCGTCAGAGCAATCAGTAGTCATGCAACTACATTGGGCATTGCTCCTTTCTTTGTAAACTTCAGGTCCGTTGGATCTGTTCAGGGCTTTAGAATTGCACATCAGACACTTCTGATCCTCTAGTTTGCTGTTTCAGCATGTTTAAGTTTTAAAAGGGAGAAGTTGTGAGTTTCCAGGTGAGCTGCTGATTCAGACAGGGATTTTGAGCTTTCCTTTTCAGTCTTGACTCTCAGCACTGGTTTTTCATCTCTGAAAATCAACATTTTTTCAGCAAGAAAAATAACATATTTTCCCCTGTGACAACTAAATGGTTGGGTAAGAAGTACAGGCACCTGGTTTTGTCATTGCAGAAGTGTGGGCTTTTCTGCTTGTAACATCCTCCTTGTTCTGACCAATGAAGAAATAAAATGAGTCTTTTCTGGAGCACTGAAAATCGCCTCTTGAATCCCCTTCAGGCTGCAAGGGAGTGAATCCAAGGTGCTTGTACCTCTTTTGCAGTAGCTTCAGAAATATATTAAGGCTTAAGCCTCCCACCTCAAAGAGAATCAAAGTTACTGATTTGGTTTGGTGGATTTTCTACTCTGAGTCCCTCTGACTGATCAAAACAAGTGAAATCCAAGGTGCTACTTATTGCTTTTCTCCACTGATGCGTGGCCAAGAGGATTACTTTTGTTGGTGCTTTCTCAGAGACAAACAGCACCTCTAGCTGCAGCTATCAGAGGTGGTCCTGTACTCAGCTGCCCACCTGTCCCATGGGCAGAGCTTCTTGCCGCCAGAGCAAGGCAGCAGAAGTGGGCAGGGGCTCCTGCCTTTGTGTCTGTGCCCTGCAGGCCTGTGTCTCAACCCGATTCTCAGTGCACATGAGCTTGTGCTTGGTCTGTGACCTGGGTGATTGGACATGTATTTTCTCCTGCCATGTGGACAGTTGTCTCAGGCAGAGAGGCAGGAACATGTTAAACAGCTGCAACTGTTTTCTTCAGAGCATGTGCATCAAAGCCCTGGGATAAGTCATTTCAAGATTGCCCAAATTTGCCCTGCTGACCTGCTTTGTGGTGAATGGTGTAAAACCCAGCCAGCTCTTCTGCATGACTGCACCCTTCAATCCATGCTGGGTAGCTCAGCACATGTAGCTGTTCTACAGGATGTTAGTTATTTGATACTGAAAGCTTCTCAATTGCAATAAACCACATCAGTGTAAAAGCTATATAGCCTCAGGTACTTTTTTTCCTTTAATGTAGATCTTGGAAGCCAATTACTTGAAGCTGTATTTGTGTTCTGTTTAACTTGATGCCACTGAAATCACAGGGAGATGCAAAATGATGCCTTCATCAGAATTAACTATGCCTCATTATTGCCCAGGTTGGAAGTATTAGACTGATGGCACAAAGTCTGCTGTGCCACTGCCTGTGTAACCAGCAGCTTGTGCAGCTGACACCAGTTACTATTAGATCTGGAACTTCTGCATTTTTAGCGTGCTGTTTCACGAAAGCTGCAGTCAAGATTTTATGTGTATTTCCTTTTTTCCTTCAAATAAGACAGCTTATTTGGTTTGTGGAGTCTGTGAGCTTTGCCAGCAGAGCCTGTACGCTCTTGGAGTAGCTGTCACCTGCACACACTACATGAGCAAACTCAAACCAGACTAGGGCTCTAGCTCTCAGTGAGGACTTCCCCAAAAACATGTTGGCTCATTCTGCTGTAGCCATTTTCAGTCTTTTTAAGTTGAAAAAATGTTCAGTGTTCTCCTCTGATGTCAGTATTTCAACAAGGGCTTCCCAAAGCGATTTATGGGCAGAGATGAAGAAAGGAAAATGTGTGGCTCTTTTAAGAAAACTGTGAAAACAGTCTGCTTGAAAAATATGTCAGTCCCTGGGCTGCCTGTGGAGAAGCTTGGAAGAAGGAAAGTTAGTCCGCTAATTAACTAAGTGTGCGCTCCCATGCTGTGTGATACAGCCAGGTAAGCCTCCCATTCAGACTAGCCCTGGGTCCGTCTCTGATTTGAATAGTCCCTGTAATTCTTTAATCAGCTAAGAGCAATCAAAATGTAATGCAGCTTCCTGCTGCCTCACATAGGTTTTGGAGACAGACAGAATCTCATTCTGATAGTATTGAAAGCATAGATCAAATTAATGACTTACTAAAAAGGAAATATTGCACATTTTTTTAATCAGCTGGCTGGGTTTATGTGACCAAACATTGTGCAAATGAACCTGTGCATCTGCCAAAAATCTGCCTTTTACTCCTTTTTCAACAGGGTATTAGGTTGTCCCACAGAAAAGTCTGGCAGGCCGAGCAGCAGGCAGCAAGTTTCCTGCTCTGACCTGGCTGCCTTGCCCACTCTGCACAAAGAGCTGATCTGCTTACAGAGCACCTCCTTAACGCTGATTCACAGCCTGGTAAAGCCAGCATGATTTCAGGTTTGCTTTAAAATGCTGGATTGTAACCTGTAGCATTCAGGAGCCATTTCATTTTCCTTGACAGTACGGGCATAGTATGAGATCCACTTGGAGAGGCTTTCATTACCTCTGCTAGCACAGAGATGTCAGTCTTGTGTTGCCAGATCTGCCATCTTCAACCTTTAAAGAAAACCCCAACCCTGTGCATCGCTGAATCACCTTGGGGGACTACAATGCCTTGAGTTTTCCTTCCTTTGATAAATTAAATCTGGAATAGCTCTCCAAGGGATGGAATTACTGCATGGAATACATAGGATACCCTTTTACATCTAAGTGCGGTGCAGCAGGTCTGAGTGTGACTTTACAGCTGAATTTTTAACCCTGGCATGTCCGCTTCTTTGCTCAGTGCTGCATGCTTGTGAAATAAGACTGCTAGCAATAATTTAGGGGATTCTACATGATCATGCAAAGGTGCTGTGGATCTTCTTGTTTAGACTTAGCTGCACAATTCCAGAAGTCAGCCAGGAGAGATGTATTATTAATGTTGAACTGCACTGATTTTACATCTTCCAGGTGCTGGAAGGCACAGTCGTACCAACACAGCACTTGGACTATGCAAGGTGGGGTGGGGAACCAAAAAGAAGGATATCTGATAAGCAGCATTTCAATCTTGTTCGTAAAAAGATCATGTTTGCAAGTAACCATATGTAAATAGATGTCAGTGTCTTTCCCAGGTAAGGCAGAGGAACAGACATGATATTGCTCATGGCTGCAGCACTGAGCTCTGCTTCCCAGGAACTTGAATTGTAGCGGTTGCTAACTTCAAGTAGGCAGAGGCACTGCAGAAGCACGTCTTTGATGTAGTTGATCTACATGTCGCCCTCAAAAGGAGAAAATATGTTTTACCTTTTTACAAACAGGTACCCATGGAGAGCCATCCTCCCGCCTTAGCCAGCCAGAGACCTCTCTTTTGACTCTCCTCTCCTCTTTCTGCAGTTTTTCACAGAGTATGGTCCTGATTACGTATTGGAGATCACACCAAGCTGCAGACCAGACCGCAATGAGCCACAGAGAATTCAAGAAATCCTCAATTCCATCAAAGGTGAGTTGTCCACCCCAAGCCAGCCCTGCTGGTTCAGGGGAAGACTGATGGCTTCCTGGTCCTTTCAGAGAGGACTTTAGAAAAGCTCATTGGAGTCTTTCTTGCTGACTGGAAAGCTGAACCCCATTTGCTTGACCACTCATGCAGTGTCATCTGTCTCCTGCTTAACTTGGGATTCTCAGCGCTGTGGGTCTCTATTAGCAAAAGCTGCCATTGCCTTTCCTTTATTAGGGCAGTTCATGGGCAGGGAAGGAACATGGGGCCTGGTGATTATTAACTTCTCAGTGTTTAATAAAAATGTCAGTGGACACAAGTGTGGTTACTAAAGCCGGGGGATATGTACCTTACCATAGCAAGGTAGTCTAAGTAGGTGTATCTGTGAATGCACAGTACAGGTGTCTGTCAATCTGCATTTCTAGCAGAAACAAAACATCTGATTTGGGGAAAAAGCAGGGGACAGACTTACATATCCTTTTCCTGGTATCTTTACCCAGCTTCTAGGATTCAGTGGTTTGGGGGCTTCCTAAGCCAGGGATAGGTGTCAGATGCATACTGGAGATCCACCAAGGAACCTGTCCTTCATTAACTCCTCTATTCCTCTTCCAGACTCGTTTCTACTTTGGGTGCTCGCACATTATATAGCAGCAAGTGTTGTGGCTGGAGTGTACAAAAGTACCTTCTTTTCTGTAAAACTTGGCGCTGGGTAATTTCACTGGGTGTCATCTTGTTCTTGTATAGTGAGAAATAGGAAGTAACTAGTTCCTATTCACCTTCCCAATACCAATCTGTGATTTCCTAGACCCATGCCACACTTCCACCACCATCTCTTTTTCAAGCTGAAGGATCTCAATCTGTTCCATCTCTATAAGCAGCACATCTTCATCTTGGACTAACTGGGCCCAGCAGCAGTTATTTAAACCCACAGGGCTTGCTGCAGTTCCCAAAGATGCAGGACTATCCCATGATCCTAACTGAGACAGTTTGGGCCATATCTATTCCTTTCTTTGCCCAGGGGTATAAGAAAACCTTGTTGTTGATTTCGATGGCTATCCAAATCCTAAAGGATGTTGGTGTTTAGAGGAAATATGGAAATTAGAAAGATGTCCCAGCTCCTTGTAGGAGAAAAATAGGAGTTTCTATTTCATTATTTTTTAAGTGCAAAAGTGCCTAGTTTATAATAGCATTACGCCAAGTACCATGAACCTTCTTAGGCCAAGCTGGAAACGTATAAGCTCCATGTGTCACACAGTTACCGAGACTTTCACATCCACTGACTTTGAGAAAGGAAACAAAGAATAAAGGGACTAAAAGTCAGTTGAAGTTGATTAGAATTTTACAGGGGATCTATTTTCACCATCTCACACAGAGTTTGCAAGAGGTGGTGGAACAGGCTGGCACAATGACAGTATCCAGTGAACATGTATTTGTACAAAGCAGTGGGGACGCATCTGCACTGTGCCTTGAGAAAAGGCTTCAGGGCCCACTGTCTCAGAAGGGCTGAGAGCATTTCATGAGAAAGGGACTTCTGAAAAGTCAAAAAGATATTGCTACCAGCTCAGCAGATCATCATCCTGGGGACAGCCACTGCTCTAGAAATCCATTGTGTTGGGGACAAAGAGGAACCAGGAGACTGATTATGACACCAGTTTGAGGAGTAGATGATCATCCCCTCTGTCCTGTCACTACGCAGCACTCAAAATTAGGAATGTCTTGGAGTTCTTGGATCTCCTGATTTGTGGCTTGTGGTCAGTGCTTTGAAATTAAAACTCCTTGGGGACAGCCCTGGAGAAGGAAGAGGACTTCGAGCTGCTCTGGCATTTCTGTTCATCCCTTCTGCCAGCACCAGCTCATGAAACCTGTCAAGGAAGGGAGGGAGTTGCAGAAAAGATGGCAGGTAAGAACAAGCAGATACCTGGAAGCCCCCACCTTCTGCCTGGCCACATTTAGGTGGCTCTTGGGAAAGCAACAGGCTGCAAGTGGGGCTCAGATCAAATGGACTGTTCTGGCCAGCCTGGTCTGTCCTGTATGCCATGTTTTGTACTGCACAGGATGAGTCCTTGGGAATGGACCAGTTTAATAGGAGCCACATGCCCAAACTCTTTTAAGACCTTGTCTCACAGACAGCCTAAATTAAAACCATTTTTTGTTGAAATCTTCCCAGCACAGGGACTGCTGCCCACAGTATGTCTGGTAGTGACTTCAGTTATGCTTCTGTTAGCTTGTTAAGAAGATGTTTGTTTGTTTGTTTTAAGTAAAATGAGGTTTGTAAATAAATGGCATCACTGCAAATAAACAGCTGCAATGCAAGATGAATCATTTGCTGAATGTGATTGCAGGTGTCATCAGCCTCAGACACACATGCCTGCACAGGGACTTCCTACAGAGTGGGGCAGCTAGTCACATCCAGACAGAAAAAGCCATGCGTGTGCACCTAGAGCAAGTTTCAGCCTGGTTGCAGGGGAGGTACTGTGCCAATTACCCTGTAAGGAAGAGAGAAATCTCTTAGTGCACTGCCTGGAGCTGGGAGTTAAAGTTTAGATGCAGGAGGACCTTGAGGCTGCGCAGTGCTGAAAGAAAAGCAGATGCTTTGGGGGGGAAGTGTTCCAGCTGCTTCTTGTGCATGTTTTTCATTCCTTCTAGCACCACAGTTGTCTGAGTTCAGGAGAGGAGAGTTCAGCATATTTAGCCCCCCCCTGCACCCTGTCTAGCTTTCTGAGAGAAACTCTTCTCCGTTCCCCAGCCTAGTTTTGCCTTCCAGACATACTTCCCAGTTGCAGACAGTCATGTTACCACAGCTTGGTGGTATTCACTTGTCAGCTGAACTGCAGTAACCATGTGTATGTTCCTAACCTTTTTCAAGCCTGACATAGAACGCTTTACCTTCCTCTACTGCCTTGGTTTAAATCATCACTTGTTTTCATCAGAAAGTCCAAATTCTGCATGTTAATGCCATAAGCTCACATCCTCTTCCTACATCCAAGTTCAGCTGGAGCTTCTCATTTAGACGGTACTTCTGTCCACATCACAGTGAACTCTGCAAAGCAAAAATATCCCTGGCACACGCTGTCAACCGTGGCACAGGTCTTTTCTCTGAGTGCTTTGCCCTGGAGCAAAGTTCCCATCCTTTGATGCCAAGAGAGCACTGGTGCTCTTAATTAGGTCAAAGCAAGTCAAAAAACAGCCATGTCTTCTCGTGTCTTACAGACAGAAGAATAAAAGGCAGATGGTTAGACTCCACGCTTGCTGAAATGGGCTTGTAACAAGGAACACTACCAACCTCACCTGGCTCATGTTCAGCCAGTTGTGCACTGTTCCCAAGCCTATGTGAGGCACTACTGCCTAGGAAGGAATCCCAAATCTTCAGAACTGGTTTGTGCTCATCGTTTGGAGATAGGTGACTTTGATGTGGGTCTGCTGAAATATTTCTTTGGGCCTGTCCAGTCCACCTCATGATCACAACCGCTCTGCACTGATAATCTGCACTCTTTGTTATTTACAGTTCCCACAATCCTTTTGTTTCCTACAAATGATGATTTTTGCTTCCTCCTGGTCTTGTCACAAAAGATCGGTCCTTCCTCCTTACTGTCATCTGCCAAACTGCTCCTTGGAGCACGAGAAGCTCGTTTATAAGCCCTGTTCCCTACTGCTTGGCCTGTGGGCTGTTAAGGGAACTGCAGTTTAACTAGAACCCCTTCCTCCTGCTGTCTGATCTCAGAAGAGCTGCTTATCAGACTGTCTCAAAAGCAGGCAGGTGTAGAAGGCTGATGAAGACATAAGGAATAAAACTGCCTAGAACCGAGATTCGTGGAGATCATGCCCTCCCTCCTCAGTGTCCTTTCTTCAGCATCAGATCTGAGAAAAGGACCAGGGCCTCTGATCATTGGAAACAGGGATGGGAGAGGGAGCAGGGCACTTGAGGGTATGCTCTGCCTGGATGATACCTCTCTGTATCCTCAGCGAACATCTCCAACACATCTCACAGCTGGTTCCCCTGGGAACCGAGTGCATTCCTGAAAATGCTGCAGCAGCATGGCCACTGCAAGTGCTGGATCTGATGGGATATGTGTTCTGTGCCCAGGAAGGAGGCTTCAGTGTTTGTAGAAGGAAATGCATTTAGTGGCTGTGGATTTGTAGGGAAGGGAGGCAGACAGGTGAATCCTCGACATCTGTCTTCCCTGCTTGCAGCTTTCTAAGGAGCCAGATGTGTGCTTAGCTGGAGCAAGTGTGTTCTGGGCCCCATCCTGTCTGTCCTGTTGGTGAGGGCTCCTCCTGCCCTATCGCCTTCTGACTGTGTGAGGGTCTGTGGAGGTTCCCTCTGGCTTAAGGCTCCCATGACCGAAGGCTGCCTTCTCTCTCATCAATGCTAAAATCACAGGGATGTGGTCAACCTTTCTAGACAGAAGTCTGGTCTGTGGAATATTCCTGGCTCTTTTGAAATCCTTTTCAGTAGGGCTTCTTTCCCCTCACGCCCTGTTCTTTTTGTCCGTGGGTGCGCAGCATGTTTCAGAATGGCTTGCATGACCTGCAGCCAGCCCTCCACAGACTGTTGTTCTCACAGTCAACGTTGGTGTCGCAGTTCAACACACAGTTGGAGGACTGCAGCAAAGCAGTTCAGAGTTGGTTGTGTGTATTGGGGATCTTCTCCCACAAGTCTCAGCCCTGTGCTAGATGTGGACAGCTGTGGCTGGCACCCCATCTTTAATACCCTCCCCTGTTAACAGAGATCAAGAAAACATGAAGAGATTTGAGATGCCTTTGGCCTCTGTACAACTTCCATTCAGCCTGACGTCAGAGGAGTCCTCTCTGGAAAAGAAGTTTCTGCCCAGTCTTTTGAAAACCCTGCAGCCCCTATGCAGGAATGAGCCGTGTGCCTGCTGGTTGGCCCAGTGTGGTCACGGTGCTCAGAGGATGGCTGGCTGAAACACGTGCAGGGCAAGCAGTGGTGATCCAGTGTGCCTGACAAGCTTGACTGGCTGCCCAAAGAACAGAAAATAAAACAGATCCTCAGCAGTGCCAAAACCACACAATAAGTGGGAGCAGAGGCCTAGCCCCCAAAACCATCAAGCCAGGGAAACAGGGGACTGTAACAGAGACCAGAGTATCCCACTCCCCAGTCCTTGTTTGTTTTTCTTTCCTCTCTCCTTTCATTATAGCTTTTGTTTGAATTATTTAATGAATATAAATCAGCTAGTGAAGACAGCAGTGAGACAAAGGAAGCTTAGCAGAGCCAAACTGGTTGTCTGCTTGGGAAGGGGTCTGAGACTCTGAGTCTTGGTCCACATAAGGGGTTGGCCAAGAGAGGCCCTCATCAGTGCTTCACTAGCCTATTTCAGAGGCACCGTCTGCCCCAGGCCTTGCTGTGATTTTCTCAGTGGTGGCTGGACCCCTGGAAGCCTTCCTAGCAAAGCCAGATCTCTTGGATAGTCTGGGCTTGTTGCTCAGGACCCAAAGGTTTCTCAGCTGATGTTGCACATGGCTGAAACAGAGCAGGAGGCTGCGGGTAGTAGAGTCTGGGATTCCCACCATCGTACCACCCGGTGAGAGCAAAACCGATGACTGTGGCAGAGAGGAGAGCAGAGAAATCCCTTTCCTCACTCCCCAGCTGCCAGGAAGAGGCTGACTCAAAAGGATGCCGTTGCACTACTGTGCTGCTGGTTGTGTTCCAGTCGGCAGGAGCCTGGGCTGCTGTCAAGGCAGGCGAGACGGCTCTCCTCCATCCCCAAGCTCTCTTCCTCAGCTCCCTCACTGGCAAAAATGGCCTTGCCACTGCGCAGAGCGCCAGATAAGGGGGCTGACCTGGTGGAGAGCTTAGTCCCTTCAAGGACTGTTTTCCCCCTGCAGTGGACTGCTTTTCCGCTGCGCTTGCAGTGGCAGCAGGAGCGAGTGGGGCAAGGAAGAACCAACCCCCCTCAGCACTGAAACAGTGATGGGTTGAAGGTGGCACTGCCGCTACTCGGAGAAGAAGCCCCCTGGGCAGGCTGCCAGCCAGGCTAACAGGAGCAGAGCCATGGCTCCTGCCCTCTCCAAGACTGCTGTTAATTCTCAGCATTGCTTTGCTGCCTGCTTGGTTCTGCTGGGCTTTATGTCCCAACCTGCTCCAGCAGTCACCACCTCAACTGCTGTGCAGAGCAGTTAATATGAGTGCGGTGCATTCAGTCCCCTGGCATGCAGTAAAAGCCTTTATGATCTGCCTGGGATGTAAAACAGCATGTCTAAAGGGAAATTGTTAATGGTGAGGCAGTTGGGGGGAAGACGGGGACTGCCAGCCCAAGCCTGCAGGCTTTCTTTAGCAAGCTTAGCTATTACATACTTGAAGGTAACTGAGTGTCGACTGCCAGATGCTTTGCCCAGGGTCCCTCAAAGCCCCAGCTACTCTTTCTTGTTTCAAGCCTAAAGAGAAACCTTGAGCTGCAGTTGGCAGAAGCATGTGTAGTGTCCCTGGGGCCAGCTCCCACTGCACTGGTGTCTCTCCGTCGGCCCTTGGGGCAGAGCCAGAGATGCCTTGCTCTCCTCAGAGCTGTGTGCGGGGCTGGGGCTCACCTAGAGGCAAAGGAAGACGGTTTCCAGGATGTGCTAGCGCAGAGCTGGGGGGTGGCTGAAGGTTAGGGGAGGGGAGCTCCAGCCTTTGCTTCAGCTCCTCCGTGACTCTGAGCAAGATAGCAGAGCAATGTTTGCAAGGGCATTTAAGCCCCTGCCCTGTCCCCCTACCCCCAATGCTATGAGTTACAATGGGATTTTGGCACCAGGTCAGCTTTTCAAAAAATAGCTATTGTTCTCTCTGCCCTTTACCTAACCCTGCTGCCTCTGCCACCCTCTGGGTAAGGAGAGGGGACAGGGGCGTCTCATGCTGTGTGAAAGTCACTGTTAAATGTGAGCCAGGCAGTGCCAGTGGGCTGTGGACTGCAGCAGTGATGCGGCCTGATGCTTCCTAGAGGGGAGGCACTGTCCACCCCTCAGCAGGATTCTCTGCGTCAGGTGTGCTGGAGGAAACAAGGCTTAAAAAAGAAAAAAAGAAAAAGAAAAAACCTCCATAGATGTTGTCAGGCGTTGGGACTGTCCTCTAGCCCTGCTGGAGACAGCAAGCCTGAAAGCTTTTGGAGCCCAGGGCTGGTAGCCGTGTGAGCTCTTGCCACCTTTGTGCCATGCCTGTTCCTGTCTGTCTTCTCCCTGCCCAGAAAGAGCCAGGGGCAGGAACACAGGGCTCTGCAGTGATTTTTCACTCTAGGTGCATGTTGTGATGTGTCGGTGTTAGAAACAGAGTAGGAAGAGGTGGGTTGGGAGATGCCACAGCTCTGGGTGCCCAGGGACATTTGTTCTCAACCACAGGCCAGGCCCAGGGAGGACGCGTCTCCCCTGCTGATAGGCAGCCCTGTTGTGTGCGGTAGGGAAGGAGGAAGGGCAGAGCTGTCCATCCTCTCTGCAGACTGTCAGAAACCTTGGAGAGAAGGGTTAGACCTTTGGGCTCAACTTGCTCTTGTGTGCGAAGGTGCAGTCCTGGGAGGAGATGGAAAGGTGCTGCTCTCCTTGAGAGGTGCCTGGCTGTGTCTCTGTGCAGTCCTGGGCAGGGTGTCTGAGCGCTGCCAGCTCTCTGTGTCCCTTCAGGGCCCTGCCTTCCAACACCGACCAGCCTTGGTGACCTGGAGCTGGTGCGATCTGCCACTGTTTGACTTCTGGGTTGCAAGGCTCGGATCTGTCCCTTGTGTGTTTCCAAACTGAAGGCCTCTCCCTATCCTTCACAGTGGGTTGATATTCCCAGGGAGGATTGATAGGATATGCATGGGCATATCTCACTTATCCTCCATGCCATGCTCCAGCATCATTTCTAAGCTGGAAGGGTTGGATCTAGTTTGTACTCTCCTGGCAGCATATCTGTCCCAGGGGAGGGGGACAAGGCAGCAGGAAATGAGTGTTCCCATCCGCTGCTGACCAAAAACTTCCAAACCAGTGACTAGCCTGCAGGAAAAACTCTTAATGGAAGTGGTGGCGGAGTCTCCCTTTGGCAGGTCCCCAAATATAGCTTGAAAGAGGGTGACAGCCTCTGCGAAGGGAGCAAGATGTTGGCTGGCCAGCCAGGAATCAGGTCTGTGCGGAGGTCAGGTCTCCTGTATTATTTCCCAGTTTGTCAGCCCTGCTGGTAGAGAGGGAGGAGGCAGAGTCCCCCGCGCAGAGGTAGCAGCATTCGGCGCTGCAGGAATACACACCCTCCTGGGGTACCCACGGGGAGAGAGAGGGGGAGGTACCAGGAAAAGAAATGCACTGCAAAGAGGCCTGTATAGCCAGCAAAAACCTCACCAACCTCAGGATGAGTTAATCCATCATGGTTAAAGTTAGTCTCAGTGGAAACATCTTTTCTGCCTCCTTTTGTTTGCAGGGAATCTGAAGCATGTTGTTTAGCGGAGAAGGAAAGTTCAAGCATCCACAAGAGTGTTTCCCGTGTTGAAGACAGCATGTTTATGTGAGCGGGCTGGTGGAAAGTGTGGCTGCAGGGGAAATTCGGCAGAAATTACTTTTTGTTGGTTGGTTGATTTGTTTCTCTTCAAAAAAAAAAAGTTGACGAGCGTCACGAGTGCCATGGCGCTCCCTGGGCAGGAGAGCGTGGGCCTCACGGCTCCAGCCTTCCCATGCCGACAGAGCCTCACTTGCTCCCTTCTCTTTCCTTTTTTAACAACAGAGAGTTTATTCTCACAGCTGGTTTTAATGGTTTTTAAGAGAGGGGCTGCTCAGAGCTGTGAACCCTCCACAACTGGGCACCAGCACCAGCTTTTACCACGTTGCCTTCCTGGCAGGACCATGGCCTTCACGTGCAGCCTCTGAGATGCTCACCTAGACAGAGGTGCTGAGGGCCAGCCAGGACCCAGGACACTGGCTGTGCCTGTTACCTGCAGAAGATCACAGCCATTGGGTTTTTAAACTTGGGCGTTTTTATAAATAAAGTACTTGAAATACTCCTGCCCTTTCTTTTCTTGTGTCCACCCTGCCTTCCAGTGAGCCAATGCTCTCTTGTACAGCACCTACCATGGAGCATTCTGTCAAGGTCCCACAACCTCTCTGGAAATGAGGTGGATGTGGGGGACAACCCAATGAAGGGAGGCAGGGGAGAGCTGGAGGAGCCCTTTCTATTCTTTCCTTCCCTGCAGCCCGTTAAGGCACCATGGCCAGCTTGGTTAACAGGCTGTGAGCTCCCTGCTCTGGCAGCACATGGAGGTGGGAATGCTTGCCCTGCTCTGCAGTGGGTTGCGGTCATCTTCCTCAGACTGCAGTGACAGCCTGAGGAACGCAAGCTGTTCACATGCCACCTTGGATGATGCTACCTCGTACCACCAGGTGCGAGTGTCCGAATCGTGTCTGTGCCAGGCTCTAGCTCCCTTCCTCCCCCAGCCTGGTCCAGCTTGTCTCATAGCTGCACACCAGTTGCAGGCCTCTCATGGAGCCATGCCTGTGGGGTATTAGATAAAAGCTTAGCTATTAGCAACCCAGGCAATATTTTTTTTCTGTTGTTCTAAGTCAGGAAATTTCCCCTTCTCCACTGGGCAGTTACTTTATCATCACCAAGAGCTGGAGCAGGAGTCCCCCAGTAACATCTGTCCTTGCAGCAGCCCCTGGTTGCATATAAGCTCACAGTGCTGAAGCCACCTGGGAGCCAGGCTCATCTAGGGGTGATGGCAGCACCCTGCATCCCCATGGCTGGGGTTGCCGTGATGAACCCAACAAGGTACCCCTGGCTGCAGACCCTCAAATCAGGAGAGCTGCACTTGGATTTGTGACTGTCCCTTCCGGCTCCACCAACGTAAAGCAGCACAGACCATTTGTGGTGACAGGTGGGCTCCCGAAATCCTGCGCAGAGGGGCCAGGCCTGAGGGATGCTGTCTAGGGTGTCAGGAAAAGAGATGCAGGGCAGGGTGGCAGTTGCTGTCCTGGGAGATCTCACATGTGACAGAGGCTTAGGGGAAGCGTTTGACCCTCTGGATGCCCCAGTCCCCCCTTGACAGCTGTTACTCAGAGCCTCCATGCAGGGGGCAAGTAAGCTGGTACCGGGGCAAATTCCTCCTGGCGCCTGGCCCGGCACCCTGCCAACAGGGCAGGCCAGGGACCAAGGCCTCTGCTGGCCTTGTCCCCTCATTCACCTGGTCTGCAGGGCTTTTATTTGTATCGTTTCTTTTTAAAGATGTCTAGTTGGTGTGGGAAAGCAAACTTCCTGTTGCTTTAATTAGATTGTGCTGGAATAAATAGCAAGACGAAGGGACTCCCAGCCTGGCCTGGCTTTGTTTTGATCTCTTGTTTTTCACTTCTGATGCAAACAACAGGAAATCCAACATGGATGGAATTCAGCTGGATGTGGCTCCCACGTCCCTGCGGACTGACCGGTGACCCCCTGCCTCCTTCTGCCTCCCTGCAGGATGCTGACTCTGGGACCAAGCTGGCCTGTCAGTGTTGGAGGTGGCCCATCTCTCCTTCGGGAGATATGGTCCTTTAATAGAGAAGAAACAGATCTGGGTTAAAGTGGGGCCCTTCCTAGCCCCATTTCCCCCTCACTGCTGGGCAGATTGTGCTCAGAGCATGGCAGTAGCTGCAGGAAGCCCCTGGGCATGGGATTATATAGGTACATCAGTGCTGTGATGGAGGGCTGGACCACTCCAAGGTCTCCCTGCTGAGGACACAGGCCCTTACAAGGCCTAGATGTGAGCTCAGGGGTGGCTGGGCCTCTGCGAGGTCACCTGCCAGGGTGGAGAGGCTTGGACTGTGTCCTGCACCCTCATCACTGAGCTCATCACACCCCATTTCTTCCTGTGTGGGACAAATATGACCCAAAGTTAGTCACCAGCCTTCCAGGCCTGCTGCTGTGGCACAGAAGGGTGTGGGTGAAGGAGATCCAGGGGCTGTCCCTCCTCTGCCCCATGCCCATGGATCATGGCTGCTCTGATGCCTCCTGTCTTCGAGCCTGGCACTAGGCACAGTGGTGTTTGGAGCCTGTGCTTTCAGGTAGGGGAGGCTCTGACCCACACGTGCAGACTCACAGACCCTGCGGGTCTTGCCCAAAACCTTCCTGCATACAAACTGAGTGAAGCAACTGTGCTGTCTGCCTGAGTCTGCTGGCAATCCAGGAGGACAGGTCAGGGTGGGAGCGCTCCCTCTCCCTCTGCTGTCTCCCCCCAAACTCAAAAGCTCAGCCAGGCTTAACTTTCACTGCCTGAAGTTGTGGGAAGGAGAGACTGGGGACCCAGGACGTGGGGCCATGTGCACAGGTCAGTGGCAGGAGGGTCATATTGCCATCAGCTCAGTTCTCCTTGCCAAAGGATCTCCACACCCAGAGGAGATGTCAGCCCTGGGAATCATTTAGACAAGAAAAAAGTGGCATGTGAAAGCAGATGAGCTGTCCTGCTGCCCCTCCTGCACTCGTCTCTGAGCCCTCTGTGCTCTGCTCCGGGGTCAGGCACAAAATTGTTCTGAGAGCTGCGGGAGCTGCTTCGGGGCAAAACAGGGCCTCCAGCCCCAGGAAAGAGACTGGTTGAGGTGGGCACGCTTGTGCATCCTGGAAGGAGCAGCCAGCCCGCTGCAGTATGTGCTCAGCTCCTGGGAAGCAGCCAGGTTGGTCCTGAAGGACTGCAGAAACACATACCCCTTTCCCAGGGATGCCCTGAGCCACATCCAGAGCATGGCAGGAGCAGCGCAGCCCTCAGCCAGGAATGCCCATGTCCCACCAGCCGGAGCTGGATGGGATGTACATGTGTTAGAGACAGCAGGAGCAGAGCTGAGCCTGGCCGCTATTTTCATAACCATTTTCCATGGGAAAATCCTGCTCCCCAGCCAGAAGCACACTCTTAGTTTCCTCCTGCCAGCCCAGTACCAGGGCACAGCTGGGTGCCAGCGGTGCAAACTGACCATAGGGGTGAGGTGCTCCTGCCCCACAGTCCCCGGCATCCCCAGGGAGCCCCCTGTGGCTCTTGCTCTGGCCCAGCTGAGAAAAAAGGGCCGAGACTCAAATCCACCAAAAACTGGAAAAACAAACAAACAAGGAGGAAACCTCCTAATGTCTAACAAATGGGGCTGTAATAGCATTAGGTGAGGGACTGCAAGGAGAGCTGTGCTCAGGGGGCTGGACAGGGCCGCATGTAGAGGTACGGCACCCAAATATGACCGGCTCACCTGCCTGGAGGCAGCTGGGGAAACTGAGGCACAGGGCAAGGGAACCCCTCTGCTATCTGTGTCCGTGTCCCTGGGTGCCGAGGGGCATTTGGGGCTCAGTTTGGTGGAAAGTGAGAGAAGTGCAAAGGGGTGAGACAAAGGCTGGGGAGGGGGTACCCCAGTCCCCTTCCCTCCCCCATGGACCTCTCCACCCCCATGCCCCCCTCCAACTGGCTGGTCAAGGCTCATGTCACCCTCCCCACCAACTGGCACCAACTGCCCCCCTTTCTGCCCCAAGCCTGGATGGGGGGACTGGGGGGGGGGAGGGGGTCCCAGTCCAGGGCAGGGAGGAAACACAGGGGTTCCCAGATGGGTAGGGAGGTCAGGGACAGACCCAGGCTGGACTGAGGGCACGGGGGCTGGGGGGCAGGCGGGGCACAAGGGGTGTCGTAGCCGGGATGGGGGGGACATTGGGGGTGCCAGGCCAGGCCAGGCCAGGGAGGACACGGAGAGCCCCAGCCCGCCCGGGGGCCACACGGGGGCCGGAGGGGGCAGGCGCTGCCGGCACCGCCCCGGGGGCCGCCCCGTCCCGTCCATCCCAGCCCTCCCCTCCCCGTCCCGTCCCGTCCCGTCCCGTCCGTCGGCCGGCCCCGCTCCGCTTCGCGTTTCCCCGCGGCCCGGCCGCGCCGCGGCCGCTATAAAGCCGGGCGGCGGCGGCGGGGCGGGCGGGCAGCGGAGCGGAGCCGAGCGGAGCGCGGCCGCCCAGGTAAGCGCGGCCGCGGCAGCCTCCGCCGGGGCGCCCGCAGCCCGCGGGGCCGCCGCGACGGGGGGCGGCTGCCGCCCGCTGCCTGCGGCGCCTCCGGGGCCCGGCGGAGCGCGGCTTCCCTCGACGCCGGCTCGGGGGCTCGCGGGGCCCTGGGCACGGAGGCTGCTGCCGCCCCGCACGGGGTGTGCAGGCTGCCGGCCCCGCTGAGCCCTCCCGTGTCCCTCGCAGGCGCCGGAGATGAGCTCCCTGCTCGCTATGAAGGACCGCAAGGTGGTGACCATCCTGCATTACCCCAGCGTGGGCATGAACGCCAGCAAGGCCGGTGGTGGGCCACACCTCGCTGGCGTGGCGGCGATGCCAGCCTCCGCGGCCCCAGCACCCGCAAAGGCGTCCTCCTTCGCCCTGCAGACGGGCCCCCATCTCCTGGCCAGCATGCACCTCCAGAAACTCAACAGCCAGTACCACGCCATGGCGGGGCCGGGGCCCCCAGCCGAGCCTGGCTTGCGACCCGGCTGGGGCTTCGGGGCTCAGTCCCTGGGCCCGGGGGCTCTGGCACCCCCGGCTGGCACCCACAGCCCTGGCATCATCGACTCGGACCCCGTGGACGAAGAGGTCCTCATGTCTTTGGTGGTGGAGCTGGGCCTTGACAGGGCCAATGAGCTGCCGGAGCTGTGGCTCGGGCAGAACGAGTTTGACTTCACTGCGGACTTCCCGGCTGGTTACTGAGGTTGGGAGGCGACTGGGAGCTCAAGGGCCGGTTGACGCGGGATGTGCTCGGCTTGCTGGCTGCCCGGCCCCCATGGTGGCCGGGTCCCCACGGGCGGCTTCGTGCTGCTGAGATGTGCTGGGTGCACAGATGTGCCCAGCTGCCAGGGCTTCCCCAGCTGGGGGCAGGGGCAAGGGATGGGGCCAGAGGCAGGGAGGGGGCCCTGTGCGTGCATGGAGTCGGACTGGTGCGAGAGGAGGGTGGGAAGGGGCTGCCCTCGGGGCTGGATGATGGTTTGAGCAGTGGAGGGGCTGGTTTGCTGTGGCCAGCCAGGTGGAGGTCTCAAGCAGCTGTTTAATAAAATCCTAAAGGACTTGTCCTGCCTGGCAGTGCCCCTCTCCCTGCTGTGCTCAGCACTTGGCCTTGGGGGGTGGCAGGTCCCTGTCCTGTTCTCCATGTGGGGGAGCTCGGGGGGGGTGCTGGGGTCCCATCCCACTCCCTGCCAGGGGGATTCTGGGGGGTGGCAGGTCTTTGGGAACAAGCATGGGGTGGGAGGAGGGCCTGCAGGCACAGCCTGTGCCTCCTTCCCGCCTGTCTCCTGCCCTGGGCCAGGCTGTGGCTAGCCTGGGAGAAGTTCCCTGCTTGCCGCACCCATCGTGCCACCCTTCATTGCCCGCGAGGATGAGACCACTTTCCCATCTTGTCCTGCTGCATCCCTGCATGGGGGAGATGCTGTGGGGACCTGCCAAGGTCTTGCAGCCAGGAGCGCCGAGCCTGGGGGGTGCAGCCCCCTGTAACGGGGTGCCCGACTCCAGCCAGCTCCACGAGAGGCTGCTCTGCTCAGTTCCCTTTCTGGGGACATGGGTACCACTGCGGTGCTGCTGCCTGTACCAAGAGCCCCACTGCACTGAGCAGGGAGATACTGGCCTCCCTAGGGAGGTCAGATGGGCTGTGGGGGACCATTGGCCCTGCAAGCTGCTTCCCAAAGCTGATGCTTAGGCCCTGAGCCAGGTTTGAGTCGGGTTTGGGGAGTCAAGCGAGGCCTATGGGATCTCAGCTCCATCCTGTGGCTGTAGCTGAAACACCGGGACAGATGCTGATGCTGCAGCACTGGACGGGCTGTGATAGACCCTCCCTGTCTAGTGGCGGGCAGTGGGAGAGGGGAGGGCAGTGGTCCTGCACACATGTAGCGACTTTGATAGTCCTGGTGCAGACAAGGCCATGCTGCTCAGCACAGGCCCCTGGGGCAGCACCATGCTGAATGAGCCCCATGCAGCTGCTGGACTCTCCAAGCTGAGATCCATGATACGGCTGAGGGGGTTTAGTATAATCAGGAGTCTCCAAGTCCCCTGGCACCTCCATCAGGGTGGCATCTGACCCCCTGACACTCCATTCCCAAATGACAGGCGCCACAGAGGTAGAAACGCAGAGGTAGAAACCGAGGCAGAGGATGGGGGCTGCCCCCCAGCCACAGAGTGAGAGGAGGGATCAGGTCTCCCTGCTGTGGGCACGGAGAGGCCCTTGCCCTTGTCTGTCCCTGTCCCTGTGTCCCACCTCATCCGCTCTGGGGCAGGGGGTTGGACGGAGGCTCTGAGCTGTGGCTGTTGGCATCATCACAGACACTGGTTTGTGGCACGTCCCGCATGGGGCAGGCTGCCCACCCGGCCATCCGCTGCTGGAAACTGTCCCTAGCTGGGGCTGCTTCCTGCAGAGAGGCGATGGGGCACCGCGCAGGCCGGGACTGGGGCCCATGAGAACCCCCCCCCCCATAGGCGGCACACCCCTAACAGGTGGGCGTCACGGGAAACAGGGCTGTTGGGCAGTCAGCAAAACTGTCCCGTAATAAAAGACCTCATGCAGCCATCCCCGGCTCCTGGAGTCACGCAGTCAGGGGAGGACACCCCTTGTGTTCAAAAATCAGCTCAGATCTGAGGGAAGGGATTATCTGGAGCCCAAGAGGAAGAAAAAAAAAATCCCTGTGGTGCTAAGCTGCAGCTTGGGGACGGGCAGGCGCACGGCTTCCCCGCGGATGTGGGGACCGGGGCCTGTGGTGAGCATTGCCCTCGCCTCCCCTGGGCCCGGCAGGAGCCGTCCTGTGCCACGGGCCCCTCCTGGGGTCCCACCCTGTGCTGTGGCAGGGGCCTGGCAGCTGGGGGCCGGGTGGGCTGGAGGGGGCCAGCGGGCGCCCTGCGGCGCTGCTTTGGGGCCCGGCTCCCTGGGCCGCGCCGGGGGCTGCTGCACCCACGGGTGCCCCTGGCTCCCGGTGCCCGCGGGGGCCTGGGGATGGGGCAAGCGCCAGGCCCCGGCGCGGCCCCTCCACGCGCCAGCCCCCGTCTCCCCGGGCGCGTGGGGTCCCACGGAGGGCTGGGTGGACACAGAGAGGTAGCTGGGGGGAGCCGGTGCGGATCCCCCCGCCCCGCCGTTGATTGCGGAGCCGTAATTAAAAGGGGCGGGGGGGGGGCTGCTGCGGGAGGCGGCGCTGGAGCCCGCCGGCCGGCAGGGGGCGCCGCCTCCCCGCCCGCCCTCCCCGCGCTGACCCCGGGCGGCCGCCGTCGTGCGAGCGGATATCCGTGGCGCGCCGGAAGCGGCGGCCCTTTCGCCGGGAGAGCGCAGCCATGGTGAGGCCGCTGCGCCGCCGCTCCCGCCCCGCCATCCGCCGCCATCCGCGCTGCCCCGCGGCTGGGCCTCTCGGGGGGCGGCGGGAGGGCGGGAGCCCGCTGGGGGAGGGCCCCCACGGGCAGCGGGCCGGGGCCGGGGCTGGGGAAGGGGCCCCGCTCGGGGCCTGGCCGCGGCCGCTGTTGGTCCGTAACGTGTGTCCTTCTCTAGGCCCGCGGCCCGAAGAAGCACCTCAAGCGTGTGGCGGCGCCGAAGCACTGGATGCTGGACAAGCTGACGGGCGTTTTCGTAAGTGCGGGGGGGGGCTGGGGCCGCCCCGGGCGTGGGAGCGGACACTCAGCCGCCACGCTGAGGCCAGCTTGAAAGCAGCCCCCGGGGGGCCTGAGGAGGGAGCGGTGGGGGTGTGCACTACTGGGCATCGCTGCCCCTCACAACTTATAGAGGAGGATCCGTGCTGTTTGTTTTTCCTTTCCTGCTGCTTTTCTGTGTGGGTTTCTATAGAGGAGCTTCTTGCTGTGTGCTGGGTGACAGGCAGGAGAAAAACCCCATCTGAAGCATTTTGTGAGAAGCGCAGATGGGATCTGTCTGTCTCAAGTTCTGCTCAGCTTCCTTGTAGCTTTCTGCTGCTTTCCCCTGCACCACTTTACAGTCCAAAAGGATGAGTGGGCCCTGCTTTGGGTGAAGGGTTTGCAAGACAGGTGGGAAACATCCCATATGTTTGCTCAAATGTGCATTTAAGGTGATGGTGGTGAACTGAGGCAGTTTGGTAGTGTAATGGGGAAGGGGGTATCTGCTATCAGATATTCTGTGAGTAGCTCTTCTGTTTCCTCTTGCTCGTAAGGACTAAAGCAGTGAGGTAGTAAGGCCTGGGCTCTCTGCAGCAGTCGTCAGATGTCCTGAGAGGTGTTGGAGTGCTTTTATTCCTATGGAAAGTGACGCTTGATAGCTGCTGGTACGTTTGAGCAACCAGAGTAAGACTTTTTTCTGTTTGCAGGCACCCCGTCCATCTACAGGCCCTCACAAGCTGAGGGAGTGCCTTCCACTCATCATCTTCCTGAGGAACAGACTGAAGTATGCCTTGACAGGAGATGAGGTCAAGAAGATCTGCATGCAGAGGTTCATCAAGATAGATGGCAAAGTTCGCACAGACATCACCTATCCTGCTGGCTTCATGGGTTAGTGAAGAGGGTTGGGGCACATACTAAATTTGGTGAGCAGTTGTGGAGGATCCACGCCGGAGCAGGTACACCCCTGAAGGGACTGCAACCTGTGGAGAAACCCACGCTGGGTTTTTGTCCCCAAAGTCAACGTTTTTATTTATTATATTATTTAGAATCTTTTCCTTCAGGGACATGTGCAAGGCATCTGCTCTGCAAAAGGAATGCTGATGTTTTCTCAGTTTTCTGAATGCCATGACCTCTTCTCAGGAGACTATTAACAGTTTTGCTTCCAGTTCTCTGACTGGATCACCAGTGGGGAGAGTGCTTCTACAAATGCATCCTAGTTTCAGAACTTATTGAACAAATTGCATAAAGCTGCTGCTCCAGATTCTCTTGGCATGACAAGTGACTATAGCTATTAGCTTCTCTCTCTTGACCTGTTTATTGCTGTGTTTTTCCTTTGTTGGAGTAGACTGGTAAACTACAGATATTTCATGGGGCTGTTCTGGTACACCGGGGGGAATGTTTTGTGAGGCTGGCAAGATTTGGAGGAAAGGTGCTTTCTAAGTTTGCCTGAAAAAAACTACATAAGCAGTTGTTACAATTTCATTTATAGTTGTGCTCTGCTATGAATATCAACTGTATGTATGAATACTTAAGTGTTAACTCATTTTATTTCTATCTCTGAAATCAGATGTCATCAGCATTGAGAAGACAGGCGAGCATTTCCGCTTGGTGTATGATACCAAGGGCCGTTTTGCTGTTCACCGTATCACAGCTGAAGAGGCCAAGGTGAGGGGCTTGATCTTGGTGTAAACGTGGACCACACTGGGTTTTGCTGGGGCAGTGTCTCATGTCTGGTATCTCCTGAATAGGAGCTGTTTTCTCTTTTCCCTGAGAGCTCAGTCTGTGACACCTTTCAGGAGACTGGGGAACATCTCCTTTCTTGGTTAGGGTATGGAGTCTTCAAGGAGGAAGGTCTGTAGGTGATGTGAGGGCAACTTACAGCCCTCTGCGTAGGGGTGTTTGGTGCTTGAGTGATTGCTGTTGGCATGGGTTGGAGTCCTTTTACGGGCAGTTTTCTCCAAGCCCTTTTAGGTTGATGGGCATGGCTTTACTGTGGTTTAGCAAGCCTTAATGTAGAGCAGCACAAGGTAACAGTGATCAGAAACTGTGGAGACCTCGTTGCTGCTGTACTGCCCGTGGTGCAAAAGCCAGACTGTCTTAATTGAAGTTTTGCCTTGTGGGCCCCTGAGGGTCTGATGATAGTGGAAGTGCTGCCCTGGCTCTGCCTCCAGCTGGACAGTGGGGGCCTTTCTGTGTCATACCTGCATGTATGTTGCTGCTTCAGTATTCTTGCAAGCAACAGGTTAGTTCTTGGATGTGCTGAATGCTTGCAGTACTTGAACGGACAAAAGCATTTGAATCCTAGGACCACTTTGATACAACACAAAGCAAAGCTGCTGCTTGTGCGTCTTTCAGTTGAGCAGTTAGAAGTGGAGTATCCAGCATAAAAGGCTCTGCAGGCATGAACTGCTCAGAGACAGAAATGAGGTGGTTCTGGAAACAAGCTTGCCCCCAGGCAGGAGCTGGTTTCCAGAGGCAGTTACTTGATGCTTTGAGTCT
The DNA here is from genome assembly GCF_036417845.1 of Apteryx mantelli. NCBI lineage: Eukaryota > Metazoa > Chordata > Aves > Apterygiformes > Apterygidae > Apteryx > Apteryx mantelli. The sequence continues at coordinate 25,787,065 of NC_089990.1, forward strand.
TGTTGATCGAGCAGTGACAAGCTTCATACACTTAGCTTTTTGGTTGAAGCTCTGAGGGGCTGTGTGTGCACACACAGCTTGTCCCCTTTATGGTCATCCAGAGGCAGAAAGGGCCTTAAGTTGAATGGAACAGGTTGAAGCAGTACTAGTTGTGAGGACTTTGCTTTGGCAGTGCTTTTCAAAGCTTGCTTGTGAACTTCTGGACCGGCTTTGGTGTTGAAAAGGGTTCTTGAACTCTTCTAGAACAGACGCAGGAAGGTATTTATAAAACTGCCCTCTGTCTACAAGTGACTCCTCTGTACAGTTCCTCAGCCCAAGTGTGTTGGTGTTTCTAAGCTGCAAGCCTGCACTCTGGTTCATGTGCCCCAAATGGAAGGCTATACAGGCACACAGCGATGCTGAGGGGAGGGCTGTCTGGTGGGCTGCTATGCTCTCTCTGGCTGTGCTGGGAGTGGCTCCGGCATGTGTTTGTGGCCCTGGGATTTATTTTTCTCTCTGGCTACCAATCTGTGTTGCACCATGAGTCCCAATGTGGATGTGAAGGAGTTCAAGTTAAAGGCTGCAGGGAGAGCAGACTGTCTTTGAGAAGGGGTACAGATTTCTTGTAGGCCCTGTGGAAAGGCAGCCTTTGCCTCCCCTGTGTGACCAACAGGGCTTTCAAAGCAAAATAAGGCAACTCCACCTTTGCATATGCTTTCCTAGGAAAATGCATCCAGTGTTTGCAGGGAGACCCGAGCCCTGAGCGGGAGTCTTCAGAAGGGTTGGCATTTGTTTGCAGTATCAGGTTGTGTGCTGGTACTGATATGATTTCTTGGGTAGCTATAGAAAGCTGTTCCCAAAACACGGGTATTTTCTGGTGGGGCCGTGGCATAGTTGCGTGGCAGCCTTGCGAGAGGAATTACTGGGGCTGTGAACTGAGCAGCAGTGAGTTGCTGTCTGGTCTCCTCTGGGGATCCCAAGTCCTGAAATGTGTCGGAATGCTTTGCTTGGGGACTGAGGCCTGGTGTGACTGGCAGGCTTTCTGAAGGGGAGGACATGTGCGCAAGAGTGCCCTGGGCTGTGGTGCAGCTCTCTGCCTCAGCTGAGCAGAGTTGGCTTTTGTTTGCAGTACAAGTTGTGCAAGGTGAGGAAGATCTTTGTGGGCACCAAAGGAATCCCTCATCTGGTCACCCACGATGCCCGCACCATCCGCTACCCAGACCCCCTCATCAAGGTGAATGATACTATCCAGATTGACCTGGAGACAGGCAAGATCACAGACTTCATCAAGTTTGACACAGGTAGGTCTCACCTCCTCTGTCTGTAAGGTACTGTGTTCTCCAGAGGCATTGCTGGTGGAGAGCAGTGTGGAAGTTAGCTGCAGCTGCTGGGCACCTTCCCTTTGAAGCAGAGATGGCAATGGTGGCAGCCTTGTGAATGGCTTTGTTGTTTCTATGAGGCATCTCCAGCTATAACTGCAGTTGGGATTCCTGTTGGAATGAGGATCTGTCAAGCTACTTGCCCAGTAGTAAAAAAGGCCTTTCCTTGGTGTTCATGCAAGTGATCAAGTGATAGGGAATGTTTTTTATAGGCCTTGGGGCTTCACTGGAGCGTGCCAAGGTTCCCGCAGGATGTAGGCATTAAAAGTTGTGCCCTTGTGTTCTGGTGGCCGCTTTGTGTCCCTGTGCTGCTCTGCCCATGGCGTTCTTCTGCAGCAGTGCTCCTGAAGGACCCGTGTGGAAGTGGTTCATCTTGGCACCTTGTGCAAACTCTTGTCTCACCAGCCTTTCCTTTGCCTTAGGTAACCTGTGCATGGTGACTGGTGGTGCCAACTTGGGCCGTATTGGTGTGATCACCAACCGGGAGAGACATCCTGGCTCATTTGATGTGGTTCATGTGAAGGATGCCAATGGCAATAGCTTTGCCACCAGACTCTCCAACATCTTTGTTATTGGCAAAGTAAGTGTGCACAAACAAAAGGAGGATTGGTCCCCTCCTGTTGTTGGGGGCTGCTGGCTGAAGATGGGAGTTGTTCCTGTCTTCTGTAGACAAATGCCTTCCCACTCTGGATGCCTGCAGAGTGAAGCTCCAGTTGTGGCATCAGCCCTGGCTCTGTTGCCTGTGGTTCTGTCTTCTGCAGGCTGATGGGTCTGGGAAGGGGAGGTTGCTGTAAATTTAGAAGGGATGGCGATGTTTTCAAGAAAAAGCCGTGTGGCTTTTTAAAGCACGTTAAAGTTTGGAACTGTGCCTTTCAGGTGGTGATGCAGTCTTGGCAATGACTCGAACTGAGAGTCCCGAGAGGCCTTTTCCTAAGACTTCTTCTGTTGCCACCCTTTGTGGCCTCTTTTGTTCAGGCTCTGAAAGGGCTGTTTTGGTTTTAGCTAAAATGCCTTCCTCAGGGATGTAAATAAAGCAGTAGTAGACTTTTACACTGCAGTTCCCCACTGGGCTTCTATTGGGCAAATGATGTGGCTATTTCTGTCTGGCCAAGCTCCAGGAGGATCAGGATTTTGCTCCTTTTTCTCCCTGGGAGGGCAAGCTCTGTTCCTCTCTGGGTTTCTTGGTATGATGTGTTGTCTTCTTCCTTGCTTCAGGGCAACAAGCCTTGGATCTCCCTGCCCCGTGGAAAGGGGATCCGCCTGACCATTGCTGAAGAGAGAGACAAGAGACTGGCAGCCAAGCAGAGCAGTGGGTAACTCCAGCTTAGGCGCAGCAGCAGACCTTTCTATTTGTCAATTAAACTGTTTACCAAACTGAAGTTTGTAGGTGTTGTCCTTCCTCTGCACTGAGTCTTGTTCAGTCTCGGTCTGAGAGCTGACTACTCTGCTGGCCTCCAGGGACAGACCTCTCCCTCCTGTTCGGTCCTGGAGGCTTGTGCTCCATCGGCTATAGTCCCAACCATGGATGCTGTCTGGAAAGACATGTTGGCAATGCTATGACTCTTTGCAGGAGGTCTGTCCCTTCCAAACAGAAAGGATTTATTTGGGAATGACTGGCTGCTTTTGCATGGGTGCTGGGCCCCAGTGGGGAAAAAATATCAGGAGGTGTAACCCAACTGGCTTGAGGTGGTGGCAGAAACCCTATTTGCCCTGCTGTTGCATTGCTGCCTCTGCCTGTGGGCAGAACCAAGGGGCTAAAGCTATGGAAGGGGCTCAGACCTCACATGGCAGCAGAAGGGTTGCGGGGGACTCAAGTATGGCGAGTCCGAAGGGACAAAGCACCTGGCGTGTTTTGTCCATTGTTGCCGGGAGTGGGGGGTGGGGGGGGGGCCTTCCTACTGTGGGCTGTCAGTAACATTAGGCTAGGCTGGTCCTGAGCTTTGCTGGGGGATTCCTTAGCTCGCAGCTTACCTGGGGAGGGATGGAAACCCAGAAGTGCTGGGAGGGAGGCTGTGAGAAGTGAGCAGCAAGACAGTGCAGACTCACAGGCCTGGATGGCTGAAGAGCAGAATTTGGCCCTGAAGGGCCAAGTGGCCCAGGACTATGATCTCCAAGGAGCACTTCTTCAGGCCTGCGGACAGTGAGGCATCAGCACTGGTAGAGGAAGATCAAGGTGAGAAGCATTGCAACTGGAGGGACAGGAGTCTGTGAAAGCAGGCAGGATGCAGCTGAAGGTGCATGGGGAAGCTGGCTAATGTCATTGCAAGGCCCCTTTGTGTGATCTCTGAAAGGTCCTGGCGATCTGAGGAGGTTCTTCGGGGCTGGAGAAAGGCAAATGTCACAGACATCTTCCAGAAGGGCAAGAAAGAGGATGGGAGGAACTAGAGCCTGCGCAGTCTGACATCAATCCCTGAGAAGGTGATGGAGCAAATCCTCCTGGGAGCTGTCTCCAGAGAAACGATGGCCGCGAACAGGCTTGGGAAGAGCCAGCAGGGATTTACCAAGGGCAAGTGGTTGCCAGGCAGACCCTGACGCCTTCTCTGATTACCTGTGGGGATGAGAGGAAAGTGGTGGAACCTGGTCTTTTGCAAGCTTTCCAGCCCAGTCCTCCACAGCCTCCTTATCACAGAAGAGTTGTGGTTGGAAGGGACCCCTGGAGATCATCTGACCCAACCCCCTGCTTAAGCAGGGTTGCCTAGAGCAGGTTGCCCAGGACCGTGTTCAGTTGGGTTCTGAATATCTCCAAGGATGGAGTCTCCGCTAACTCTGGGCAACCCATTCCAGTGTTAAACTACCCTCAGAGCAAAAACTTCTTTTCTTCTTGTATTTGGAAGGAATTGCCTTCTGGTTCAGTTGGTGCCTGTAGTGGTGTCCAGTGACAGGACAAGACACACAGAATAGGCTGGCCTCATTCCCTTGACACCCTCCCATCAAGTATTTATGCACACTGATAAAATCCTCCCTGGACCTTCTCCAGGCTGAAGAGTCCCCTAGAGGGGATGCCTCACCTTCCTTCAGCTGCTGGCAGCACTCTTCCTGGAGCAGCCCAGGATACCATTGACCTTTTGTTGCAAGGGCAGGTTGCTGGCTCATGTTCAGCTTGCTGTCCACCGGTATCCGCAGGTCCTTCTCTACCAAACTGCTCTTGAGCTTGTCGGCCTCCAGCCTGTACTGGTGCCTAGGGTTATTTCTCCTTAGGGGCAGGACTCTGCACTTCCCTTTGTTGAACTTTATGAGGTTCCCGTCTGCTAGTTTCTCCAGGCTGTCGAGGTCCCTCTGACTAGCAGTCCAACCCTCTGGTGTATCAGGCACTCCTCCCAGTTTTGTGTCATCAGCGAACTTGCTGAAGGTACATTTGGTGCCATCATCCAGGTCATTAATGAAGGTGTTAAACTGTTTTGGCCCCAGTATCAACCACTGGGGGAGGCCATTAGAGGCTGGCCTCCAGCTGGATGTGCTGCTAACCACACCCCTCCGAGCCTGGCAGTCCAGCCAGTGTTCTGTCCACCTCACTGACCACTTATCTAGCCTGCACTTCACCAGCTGTCTACGAGGAGGTTCTGGGACACAGGGTGTCAAAAGCCTTCTTAAAGTCAAGATAAGCAGCATCTACTGCTCTCCCCTCTTCCACCAAGCCACTCATTTCATTGTAGAAGGCTATCAGCTTGGTTAGGCATGACTTCCCCTTCATATAGCCATGCTGACTAGGCCCAATAACCTTCCAGTCCTTCACATGCCTGGAAGTGGTAGCCAGGATTTCTTGCTCCAAAACCTTCCCAGGGCTCGAGCTGAGGCTGACAGGCCTGCAGTTTCCTGGATGCTCCTTCTTCCCCTTAGAGCCCAAACAGGTGAGAGATGGGCTGGATATGTGACAAGGAGATGGGTGCAAAACTGACTGATCATTTGCTTGGGTTCCTCCCCTAGGCTCAACGTGGGAGAGACTGCATCTGGGACTAGTATGGGGCTCTGCTGCCTCTGACAGACACAGACGCGCTGGAGCAAGCCCATCAGAGGCTCCCAAGCTGGTCGGGGGCTGGAGCACCGGGGGTAGGAGGAGAGGCCAAGGGCGCTAGATGGGTTTGGCTTGGAGAAGAGAAGGTGCGGGGGGATGTTACTGCTGCCTGCAAGTGCCTAACGGGAGGGTGGGGAGAGGGTGGAGCCAGAGCCTTGGCAAGTTGCAACTTGGCAAGTTCCCGGGGACAGGGTGGGATGCAATGGCACGGGTTGCATCATGGGAAATTCCCATCAGAGGTAGGAAGAAACCACATAGCCTAAGGGTGGTGCAACACTGCAGCAGGGGCCCAGGGTCATGGGGGAATCCATGCTTGGGGACAGTCACACCTCGATGGCGCCAGGCCTAGGGAAAGCTGACCTGGCAGCAGGTGGGAGCAGAGATGTTCAGAAGCCCCCTCCCGCCCCAGCCGCTCTGTGTTTCTGTAGCTCAGTGAACGGATTTGTCTCCAGCTCTGTCTGGCTTCACTGGCATTGCCTGCACTGGTCTGCCTCTTGAGAGGTCGCTGACACCAAGCAACAGAGCGGAAAAAGCTCCCCAAGTTTTTATTGCAAGCAGAAGTTGGCCATACCCTGACAAGTGCTTGTGTGTGCATCTGCGTGTGTAGGACATCTGTCCTTGAAGGCCCCCGTCTGTGGCAGGGTTGTTGGGTCTTCCTAGCGGCAGGAGTGCTCTGGGGCAGTATTTCTGTCGCCCCCAGGACAGAGCGTGGCTCTGGCTGCCCATCTAAGCCAGCAGGTCCTCCTTACGTGCCATGAGCTGAGGCTGGAAGTGGCACGTGCTCTGGGGCGAGCTGAACACCTCCGGCGCGATCGTGTGCGTCTGTGCTGCTCTCCCTCCTTTGCGCTCCTCATCGACAGGAACAGCCGCGATGTCAGGGGAGGCACCTGGCACTTGTGTCCCGGCCCCGTCCCTCTCGCTGCCCCGTGAGACAGCTGCAGGAAAAAGCTCTGCGCAGAGCCCGAAGCAGTGTCGTGAGGAGCGAGGGTCGTTGCCTGGGAGCCGGTGGGTCTGGGAGAGCAGCGATGGCTGTGGGAGGAAGGAGAGGCGTGGGTGAGGGGCTGTGCGAGCGCAGGACAAGCACCTGCTGCCCCCTGCCACCAAGGGCTTTCCCAAGACGTTGTGGCTTAGTGCAGCCGGCCTCAGTGCCCCTTGCTGGGCCAGGCTGGGCCTTCTGCCCACAGAATGGCTCTCGACTCGCATACGTACCTGGGTCACCTTCTGGCATGTCTCTGGAGGAGGAGGATGGATTTGCACCCACTTTGTGCTCAGAGGGAAACTGCAAGGGGAGAGTAAAAAAGCAGAGGTGAGTGCCATCAGCTCACAAAGCTCAGGGGACTGGTGGCCTGGCATGAACGGGGGGGAAATGGTACACGGCGTGGGGATGCTGCGAATGGCCGCGAATGGCCAAGGGAAGGGTCCTGTGACTGGTGGGCCAACGGGACAAGGCTTGTGATGGGGCTGTAACAGCAGGGCTGGGCTGGAGGCCGTAAAGAGCAGGGCGGCAAACGGCGCCAGAGGAAGGGGGCTGGCAGGGTGGGTGTGGGAGATGGCTGCTGCTGTGGCCGGCCCTTTCCCTCCTCGCTCTGCATCCATCCCCCAGCTAGAACGCAGTGCAGGGCGTGGAGGAGGTGTCAGTCCTTGTGTCTTAGGTGGGCTGGAAAGGAGAGCACCAGGCATCTCCCCACCACGCACACCCCAGGTGGACCTCACATGTCTGCTCCCTTTGATGGTCAGTGCTGGCCACCTGCTCCTTGCTCACCCGGTGTGGAGGGCCTCCAGCCAAGGGCGAAGATGCTGGTTTTGCTTCTGGGGAGCCTGACGTGGGGAGGGGTGCACTGGTCCCCTCTTGCCGAGAGCCTCCGGCCAAGGGTGAATCTTCTGCCTCGGCTCCTGTGGCCACTGCCTGGGGCAGAGGCGCGCACTGTGGGTTGCCGGCTGCCTCTCTGTCAGCATCTGTGGCCTCGCTGTCAAGCGAGCAGGGCACGTCCTCGTGGCGCGTGTGTGTCCGCGCCAGTAGGCTCTGGAGGCTCGGTCGGACCCAGATCACATAGACAGAGTCAGATTCCTCCAGCTGCTGCTCTTCTGGCAGGTCCTTGTCAGCATCCTGCTGCCTCGCTTCCTCCTCTGTGGATCCGCCTTGCTCTTCCTGCAGCGCTGCCTGGACTCTGGTCCCTGCCGCTTCCTCCCGCTCCTCCTTCAGAGGCTGCTGTTGTGGGCCCCTTGCTGTTGGTGGCCGTGCTAGCCCTGCTGGCCTTCTGCCTCTGCCCAGGAAAGCTGGCACGCTTGCCCCCACGAGCATGGGGAGCAGGTCCTTGCTGAGGCGCCAGGGCTGTACTTTTGGCACGTGGCGCCGTCTGGTCCTGGGCTGTGCTTGGCAGGGGTGCCGAACTGAGCGTGTGTGCCACCAGCCCCTGTGGCGCAGCCACACTGAGCTCCTCCGCAGCTGCATGCGCACGTGGTAGTGCCTGCTGGCTCTCCTGCTCATGTCCACGGCTAAGTTCAAGGCTGCAGAAACGAGCGAGTCGACTGAGTGCTCAGGAGAGGCAGCAGATGGTGTGGGGCTGTGCGGAGCAGGGCCTGGGCTCTCAGCCCTCCCTGCGATGTCCAGGTCACGGAGGGGCTGACCAAGGGCGGCCAAATCAGGCAGGGAAGACGATGAGGAGTCGGCTTGGGCCATTTCCCTGTGGGGCCCGGCAACGCTGTCTTCTGCAGAGCCATGCGGTACCTCAGTGAAGGAGAGGCTGGAGCTGGGGCTGGTGCTCTCGCTGCTGGTGAGTCCAGCCTCCTCTGCCATGACCCTGCCACTGGTCTCCAACTGCAGGCGATCGTCTGCGGCAGAAGATGGTGTTTCCCCGTGTGATGTCCCAGCAAGAGGCGCTTGCACGCTGGGAGGCTGCAGGTCTCCGCTCTTTGACGCTGAGGACTCGCTCAGGATTGAGTCGTGGCTGTGCACCCTCGCGTTGCGGGCCTGTGGCAGACTTGGCAGCACGGGGTATCTTGTCCAGGACTTGTCCCACTCCATGGATGCTGGGCCACCTTGGCTTGCCCCTTCAGCAGTGCTCTGGGCTCCCTGGAGAAGGGAGTGTCCTGAAGGCTGCTGGCTGATCGGGGGAAGAGTGATCCTGCTGCCGTGGCCTTGCGATGGCCTTGGTGTTGCCAGTGCTGCTCTGGAAGAGCTAGGCCTGGCCTCTGGCGTGGCGGGGAAACGCTCTTCCCTTGCCCTGGTGAGAGCAGAAGCACCCTGCTCGAGTAGTCGAAGGGGAGCACCACTACCAAGTGGGAGGTTTTCCCTGCTGTCATCTTCGGTGAAGTTCTCAGCAGGCCATTGAGGTGCATCAGGCCTGCCTCTGGCAGAGCATCCCGAGGATGTTGGCAGAGCGGGCAGCTTGAGTAGACTTGGAGATGCTGCCATTTGACCTCTACCTGTGTGCAGGGACACATCTGCCTGGGCTGCTGCCCTGGTGGGGAGAGGCAGCAAGCATGGCACAAGTGGCACCTCTTCACTTGTAAAACTCCCGCAGGGCAGGGCCTCCGCGTGCTCCACCCTGACCGTCTGCAACAGAAGGCAAGGAGAAAGGCCGAGTTACTGCGGTGCTTTCTCCCACGCGCTCCTTCCTTCCCTCCCAGCTGGCAAACCTCCCTGCTGGGAGCCCCAATGGCAGCGCTCAATCACGCGGGCGGCTGCCACCCTGCTCCCAACCACAGGCTGCAGAGGGGGCTGGTCAGTGCCGGGCAAGGGACAGGCAAAGGCAGTGCCCACAGGGAGCCCCACGGCGTGCCCTTGCAGAGTGCCGTGCGGAGCCGGTGGTCGGCCTGCCGGGCGGCAGGGACCTCCTGTTCCCTCCCAGCACCTGCCGCCTGCTTCTCGGCAGCTCCGGGCAGTCAGCAAGAGGCTTTGCCAGCGCCTCTGGTCAGCTCGGTACCTTTGTGCTGCTGTTTTCGGAGTCCTGTGAGCTCTCCGGGCGGGACAGCGGAGGCAGCCTGTCCCTCTGGCGGGACGAAGCCGAGCTCTGGCTCCGCTGCATCGCTGCGGGTGGCTCCTGGTTGCCCACCTGTGGGGAGGAGGTGCACGCTGGAAGTGGCTGTGATGGCACAAGCGGCGCCTGAAGTGCAGGAAACCCCAGCCCCGTTTCAAAGGGAAGCTCATGGCCGAGCACGGCCAGCCTGAGCGTGGCCCAGAGCTGCTCTCTGACAATCAGCGCAGAGCTGCAGGGGCTGTGTGTGGCTTGGGGCACCCACTGCGTCAGCTCTGCCCGAGAGAAAATCCCCAGGGCCCCGAGGAAACACGCCCTTGCCGCAGGAGCTCAGGGCTGGCTGGCTGGCTGGCACCAGCTCCCCTTCCCCACTGCCCTTGTGCTCTGCATGCAGGTCCCACGCCTGCTGCCTCCTCTCCCTCCAGCCCCATGGCTCACCTCGCTGCGCTCCCGCCTGCTGGGGTGCCCACCTGCGGGCTGGGAGCAGGGCTTCGCCTCCCGCTCCATGGGCATCTCCAAATACGCTGCCGGACACCTACCACACCGGCACCAAGAGGAGCTGCTCCCTCCTTGACGGAGTCGCTCTCCTCAGAGTGGGGACCCCGGGGCGCTCTGGCCCTGGCAGGTCACCACGGGGACGCCCCTCTCACAATGGCCTTGTGGGCACGATGCCACCGCCATCACAGAGCCCTGGCCGTCGCCGTGGGGACCTGCATGGCCTTGTGTGGGCAGTCGCTCACGGGGACTCCCCATCACTGCGTCTTTGCCTCCAGCCCTCTGGGCCCAGTTCCTGAGCCCACCTGGGAGATGGTGTCTGGGGAGCAGGAGGAGTTTTCCTCTCCCCAGCTCGGTGCTCCCCCGTGCCTTTTCCCCAGTGGGGCTGGCACAGAGGGAGGGAGCAAGGGAGCCACAGGTGCCACCCGAGGAGTTTTCTGCCAACTCTGGTCAAGCGGGCAAACCACTGGCAACTCTTCTACTCCTCTGTCTGACAAATGCAGCCCCAGAATGCACCTCCCATGCCAAGGGAGTGAGCTGCTTGCTCCCGTTGGGACTGGAAGCAGGCCCATGCAGATGGGCTGTAGTACTTCCTGCCTCCTGAGGAACAGGAAGGTTTAAATTGTTCCTTCCAGTGAAGAGCCTGGATGCTCTTGGAGTGAAGGCCATTCGATGTTGTAAGGGGGCATTGGAGAGAATTGACCCAGCGCAGCGGTTTTGCTGCAGGGAGCACAGGCTAGCAGTGAGAGCTGGGCTTGCAAACAAATGAGACAAATGTGCCTGTGGCTATGCTCTCAGCTTGGAAATAAAGGCCTAGCTGCCACACCATTTGCCCCATGGCCAGCCTTCCTGCTGGGGGATAGCCCACAGGCCTGATGGTTTCCCCTGTTAAATGACTGTTGATGTAAGTATGTAGGTCTGCTCCCTTCCCAAGGATCTCCTTGATGCAAGGTTTGTTTTCAGCCTTCCCCACCTGGCCAGCCTGCAGCCTGCAGCTATAGGTCTGCAAGAGATCCTTGTTTCACTCAGCTCTGTGACAAGCGCGCTCTTTGCAGCGATGGCATCACCTCCAAAAGATAGCAAAGGCCTTCCCCAGCTTGTCCGCAGGTGCAGAATTAGCTGAGCATCTCTGGCCAGGTCCTTGGACTGGTTTGAGTCCTACCTCATGACTGGATAGAAACACTGCCTTTCGCTGGGTGCCTGTCGCAGGCAGTAGGAGTGGTGCTGCTCTATTTATTTCTGCACCACTCTCTTCCTGTTGTGCCCCTGCAAGCTGTAACTTGCCACCCTGACACAGCAGCCTTCAGGCTTGTTTCCAGGCCTACCTTATATAACCTGTCGAGGGCCACACAAGACAAGGGACACACTGTCACTGCCACAGCTTGGCACAGCAGCTCAAGGCACTGTGGCTCCCCAGCAGCAAACTGAGGCAGTTTGGTAGTGTAATGGGGAAGGGGGTATCTGCTGTCAGATATTCTGTGAGTAGTTCTTCTGTTTCCTCTTGCTCGTAAGGAGTAAAGCAGTGAGGTAGTAAGGCTTGGGCTCTCTGCAGCAGTCGTCAGATGTCCTGAGAGGTGTTGGAGTGCTTTTATTCCTATGGAAAGTGACGCTTGATAGCTGCTGGTACGTTTGAGCAACCAGAGTAAGACGTTTTTCTGTTTGCAGGCACCCCGTCCATCTACAGGCCCTCACAAGCTGAGGGAGTGCCTTCCACTCATCATCCTCCTGAGCAACAGACTGAAGTATGCCTTGACAGGAGATGAGGTCAAGAAGATCTGCATGCAGAGGTTCATCAAGATAGATGGCAAAGTTCGCACAGACATCACCTATCCTGCTGGCTTCATGGGTTAGTGAAGAGGGTTGGGGCACATACTAAATTTGGTGAGCAGTTGTGGAGGATCCACGCCGGAGCAGGTACACCCCTGAAGGGACTGCAACCTGTGGAGAAACCCACGCTGGGTTTTTGTCCCCAAAGTCAACGTTTTTATTTATTATATTATTTAGAATCTTTTCCTTCAGGGACATGTGCAAGGCATCTGCTCTGCAAAAGGAATGCTGATGTTTTCTCAGTTTTCTGAATGCCATGACCTCTTCTCAGGAGACTATTAACAGTTTTGCTTCCAGTTCTCTGACTGGATCACCAGTGGGGAGAGTGCTTCTACAAATGCATCCTAGTTTCAGAACTTATTGAACAAATTGCATAAAGCTGCTGCTCCAGATTCTCTTGGCATGACAAGTGACTATAGCTATTAGCTTCTCTCTCTTGACCTGTTTATTGCTGTGTTTTTCCTTTGTTGGAGTAGACTGGTAAACTACAGATATTTCATGGGGCTGTTCTGGTACACCGGGGGGAATGTTTTGTGAGGCTGGCAAGATTTGGAGGAAAGGTGCTTTCTAAGTTTGCCTGAAAAAAACTACATAAGCAGTTGTTACAATTTCATTTATAGTTGTGCTCTGCTATGAATATCAACTGTATGTATGAATACTTAAGTGTTAACTCATTTTATTTCTATCTCTGAAATCAGGTGTCATCAGCATTGAGAAGACAGGCGAGCATTTCCGCTTGGTGTATGATACCAAGGGCCGTTTTGCTGTTCACCGTATCACAGCTGAAGAGGCCAAGGTGAGGGGCTTGATCTTGGTGTAAACGTGGACCACACTGGGTTTTGCTGGGGCAGTGTCTCATGTCTGGTATCTCCTGAATAGGAGCTGTTTTCTCTTTTCCCTGAGAGCTCAGTCTGTGACACCTTTCAGGAGACTGGGGAACATCTCCTTTCTTGGTTAGGGTATGGAGTCTTCAAGGAGGAAGGTCTGTAGGTGATGTGAGGGCAACTTACAGCCCTCTGCGTAGGGGTGTTTGGTGCTTGAGTGATTGCTGTTGGCATGGGTTGGAGTCCTTTTACGGGCAGTTTTCTCCAAGCCCTTTTAGGTTGATGGGCATGGCTTTACTGTGGTTTAGCAAGCCTTAATGTAGAGCAGCACAAGGTAACAGTGATCAGAAACTGTGGAGACCTCGTTGCTGCTGTACTGCCCGTGGTGCAAAAGCCAGACTGTCTTAATTGAAGTTTTGCCTTGTGGGCCCCTGAGGGTCTGATGATAGTGGAAGTGCTGCCCTGGCTCTGCCTCCAGCTGGACAGTGGGGGCCTTTCTGTGTCATACCTGCATGTATGTTGCTGCTTCAGTATTCTTGCAAGCAACAGGTTAGTTCTTGGATGTGCTGAATGCTTGCAGTACTTGAACGGACAAAAGCATTTGAATCCTAGGACCACTTTGATACAACACAAAGCAAAGCTGCTGCTTGTGCGTCTTTCAGTTGAGCAGTTAGAAGTGGAGTATCCAGCATAAAAGGCTCTGCAGGCATGAACTGCTCAGAGACAGAAATGAGGTGGTTCTGGAAACAAGCTTGCCCCCAGGCAGGAGCTGGTTTCCAGAGGCAGTTACTTGATGCTTTGAGTCTTGTTGATCGAGCAGTGACAAGCTTCATACACTTAGCCTTTTGGTTGAAGCTCTGAGGGGCTGTGTGTGCACACACAGCTTGTCCCCTTTATGGTCATCCAGAGGCAGAAAGGGCCTTAAGTTGAATGGAACAGGTTGAAGCAGTACTAGTTGTGAGGACTTTGCTTTGGCAGTGCTTTTCAAAGCTTGCTTGTGAACTTCTGGACCGGCTTTGGTGTTGAAAAGGGTTCTTGAACTCTTCTAGAACAGACGCAGGAAGGTATTTATAAAACTGCCCTCTGTCTACAAGTGACTCCTCTGTACAGTTCCTCAGCCCAAGTGTGTTGGTGTTTCTAAGCTGCAAGCCTGCACTCTGGTTCATGTGCCCCAAATGGAAGGCTATACAGGCACACAGCGATGCTGAGGGGAGGGCTGTCTGGTGGGCTGCTATGCTCTCTCTGGCTGTGCTGGGAGTGGCTCCGGCATGTGTTTGTGGCCCTGGGATTTATTTTTCTCTCTGGCTACCAATCTGTGTTGCACCATGAGTCCCAATGTGGATGTGAAGGAGTTCAAGTTAAAGGCTGCAGGGAGAGCAGACTGTCTTTGAGAAGGGGTACAGATTTCTTGTAGGCCCTGTGGAAAGGCAGCCTTTGCCTCCCCTGTGTGACCAACAGGGCTTTCAAAGCAAAATAAGGCAACTCCACCTTTGCATATGCTTTCCTAGGAAAATGCATCCAGTGTTTGCAGGGAGACCCGAGCCCTGAGCGGGAGTCTTCAGAAGGGTTGGCATTTGTTTGCAGTATCAGGTTGTGTGCTGGTACTGATATGATTTCTTGGGTAGCTATAGAAAGCTGTTCCCAAAACACGGGTATTTTCTGGTGGGGCCGTGGCATAGTTGCGTGGCAGCCTTGCGAGAGGAATTACTGGGGCTGTGAACTGAGCAGCAGTGAGTTGCTGTCTGGTCTCCTCTGGGGATCCCAAGTCCTGAAATGTGTCGGAATGCTTTGCTTGGGGACTGAGGCCTGGTGTGACTGGCAGGCTTTCTGAAGGGGAGGACATGTGCGCAAGAGTGCCCTGGGCTGTGGTGCAGCTCTCTGCCTCAGCTGAGCAGAGTTGGCTTTTGTTTGCAGTACAAGTTGTGCAAGGTGAGGAAGATCTTTGTGGGCACCAAAGGAATCCCTCATCTGGTCACCCACGATGCCCGCACCATCCGCTACCCAGACCCCCTCATCAAGGTGAATGATACTATCCAGATTGACCTGGAGACAGGCAAGATCACAGACTTCATCAAGTTTGACACAGGTAGGTCTCACCTCCTCTGTCTGTAAGGTACTGTGTTCTCCAGAGGCATTGCTGGTGGAGAGCAGTGTGGAAGTTAGCTGCAGCTGCTGGGCACCTTCCCTTTGAAGCAGAGATGGCAATGGTGGCAGCCTTGTGAATGGCTTTGTTGTTTCTATGAGGCATCTCCAGCTATAACTGCAGTTGGGATTCCTGTTGGAATGAGGATCTGTCAAGCTACTTGCCCAGTAGTAAAAAAGGCCTTTCCTTGGTGTTCACGCAAGTGATCAAGTGATAGGGAATGTTTTTTATAGGCCTTGGGGCTTCACTGGAGCGTGCCAAGGTTCCCGCAGGATGTAGGCATTAAAAGTTGTGCCCTTGTGTTCTGGTGGCCGCTTTGTGTCCCTGTGCTGCTCTGCCCATGGCGTTCTTCTGCAGCAGTGCTCCTGAAGGACCCGTGTGGAAGTGGTTCATCTTGGCACCTTGTGCAAACTCTTGTCTCACCAGCCTTTCCTTTGCCTTAGGTAACCTGTGCATGGTGACTGGTGGTGCCAACTTGTGCCGTATTGGTGTGATCACCAACCGGGAGAGACATCCTGGCTCATTTGGTGTGGTTCATGTGAAGGATGCCAATGGCAATAGCTTTGCCACCAGACTCTCCAACATCTTTGTTATTGGCAAAGTAAGTGTGCACAAACAAAAGGAGGATTGGTCCCCTCCTGTTGTTGGGGGCTGCTGGCTGAAGATGGGAGTTGTTCCTGTCTTCTGTAGACAAATGCCTTCCCACTCTGGATGCCTGCAGAGTGAAGCTCCAGTTGTGGCATCAGCCCTGGCTCTGTTGCCTGTGGTTCTGTCTTCTGCAGGCTGATGGGTCTGGGAAGGGGAGGTTGCTGTAAATTTAGAAGGGATGGCGATGTTTTCAAGAAAAAGCCGTGTGGCTTTTTAAAGCACGTTAAAGTTTGGAACTGTGCCTTTCAGGTGGTGATGCAGTCTTGGCAATGACTCGAACTGAGAGTCCCGAGAGGCCTTTTCCTAAGACTTCTTCTGTTGCCACCCTTTGTGGCCTCTTTTGTTCAGGCTCTGAAAGGGCTGTTTTGGTTTTAGCTAAAATGCCTTCCTCAGGGATGTAAATAAAGCAGTAGTAGACTTTTACACTGCAGTTCCCCACTGGGCTTCTATTGGGCAAATGATGTGGCTATTTCTGTCTGGCCAAGCTCCAGGAGGATCAGGATTTTGCTCCTTTTTCTCCCTGGGAGGGCAAGCTCTGTTCCTCTCTGGGTTTCTTGGTATGATGTGTTGTCTTCTTCCTTGCTTCAGGGCAACAAGCCTTGGATCTCCCTGCCCCGTGGAAAGGGGATCCGCCTGACCATTGCTGAAGAGAGAGACAAGAGACTGGCAGCCAAGCAGAGCAGTGGGTAACTCCAGCTTAGGCGCAGCAGCAGACCTTTCTATTTGTCAATTAAACTGTTTACCAAACTGAAGTTTGTAGGTGTTGTCCTTCCTCTGCACTGAGTCTTGTTCAGTCTCGGTCTGAGAGCTGACTACTCTGCTGGCCTCCAGGGACAGACCTCTCCCTCCTGTTCGGTCCTGGAGGCTTGTGCTCCATCGGCTATAGTCCCAACCATGGATGCTGTCTGGAAAGACATGTTGGCAATGCTATGACTCTTTGCAGGAGGTCTGTCCCTTCCAAACAGAAAGGATTTATTTGGGAATGACTGGCTGCTTTTGCATGGGTGCTGGGCCCCAGTGGGGAAAAAATATCAGGAGGTGTAACCCAACTGGCTTGAGGTGGTGGCAGAAACCCTATTTGCCCTGCTGTTGCATTGCTGCCTCTGCCTGTGGGCAGAACCAAGGGGCTAAAGCTATGGAAGGGGCTCAGACCTCACATGGCAGCAGAAGGGTTGCGGGGGACTCAAGTATGGCGAGTCCGAAGGGACAAAGCACCTGGCGTGTTTTGTCCATTGTTGCCGGGAGTGGGGGGTGGGGGGGGGGCCTTCCTACTGTGGGCTGTCAGTAACATTAGGCTAGGCTGGTCCTGAGCTTTGCTGGGGGATTCCTTAGCTCGCAGCTTACCTGGGGAGGGATGGAAACCCAGAAGTGCTGGGAGGGAGGCTGTGAGAAGTGAGCAGCAAGACAGTGCAGACTCACAGGCCTGGATGGCTGAAGAGCAGAATTTGGCCCTGAAGGGCCAAGTGGCCCAGGACTATGATCTCCAAGGAGCACTTCTTCAGGCCTGCGGACAGTGAGGCATCAGCACTGGTAGAGGAAGATCAAGGTGAGAAGCATTGCAACTGGAGGGACAGGAGTCTGTGAAAGCAGGCAGGATGCAGCTGAAGGTGCATGGGGAAGCTGGCTAATGTCATTGCAAGGCCCCTTTGTGTGATCTCTGAAAGGTCCTGGCGATCTGAGGAGGTTCTTCGGGGCTGGAGAAAGGCAAATGTCACAGACATCTTCCAGAAGGGCAAGAAAGAGGATGGGAGGAACTAGAGCCTGCGCAGTCTGACATCAATCCCTGAGAAGGTGATGGAGCAAATCCTCCTGGGAGCTGTCTCCAGAGAAACGATGGCCGCGAACAGGCTTGGGAAGAGCCAGCAGGGATTTACCAAGGGCAAGTGGTTGCCAGGCAGACCCTGACGCCTTCTCTGATTACCTGTGGGGATGAGAGGAAAGTGGTGGAACCTGGTCTTTTGCAAGCTTTCCAGCCCAGTCCTCCACAGCCTCCTTATCACAGAAGAGTTGTGGTTGGAAGGGACCCCTGGAGATCATCTGACCCAACCCCCTGCTTAAGCAGGGTCGCCTAGAGCAGGTTGCCCAGGACCGTGTTCAGTTGGGTTCTGAATATCTCCAAGGATGGAGTCTCCGCTAACTCTGGGCAACCCATTCCAGTGTTAAACTACCCTCAGAGCAAAAACTTCTTTTCTTCTTGTATTTGGAAGGAATTGCCTTCTGGTTCAGTTGGTGCCTGTAGTGGTGTCCAGTGACAGGACAAGACACACAGAATAGGCTGGCCTCATTCCCTTGACACCCTCCCATCAAGTATTTATGCACACTGAAAAAATCCTCCCTGGACCTTCTCCAGGCTGAAGAGTCCCCTAGAGGGGATGCCTCACCTTCCTTCAGCTGCTGGCAGCACTCTTCCTGGAGCAGCCCAGGATACCATTGACCTTTTGTTGCAAGGGCAGGTTGCTGGCTCATGTTCAGCTGGCTGTCCACCGGTATCCGCAGGTCCTTCTCTACCAAACTGCTCTTGAGCTTGTCGGCCTCCAGCCTGTACTGGTGCCTAGGGTTATTTCTCCTTAGGGGCAGGACTCTGCACTTCCCTTTGTTGAACTTTATGAGGTTCCCGTCTGCTAGTTTCTCCAGGCTGTCGAGGTCCCTCTGACTAGCAGTCCAACCCTCTGGTGTATCAGGCACTCCTCCCAGTTTTGTGTCATCAGCGAACTTGCTGAAGGTACATTTGGTGCCATCATCCAGGTCATTAATGAAGGTGTTAAACTGTTTTGGCCCCAGTATCAACCACTGGGGGAGGCCATTAGAGGCTGGCCTCCAGCTGGATGTGCTGCTAACCACACCCCTCCGAGCCTGGCAGTCCAGCCAGTGTTCTGTCCACCTCACTGACCACTTATCTAGCCTGCACTTCACCAGCTGTCTACGAGGAGGTTCTGGGACACAGGGTGTCAAAAGCCTTCTTAAAGTCAAGATAAGCAGCATCTACTGCTCTCCCCTCTTCCACCAAGCCACTCATTTCATTGTAGAAGGCTATCAGCTTGGTTAGGCATGACTTCCCCTTCATATAGCCATGCTGACTAGGCCCAATAACCTTCCAGTCCTTCACATGCCTGGAAGTGGTAGCCAGGATTTCTTGCTCCAAAACCTTCCCAGGGCTCGAGCTGAGGCTGACAGGCCTGCAGTTTCCTGGATGCTCCTTCTTCCCCTTAGAGCCCAAACAGGTGAGAGATGGGCTGGATATGTGACAAGGAGATGGGTGCAAAACTGACTGATCATTTGCTTGGGTTCCTCCCCTAGGCTCAACGTGGGAGAGACTGCATCTGGGACTAGTATGGGGCTCTGCTGCCTCTGACAGACACAGACGCGCTGGAGCAAGCCCATCAGAGGCTCCCAAGCTGGTCGGGGGCTGGAGCACCGGGGGTAGGAGGAGAGGCCAAGGGCGCTAGATGGGTTTGGCTTGGAGAAGAGAAGGTGCGGGGGGATGTTACTGCTGCCTGCAAGTGCCTAACGGGAGGGTGGGGAGAGGGTGGAGCCAGAGCCTTGGCAAGTTGCAACTTGGCAAGTTCCCGGGGACAGGGTGGGATGCAATGGCACGGGTTGCATCATGGGAAATTCCCATCAGAGGTAGGAAGAAACCACATAGCCTAAGGGTGGTGCAACACTGCAGCAGGGGCCCAGGGTCATGGGGGAATCCATGCTTGGGGACAGTCACACCTCGATGGCGCCAGGCCTAGGGAAAGCTGACCTGGCAGCAGGTGGGAGCAGAGATGTTCAGAAGCCCCCTCCCGCCCCAGCCGCTCTGTGTTTCTGTAGCTCAGTGAACGGATTTGTCTCCAGCTCTGTCTGGCTTCACTGGCATTGCCTGCACTGGTCTGCCTCTTGAGAGGTCGCTGACACCAAGCAACAGAGCGGAAAAAGCTCCCCAAGTTTTTATTGCAAGCAGAAGTTGGCCATACCCTGACAAGTGCTTGTGTGTGCATCTGCGTGTGTAGGACATCTGTCCTTGAAGGCCCCCGTCTGTGGCAGGGTTGTTGGGTCTTCCTAGCGGCAGGAGTGCTCTGGGGCAGTATTTCTGTCGCCCCCAGGACAGAGCGTGGCTCTGGCTGCCCATCTAAGCCAGCAGGTCCTCTTTACGTGCCATGAGCTGAGGCTGGAAGTGGCACGTGCTCTGGGGCGAGCTGAACACCTCCGGCGCGATCGCGTGCGTCTGTGCTGCTCTCCCTCCTTTGCGCTCCTCATCGACAGGAACAGCCGCGATGTCAGGGGAGGCACCTGGCACTTGTGTCCCGGCCCCGTCCCTCTCGCTGCCCCGTGAGACAGCTGCAGGAAAAAGCTCTGCGCAGAGCCCGAAGCAGTGTCGTGAGGAGCGAGGGTCGTTGCCTGGGAGCCGGTGGGTCTGGGAGAGCAGCGATGGCTGTGGGAGGAAGGAGAGGCGTGGGTGAGGGGCTGTGCGAGCGCAGGACAAGCACCTGCTGCCCCCTGCCACCAAGGGCTTTCCCAAGACGTTGTGGCTTAGTGCAGCCGGCCTCAGTGCCCCTTGCTGGGCCAGGCTGGGCCTTCTGCCCACAGAATGGCTCTCGACTCGCATACGTACCTGGGTCACCTTCTGGCATGTCTCTGGAGGAGGAGGATGGATTTGCATCCACTTTGTGCTCAGAGGGAAACTGCAAGGGGAGAGTAAAAAAGCAGAGGTGAGTGCCATCAGCTCACAAAGCTCAGGGGACTGGTGGCCTGGCATGAACGGGGGGAAATGGTACACGGCGTGGGGATGCTGCGAATGGCCGCGAATGGCCAAGGGAAGGGTCCTGTGACTGGTGGGCCAACGGGACAAGGCTTGTGATGGGGCTGTAACAGCAGGGCTGGGCTGGAGGCCGTAAAGAGCAGGGCGGCAAACGGCGCCAGAGGAAGGGGGCTGGCAGGGTGGGTGTGGGAGGTGGCTGCTGCTGTGGCCGGCCCTTTCCCTCCTCGCTCTGCATCCATCCCCCAGCTAGAACGCAGTGCAGGGCGTGGAGGAGGTGTCAGTCCTTGTGTCTTAGGTGGGCTGGAAAGGAGAGCACCAGGCATCTCCCCACCACGCACACCCCAGGTGGACCTCACATGTCTGCTCCCTTTGATGGTCAGTGCTGGCCACCTGCTCCTTGCTCACCCGGTGTGGAGGGCCTCCAGCCAAGGGCGAAGATGCTGGTTTTGCTTCTGGGGAGCCTGACGTGGGGAGGGGTGCACTGGTCCCCTCTTGCCGAGAGCCTCCGGCCAAGGGTGAATCTTCTGCCTCGGCTCCTGTGGCCACTGCCTGGGGCAGAGGCGCGCACTGTGGGTTGCCGGCTGCCTCTCTGTCAGCATCTGTGGCCTCGCTGTCAAGCGAGCAGGGCACGTCCTCGTGGCGCGTGTGTGTCCGCGCCAGTAGGCTCTGGAGGCTCGGTCGGACCCAGATCACATAGACAGAGTCAGATTCCTCCAGCTGCTGCTCTTCTGGCAGGTCCTTGTCAGCATCCTGCTGCCTCGCTTCCTCCTCTGTGGATCCGCCTTGCTCTTCCTGCAGCGCTGCCTGGACTCTGGTCCCTGCCGCTTCCTCCCGCTCCTCCTTCAGAGGCTGCTGTTGTGGGCCCCTTGCTGTTGGTGGCCGTGCTAGCCCTGCTGGCCTTCTGCCTCTGCCCAGGAAAGCTGGCACGCTTGCCCCCACGAGCATGGGGAGCAGGTCCTTGCTGAGGCGCCAGGGCTGTACTTTTGGCACGTGGCGCCGTCTGGTCCTGGGCTGTGCTTGGCAGGGGTGCCGAACTGAGCGTGTGTGCCACCAGCCCCTGTGGCGCAGCCACACTGAGCTCCTCCGCAGCTGCATGCGCACGTGGTAGTGCCTGCTGGCTCTCCTGCTCATGTCCACGGCTAAGTTCAAGGCTGCAGAAACGAGCGAGTCGACTGAGTGCTCAGGAGAGGCAGCAGATGGTGTGGGGCTGTGCGGAGCAGGGCCTGGGCTCTCAGCCCTCCCTGCGATGTCCAGGTCACGGAGGGGCTGACCAAGGGCGGCCAAATCAGGCAGGGAAGACGATGAGGAGTCGGCTTGGGCCATTTCCCTGTGGGGCCCGGCAACGCTGTCTTCTGCAGAGCCATGCGGTACCTCAGTGAAGGAGAGGCTGGAGCTGGGGCTGGTGCTCTCGCTGCTGGTGAGTCCAGCCTCCTCTGCCACGACCCTGCCACTGGTCTCCAACGGCAGGCGATCGTCTGCGGCAGAAGATGGTGTTTCCCCGTGTGATGTCCCAGCAAGAGGCGCTTGCACGCTGGGAGGCTGCAGGTCTCCGCTCTTTGACGCTGAGGACTCGCTCAGGATTGAGTCGTGGCTGTGCACCCTCGCGTTGCGGGCCTGTGGCAGACTTGGCAGCACGGGGTATCTTGTCCAGGACTTGTCCCACTCCATGGATGCTGGGCCACCTTGGCTTGCCCCTTCAGCAGTGCTCTGGGCTCCCTGGAGAAGGGAGTGTCCTGAAGGCTGCTGGCTGATCGGGGGAAGAGTGATCCTGCTGCCGTGGCCTTGCGATGGCCTTGGTGTTGCCAGTGCTGCTCTGGAAGAGCTAGGCCTGGCCTCTGGCGTGGCGGGGAAACGCTCTTCCCTTGCCCTGGTGAGAGCAGAAGCACCCTGCTCGAGTAGTCGAAGGGGAGCACCACTACCAAGTGGGAGGTTTTCCCTGCTGTCATCTTCGGTGAAGTTCTCAGCAGGCCATTGAGGTGCATCAGGCCTGCCTCTGGCAGAGCATCCCGAGGATGTTGGCAGAGCGGGCAGCTTGAGTAGACTTGGAGATGCTGCCATTTGACCTCTACCTGTGTGCAGGGACACATCTGCCTGGGCTGCTGCCCTGGTGGGGAGAGGCAGCAAGCATGGCACAAGTGGCACCTCTTCACTTGTAAAACTCCCGCAGGGCAGGGCCTCCGCGTGCTCCACCCTGACCATCTGCAACAGAAGGCAAGGAGAAAGGCCGAGTTACTGCGGTGCTTTCTCCCACGCGCTCCTTCCTTCCCTCCCAGCTGGCAAACCTCCCTGCTGGGAGCCCCAATGGCAGCGCTCAATCACGCGGGCGGCTGCCACCCTGCTCCCAACCACAGGCTGCAGAGGGGGCTGGTCAGTGCCGGGCAAGGGACAGGCAAAGGCAGTGCCCACAGGGAGCCCCACGGCGTGCCCTTGCAGAGTGCCGTGCGGAGCCGGTGGTCGGCCTGCCGGGCGGCAGGGACCTCCTGTTCCCTCCCAGCACCTGCCGCCTGCTTCTCGGCAGCTCCGGGCAGTCAGCAAGAGGCTTTGCCAGCGCCTCTGGTCAGCTCGGTACCTTTGTGCTGCTGTTTTCGGAGTCCTGTGAGCTCTCCGGGCGGGACAGCGGAGGCAGCCTGTCCCTCTGGCGGGACGAAGCCGAGCTCTGGCTCCGCTGCATCGCTGCGGGTGGCTCCTGGTTGCCCACCTGTGGGGAGGAGGTGCACGCTGGAAGTGGCTGTGATGGCACAAGCGGCGCCTGAAGTGCAGGAAACCCCAGCCCCGTTTCAAAGGGAAGCTCATGGCCGAGCACGGCCAGCCTGAGCGTGGCCCAGAGCTGCTCTCTGACAATCAGCGCAGAGCTGCAGGGGCTGTGTGTGGCTTGGGGCACCCACTGCGTCAGCTCTGCCCGAGAGAAAATCCCCAGGGCCCCGAGGAAACACGCCCTTGCCGCAGGAGCTCAGGGCTGGCTGGCTGGCTGGCACCAGCTCCCCTTCCCCACTGCCCTTGTGCTCTGCATGCAGGTCCCACGCCTGCTGCCTCCTCTCCCTCCAGCCCCATGGCTCACCTCGCTGCGCTCCCGCCTGCTGGGGTGCCCACCTGCGGGCTGGGAGCAGGGCTTCGCCTCCCGCTCCATGGGCATCTCCAAATACGCTGCCGGACACCTACCACACCGGCACCAAGAGGAGCTGCTCCCTCCTTGACGGAGTCGCTCTCCTCAGAGTGGGGACCCCGGGGCGCTCTGGCCCTGGCAGGTCACCACGGGGACGCCCCTCTCACAATGGCCTTGTGGGCACGATGCCACCGCCATCACAGAGCCCTGGCCGTCGCCGTGGGGACCTGCATGGCCTTGTGTGGGCAGTCGCTCACGGGGACTCCCCATCACTGCGTCTTTGCCTCCAGCCCTCTGGGCCCAGTTCCTGAGCCCACCTGGGAGATGGTGTTTGGGGAGCAGGAGGAGTTTTCCTCTCCCCAGCTCGGTGCTCCCCCGTGCCTTTTCCCCAGTGGGGCTGGCACAGAGGGAGGGAGCAAGGGAGCCACAGGTGCCACCCGAGGAGTTTTCTGCCAACTCTGGTCAAGCGGGCAAACCACTGGCAACTCTTCTACTCCTCTGTCTGACAAATGCAGCCCCAGAATGCACCTCCCATGCCAAGGGAGTGAGCTGCTTGCTCCCGTTGGGACTGGAAGCAGGCCCATGCAGATGGGCTGTAGTACTTCCTGCCTCCTGAGGAACAGGAAGGTTTAAATTGTTCCTTCCAGTGAAGAGCCTGGATGCTCTTGGAGTGAAGGCCATTCGATGTTGTAAGGGGGCATTGGAGAGAATTGACCCAGCGCAGCGGTTTTGCTGCAGGGAGCACAGGCTAGCAGTGAGAGCTGGGCTTGCAAACAAATGAGACAAATGTGCCTGTGGCTATGCTCTCAGCTTGGAAATAAAGGCCTAGCTGCCACACCATTTGCCCCATGGCCAGCCTTCCTGCTGGGGGATAGCCCACAGGCCTGATGGTCTCTCCTGTTAAATGACTGTTGATGTAAGTATGTAGGTCTGCTCCCTTCCCAAGGATCTCCTTGATGCAAGGTTTGTTTTCAGCCTTCCCCACCTGGCCAGCCTGCAGCCTGCAGCTATAGGTCTGCAAGAGATCCTTGTTTCACTCAGCTCTGTGACAAGCGCGCTCTTTGCAGCGATGGCATCACCTCCAAAAGATAGCAAAGGCCTTCCCCAGCTTGTCCGCAGGTGCAGAATTAGCTGAGCATCTCTGGCCAGGTCCTTGGACTGGTTTGAGTCCTACCTCATGACTGGATAGAAACACTGCCTTTCGCTGGGTGCCTGTCGCAGGCAGTAGGAGTGGTGCTGCTCTATTTATTTCTGCACCACTCTCTTCCTGTTGTGCCCCTGCAAGCTGTAACTTGCCACCCTGACACAGCAGCCTTCAGGCTTGTTTCCAGGCCTACCTTATATAACCTGTCGAGGGCCACACAAGACAAGGGACACACTGTCACTGCCACAGCTTGGCACAGCAGCTCAAGGCACTGTGGCTCCCCAGCAGCAAACTGAGGCAGTTTGGTAGTGTAATGGGGAAGGGGGTATCTGCTGTCAGATATTCTGTGAGTAGTTCTTCTGTTTCCTCTTGCTCGTAAGGAGTAAAGCAGTGAGGTAGTAAGGCTTGGGCTCTCTGCAGCAGTCGTCAGATGTCCTGAGAGGTGTTGGAGTGCTTTTATTCCTATGGAAAGTGACGCTTGATAGCTGCTGGTACGTTTGAGCAACCAGAGTAAGACTTTTTTCTGTTTGCAGGCACCCCGTCCATCTACAGGCCCTCACAAGCTGAGGGAGTGCCTTCCACTCATCATCTTCCTGAGGAACAGACTGAAGTATGCCTTGACAGGAGATGAGGTCAAGAAGATCTGCATGCAGAGGTTCATCAAGATAGATGGCAAAGTTCGCACAGACATCACCTATCCTGCTGGCTTCATGGGTTAGTGAAGAGGGTTGGGGCACATACTAAATTTGGTGAGCAGTTGTGGAGGATCCACGCCGGAGCAGGTACACCCCTGAAGGGACTGCAACCTGTGGAGAAACCCACGCTGGGTTTTTGTCCCCAAAGTCAACGTTTTTATTTATTATATTATTTAGAATCTTTTCCTTCAGGGACATGTGCAAGGCATCTGCTCTGCAAAAGGAATGCTGATGTTTTCTCAGTTTTCTGAATGCCATGACCTCTTCTCAGGAGACTATTAACAGTTTTGCTTCCAGTTCTCTGACTGGATCACCAGTGGGGAGAGTGCTTCTACAAATGCATCCTAGTTTTAGAACTTATTGAACAAATTGCATAAAGCTGCTGCTCCAGATTCTCTTGGCATGACAAGTGACTATAGCTATTAGCTTCTCTCTCTTGACCTGTTTATTGCTGTGTTTTTCCTTTGTTGGAGTAGACTGGTAAACTACAGATATTTCATGGGGCTGTTCTGGTACACCGGGGGGAATGTTTTGTGAGGCTGGCAAGATTTGGAGGAAAGGTGCTTTCTAAGTTTGCCTGAAAAAAACTACATAAGCAGTTGTTACAATTTCATTTATAGTTGTGCTCTGCTATGAATATCAACTGTATGTATGAATACTTAAGTGTTAACTCATTTTATTTCTATCTCTGAAATCAGATGTCATCAGCATTGAGAAGACAGGCGAGCATTTCCGCTTGGTGTATGATACCAAGGGCCGTTTTGCTGTTCACCGTATCACAGCTGAAGAGGCCAAGGTGAGGGGCTTGATCTTGGTGTAAACGTGGACCACACTGGGTTTTGCTGGGGCAGTGTCTCATGTCTGGTATCTCCTGAATAGGAGCTGTTTTCTCTTTTCCCTGAGAGCTCAGTCTGTGACACCTTTCAGGAGACTGGGGAACATCTCCTTTCTTGGTTAGGGTATGGAGTCTTCAAGGAGGAAGGTCTGTAGGTGATGTGAGGGCAACTTACAGCCCTCTGCGTAGGGGTGTTTGGTGCTTGAGTGATTGCTGTTGGCATGGGTTGGAGTCCTTTTACGGGCAGTTTTCTCCAAGCCCTTTTAGGTTGATGGGCATGGCTTTACTGTGGTTTAGCAAGCCTTAATGTAGAGCAGCACAAGGTAACAGTGATCAGAAACTGTGGAGACCTCGTTGCTGCTGTACTGCCCGTGGTGCAAAAGCCAGACTGTCTTAATTGAAGTTTTGCCTTGTGGGCCCCTGAGGGTCTGATGATAGTGGAAGTGCTGCCCTGGCTCTGCCTCCAGCTGGACAGTGGGGGCCTTTCTGTGTCATACCTGCATGTATGTTGCTGCTTCAGTATTCTTGCAAGCAACAGGTTAGTTCTTGGATGTGCTGAATGCTTGCAGTACTTGAACGGACAAAAGCATTTGAATCCTAGGACCACTTTGATACAACACAAAGCAAAGCTGCTGCTTGTGCGTCTTTCAGTTGAGCAGTTAGAAGTGGAGTATCCAGCATAAAAGGCTCTGCAGGCATGAACTGCTCAGAGACAGAAATGAGGTGGTTCTGGAAACAAGCTTGCCCCCAGGCAGGAGCTGGTTTCCAGAGGCAGTTACTTGATGCTTTGAGTCTTGTTGATCGAGCAGTGACAAGCTTCATACACTTAGCCTTTTGGTTGAAGCTCTGAGGGGCTGTGTGTGCACACACAGCTTGTCCCCTTTATGGTCATCCAGAGGCAGAAAGGGCCTTAAGTTGAATGGAACAGGTTGAAGCAGTACTAGTTGTGAGGACTTTGCTTTGGCAGTGCTTTTCAAAGCTTGCTTGTGAACTTCTGGACCGGCTTTGGTGTTGAAAAGGGTTCTTGAACTCTTCTAGAACAGACGCAGGAAGGTATTTATAAAACTGCCCTCTGTCTACAAGTGACTCCTCTGTACAGTTCCTCAGCCCAAGTGTGTTGGTGTTTCTAAGCTGCAAGCCTGCACTCTGGTTCATGTGCCCCAAATGGAAGGCTATACAGGCACACAGCGATGCTGAGGGGAGGGCTGTCTGGTGGGCTGCTATGCTCTCTCTGGCTGTGCTGGGAGTGGCTCCGGCATGTGTTTGTGGCCCTGGGATTTATTTTTCTCTCTGGCTACCAATCTGTGTTGCACCATGAGTCCCAATGTGGATGTGAAGGAGTTCAAGTTAAAGGCTGCAGGGAGAGCAGACTGTCTTTGAGAAGGGGTACAGATTTCTTGTAGGCCCTGTGGAAAGGCAGCCTTTGCCTCCCCTGTGTGACCAACAGGGCTTTCAAAGCAAAATAAGGCAACTCCACCTTTGCATATGCTTTCCTAGGAAAATGCATCCAGTGTTTGCAGGGAGACCCGAGCCCTGAGCGGGAGTCTTCAGAAGGGTTGGCATTTGTTTGCAGTATCAGGTTGTGTGCTGGTACTGATATGATTTCTTGGGTAGCTATAGAAAGCTGTTCCCAAAACACGGGTATTTTCTGGTGGGGCCGTGGCATAGTTGCGTGGCAGCCTTGCGAGAGGAATTACTGGGGCTGTGAACTGAGCAGCAGTGAGTTGCTGTCTGGTCTCCTCTGGGGATCCCAAGTCCTGAAATGTGTCGGAATGCTTTGCTTGGGGACTGAGGCCTGGTGTGACTGGCAGGCTTTCTGAAGGGGAGGACATGTGCGCAAGAGTGCCCTGGGCTGTGGTGCAGCTCTCTGCCTCAGCTGAGCAGAGTTGGCTTTTGTTTGCAGTACAAGTTGTGCAAGGTGAGGAAGATCTTTGTGGGCACCAAAGGAATCCCTCATCTGGTCACCCACGATGCCCGCACCATCCGCTACCCAGACCCCCTCATCAAGGTGAATGATACTATCCAGATTGACCTGGAGACAGGCAAGATCACAGACTTCATCAAGTTTGACACAGGTAGGTCTCACCTCCTCTGTCTGTAAGGTACTGTGTTCTCCAGAGGCATTGCTGGTGGAGAGCAGTGTGGAAGTTAGCTGCAGCTGCTGGGCACCTTCCCTTTGAAGCAGAGATGGCAATGGTGGCAGCCTTGTGAATGGCTTTGTTGTTTCTATGAGGCATCTCCAGCTATAACTGCAGTTGGGATTCCTGTTGGAATGAGGATCTGTCAAGCTACTTGCCCAGTAGTAAAAAAGGCCTTTCCTTGGTGTTCACGCAAGTGATCAAGTGATAGGGAATGTTTTTTATAGGCCTTGGGGCTTCACTGGAGCGTGCCAAGGTTCCCGCAGGATGTAGGCATTAAAAGTTGTGCCCTTGTGTTCTGGTGGCCGCTTTGTGTCCCTGTGCTGCTCTGCCCATGGCGTTCTTCTGCAGCAGTGCTCCTGAAGGACCCGTGTGGAAGTGGTTCATCTTGGCACCTTGTGCAAACTCTTGTCTCACCAGCCTTTCCTTTGCCTTAGGTAACCTGTGCATGGTGACTGGTGGTGCCAACTTGTGCCGTATTGGTGTGATCACCAACCGGGAGAGACATCCTGGCTCATTTGGTGTGGTTCATGTGAAGGATGCCAATGGCAATAGCTTTGCCACCAGACTCTCCAACATCTTTGTTATTGGCAAAGTAAGTGTGCACAAACAAAAGGAGGATTGGTCCCCTCCTGTTGTTGGGGGCTGCTGGCTGAAGATGGGAGTTGTTCCTGTCTTCTGTAGACAAATGCCTTCCCACTCTGGATGCCTGCAGAGTGAAGCTCCAGTTGTGGCATCAGCCCTGGCTCTGTTGCCTGTGGTTCTGTCTTCTGCAGGCTGATGGGTCTGGGAAGGGGAGGTTGCTGTAAATTTAGAAGGGATGGCGATGTTTTCAAGAAAAAGCCGTGTGGCTTTTTAAAGCACGTTAAAGTTTGGAACTGTGCCTTTCAGGTGGTGATGCAGTCTTGGCAATGACTCGAACTGAGAGTCCCGAGAGGCCTTTTCCTAAGACTTCTTCTGTTGCCACCCTTTGTGGCCTCTTTTGTTCAGGCTCTGAAAGGGCTGTTTTGGTTTTAGCTAAAATGCCTTCCTCAGGGATGTAAATAAAGCAGTAGTAGACTTTTACACTGCAGTTCCCCACTGGGCTTCTATTGGGCAAATGATGTGGCTATTTCTGTCTGGCCAAGCTCCAGGAGGATCAGGATTTTGCTCCTTTTTCTCCCTGGGAGGGCAAGCTCTGTTCCTCTCTGGGTTTCTTGGTATGATGTGTTGTCTTCTTCCTTGCTTCAGGGCAACAAGCCTTGGATCTCCCTGCCCCGTGGAAAGGGGATCCGCCTGACCATTGCTGAAGAGAGAGACAAGAGACTGGCAGCCAAGCAGAGCAGTGGGTAACTCCAGCTTAGGCGCAGCAGCAGACCTTTCTATTTGTCAATTAAACTGTTTACCAAACTGAAGTTTGTAGGTGTTGTCCTTCCTCTGCACTGAGTCTTGTTCAGTCTCGGTCTGAGAGCTGACTACTCTGCTGGCCTCCAGGGACAGACCTCTCCCTCCTGTTCGGTCCTGGAGGCTTGTGCTCCATCGGCTATAGTCCCAACCATGGATGCTGTCTGGAAAGACATGTTGGCAATGCTATGACTCTTTGCAGGAGGTCTGTCCCTTCCAAACAGAAAGGATTTATTTGGGAATGACTGGCTGCTTTTGCATGGGTGCTGGGCCCCAGTGGGGAAAAAATATCAGGAGGTGTAACCCAACTGGCTTGAGGTGGTGGCAGAAACCCTATTTGCCCTGCTGTTGCATTGCTGCCTCTGCCTGTGGGCAGAACCAAGGGGCTAAAGCTATGGAAGGGGCTCAGACCTCACATGGCAGCAGAAGGGTTGCGGGGGACTCAAGTATGGCGAGTCCGAAGGGACAAAGCACCTGGCGTGTTTTGTCCATTGTTGCCGGGAGTGGGGGGTGGGGGGGGGGCCTTCCTACTGTGGGCTGTCAGTAACATTAGGCTAGGCTGGTCCTGAGCTTTGCTGGGGGATTCCTTAGCTCGCAGCTTACCTGGGGAGGGATGGAAACCCAGAAGTGCTGGGAGGGAGGCTGTGAGAAGTGAGCAGCAAGACAGTGCAGACTCACAGGCCTGGATGGCTGAAGAGCAGAATTTGGCCCTGAAGGGCCAAGTGGCCCAGGACTATGATCTCCAAGGAGCACTTCTTCAGGCCTGCGGACAGTGAGGCATCAGCACTGGTAGAGGAAGATCAAGGTGAGAAGCATTGCAACTGGAGGGACAGGAGTCTGTGAAAGCAGGCAGGATGCAGCTGAAGGTGCATGGGGAAGCTGGCTAATGTCATTGCAAGGCCCCTTTGTGTGATCTCTGAAAGGTCCTGGCGATCTGAGGAGGTTCTTCGGGGCTGGAGAAAGGCAAATGTCACAGACATCTTCCAGAAGGGCAAGAAAGAGGATGGGAGGAACTAGAGCCTGCGCAGTCTGACATCAATCCCTGAGAAGGTGATGGAGCAAATCCTCCTGGGAGCTGTCTCCAGAGAAACGATGGCCGCGAACAGGCTTGGGAAGAGCCAGCAGGGATTTACCAAGGGCAAGTGGTTGCCAGGCAGACCCTGACGCCTTCTCTGATTACCTGTGGGGATGAGAGGAAAGTGGTGGAACCTGGTCTTTTGCAAGCTTTCCAGCCCAGTCCTCCACAGCCTCCTTATCACAGAAGAGTTGTGGTTGGAAGGGACCCCTGGAGATCATCTGACCCAACCCCCTGCTTAAGCAGGGTCGCCTAGAGCAGGTTGCCCAGGACCGTGTTCAGTTGGGTTCTGAATATCTCCAAGGATGGAGTCTCCGCTAACTCTGGGCAACCCATTCCAGTGTTAAACTACCCTCAGAGCAAAAACTTCTTTTCTTCTTGTATTTGGAAGGAATTGCCTTCTGGTTCAGTTGGTGCCTGTAGTGGTGTCCAGTGACAGGACAAGACACACAGAATAGGCTGGCCTCATTCCCTTGACACCCTCCCATCAAGTATTTATGCACACTGAAAAAATCCTCCCTGGACCTTCTCCAGGCTGAAGAGTCCCCTAGAGGGGATGCCTCACCTTCCTTCAGCTGCTGGCAGCACTCTTCCTGGAGCAGCCCAGGATACCATTGACCTTTTGTTGCAAGGGCAGGTTGCTGGCTCATGTTCAGCTGGCTGTCCACCGGTATCCGCAGGTCCTTCTCTACCAAACTGCTCTTGAGCTTGTCGGCCTCCAGCCTGTACTGGTGCCTAGGGTTATTTCTCCTTAGGGGCAGGACTCTGCACTTCCCTTTGTTGAACTTTATGAGGTTCCCGTCTGCTAGTTTCTCCAGGCTGTCGAGGTCCCTCTGACTAGCAGTCCAACCCTCTGGTGTATCAGGCACTCCTCCCAGTTTTGTGTCATCAGCGAACTTGCTGAAGGTACATTTGGTGCCATCATCCAGGTCATTAATGAAGGTGTTAAACTGTTTTGGCCCCAGTATCAACCACTGGGGGAGGCCATTAGAGGCTGGCCTCCAGCTGGATGTGCTGCTAACCACACCCCTCCGAGCCTGGCAGTCCAGCCAGTGTTCTGTCCACCTCACTGACCACTTATCTAGCCTGCACTTCACCAGCTGTCTACGAGGAGGTTCTGGGACACAGGGTGTCAAAAGCCTTCTTAAAGTCAAGATAAGCAGCATCTACTGCTCTCCCCTCTTCCACCAAGCCACTCATTTCATTGTAGAAGGCTATCAGCTTGGTTAGGCATGACTTCCCCTTCATATAGCCATGCTGACTAGGCCCAATAACCTTCCAGTCCTTCACATGCCTGGAAGTGGTAGCCAGGATTTCTTGCTCCAAAACCTTCCCAGGGCTCGAGCTGAGGCTGACAGGCCTGCAGTTTCCTGGATGCTCCTTCTTCCCCTTAGAGCCCAAACAGGTGAGAGATGGGCTGGATATGTGACAAGGAGATGGGTGCAAAACTGACTGATCATTTGCTTGGGTTCCTCCCCTAGGCTCAACGTGGGAGAGACTGCATCTGGGACTAGTATGGGGCTCTGCTGCCTCTGACAGACACAGACGCGCTGGAGCAAGCCCATCAGAGGCTCCCAAGCTGGTCGGGGGCTGGAGCACCGGGGGTAGGAGGAGAGGCCAAGGGCGCTAGATGGGTTTGGCTTGGAGAAGAGAAGGTGCGGGGGGATGTTACTGCTGCCTGCAAGTGCCTAACGGGAGGGTGGGGAGAGGGTGGAGCCAGAGCCTTGGCAAGTTGCAACTTGGCAAGTTCCCGGGGACAGGGTGGGATGCAATGGCACGGGTTGCATCATGGGAAATTCCCATCAGAGGTAGGAAGAAACCACATAGCCTAAGGGTGGTGCAACACTGCAGCAGGGGCCCAGGGTCATGGGGGAATCCATGCTTGGGGACAGTCACACCTCGATGGCGCCAGGCCTAGGGAAAGCTGACCTGGCAGCAGGTGGGAGCAGAGATGTTCAGAAGCCCCCTCCCGCCCCAGCCGCTCTGTGTTTCTGTAGCTCAGTGAACGGATTTGTCTCCAGCTCTGTCTGGCTTCACTGGCATTGCCTGCACTGGTCTGCCTCTTGAGAGGTCGCTGACACCAAGCAACAGAGCGGAAAAAGCTCCCCAAGTTTTTATTGCAAGCAGAAGTTGGCCATACCCTGACAAGTGCTTGTGTGTGCATCTGCGTGTGTAGGACATCTGTCCTTGAAGGCCCCCGTCTGTGGCAGGGTTGTTGGGTCTTCCTAGCGGCAGGAGTGCTCTGGGGCAGTATTTCTGTCGCCCCCAGGACAGAGCGTGGCTCTGGCTGCCCATCTAAGCCAGCAGGTCCTCTTTACGTGCCATGAGCTGAGGCTGGAAGTGGCACGTGCTCTGGGGCGAGCTGAACACCTCCGGCGCGATCGCGTGCGTCTGTGCTGCTCTCCCTCCTTTGCGCTCCTCATCGACAGGAACAGCCGCGATGTCAGGGGAGGCACCTGGCACTTGTGTCCCGGCCCCGTCCCTCTCGCTGCCCCGTGAGACAGCTGCAGGAAAAAGCTCTGCGCAGAGCCCGAAGCAGTGTCGTGAGGAGCGAGGGTCGTTGCCTGGGAGCCGGTGGGTCTGGGAGAGCAGCGATGGCTGTGGGAGGAAGGAGAGGCGTGGGTGAGGGGCTGTGCGAGCGCAGGACAAGCACCTGCTGCCCCCTGCCACCAAGGGCTTTCCCAAGACGTTGTGGCTTAGTGCAGCCGGCCTCAGTGCCCCTTGCTGGGCCAGGCTGGGCCTTCTGCCCACAGAATGGCTCTCGACTCGCATACGTACCTGGGTCACCTTCTGGCATGTCTCTGGAGGAGGAGGATGGATTTGCATCCACTTTGTGCTCAGAGGGAAACTGCAAGGGGAGAGTAAAAAAGCAGAGGTGAGTGCCATCAGCTCACAAAGCTCAGGGGACTGGTGGCCTGGCATGAACGGGGGGAAATGGTACACGGCGTGGGGATGCTGCGAATGGCCGCGAATGGCCAAGGGAAGGGTCCTGTGACTGGTGGGCCAACGGGACAAGGCTTGTGATGGGGCTGTAACAGCAGGGCTGGGCTGGAGGCCGTAAAGAGCAGGGCGGCAAACGGCGCCAGAGGAAGGGGGCTGGCAGGGTGGGTGTGGGAGGTGGCTGCTGCTGTGGCCGGCCCTTTCCCTCCTCGCTCTGCATCCATCCCCCAGCTAGAACGCAGTGCAGGGCGTGGAGGAGGTGTCAGTCCTTGTGTCTTAGGTGGGCTGGAAAGGAGAGCACCAGGCATCTCCCCACCACGCACACCCCAGGTGGACCTCACATGTCTGCTCCCTTTGATGGTCAGTGCTGGCCACCTGCTCCTTGCTCACCCGGTGTGGAGGGCCTCCAGCCAAGGGCGAAGATGCTGGTTTTGCTTCTGGGGAGCCTGACGTGGGGAGGGGTGCACTGGTCCCCTCTTGCCGAGAGCCTCCGGCCAAGGGTGAATCTTCTGCCTCGGCTCCTGTGGCCACTGCCTGGGGCAGAGGCGCGCACTGTGGGTTGCCGGCTGCCTCTCTGTCAGCATCTGTGGCCTCGCTGTCAAGCGAGCAGGGCACGTCCTCGTGGCGCGTGTGTGTCCGCGCCAGTAGGCTCTGGAGGCTCGGTCGGACCCAGATCACATAGACAGAGTCAGATTCCTCCAGCTGCTGCTCTTCTGGCAGGTCCTTGTCAGCATCCTGCTGCCTCGCTTCCTCCTCTGTGGATCCGCCTTGCTCTTCCTGCAGCGCTGCCTGGACTCTGGTCCCTGCCGCTTCCTCCCGCTCCTCCTTCAGAGGCTGCTGTTGTGGGCCCCTTGCTGTTGGTGGCCGTGCTAGCCCTGCTGGCCTTCTGCCTCTGCCCAGGAAAGCTGGCACGCTTGCCCCCACGAGCATGGGGAGCAGGTCCTTGCTGAGGCGCCAGGGCTGTACTTTTGGCACGTGGCGCCGTCTGGTCCTGGGCTGTGCTTGGCAGGGGTGCCGAACTGAGCGTGTGTGCCACCAGCCCCTGTGGCGCAGCCACACTGAGCTCCTCCGCAGCTGCATGCGCACGTGGTAGTGCCTGCTGGCTCTCCTGCTCATGTCCACGGCTAAGTTCAAGGCTGCAGAAACGAGCGAGTCGACTGAGTGCTCAGGAGAGGCAGCAGATGGTGTGGGGCTGTGCGGAGCAGGGCCTGGGCTCTCAGCCCTCCCTGCGATGTCCAGGTCACGGAGGGGCTGACCAAGGGCGGCCAAATCAGGCAGGGAAGACGATGAGGAGTCGGCTTGGGCCATTTCCCTGTGGGGCCCGGCAACGCTGTCTTCTGCAGAGCCATGCGGTACCTCAGTGAAGGAGAGGCTGGAGCTGGGGCTGGTGCTCTCGCTGCTGGTGAGTCCAGCCTCCTCTGCCACGACCCTGCCACTGGTCTCCAACGGCAGGCGATCGTCTGCGGCAGAAGATGGTGTTTCCCCGTGTGATGTCCCAGCAAGAGGCGCTTGCACGCTGGGAGGCTGCAGGTCTCCGCTCTTTGACGCTGAGGACTCGCTCAGGATTGAGTCGTGGCTGTGCACCCTCGCGTTGCGGGCCTGTGGCAGACTTGGCAGCACGGGGTATCTTGTCCAGGACTTGTCCCACTCCATGGATGCTGGGCCACCTTGGCTTGCCCCTTCAGCAGTGCTCTGGGCTCCCTGGAGAAGGGAGTGTCCTGAAGGCTGCTGGCTGATCGGGGGAAGAGTGATCCTGCTGCCGTGGCCTTGCGATGGCCTTGGTGTTGCCAGTGCTGCTCTGGAAGAGCTAGGCCTGGCCTCTGGCGTGGCGGGGAAACGCTCTTCCCTTGCCCTGGTGAGAGCAGAAGCACCCTGCTCGAGTAGTCGAAGGGGAGCACCACTACCAAGTGGGAGGTTTTCCCTGCTGTCATCTTCGGTGAAGTTCTCAGCAGGCCATTGAGGTGCATCAGGCCTGCCTCTGGCAGAGCATCCCGAGGATGTTGGCAGAGCGGGCAGCTTGAGTAGACTTGGAGATGCTGCCATTTGACCTCTACCTGTGTGCAGGGACACATCTGCCTGGGCTGCTGCCCTGGTGGGGAGAGGCAGCAAGCATGGCACAAGTGGCACCTCTTCACTTGTAAAACTCCCGCAGGGCAGGGCCTCCGCGTGCTCCACCCTGACCGTCTGCAACAGAAGGCAAGGAGAAAGGCCGAGTTACTGCGGTGCTTTCTCCCACGCGCTCCTTCCTTCCCTCCCAGCTGGCAAACCTCCCTGCTGGGAGCCCCAATGGCAGCGCTCAATCACGCGGGCGGCTGCCACCCTGCTCCCAACCACAGGCTGCAGAGGGGGCTGGTCAGTGCCGGGCAAGGGACAGGCAAAGGCAGTGCCCACAGGGAGCCCCACGGCGTGCCCTTGCAGAGTGCCGTGCGGAGCCGGTGGTCGGCCTGCCGGGCGGCAGGGACCTCCTGTTCCCTCCCAGCACCTGCCGCCTGCTTCTCGGCAGCTCCGGGCAGTCAGCAAGAGGCTTTGCCAGCGCCTCTGGTCAGCTCGGTACCTTTGTGCTGCTGTTTTCGGAGTCCTGTGAGCTCTCCGGGCGGGACAGCGGAGGCAGCCTGTCCCTCTGGCGGGACGAAGCCGAGCTCTGGCTCCGCTGCATCGCTGCGGGTGGCTCCTGGTTGCCCACCTGTGGGGAGGAGGTGCACGCTGGAAGTGGCTGTGATGGCACAAGCGGCGCCTGAAGTGCAGGAAACCCCAGCCCCGTTTCAAAGGGAAGCTCATGGCCGAGCACGGCCAGCCTGAGCGTGGCCCAGAGCTGCTCTCTGACAATCAGCGCAGAGCTGCAGGGGCTGTGTGTGGCTTGGGGCACCCACTGCGTCAGCTCTGCCCGAGAGAAAATCCCCAGGGCCCCGAGGAAACACGCCCTTGCCGCAGGAGCTCAGGGCTGGCTGGCTGGCTGGCACCAGCTCCCCTTCCCCACTGCCCTTGTGCTCTGCATGCAGGTCCCACGCCTGCTGCCTCCTCTCCCTCCAGCCCCATGGCTCACCTCGCTGCGCTCCCGCCTGCTGGGGTGCCCACCTGCGGGCTGGGAGCAGGGCTTCGCCTCCCGCTCCATGGGCATCTCCAAATACGCTGCCGGACACCTACCACACCGGCACCAAGAGGAGCTGCTCCCTCCTTGACGGAGTCGCTCTCCTCAGAGTGGGGACCCCGGGGCGCTCTGGCCCTGGCAGGTCACCACGGGGACGCCCCTCTCACAATGGCCTTGTGGGCACGATGCCACCGCCATCACAGAGCCCTGGCCGTCGCCGTGGGGACCTGCATGGCCTTGTGTGGGCAGTCGCTCACGGGGACTCCCCATCACTGCGTCTTTGCCTCCAGCCCTCTGGGCCCAGTTCCTGAGCCCACCTGGGAGATGGTGTCTGGGGAGCAGGAGGAGTTTTCCTCTCCCCAGCTCGGTGCTCCCCCGTGCCTTTTCCCCAGTGGGGCTGGCACAGAGGGAGGGAGCAAGGGAGCCACAGGTGCCACCCGAGGAGTTTTCTGCCAACTCTGGTCAAGCGGGCAAACCACTGGCAACTCTTCTACTCCTCTGTCTGACAAATGCAGCCCCAGAATGCACCTCCCATGCCAAGGGAGTGAGCTGCTTGCTCCCGTTGGGACTGGAAGCAGGCCCATGCAGATGGGCTGTAGTACTTCCTGCCTCCTGAGGAACAGGAAGGTTTAAATTGTTCCTTCCAGTGAAGAGCCTGGATGCTCTTGGAGTGAAGGCCATTCGATGTTGTAAGGGGGCATTGGAGAGAATTGACCCAGCGCAGCGGTTTTGCTGCAGGGAGCACAGGCTAGCAGTGAGAGCTGGGCTTGCAAACAAATGAGACAAATGTGCCTGTGGCTATGCTCTCAGCTTGGAAATAAAGGCCTAGCTGCCACACCATTTGCCCCATGGCCAGCCTTCCTGCTGGGGGATAGCCCACAGGCCTGATGGTTTCCCCTGTTAAATGACTGTTGATGTAAGTATGTAGGTCTGCTCCCTTCCCAAGGATCTCCTTGATGCAAGGTTTGTTTTCAGCCTTCCCCACCTGGCCAGCCTGCAGCCTGCAGCTATAGGTCTGCAAGAGATCCTTGTTTCACTCAGCTCTGTGACAAGCGCGCTCTTTGCAGCGATGGCATCACCTCCAAAAGATAGCAAAGGCCTTCCCCAGCTTGTCCGCAGGTGCAGAATTAGCTGAGCATCTCTGGCCAGGTCCTTGGACTGGTTTGAGTCCTACCTCATGACTGGATAGAAACACTGCCTTTCGCTGGGTGCCTGTCGCAGGCAGTAGGAGTGGTGCTGCTCTATTTATTTCTGCACCACTCTCTTCCTGTTGTGCCCCTGCAAGCTGTAACTTGCCACCCTGACACAGCAGCCTTCAGGCTTGTTTCCAGGCCTACCTTATATAACCTGTCGAGGGCCACACAAGACAAGGGACACACTGTCACTGCCACAGCTTGGCACAGCAGCTCAAGGCACTGTGGCTCCCCAGCAGCAAACTGAGGCAGTTTGGTAGTGTAATGGGGAAGGGGGTATCTGCTGTCAGATATTCTGTGAGTAGTTCTTCTGTTTCCTCTTGCTCGTAAGGAGTAAAGCAGTGAGGTAGTAAGGCTTGGGCTCTCTGCAGCAGTCGTCAGATGTCCTGAGAGGTGTTGGAGTGCTTTTATTCCTATGGAAAGTGACGCTTGATAGCTGCTGGTACGTTTGAGCAACCAGAGTAAGACGTTTTTCTGTTTGCAGGCACCCCGTCCATCTACAGGCCCTCACAAGCTGAGGGAGTGCCTTCCACTCATCATCCTCCTGAGCAACAGACTGAAGTATGCCTTGACAGGAGATGAGGTCAAGAAGATCTGCATGCAGAGGTTCATCAAGATAGATGGCAAAGTTCGCACAGACATCACCTATCCTGCTGGCTTCATGGGTTAGTGAAGAGGGTTGGGGCACATACTAAATTTGGTGAGCAGTTGTGGAGGATCCACGCCGGAGCAGGTACACCCCTGAA
The DNA here is from genome assembly GCF_036417845.1 of Apteryx mantelli. Lineage (NCBI taxonomy): Eukaryota > Metazoa > Chordata > Aves > Apterygiformes > Apterygidae > Apteryx > Apteryx mantelli. The sequence continues at coordinate 25,825,430 of NC_089990.1, forward strand.
GGGACTGCAACCTGTGGAGAAACCCACGCTGGGTTTTTGTCCCCAAAGTCAACGTTTTTATTTATTATATTATTTAGAATCTTTTCCTTCAGGGACATGTGCAAGGCATCTGCTCTGCAAAAGGAATGCTGATGTTTTCTCAGTTTTCTGAATGCCATGACCTCTTCTCAGGAGACTATTAACAGTTTTGCTTCCAGTTCTCTGACTGGATCACCAGTGGGGAGAGTGCTTCTACAAATGCATCCTAGTTTCAGAACTTATTGAACAAATTGCATAAAGCTGCTGCTCCAGATTCTCTTGGCATGACAAGTGACTATAGCTATTAGCTTCTCTCTCTTGACCTGTTTGTTGCTGTGTTTTTCCTTTGTTGGAGTAGACTGGTAAACTACAGATATTTCATGGGGCTGTTCTGGTACACCGGGGGGAATGTTTTGTGAGGCTGGCAAGATTTGGAGGAAAGGTGCTTTCTAAGTTTGCCTGAAAAAAACTACATAAGCAGTTGTTACAATTTCATTTATAGTTGTGCTCTGCTATGAATATCAACTGTATGTATGAATACTTAAGTGTTAACTCATTTTATTTCTATCTCTGAAATCAGGTGTCATCAGCATTGAGAAGACAGGCGAGCATTTCCGCTTGGTGTATGATACCAAGGGCCGTTTTGCTGTTCACCGTATCACAGCTGAAGAGGCCAAGGTGAGGGGCTTGATCTTGGTGTAAACGTGGACCACACTGGGTTTTGCTGGGGCAGTGTCTCATGTCTGGTATCTCCTGAATAGGAGCTGTTTTCTCTTTTCCCTGAGAGCTCAGTCTGTGACACCTTTCAGGAGACTGGGGAACATCTCCTTTCTTGGTTAGGGTATGGAGTCTTCAAGGAGGAAGGTCTGTAGGTGATGTGAGGGCAACTTACAGCCCTCTGCGTAGGGGTGTTTGGTGCTTGAGTGATTGCTGTTGGCATGGGTTGGAGTCCTTTTACGGGCAGTTTTCTCCAAGCCCTTTTAGGTTGATGGGCATGGCTTTACTGTGGTTTAGCAAGCCTTAATGTAGAGCAGCACAAGGTAACAGTGATCAGAAACTGTGGAGACCTCGTTGCTGCTGTACTGCCCGTGGTGCAAAAGCCAGACTGTCTTAATTGAAGTTTTGCCTTGTGGGCCCCTGAGGGTCTGATGATAGTGGAAGTGCTGCCCTGGCTCTGCCTCCAGCTGGACAGTGGGGGCCTTTCTGTGTCATACCTGCATGTATGTTGCTGCTTCAGTATTCTTGCAAGCAACAGGTTAGTTCTTGGATGTGCTGAATGCTTGCAGTACTTGAACGGACAAAAGCATTTGAATCCTAGGACCACTTTGATACAACACAAAGCAAAGCTGCTGCTTGTGCGTCTTTCAGTTGAGCAGTTAGAAGTGGAGTATCCAGCATAAAAGGCTCTGCAGGCATGAACTGCTCAGAGACAGAAATGAGGTGGTTCTGGAAACAAGCTTGCCCCCAGGCAGGAGCTGGTTTCCAGAGGCAGTTACTTGATGCTTTGAGTCTTGTTGATCGAGCAGTGACAAGCTTCATACACTTAGCCTTTTGGTTGAAGCTCTGAGGGGCTGTGTGTGCACACACAGCTTGTCCCCTTTATGGTCATCCAGAGGCAGAAAGGGCCTTAAGTTGAATGGAACAGGTTGAAGCAGTACTAGTTGTGAGGACTTTGCTTTGGCAGTGCTTTTCAAAGCTTGCTTGTGAACTTCTGGACCGGCTTTGGTGTTGAAAAGGGTTCTTGAACTCTTCTAGAACAGACGCAGGAAGGTATTTATAAAACTGCCCTCTGTCTACAAGTGACTCCTCTGTACAGTTCCTCAGCCCAAGTGTGTTGGTGTTTCTAAGCTGCAAGCCTGCACTCTGGTTCATGTGCCCCAAATGGAAGGCTATACAGGCACACAGCGATGCTGAGGGGAGGGCTGTCTGGTGGGCTGCTATGCTCTCTCTGGCTGTGCTGGGAGTGGCTCCGGCATGTGTTTGTGGCCCTGGGATTTATTTTTCTCTCTGGCTACCAATCTGTGTTGCACCATGAGTCCCAATGTGGATGTGAAGGAGTTCAAGTTAAAGGCTGCAGGGAGAGCAGACTGTCTTTGAGAAGGGGTACAGATTTCTTGTAGGCCCTGTGGAAAGGCAGCCTTTGCCTCCCCTGTGTGACCAACAGGGCTTTCAAAGCAAAATAAGGCAACTCCACCTTTGCATATGCTTTCCTAGGAAAATGCATCCAGTGTTTGCAGGGAGACCCGAGCCCTGAGCGGGAGTCTTCAGAAGGGTTGGCATTTGTTTGCAGTATCAGGTTGTGTGCTGGTACTGATATGATTTCTTGGGTAGCTATAGAAAGCTGTTCCCAAAACACGGGTATTTTCTGGTGGGGCCGTGGCATAGTTGCGTGGCAGCCTTGCGAGAGGAATTACTGGGGCTGTGAACTGAGCAGCAGTGAGTTGCTGTCTGGTCTCCTCTGGGGATCCCAAGTCCTGAAATGTGTCGGAATGCTTTGCTTGGGGACTGAGGCCTGGTGTGACTGGCAGGCTTTCTGAAGGGGAGGACATGTGCGCAAGAGTGCCCTGGGCTGTGGTGCAGCTCTCTGCCTCAGCTGAGCAGAGTTGGCTTTTGTTTGCAGTACAAGTTGTGCAAGGTGAGGAAGATCTTTGTGGGCACCAAAGGAATCCCTCATCTGGTCACCCACGATGCCCGCACCATCCGCTACCCAGACCCCCTCATCAAGGTGAATGATACTATCCAGATTGACCTGGAGACAGGCAAGATCACAGACTTCATCAAGTTTGACACAGGTAGGTCTCACCTCCTCTGTCTGTAAGGTACTGTGTTCTCCAGAGGCATTGCTGGTGGAGAGCAGTGTGGAAGTTAGCTGCAGCTGCTGGGCACCTTCCCTTTGAAGCAGAGATGGCAATGGTGGCAGCCTTGTGAATGGCTTTGTTGTTTCTATGAGGCATCTCCAGCTATAACTGCAGTTGGGATTCCTGTTGGAATGAGGATCTGTCAAGCTACTTGCCCAGTAGTAAAAAAGGCCTTTCCTTGGTGTTCATGCAAGTGATCAAGTGATAGGGAATGTTTTTTATAGGCCTTGGGGCTTCACTGGAGCGTGCCAAGGTTCCCGCAGGATGTAGGCATTAAAAGTTGTGCCCTTGTGTTCTGGTGGCCGCTTTGTGTCCCTGTGCTGCTCTGCCCATGGCGTTCTTCTGCAGCAGTGCTCCTGAAGGACCCGTGTGGAAGTGGTTCATCTTGGCACCTTGTGCAAACTCTTGTCTCACCAGCCTTTCCTTTGCCTTAGGTAACCTGTGCATGGTGACTGGTGGTGCCAACTTGTGCCGTATTGGTGTGATCACCAACCGGGAGAGACATCCTGGCTCATTTGGTGTGGTTCATGTGAAGGATGCCAATGGCAATAGCTTTGCCACCAGACTCTCCAACATCTTTGTTATTGGCAAAGTAAGTGTGCACAAACAAAAGGAGGATTGGTCCCCTCCTGTTGTTGGGGGCTGCTGGCTGAAGATGGGAGTTGTTCCTGTCTTCTGTAGACAAATGCCTTCCCACTCTGGATGCCTGCAGAGTGAAGCTCCAGTTGTGGCATCAGCCCTGGCTCTGTTGCCTGTGGTTCTGTCTTCTGCAGGCTGATGGGTCTGGGAAGGGGAGGTTGCTGTAAATTTAGAAGGGATGGCGATGTTTTCAAGAAAAAGCTGTGTGGCTTTTTAAAGCACGTTAAAGTTTGGAACTGTGCCTTTCAGGTGGTGATGCAGTCTTGGCAATGACTCGAACTGAGAGTCCCGAGAGGCCTTTTCCTAAGACTTCTTCTGTTGCCACCCTTTGTGGCCTCTTTTGTTCAGGCTCTGAAAGGGCTGTTTTGGTTTTAGCTAAAATGCCTTCCTCAGGGATGTAAATAAAGCAGTAGTAGACTTTTACACTGCAGTTCCCCACTGGGCTTCTATTGGGCAAATGATGTGGCTATTTCTGTCTGGCCAAGCTCCAGGAGGATCAGGATTTTGCTCCTTTTTCTCCCTGGGAGGGCAAGCTCTGTTCCTCTCTGGGTTTCTTGGTATGATGTGTTGTCTTCTTCCTTGCTTCAGGGCAACAAGCCTTGGATCTCCCTGCCCCGTGGAAAGGGGATCCGCCTGACCATTGCTGAAGAGAGAGACAAGAGACTGGCAGCCAAGCAGAGCAGTGGGTAACTCCAGCTTAGGCGCAGCAGCAGACCTTTCTATTTGTCAATTAAACTGTTTACCAAACTGAAGTTTGTAGGTGTTGTCCTTCCTCTGCACTGAGTCTTGTTCAGTCTCGGTCTGAGAGCTGACTACTCTGCTGGCCTCCAGGGACAGACCTCTCCCTCCTGTTCGGTCCTGGAGGCTTGTGCTCCATCGGCTATAGTCCCAACCATGGATGCTGTCTGGAAAGACATGTTGGCAATGCTATGACTCTTTGCAGGAGGTCTGTCCCTTCCAAACAGAAAGGATTTATTTGGGAATGACTGGCTGCTTTTGCATGGGTGCTGGGCCCCAGTGGGGAAAAAATATCAGGAGGTGTAACCCAACTGGCTTGAGGTGGTGGCAGAAACCCTATTTGCCCTGCTGTTGCATTGCTGCCTCTGCCTGTGGGCAGAACCAAGGGGCTAAAGCTATGGAAGGGGCTCAGACCTCACATGGCAGCAGAAGGGTTGCGGGGGACTCAAGTATGGCGAGTCCGAAGGGACAAAGCACCTGGCGTGTTTTGTCCATTGTTGCCGGGAGTGGGGGGTGGGGGGGGGGCCTTCCTACTGTGGGCTGTCAGTAACATTAGGCTAGGCTGGTCCTGAGCTTTGCTGGGGGATTCCTTAGCTCGCAGCTTACCTGGGGAGGGATGGAAACCCAGAAGTGCTGGGAGGGAGGCTGTGAGAAGTGAGCAGCAAGACAGTGCAGACTCACAGGCCTGGATGGCTGAAGAGCAGAATTTGGCCCTGAAGGGCCAAGTGGCCCAGGACTATGATCTCCAAGGAGCACTTCTTCAGGCCTGCGGACAGTGAGGCATCAGCACTGGTAGAGGAAGATCAAGGTGAGAAGCATTGCAACTGGAGGGACAGGAGTCTGTGAAAGCAGGCAGGATGCAGCTGAAGGTGCATGGGGAAGCTGGCTAATGTCATTGCAAGGCCCCTTTGTGTGATCTCTGAAAGGTCCTGGCGATCTGAGGAGGTTCTTCGGGGCTGGAGAAAGGCAAATGTCACAGACATCTTCCAGAAGGGCAAGAAAGAGGATGGGAGGAACTAGAGCCTGCGCAGTCTGACATCAATCCCTGAGAAGGTGATGGAGCAAATCCTCCTGGGAGCTGTCTCCAGAGAAACGATGGCCGCGAACAGGCTTGGGAAGAGCCAGCAGGGATTTACCAAGGGCAAGTGGTTGCCAGGCAGACCCTGACGCCTTCTCTGATTACCTGTGGGGATGAGAGGAAAGTGGTGGAACCTGGTCTTTTGCAAGCTTTCCAGCCCAGTCCTCCACAGCCTCCTTATCACAGAAGAGTTGTGGTTGGAAGGGACCCCTGGAGATCATCTGACCCAACCCCCTGCTTAAGCAGGGTCGCCTAGAGCAGGTTGCCCAGGACCGTGTTCAGTTGGGTTCTGAATATCTCCAAGGATGGAGTCTCCGCTAACTCTGGGCAACCCATTCCAGTGTTAAACTACCCTCAGAGCAAAAACTTCTTTTCTTCTTGTATTTGGAAGGAATTGCCTTCTGGTTCAGTTGGTGCCTGTAGTGGTGTCCAGTGACAGGACAAGACACACAGAATAGGCTGGCCTCTTCCCTTGACACCTCCCATCAAGTATTTATGCACACTGAAAAAATCCTCCCTGGACCTTCTCCAGGCTGAAGAGTCCCCTAGAGGGGATGCCTCACCTTCCTTCAGCTGCTGGCAGCACTCTTCCTGGAGCAGCCCAGGATACCATTGACCTTTTGTTGCAAGGGCAGGTTGCTGGCTCATGTTCAGCTTGCTGTCCACCGGTATCCGCAGGTCCTTCTCTACCAAACTGCTCTTGAGCTTGTCGGCCTCCAGCCTGTACTGGTGCCTAGGGTTATTTCTCCTTAGGGGCAGGACTCTGCACTTCCCTTTGTTGAACTTTATGAGGTTCCCGTCTGCTAGTTCTCCAGGCTGTCGAGGTCCCTCTGACTAGCAGTCCAACCCTCTGGTGTATCAGGCACTCCTCCCAGTTTTGTGTCATCAGCGAACTTGCTGAAGGTACATTTGGTGTGCCATCATCCAGGTCATTAATGAAGGTGTTAAACTGTTTTGGCCCCAGTATCAACCACTGGGGGAGGCCATTAGAGGCTGGCCTCCAGCTGGATGTGCTGCTAACCACACCCCTCCGAGCCTTGGCAGTCCAGCCAGTGTTCTGTCCACCTCACTGACCACTTATCTAGCCTGCACTTCACCAGCTGTCTACGAGGAGGTTCTGGGACACAGGGTGTCAAAAGCCTTCTAAAGTCAAGATAAGCAGCATCTACTGCTCTCCCCTCTTCCACCAAGCCACTCATTTCATTGTAGAAGGCTATCAGCTTGGTTAGCATGACTTCCCCTTCATATAGCCATGCTGACTAGGCCCAATAACCTTCAGTCCTTCACATGCCTGGAAGTGGTAGCCAGGATTTCTTGCTCCAAAACCTTCCCAGGGCTCGAGCTGAGGCTGACAGGCCTGCAGTTTCCTGGATGCTCCTTCTTCCCCTTAGAGCCCAAACAGGTGAGAGATGGGCTGGATATGTGACAGGAGATGGGTGCAAAACTGACTGATCATTTGCTTGGGTTCCTCCCCTAGGCTCAACGTGGGAGAGACTGCATCTGGGACTAGTATGGGGCTCTGCTGCCTCTGACAGACACAGACGCGCTGGAGCAAGCCCATCAGAGGCTCCAAGCTGGTCGGGGGCTGGAGCACCGGGGGTAGGAGGAGAGGCCAAGGGCGCTAGATGGGTTTGGCTTGGAGAAGAGAAGGTGCGGGGGGATGTTACTGCTGCCTGCAAGTGCCTAACGGGAGGGTGGGGAGAGGGTGGAGCCAGAGCCTTGGCAAGTTGCAACTTGGCAAGTTCCCGGGGACAGGGTGGGATGCAATGGCACGGGTTGCATCATGGGAAATTCCCATCAGAGGTAGGAAGAAACCACATAGCCTAAGGGTGGTGCAACACTGCAGCAGGGGGCCCAGGGTCATGGGGGAATCCATGCTTGGGGACAGTCACACCTCGATGGCGCAGGCCTAGGGAAAGCTGACCTGGCAGCAGGTGGGAGCAGAGATGTTCAGAAGCCCCTCCCGCCCCAGCCGCTCTGTGTTTCTGTAGCTCAGTGAACGGATTTGTCTCCAGCTCTGTCTGGCTTCACTGGCATTGCCTGCACTGGTCTGCCTCTTGAGAGGTCGCTGACACCAAGCAACAGAGCGGAAAAAGCTCCCCAAGTTTTTATTGCAAGCAGAAGTGGCCATACCCTGACAAGTGCTTGTGTGTGCATCTGCGTGTGTAGGACATCTGTCCTTGAAGGCCCCCGTCTGTGGCAGGGTTGTTGGTCTTCCTAGCGGCAGGAGTGCTCTGGGGCAGTATTTCTGTCGCCCCCAGGACAGAGCGTGGCTCTGGCTGCCCA